>NC_092352.1:18312359-18955955 GCF_963676685.1 Mytilus edulis
ATTTTGTTAAGTTATTTCTTTATAGCATGACATAAAACATAAAATGTTACAACATAAACATGCTGTGTTGGTAAGTTTTTATTGTATATAACAAATCATAAAACAGTTAATGTTACAACATAAATAATCCATTTTGGTAAGTTATTTCTTTATAAGATGACATAAAACCTAAGATGTTACAGCATAGATGTGCTATTTCTGTACATATAAATCATTTCATATGTTTTTACAATGATACAATACAAATATATTTATAAACAACACAATGATTCAATGCAAACATAAAAACTACAGTGACATCATGAACATGAACACAACAGAATGGTTCAATACATATTTTCAAAACAACAGAATGGTTCAATAACCAATATAAAGAAACAAATTTGACACAATAAAGAAAAAATAAAAAGTAATCATGTAGATATTTTTATTGTAAGGAATGATTTCATTACCAATGATAACATTGGACAGTAAAAATTGCTAAACTGCATAGATAATTAACCAATGATGACTTGATATTTCAGATACTATTAGAAGACATCCAGTCGTCACTTGGAGGTGTCAATAATGATTTGGTAAAGAAACTGAAAGAACAAATAGAGGAACTCAAAGCAGTCTTCCTGACTATTGAGGTAAGCTTAAATTTGTCTATATTTTTTATTTCAAAGATTTATTTTTCTGAACCACAATCAACTGAGCATACAGTGAATGAAGTAAACATATTTAAGTGAGAATAAAGGAATCATGTGTGAATTCAATTGATAGATTGTTTGTATAATATTCAATGACAAATGATAGATTGTTTGTATAATATTCAATGACAAATGATAGATTGTTTGTATAATATTCAATGACAAATATTTTGTGCATATTGTAAAAAGGGCAGAACATAACAAAAAATACAAGTCTGCAAAGTGGCAGGTATGAGATGAAGGATTGAAAACGCCACTGGAAAATTAGTTTATGTTGGATAGGGGCAGATATTTCTAACATGCCACCTACACAACTGTTATTGTAAGGTTTCTTAAATGTGGAGGAAGCATGATACTCTTCCTGCATGAGGCGTTGAATTTAATGTCACCATTCCAAAAGGATCTGTTTGTGTATTTCTACATCCTGTTCAGCCAATCAGAGGCCCATGGTTACACAGAAAAAAATATGCATTTGAATTATAGGGAAAATGAATCATGCAATTGTTAGTATCAGTTTGAAAGAATCTTAAATGATTCATGAATAATTTTGTTCATTGAGTTCTTGCACATTTTGTATTTCAAAGGAGAAAAAAAATAACTTTATTTTATGAAATGTTTTATACATGTATCACATTGCCTCAGTTCCTTCTGTCTATAACACTATAAAATAATAACACTTTTATTGTCTTTTATTATAGGATCCAACAGATGATCCAGCTGCAGTTATGTCCCCTGTTGCTAAGGATGGAGATGTTTACCCAGATAGAAGAATATCCATCTCAACATCTAACTTAGAAGTGAGGGACAAATTATTAGTAAACAATATATATTTTTATCCAATATTTATGTCTATTATAGTGATTGGGTTATTTATGTGTTTCAGTGTAAAAAAAATGTTTAAATGGTTCCTTAATTTCTTCAAATTTTGGAATCCCAAGCATATCAGATTCTGTTTGTAAGAGGAAAGAAATTTGACCAAGCTCCAGTTAGTTCTGATTGATATGTAATGTAAAAGATATACCTTTTTTGTTGTACGTTTAGGCTTAAGATGATGCATCATCATTTAAGGACTTATCTCATTTTAAAACCAATTTTTCATAAATTTCATTAGTTAGAAAGGATTTTAGACATGCATAACATACACATGATTTAAAAATTTTAAAAGAACAAATGTTGAATGCTAATCTTTTCATAAACAGAACAGGAAATATCAAACAAATTCTAAACTTATTAAATCTTACATTTATATCAAGTATTTGGTTTAATTATAGCCTCCTGGAACCCCAGGTCTGGATATATCTCACCATGAGCATGAACTGGAACTTCTCAAGAAACAAAAAGATGATGCCCTGGCAGAGGAAATCAAAACCACAAAAGCAGGTAAGTCTTTGGAACATATTGCCACAGTTAAGTATTTTAGACTATTGAGAGTTAAAAATGTTTTTATATAAATATGAGATATCAGAGTACTATGATTTTTCTTAAAAGATAGAAAATAAATTATATGTATAAGAATCAATATTTTGCTGATGTATGATAGACACAACCCATAGCTAATTTTCAGTTGTCAGTTAAAAATTTATCATTCTCTAAAATGTTGTATGCTGCAGTTCTATTTCAAACTACTGCATGTGTGTTAAGTTCTATTAATCTGCCTGTAGATGAGAAGATTTTTGGTAATAATTGTTTGTTAAATGTATAGTTATAGATGAATTTGTATTGTGTTCCATTTGAGTTTCTCCTGTTAGGATGTAAGAATGGGAAGTTTAATATTCCCAAAACACTATAATTGTGTTTAATTAAACCTTATTTTGTATTATTTGTTATTTACCTTAGCTTTGGATGCCATGAGAAAGGCATATGAAGAGGATTTAGAAGAAGAAAAGCAAAAATACAGAGATGCTCTGAAATCTATGTTTACTGATGATTTTGTGGAAGAAATAAGGAGACGTCATGAGTATGTATACTTTCTTTAGATTTGACATGAGCAAAAGAACAAAATATGGAGAATATGTGTTTCAGTAGTACAAATTAGAAGAAAAAAAACAACTATAGGCTACTATACAGTTTTAACAATGAACAAATTCCTAAGCTTAGTCAGTTTTTAATAAACAGCAATTAATGAAAACCACTAAATAACAGACTTCTGATTTGGGATAGTCTAACAACAAGGTCATGTGCAATTTTCAAATTTGAAACTCTTTTCTTTCCACTATTATGAAAATATTGTTAAGTTGTGTTACTGATCATGGCAAAAATTGAACAAAATTGGACTCCTTGATCAGTACGAAAATCTTAGCTGTTAATGAATATTAAATGTATTTTTTCTATTGGCACTGGGTTTTTAAATTCTTCACCAATGAAAACTGAGTCAAGAAAAAGCACATCAGTGCTGAAAGTGGCGTTAATCACTGATCAATCAATCAATCCAATTTATCATTAAAACCTTACAATTATATTCCATTGCTGTTCTTGAAGTTATGTTTATATTTATTTTAGGACTGAAATGAGTAAAACAACAGAAGAATTGAAGCAGTTAAGACTACATTACGATTCAAAATGTGAAGATTACAAAGTACTAGAATCTAAGAGTGGAAATACAAAATCAGCTTATGAAACTCACATTAAACATCTAACAACCAGGTAATGTTTAACATCTAGATCAAAAGTGCTAAATGTCTTACATGAAAGTTCTAGATATCATGTTTTAAAGAGCTAGATATCATGTTTTGAAGTTCTAGATATCAGGTTTGAAAGCTTTAGATATCATGTTTTAAAGTTCTCAACATCATGTTTGAAAGAAATATATATCATTTCGAAAGTGATAAAATTATCATTGATATGGTTATATTTTAAATTAACTGTTTACAAAATTTTGAATTTTTGAAATACTAAGGCTTTTCTACCTGAGACATAGATTACCTTAGCTGGATTTGGCAAAACTTTTAGGAATTTTGGTCTTCAATGCTCTTCAACTTCATACTTTATTTGGCCTTTTTAACTTCTTTGGATTCGAGCGTCACTGATGAGTCTTAAAAGGCGCGTCTGGCGTATATAAAAAAACTAGTTCTGGTATCTATGATGAGTTTATATATTAGAATACTTGCAAAATTAGAAATTTTGTATTTTCCTAGAATCTTCAATCAGTAACACAAAAATAACACTGTCCAAATGTGCATAGCTTTCGTAACTTTTTAGAAATTAAAATGCAAGTTCACATAAAGATTGTGCTATTGTAACAATATATGAATTATCATTTTGTATAACAGTAAAATGTATTTTAGCCTTATCTCAATTATAAATTATATTTTCAGTAATCAACAATTACAAGACCTTGTCAATGAGGAGATAGGAAAGTTAAAGGACTTCATACAAAACAGAACTATGGCCTCTGTTCCAGGAAATGGTACCATAGAAGAAGAACTTTATGATGCTCAGGTAACTTTATTCAGAAGTCATGTACATTTGAAAGCTGTCTGTATGAATGTAATAAATGAGAGATGTTTGAGGTGTATAACACAAAAAAAGTTTCATTAGTGAATGCTGTTATTGGAGTTATTAAATTGGAAGATGTATTTGAAAATTGTCTTTTAAAAAATTGGTGAGATTAAAAAATCTTTCTAACTTGCTTGACAGTGATTACAAACAAACAAAAAGCAATAGAGTTGAAATTTGTGATTTTATGAATTATCTCCCTTTTCTTTCAAAATGATGATCTGTTAGTTTACAAATTTTTCATGAAATTTCAGATTATGGTAAGAGTAAAGGATGCTGAATTACAGAAACTTCGATCACAAACAAAGAATTTACAGAACAGTTTGGATAGAAGTTCTGAGGTTAGTTATTTTTATTGTTTAAATGACCTATTTAAAATGTTGTATCATTTTGGAGAGCATGATACTCAATTTTAAGTTTTCAAGTTATTTATTTACCCAATCATGGCAAGCAATTCTTTGCTTGTTTGCACTATTACATGATAAACTTAGGCGGGTCCAGGGGAGGCCCTGGGGGGCCCACCCCCCCCCCCCCTTTCGTGGTAAAAATTTGGTCGATTATATAGGGAATCACTGAAGCATGACTGGAGAGGGCCCCCCCCTTAGGTCAGTCAGAGCCCCCCCCCCCCCCTTAGGAAAAGTTCTGGATCCGCCACTGATAAATTCAGTTTAAGGGGACATGCAAATATTAAGTCAACGATATTCGATATGCAGAAATATTAGCATTGTCACATCTCTTTCAGTGCAGATTCTATGGCCCCAGCCCCTTGGTCATGTTCTATTGACTTTGAAAGTTTTTGTAAATTTAATAAAATATGGAGTGGAAATGGGAAATGTGTCACAGAGACAAAAATGCAACCAAAGAGTAAAAAAAAAATGTTACCATGCTTATTTCAACATTTCATCATACTATCAAAACTACACATTGTACCATGTCCTAAAGATACTTTTTATGTATATAGCATATATTGAGGACACTTTGTAATCTTTCAGTTAAATGATACCTTCAAAGTATTAAATAGGTTATTTCTTATTTATAGTATACATAAGACAAACTGATTTTCAGGATTGTTAATTAACTCTGTGCAGGCTTTTATAAAATTTAGTACAAGCGATTGTTATAAAGGATCCATATTTTTCATTTATAGGAACAACGTGTAAGCATGACACAATATTTCCAACTGAACAAGAAATACCAGGAATCCCAGAAACAGTTAAAAGAAATATTAGAAGAGAAACGTGCAGAGGAAGCCAAATCATCTAGATCCCTGCGTAGAGGTATGTTATTATTCTTACCAATATTTGTATCAGATAGAAATGGGTCACTTTGATATAAAGGAGTTTTTACCAATAATTCAAATTCAAACTTTAAATCATTTTGGAAGGTATAACACCATGAATTTCAAGACATCATACATTCTCAACCAATGGTCTTAATCTGTTGCAAGAAAAAAACATTTTAAAATTATTTGAATATATGTAGAAAATTAAAAACTTGAGTGACTTAAATCTTCAGATTGATGAAGATTTTTTTGCACACAAAGTATGAGTGTTTGATGCATGCTATAATATAGTATTGGTTTATTTTCCAGCTCCATCCTTTCACCATCGTGCTAGAAGTCCAAGTCCCCAGCCTACAACTTCTCCTAATAAAAAGGATGCTGCTGAACATCACAGTAGAGATTCACATAGAAGGAGGCATATTGATGCAAGAGGTAAACTTTTGTGTGAATCATATTTTTTTAAAATTTCAAAATAAATATTTGTATTGATGTTTCCTGTTTTATGTCCAAGCTGTAATCTTAAGCAATGTTACTTTTTTTAATAAAAAAAACTCTACACACTTTCAAATCTATATTATTCAATTACTTCACAAGTTTCCATTGGAAAAAAAACTGTGAAAGAAAAGAAATTGAAAATAACACATAGGATCATGGCTGTGCTACATATTTCAGATATTAAGTGTAGTTACCACAACTGTGTTTGTTTATATATATAATGTTATAAATGAAAACAACTAAATATTAAAAAAAAACAAAAAAACAGAATTTAAAAATCATATTTATTTTAAATAAAGAAAAGACAAAACCATTGCCAAATGAAATAAAGAGACATGAAAAGAAACATTGTCCTCTCATCATTACAAATAAACATTTGAAAACTTCAAACCCATAGCCAACAGTCGTACAGAAATTTTTTCCATTATATATGTAGATATTTTTAAAAGCAATATATTTCTTCCATTAATGTATTATTGCTACATTTCAAGCTTCCATTTCATTTTGGAGTAATGATCTAGACAAATCTTATGTTCATTTCAGGGTAAAAAGTAGTCTCTATATTCAGCTTACTCCAAATTTGTTTGTATTTCTTGATTATTTTTATCTTTGTGCCAGCTCATACACATAACTCTTTCTTCCATTTCAGACTTAAAAAGATCAAAAAGCAGTCCCTCTATTCCATATGTATTTGATGGTCGCCCAGTCGGAAGTCTTGGGAAAAGCAAAGATTTGAAGAAATTGACAAGATCTCCTAAATCCTGATGAGATTGTATATTCAGCAAAAGATACAATAAAAAGTTACAGGAAAATCTTCATGCCCATTTCATGCCAAATTATATTTGTCTTCCTTTGAATTGTTTTTGTATCAAGACCATAATATGAAATGGACAGAGCAAAAAAATTACTGCCAATCATTTATCTACCATTAGATAAACCATAAAAGTTTTACCTGCAATATTTTGACGAGAAAATGTTTTAATAGATGATTTTTTTCTCATATTTGATCCACCATAGACATACACTTTTCTTTATATGCCTTACGTTTACAAATATTTACAAATTAAGTTGTCATTTGTAAAAATTTGACAATAATTGTAATTACATAGATTGTTTTCAAAACCTGTGTATAAATTGAAGTGTTTGATTTAATACGGACGAAGGATGTTTTAGAAAAAAGTACAAAATAAATAAAAAAGAAAGTATTATCTGAAATTGTAAAATTAAGCTTGAAATATCCACAAAATGGAAACTTTTAAAAGATTTTCGTTATTAAAGTTTTTTTGATACTGATAGGTTGTTAATTGTTAGGTTGTAAAAGTTTAAAAGAAAGATTCACAAATAACAATACTTATTGTTTTATTTTATTTTTCTCACTAAATTACAAATTAAATTAAACGCATACCTAAATAACCAGTGCTTTATAAAGCTACTGTATATTTTACTAGAATTAATATTTTTGTGCACTATGACAAAAGTCTTTAACAGGACTGAACCACTGCAGGTGAAGGGCAATTAACAAAAAACCAAGGTTGAGGCATGTACTTATTTATATTTGACGTATTTTGATATTGCTTTTGATGTGAATTGTGATAATTAACCAGTGTTATATAAGTGATAGTTAACCAGTGTAATATCAGTGATTATTAACCAGTGTAATATGAATGATTATTAACCAGTGTAATATCAATACCGTAGATCTGTTGCCTATATATCATGTAATACCATATCCTAGACACCTTTACATAGAAGTATTATATTGAAGTTATTCGTCTTCTGTATGTAGTACCATATACTAATCATTTATAATATTGAAGCTTATCATTCCTGTGATCTTTAGACAAGTCTTTATAGCAAATTGTAAATGGAGTCTGCAATACAAAGTGGACCATATTGTGGGTCCATTACAGAAATTTAGTTGTCCTTCTTTCACAAGAAAATTTATTTGAAAATTGGTAGCTGCCAATATCAAAATACCCATAGTAATATATGTCCAAAAACGTTGTTGGTTCATCAGTTCATCTATATGTGTGTAAGGAAATAATGATAATATGCATGTTGATTTTATATGAATTCAATTTTTCAGACTTTACAAATCCTTTGTGAGTATCAAATCAATGTTTTAAATTTCTTTGTTCAGTACCACTGAATTATACATGAATTATACATGATCACCATTGAACTAAAAATGACCAAATCTCTCGTTTTCTCATTATTTTCTTGTATTTTATGATTCCATTTACATGATTTAAAGACTTGTAAGTGTACCATACCTACATATATATGTGTGTATTAGTGTGTTTTTGTTGTATGTTTATCGGTTGTGTGTATATGTAACCATGACAATTAATCTGTCCATTAAATTTACACCATATCATATATTTTTATAGATATTGTGATCGTACTATATATATAATCATGTGTAATTTATATGATTATTGTGCCTTTTTATTCAGGAATTCTAGCTAGTTTATTATTTAACCCTTGAATGTGTATTTTTTGTCACAAAATAACAATTAAACCAGACTGTTTATTTTGTCTTACAAAATAACAATTAAACCAGACGATGGAATGTAACCAAGATGAAGTTGGTTCATAGTGAGGGCCCTCATGGGGTTTTTGATTATGTGATTACTTGGCCGTTTTTTTAATGATTATTTGATTATTAAGCCAAATATTTCATGATTATTTGATTACCTAGGACTGTATTTTTAGTTTATGATTATTTGATTACTAAAGATAAGCAAATATTTAATGATTATGTGATTATATTGGCCAAAAAATGGTGATTATGTGATTACTAGGACCCCCCCATGAGGGGCCTCCATAGTGTATAGTTTAGAAAACCAAACATGTATATTCATTATAGGATTTTTGAAGTCCCGTTGTAGATGTGTGCAAAAAATCAGTAACTTATGATATTTCATATTATCTTGTACTTAATATATAAAAGATCAATTTTCAAATTCAGATTTGTTAAAAATTATTACAATTTATGCCAACAAATGATGAGAGAAACTTAAGTTATAACAAACCAATTATTTATTATATATTTTTTTTAAAGTAAAAAGTTTTCCTTCCTGAAAAAATTACCAATATTTATGATTTACCATTTGTTAACCATATAAAACAATTATTTTAGTCATAACCAATGTATATTGTATTTACTACAATTGTTATAGACATGGAAAATCTTGAAAGAAATTGGTGCAGATTTCCATAGGAATTAAGGTGGACTTTTATATAAAGCAAAAAAGGTTGTTGTTTACTAAGTTATGTTGCTGTTGTAGTACTTTGATGTGAAGAAAGATTTGTAAGTCAGTGCTAAAGTTAACATATTTATTGAAAGTTAATTTAAAAATGTGTGTGGGTTGGGTAATAATTTCAAAGTCTTTAACCGATTTACAGCCAAATATTTATACAATACCATTTTTATATTAAAATAATTTAATATTTATTGCTGTCTTTGTTTGTACTTCTACTGGTTATTCTAATACATGAAATATATATCCTACTATTATAGATATATTAAATATTAAGAAAATGTGGTATGAGTGCCAATGAGACAACTCTCCATCCAAGTCATAATTTGTAAAAGTAAACCATTACATGTCAAAGTATGGTCTTCAACACACAGAACCCTGTGATTGCTGCTGTTGGTGTTAAAGTGTTATGTTGACTTACAAAGAGAATCCAAATTCCAAATACAGAATTTTATAAAAAAAAAAAAAGTCCAAACACTGAAATGTTTCACCTACTGACCATTGTTTTTATGTTGCAAGTCCTTAAAAAAAAAACATCACAGAAACTAAGGTCAGATTAATGCTGTCAGACAGACATTTTCACATTACAATTTTTTTATTCACAAAATATAATTGACCTATTGCTTATGATAATTGAAAACATAAAAAAAACACAAACTTAAAATTGACCAATGAACCATGAAAATAATGTCAAGGTCAAACTATACCTGCCAGACAGACATATACACATTAAAACCATTCCATACACCAAATATGGTTGACATATTGCTTAAAGTACTTGAAAAACAGACCAAAAAAAACCCTAATAACTTTATCTTGACCAATGAACCATGAAAATGTGGTCAAGGTTAAAAGATACTTGTTAAACAGACATATACACCTTTCAACCATTCCATTCACCTAAAATAGTTGACATATTGCTTTTAGTACTTAAAAAACAGACAAAACCACAAAAAACTAAAATTGACTATAAACCATGAAAATGAGGTCATGGTCAGATGAAACTTGCCAGACTCACTCATCACAGTCATACAAAACACCACATATAGTTGACCAATTGCTTATAGTATTTGAAAAAAGAACCAAAACACAAATTGTACATAGACCAAAGGTTAGATGATACCTGCCAGATAAGACATATAGGTACACCTTACAATCATTCCATACACCTACAGTAGAACATGTAATATAGTTGATCTGTTGATAATGGTACTTGAAAAACTAGAGGCTCTAAAGAGCCTGTGTCGCTCACCTTGGTCTATGTGCATATTAAACAAAGGACAAAGATGGATTCATGACAAAATTGTGTTTTGGTGATAGTGATGTGTTTGTAGATCTTACTTTACTGAACATTCTTGCTTCTTGCAATTTTCTCTATCTGTAGTAAACTTGGCCCTTTATATACAGAGGAAAATATTTTGTAAAAATTTACAAAAATTTACCAAATTAATGAAAATTGTTAAAAATCGACTATAAAGGTCAATAACTCCTTAAGGAGTCAACTGACCATTTTAGTCATGTTGACTTATTTTAGATCTTCTTTTGCTGAACATTATTGCTGTTTACAGTTTATCTCTATCTATAATAGTATTCAGCAACCCAACAACCAGTTGTCTCATTCATCTGAAAATTTCAGGGCAGATAGATATTGACTTGACAAACAAATTAACCCCTTGTCAGGTTTGCTCTAAATGCTTTGGTTTCAGAGTTATATCCAAAATCTACGTTTTACCCTGGTGTTCTATTTTTTGCCATGGCAGCCATCTTGATTGGTTGGCTGGGTCACCGCACACATTTTTAAAACAAGATACCCTAATAATGATTGTGGCTAAGTTTGGTTAAATTTAACTCAGTAGTTTCAGAGAAGATTTTTGTAAAAGATAACAAAAATTTACGAAAAATTTGTAAAAAGTGACTATAAAGGGCAAAACTCCTTAAGGGGTCAACTGAACATATTGGTTATGTTGACTTATTTGTAGATCTTACTTTGCTGAACATTATTCCTGTTTACAGTTTATCTCTATCTATAATAATATTCAAGATAATAACCAAAAAACGCCAAAATTTCCTTAAAATTACCAATTCAGGGGCAGCAACCCAACAACAGCCTGAACAGGCTGTCTGATTCATCTGAAAATTTCAGGGCAGATAGATATTGACTTGACAAACAAATTAACCCCTTGTCAGGTTTGCTCTAAATGCTTTGGTTTCAGAGTAATAAGCCAAAATCTACATTTTACCCCTTATGTTCTATTTTTAGCCATCTTGGTCGGTTGGCCGGGTTACTGGACACAATTTTAAAACTAAATACCCTAGTGATGATTGTGGCCAAGTTTGGTTAAATTTGTAGTTTCAGAGAAGATTTTTTGTAAAAGTTTACGACGGACCACGATGGACGACTTACCAAGAATTTTTTATGTCTCATGTAGTCACTTTGGAACATACCTCATCTTTAAACTAAACCTGATCATTTTGGCATGAAATTAAGATCAAAGCTTTTATGACTAACATATACTCCTCGTAACCAATGTAAAGACCTAATATTGTCAACCTAAAAGGTTTAAACAAATGTCATCCTGGAAACAAACAGACCACCAGGGTGTTAAATTAAGTTAAGGCCACATAACATATAACAGAGACACATACTAATAAAATCTTTAAACCAAATATTCATTTTTTACATTTAGTAACTTTGAGTACTCATAGGTCAGCACTTTCTGTTTTTTGTTATTTTGATGTTTGTTTGGGCTTTTTATTAATTTGGAAATAAGGACTTGGTATTGTTCCCAATGAGAACAATGTCTAGCGAAGATGTATTACAACGGGTTAACATACTGCAAAATACAATGAACAAACTGATACTGTACAGTAAGCTATCCCTGATATTTTGTTTTATGACATAAAAATTTTACGGGAACCTGTGTGGTATCCAGTAATGGCGGACAAATAGCGACAAGGTGTATTCAAAACACTATAATTTATTGTTCCAGATGTTAGATTAAGTGTATGATATTGTCAACATATTTTTGTGTGTGAATTGATCACAAAGATAATACTATTATGTGCCAAAGGTCTGTATTTCTCTTTGGGCACTCGACTTCTTCCACCAATAAATACTGGCTGTCATAATGCAGACAAGACTTCTAATAGTGACATTAAACACCAACAATCCATCAATCAATAAATTTACTCTTATGTCTGCCTATCACATTGCCTATACCCTTATGTCTGCCCGTCACATTTCCTATACCCTTATGTCTGCCCGTCACATTGCCTATACCCTTATGTCTGCCTGTCACATTGCCTATACCCTTATGTCTGCCTGTCACATTGCCTATACCCTTATGTCTGCCCGTCACATTGCCTATACCCTTATGTCTGCCTGTCACATTGCCTATACCCTTATGTCTGCCTGTCACATTGCCTATACCCTTATGTCTGCCCGTCACATTGCCTATACCCTTATGTCTGCCTGTCACATTGCCTATACCCTTATGTCTGCCTGTCACATTGCCTATACCCTTATGTCTGCCTGTCACATTGCCTATACTCTTATGTCTGCCTGTCACATTGCCTATACCCTTATGTCTGCCTGTCACATTGCCTATACCCTTATGTCTGCCTGTCACATTGCCTATACTCTTATGTCTGCCTGTCACATTGCCTATACCCTTATGTCTGCCTGTCACATTGCCTATACCCTTATGTCTGCCTGTCACATTGCCTATACTCTTATGTCTGCCTGTCACATTGCCTATACTCTTATGTCTGCCTGTCACATTGCCTATACCCTAAATTTCAAGCTTTGGTCAGGTTGTTGTCTCTTTTGACTTGTTAGTACTTTTCATGGAATTGTTGAGTTTTTAGGGAAACCTTGCTTCATTTAATCAAAAGCATTTCAAATATGTGTATACCCAAACTATTTCGATCAATTAATATCACATGATCCTTTGAAATATAGATAATGTCTAGTGGCAAATATAACATGCATATCAGGACTAGGCTTGTCAATGTGATATGAATATAAACCCTGCTTGCAACAAAATGCTAAGCCCAATATTTTAATATGCCAGTTAACACAGTAACAGCAGAAAGACATTTCACTCTACCACAACATTACTCTGACATTGATGACATTAGCTTTTACTAGTAAATGCTTGGGGAGAAGCAGCAAACATTTTTTCAACTGAAGATTGAAACCCATGACCTCTATTACTCGATGCAAGCATGCTACAATGAGTTCAACGAGGAAGTGTGTAAGATATGGACCTCTAACATTATTTTTTTTATATTTAGTGATTTATACAAATTATACATATGTGCCTGTCCCCAGTCAGATGTCATATTTGTTTTTCAAAATTGTTTTGTTATAAACTAAGGCCGGTAGTTTTCTCAATTGAATTGTTTGATATTGTTCATGTCGGGGCCTTTTATTGACAACCATACAGTACAAGTTTTTCTCATTGTTGAATGCTGTACAGTTACCTATAATTGCTTACATCCTCTTCATTTGAACTTTGGTGGATAGTTGTCTCATAGGTAATCATATCACATCTTCTTCTATTTAAATGACCAATTGGTTCAATAGACACTTAGATTTCAGGGGAAAAGATCCTGTTGTTTAACTTTTCCTGGATATAAAGTGTTCCAGCCAAACTACAGCAAAGGCTCCTTAGAACTTCAAATATTTTGTAAGCCAACACCTATCTAACAATTATGTATAACTAAAAAATCTGAATTATGTGTAAAACAATGTTATGGATTCTTTTTTTAATGAAGTGTTTACAAATTGTCTGATTTTGTCAGTAATAATAGACTAAGATGGATTGCTCTTTTCAGAATTTTTCCATCTTGCTTGTTTAAAAATCACTGTAATACATTATTCTGATGGTCTGTTCAACATCAATTTAATATTAAAATGGTTTGTACAATTACTACTGCAAACATACACACATTCAGTCTAACACTCATCCAAATACATAAATGATAACATTGTTTTTATCATGATGTTGGTGGCATTGGTGGCATCATTCCTGGCATCATGGGAGAACTTCCACCCATAGCTGCATTTGGTCCCAGCAATATCTGTAAAAACAAATAAAATTAACAAACTTTAAGTGATGTACAACAGTCATGTAAGTCTAATTTGGTAGGTTGTTATTTGATAGTAATATTTTTTTCTTCTTTATTTGCAATATTTTATAAGGAATTCATGGTTCAACTAATAAGCAAGCACTCATGAATCTTCCCAACTAAGAACACACTCAACATGCTCAATGGTTATAAAGCCAATAGACATATTTTTTGGGAAATCTACAAATATTCGTTCCCATTATGATTATATGATCTATTTAGGATTTGAGTAAAATATTTATCAAAAGACTTTGAAGATATGGCATGTTTTTGACAACTTTAAAAACAGATTTTTGAAGAATGTCTACATAGTATGCACCAAACTTGTAGGAGATGTTTAACACTGAAGATATTCTCTAACTTTACATGTTCACTTCAAAAAATCATGAATTCATTGCATACCATTGATGCTCTAACCATTTTTATGTATTGATACAGATGTTGGTTTTTGTTTGATTTGTATTTTAAATTTATCTACTAGATTTATTATCTTACATAATTCATCTCTTTAATCTGAATCACTGTTTTGAATTAAAAATTCACTAAATTAAAAAATTTACAATGATAACAGTAAATCAACTTTTTCTGTTACAACTTTTTATTTTAACATTTAGCCTTTTTGTGCTATTTATTTTTACTTTTTTTTTATTTTGTTGGTGAAAACATATCAGAGACTTTCGAAGTTTGATCATTGAATGGCTTATTATTTTCAAATGTGAAAAACAAATTTATGAATTGGTTGGATAACAGTAGACCCATAATTTTTTGAAATTCAGATTTTTTTTATCACCTGTCTTTCTTGCTGTCTTTGTTGTTCTTGATGTTGAGCCCTTTCTTTTTCAAACACAACAGGTAAGACTAAAAGTGTTGCAGCAGATGTGGCCACCCACAGTAAGTTCCTGGTCAGACCATATCCTTGTACTGTATATTTTCCTGATAAACTGACAGCTTGACTGCAGAAATTTCTAAGGCCTTCAGGAAACATTTCTGTTAAACCAACCAATCTCTCAACAACGGTTTCATCCATAACCTCCTGAAAATAAATCATATATATATAATTTCCATAAAAAATGATGAAGACATCACAAATTAACATAAAGAGATATGTCATGTGCCATATACATCTGTCGATTTTTCAAAGAAGTAAAAATGTCTGAATCGATGGGTCACTGTGAAAACTGTCTAATTATGAGAAAATAAAGGATGGCAGGTAGGTGAAGCTTACATAAATGAAGAGATAAATGAACTAGAGGCTCTAAAGAGCCTGTGTCGCTCACCTTGGTCTTGTGCATATTAAATAATGGACACGGATAAATTCATGACAAAATTGTGTTTTGGTGATAGTGATGTGTTTGTAGATCTTACTTTACTGAACATTCTTGTTGCTACAATTATCTCTGTCTATAATGAACTTGGCCCAGTAATTACAGTGGAAAATATTTTCTACAAATTTACAAAAATTTATGAAAAATGTTAAAAATTAAAAAAGGGCAATAACTCCTTAAGGGGTCAATTGACTATTTTGGTCATGCAAACTTATTTGTAGATCTTATTTTGCTGAACGTTATTGCTGTATACAGTTTATCTCTATCTATAATAATATTCAAGATAATAACAAAAAACGGCAAAATTTCCTTAAAATTACCAATTCAGGACAGTAACCTAACAACGGGTTGTCCGATCCATGTGAAAACATCAGGGCAGATAGATCTTGACCTGATAAACAATTAAACCCTGTCAGATTTTCTCTTAATGCTTCGGTTTTTGAGTTATAAGCCAAAAACTGCATTTTACCCCTATGTTCTATTATTAGCCGTGGCAGCCATTTTAGTTGATTGGCCAGGTCACGCCACACATTTTTTAAACAAATTACCCCAATGATGATTGTGGCAAAGTTTAGTTTAATTTGGTCCAGTAGTTGCAGAGAAGAAGATTTTTGTAAAAGATTACTAAGATTTACGAAAAAATGGTTAAAAATTGACTATAAAGGGCAATAACTCCTTCAGGGGTCAACTGACCATTTTGGTCATGCTGACTTATTTGTAAATCTTACTTTGCTGAACATTATTGCTGTTTACAGTTTATCTCTATCTATAATAATATTCAAGATAATAACCAAAAACAGCAAAATTTCCTTAAAATTACCAATTCAGGGGCAGCAACCCAACAACAGGTTGTCCAATTCATCTGAAAATTTCAGGACAGATAGATCTTGACCTGATAAACACTTTTACCACTTGTCAGATTTGCTCTAAATGCTTTGGTTTTTGAGTTATAAGCCAAAAACTGCATTTTACCCCATATGTTCTATTTTTAGCCATGGCGGCCATCTTGGTTGATTGGCCGGGTCACGCCACACATTTTTTAAGCTAGATATCCCAAAGATGATTGTGGCCAAGTTTGGATTAATTTGGCCCAGTAGTTTCAGAGGAGAAGATTTTTGTAAAAGATTACTAAGATTTACGAAAAATGGTTAAAAATTGACTATAATGGTCAATAACTCCTAAAGGGGTCAACTGACCATTTTGGTCATGTTGACTTATTTGTAAATCTTACTTTGCTGAACATTATTGCTGTTTACAGTTTATCTCTATCTATAATAATATTCAAGATAATAGCCAAAAACAGCAAAAATTCCCTAAAATTACCAGTTCAGGGGCAGCAACCCAACGGGTTGTCGGATTCATCTGATAATTCGAGGGCAGATAGATCTTGACCTGATAAACAATTTTACCCCATGTCACATTTGCTCTAAATGCTTTGGTTTTTGAGTCATAAGCCAAAAACTGCATTTTACCCCTATGTTCTATTTTTAGCCATGGCGGCCATCTTGGTTGATTGGCCGGGTCACGCCACACATTTTTTAAACTAGATACCCCAATGATGATTGTGGCCAAGTTTGGTTTAATTTGGCCCAGTAGTTTCAGAGGAGAAGATTTATGTAAAAGTTAACGACGACGGACGACGACGCCGGACGCCAAGTGATGGGAAAAGCTCACTTGGCCCTTCGGGCCAGGTGAGCTAAAAATGAACAAATTGATACCCAATTTATATAATTCCAAGGCCATTAGTTAGCACAAAAAGCGGCGAAGCAGCGCATCTATTTTGACGGGCAAATATCCACTTTTTGATATGGGACGAGCTCTGACATCCCACAACCCTAGCTTGTCTGTCAAAACAGCCGTTGGAAGTCAGAGTAATCTCGGACTAACCAAAAGTGTAATCTATATAAAATTATAAAACAAACAAGAAACACTTATGAACCACATCAACAAGCGACATCTAATGAACAAAAGGTTCCAGAATTAAAACAGGTGCAAACAAATGCAGCAGGTTAATTTTTTTAAATAGTTAGCAACCTTCACCCTTACCTGAAACGAATTATAGTTAACCCGTACCAATGTAAACTCGTACCAACGTCAACTCGTACCACTAAAAAATAACTCGTACCAATGTAAACTCGTACCACTGCTAACTCGTACCAACTTATTTGAATGCATTTGATTGGTGTTTAATTATGAATATATACTGTTATTTTTCTCAATACCTTTTAAGTCTGTAAAATGTATATAATTTGAAAATGACCAATCTGTAGCTAATGTTCCATGTGTATTAGATATAGACAATACCTTGGCAGATTTGATTTGTTGTCTCCCTTGAATTATTCTTTTTTAAACTTATACTGATAACCATTGGATTTAATTTTTAATCATTCCAAATCAGTTACATTGGATAGATTTGGGTACTTTTCTTTTGTTTCTCGAATGAATTTTATTCACTGAAAGAATTAATTCAGTGTGTTTTAAAGGTTGTAAATTGTTTATGACCAACATGTTAAAAGTATTAAATTTTTGATATATAATATTTTGCACAAGGTATGAATACCGACCAAGCAAGGCTTGCATAGCCAGTGAAGGTTGTTTTGTTAGTTGTAATGATAAACGAACGAGGTAAGGACAAAATAGCCAGTCACGATCGTTAAGTACTTCTATGTATTGTTATCAAAATATGACAACTTCTTTTAAGATTTTAAGTAATGTCATGTTCATTTAATGTGTGAGATATGCATTGCTTTGAAAAAGAGTAGCGACACCTTCACAGGAAAGTAAATGAGACCTGAAATCTAAAAACCTGAAAACAAGTTGATTAGTTAATAATCAACCAATAATCACACAATCAAAGGAAAGTATTAATTTGGTCACACAATTAAAAAAAAACGTATTTTTGTCCAAGTTTTCATTAAAATCCAGTATAAAATTACAGTAATTCAACTTTTTTTTAATTAATTTTAGAAAGAAAAAACACCACAAAACATTCGTATTTTTTAATATATTTTTAATGGTACGACTTCCCAGTGGTACGACTTTAAGTTGGTACGAGTTAACTTTTTTGGTACGAGTTAACATGGTACGAGTTTCCGTTGGTACGAGTTAACTTGCTTCCCCTGAAACCTAAGCCTGAAACAAAATTATAGTGTACAGAACAGAACAGAACATATTTTATTTCCAATTAAGGGCCCACAAGGGGCATACAGAGCATACATGAATAAGGCAAAAGAATATTGATTTGCATAGATACATAGATACAAACAATTTTTTACATACAGTTACAATACAATTACTAACTCATATTCACTTTAATAAATTTACCAACAGCATTAAGGACCTGATTGTCTTCACAGTTTAATAAATAAATAAATTTATGCTGATTATCAAGTGTAGAAAAATTCGGAATTCTTTGGCAAACAAAGTCAAAGAGAGCATCTCTATCCAATTTAAAATTTTCACAGTTAGTTAAAAAATGGATTTCATCTTCAACACAGCCAGAGGAGCATTTTTTGCAAATTCTTTCATTTCGTGGAATATTTGAAAAACGACCAACTTCAATTTGAAGCTTATGAGCAGAAATACGTAATTTGCATATAGATCTTCTAAAATCAAAGTTCTTAATTAAAGAAAGATAATTTTCATAACCAAAATTCTGCTTAAATTTTACATAATTAAACAGTTTTCCATCAGAAGCTTTATTTTGGCTAGCATACCAATTGCTAATATATTTAGTGTGAATTAATTTACTAGATATGTTCAAAAATTTATATTGTCCAAAATGTTTTACTTCTTGTTTAATTTCAAAAACTTCTAATACTTTTTTAACAAATGAGAACCAAGAAGTTATGTTAGATTTGAGAAGCTCTTGACTGCATTTATAAGCATCTTTCAATAGACTGAAATCAGTTGTAAGATTTTCAAATCTATACCAGTATTTTACAATTGACTTTACAATATCATAATGTAAGGGGAAACGTCCCAGTTCTGATAATACAGCAAAATTGACACTCCTTTTGTGTACACCAAGTATAAATTTAGAAAATTTAAGATGGAGATTCTCACACTTAAGATTTTTAAAAACATTTTCAAGATTAAATAAGGAAGACTGTAATTTATTACAAGAGACATTATAACCTCCCCATACCTCTGAATTATATAACAGAATGGGTTTAAGGGTATGATCAAAAATATGAACACAAGATTTTATTCCAGGAGACAAATTGATAAAATCCTTTCTAAGTTTATAGTAGGCCTTAAGAGCCTTATTATAAAGTTCAGTTTTAGCTAGATGAAAACTTCCAGATGCAGTAAAGTGAACACCTAAATATTTGTTATGAGCGACACAGTCAATCAAGTTATTCTGCAGTCGAAAATTTGCCTGAATTTTCCTTCCAGCCTTATTAAAAATTATGACTTTAGTCTTTCTAATATTAACTTTCAGGCACCAGTCAGCACAATATTTTTCTAGCTGATCAAGTCTACTTTGAAGCCCTGTGGCTGATGTTGACATAATCACGATATCATCCGCATACATCAAACAATTTAATTTCTCTGAGTGCAGGGAAACTGCATCCAGACAGGAGTCAAGATAAGATGGGAAGTCATTTATAAAAATTTTAAATAATGAAGGACTCAAGTTGTCTCCTTGTCTTACACCTAATTTAATGCTAAAAGGGTCAGTGAGAGAAGCTCCAACTCTTACACATGCTTTACTATTATTATACATATCTGATATAATATTATAAAATAAAGTACCAACTTTCATATTAATAAGCTTCAGTTTAAGACCTATATGAATGTACATGTATGATGTAACATCACAACTAACTGTCATAGAAAGACACACTAATAGTCACTTTAAAATATCAATTGACGCATGCTTAAAATCTTATTCAACACAAAACTTTTAAAAAAAGGGTGCAAACGTTTGGGATTTCAAGGTGAAAGGGGACGAACGAGAAATCGGAGCAAACGTTATTTTGCCATTTTGGGCGAATAGACTCGGTTTCCTCTTCGATCGAATTTCTCCGTCAATGAATTTATTTCAACTCTTACATCATCATCTTCGTCGAGAGGTATGTCTTCAATCTCTTTTGGTGGGGATCCCTGACCGTCAAGTGACATTCTGATTTTGTCTTAAAAATATCGGCTACACTCGTGTATTCGATTTTCTGTCAACGTTAAAATGAACTTGATTCGAAAATATACGTTTACGTCTAATCAAACGCCAAACTGATTTTGATATTTTAAGTGGAAAAAACAAGAAGCCTTTCGAATGCGTATACTGGTTCTTACTACTATTTTCAGTTTCATCTCTACTTCTGTCCAAAATGAACCAGTTGTTAATTCATTCGGAAGTACCCAGGAAAAATAATGTGATTTACATTTGTTCCGTCTGCACAAGTAGATAAAATGGTTTGTATTTAGTGAAATAAATAAGCATAACTGAGGCATTTATATTCTGACAAAGTCATGTCCGGTTTTAGAGTTAGATTAGGGCCAGGTTAAGAATAAGATTTAGAGATACAGTGCTCACAGAAACAGAGAAGATGAAGAGATGATATGATACAACTTTATACAGGCTTTCAAAATTATAAAACTAAAAGGTTTCAAATATATATATCATCTGTTAAGACTCAGATCAAAGTCCGTTCTGTAATAGGGCTCTTCACGGTTAGTTCGGCCATATTGGATAGGGGGCAGATTTTTTGGAAGGAGGTGGAAATGGTATGAAAGTGTGGGAAATCCTATGTGTGTTTCCAAGCAACAGCTCTGTTTTAATGATGTTTTCCCGTATTTTTCACACCATTTTTACCTCTATTATGAAAATCTGCCCCCTATCCAATATGGCCGAACTAACCGTGAAGAGCCTTATTGACGTCCATCCATCAAAACAACGTCATAATCAGACATGGAATACTCTAATCTTGAGTCTAATGCAACGTAATGATTAACCATTAACATTTAGCTTTGAATCTGGTTCCTTACCTGGAAGAAGAAGAAATCCGGTTCCTTACCTGGAAGAAGAAGAAATCTGGTTCCTTACCTGGAAGAAGAAGAAATCCGGTTCCTTACCTGGAAGAAGAAGAAATCTGGTTCCTAATTACCTGGAGGAAGAAGAAGAATGAATCACAAAATGACATCCAATAAACATATTTACACTTTTGGTATTCAGCTGAAATTTGTCCCAGAATGACAATGGTACAACGGAACCTACTTCCTACATCAGCAATGCTTTGTACAACAGTCGACGGCTTCAAAGAGCAGATTTCTATATCTGCTCCTCACAAATATTCTAAAAGCTGCATAACATGTACATAGATTTACAAAAAATATATGCATAGGATAACAATCCACAATTTTTTTTATTAAATCACTGTTATATTTTTACTTTATTTTTCTATGCACCAATGCAATGTAACGTAATATTACTGAACATTTATTTCTTTTAAATTGTTAATAAATCAGGCATGTAACGGCATGTAATAGTCAAAGTTGTGACCGAGTGCGGAAATATGAAGACAGATACGAATGTACAAATGTAGATAGATAGACCTTAGATCTACTCTGAATAACCTTCTGATGCAAGAACATTCACT
This sequence comes from Mytilus edulis, assembly GCF_963676685.1. Lineage (NCBI taxonomy): Eukaryota > Metazoa > Mollusca > Bivalvia > Mytilida > Mytilidae > Mytilus > Mytilus edulis. Next base: position 18,334,647 of record NC_092352.1, read on the forward strand.
TTTTAAGTGTGACGTCAAATGTTTTGAATTGTGATTTTAAAATTTAAGGGAACCTGTGTCGGTGTGATTTTACGTAATGGCAGACGAATTTGCATACAATTGTAAATAGTCTATTGATAAGGAGACTATAATCGTGATCATGATGAAGTGTAGTTTCATGCAATCATTTATTTTTTTTTAAATTATGAAATAGTTCTTTCATGCCATGTTTTACAAATGTATATGCTCATTTTAACATGAGTAGTCACTTAAATTCATTAATTGTAAATATCAGTATAGTGATCGAGTATTAGCAAGTTGTAAAATGTTGACAAATATCATGTTTACCCATGTTAAAATGAGCATATAGAACATGGCATGATTGAACAAATTTCAATTCTAACAATAAAAATAAGAACTTATATACATCAAACCGGACCTTAGCGTTGGAAAGTCATCTATTTTGATTTGATGTAGCCAACCGTCATACAATGTCATAGAAAATCAACTGTTTACCTATTAAATAGTGAACAGACACATGTAAACTCAGCTTAACTTTAGAATTATTTTACTTAATTTAGTTGCTAGCAACAAGCATAAATGACAAGATCATAAATGTCCATTTTTATTTCTGGCATTAATCAAAACATTACTGACATTGCAATTTCAATTGGGACGTCAATCATGTGCAGTCCATGTTTTATTGGAATAAGGACATGGCTTTGTTCTAAAGGGGAAGAAGAATGTCATATTAGAATTGATCTTTTTTTATTTTATCTGTCTCATTAGGTCAAAGACAAAAGATAATTGAGAGACATCTAGAGGACAATACACAGATTCAAACAATAGAAACAATTAAAAAAATCTCTCGCCATCCTCAGAAGGGCTTGAAAATCTGTTGATTTAAATTCTTAGGAAATACTCCAACAATTGATGTTTGAACTATCAATGACTATTGTAATTAAATAAATATATATTTATTTTCAGGCTTCAGATGAAAATTCCTTGCAAGCCTTGGAAGGACTTATGAATGAATTCTTTGCTGGGCAAACAACTAATGAAAGGAAGAGAGAAATTGGTATAAATTATATATATAACAATAATTACTAACCTGACTTATACATGTTATATATGAATCTTCATCTTTTAATATTTACATTCATTTTTACCACAGTTGTCTTTGATATATTTTCAATTACAATTGTATTGGGTAACTTTCACTCATGAATGTGTTGCCATTTTTGTCTGCCATAACTTGGAATATATATGACTACATTGCAATTGTGTACTAATACATGTATTTAATATCAACATGGTCTGTAGATGGTGGTTTCTCCGTTATAACTGTGTTGTAGTTGACCAATCATAGAATATGAATACAATGTTTCTCGGCAAAAAACAAAGGCTAGTTCGTTTCTTAATGATTCAAAAAGGAAATAAAAAAGAACATGTGTTTCTAGTTTTACCTGTTAACAAATACTACAAAGAATGACACACCTTTTACTCATCTAGGATCATTGTCAACTCCAAATATCATGTTTTTTAGCAAGTCCATTAAAAAATAAAAAGTTTTAAAGAACAAAAAAGTGCTTATTTTAGTTATTGCCCTTCAGTGTACATGTATGTTGGATAGATAAGATATGTGCAATGCGGAGGACATTTGAATCCTATTCTTTTCTTTATAGCTATGTAGAAATCAAATTATGTTTATGAGTTATCTTTGTACATATACATCATTATGTAAAAACTGATATTTGATACTTTTAGAAACAATTCTAAACAGTTTTTGTCAGACAAGAGATGCATGGAGACATAGTTTATACTTCTTAGCCAATACACGGAATGAATATGTTATGATGTTTTGTATGACAGCAATGGAGGTATTTATAGTTTAACTTATCCTTAGTCATGCTTGTGAAAAAGAAGATGTAGAACTTTTCTTCCAATATATTTCTTTGGTCTGTTCATCTGTTTCATAGCAGTTAAAACAAAGAATTACAAAGCTAAATTGATATTTTTATAGCCACGTCTTGGCAGAGGGGGTATTAAGTGTTAACCCTGTATGCTATACATACATTTGTATGTCTTCCATATGTACATCCCAAAATCAGTTTCAGTTCTCTAACTTTAATTTGCCTCAACCAAATGCTATGAAACTTAAACGTAATAAGTATTGCCACGAAACACTGATTAATATAAAATTTGGGTGGCATCACTTTTATCGTTCTGGAGTTACAAATGTATACCCCTTTTAGTATGGAAAAATAGCTGATATCCATTCATAACTTAAACCTGCCTCAACCAAATGTTATGAAAATTATACACAATGCTTATTATCAAAAAAAATGTTTGAATTATGAATATCTTGCACTTAAATATATTGTTATTATTTTTTAGAATATGATAAACAGACAGTGGATTGGTCTGAGTGCAGAAGACAAATTAGTGATTAGATCAACATTAAACCAGTTTTTACTTGAACATCATACAAAAGTTCCAAATTATATACGAAACAAACTGGTGAAAGTGATAGTTGATATAGGAAGGATTGACTGGCCACATTTCTATCCAGACTTCTTGTCAAACATCTTACAGGTTTGTATTGTGTGTAAGAAGAAGATGTTGTATGATTACCAATGAATCAACTATCCACCAGAGACAAAATGATGTCATGGATGTAGATGCTAGCATCTGGGTCAAGATGCGTATTAGGTTCTCCATAGGCCGTAATGGTAACGTTTTCTTCTGTTGCTCAGTCCATATCGCTAACTTGGATATGTATGATGAGACATTTTCACCCATGTGGTTAAATTTATCGGGGTACGAAGCGAAATTACTTTTTCCGTAAATTAGCAAACCCAGAGTATCCTTTTGTGATGCGGCTCCTCGTGGTAAAAAATCCCATTTTTAACACAATAAGTTCCTTTTAAAATTTAATACTTTGAACACATTTCAAGGCACATTAGGGATATTGTCCCATCTATAGAATATTGTATCCATTAATGAGAAAACTACTGTATAGAAATCTTAATTTATCATACATTATTTATGAAAAAAATCTATAGCCTAGTGAATGATAGTTCATTGTTCACTATATGACAAAGTCTGCCCTTTATTGGATAAAGAACTAAGGTGTTATTTCATTTAATACTATTTTGTTTATTTAGGATACCAGATACAAAATTATTAAAAATACTGTTTTGTCCCTTTATAACATTATATGCAAGCGGTGTCATCATCTGTGTCCCATGGACATTCTCCATTTGATTTGTTTCTAGAGATACTTAGTACCACATGGCAGAATTTTTAACATCCTTGACCATAATATTCAATTTAAGTTCAATTTTGCTAGTGGAATTTAGTTTTTCCAAAATATTTGAATGCAAAAAAAATTTAACCAGGATTTAAAAAATTAAGAAAATCTTTTATGCCTTAATTAATTTGTTCTTTATATCACTTATGTTTAAACCTTTATTTGTTACCACTAATACAGTAACTTAAATTTTATATTTCAGTTGACATCTCAAACAGACACTGTATTATTAGGAGTGATAATCCTTCAAACTGTATCGGAAGAATTAGCAACACCAAGGGAAGATCTGAGTATGGCTAGGAAGGAAGAATTACAACGTCTACTGATAATTCAAGTGCCAAATATACTTAGTCTTCTTAACAGTAAGATTTGATAGAGGATGCTGAGACTGTTGAGGACTTAGAGCTATTATTGCCAATAATGTAGATTTTTGCATGATCCAATTGAGAATTATAAGTTTGATATTTTGGATTGTTGTGTCAATCTTGACTTCATGGTTTTGAAGAAATATAATAATTTACATAACTTTTGTTGCAAATAAGTAATATGTTCAACATATGAGCAAAGACGGGGCATTAGCTGTCAAAGTCATGTTCACCAGTTTGACTCAAATTTTATTTATAACATACTTCAAAATGTTTATCCAAATTACAAAAAGTAAAAAATCAACAATTAATAATACATGGAATGGATAATATGTATCAGCATTGCATGTAAAATTGAGAATGGAAATGGAATGTCTAAGAGACAACAACCTGAATAAAGAGTAGACAACATGTGTTCTTTTGTCTATCAAAAAATTGAGATGACATCTGAAGACTGGTCATAACGGTCATATAACCTGATAAAAAACATAAATATAAATAGATAGAGAACACATGCTATTGAATTTTTTGGGGAAAGACGGCTTCAAGCCGTCAATCCCCTATGGGGTTGACCAGAGTGACATTCCCTCACATCATTCATTTTGTTTTTATAGTGTGGAAAACCCCCCAACAAATCTTACTAAGAATTATGAGATGGGGAGACACAAATGAATAAATTGACTTTAAACACTTTTTTACACATTTCCCTTCTGATTCTCTCGAAATTATCGTATATTGGGCTCTCCATTTACACTATTTAGTTTTCTTTTACAATCCGGAAAAATCAGTATGACGATATAATCTAAATATATCCAACCTACATTATATTTAATTTTGACGTCATTGTTGGAATGCCACACTACGCAGAAACAGGGATATCCATCACTGGTTATTTAAATCATTCTCAAAGATTGTGCACTAATTAACAAATGGTATTTGTTAAATTTAAACATAATTATGTTTGCTGTAGATGATTCAAACATCAACATGCAATACTTTAATATGTAGGTCAACTCTACTTTCAAAATAAACAAAGTCCGAGGGCTACATGAGATTGGGGAGAGAAACGATTTTTTAATTTTTTTCTGTAAAACTCTGTTTTGAGAATCTTCCTCCAAATCGGGAGCACCTCAATTTATGAGTAATTATCCACTAAAATAAACACTTAAAATGTGACATTTAGTATATGATAAGTAGTCTTCCATTAAAACTAAATTTTGTGTACCAACATCATTGTATTGTTATGGTAACAAAAAAAACATTTAATACAAATGTTGCATTTGTAGTTTAAACCTATTTATTCATGAAATTTTACAAATATTTCAAAATGTAGGATTTGGAAACAAGCTTCACACAGTTTACATCAATCATATTTTTATGCAGTTAAGCTGCATTATGCGAGCACCCTAGATTTGTGTTCTACCCAATAAATCATGAGATACTTGCCATTGTTATTATCTACCTTGCTACTATGTTATATATAACTAATTGAACACTTTTTTAATACTTTTTATTCTGGATTACAAAAAAAATGACCAGAAAAACCTTAAATGATCGTCGATTTATCCAAAAGTTTTAAAGTTACACATAGGAAGTAGTGCTTATTAAGAATCCTTGTGTAGTTCATTATGACTTGTGCTTTTAGCTAAGATGTCAAAGAACAATTGTATGAAATATTTAATCGCCGAAAATCTCTTAAGACAAGCAGTTTAGATTTCCCAAATGACAAAAGTCGTAGGAATATGGTTTGTCATCAATACGTAGTACAACTACGTCAGTAGTCTATTATATAATAAGTTCAACTGTTCATGCTGTTGGCGGCAATTTCAAATTAGAAAAAGAAATTTTCGTAGCTTTTCAATTTGGAGGCAAGTGTGCAAATTAGCGGTGGTCCGAGGTCCGCGACCTTCCACTTTTGCAAGCGGAATTTCGACTAGGATAGTTGGTTTCTAGCTACGCCCGACGTAGTCACCTTACATTTGAAAGAAAATAAGAAATTACTTTGCAAACCTTTTCACCATCAAAGTCTCCAATTAAACAAGCTAAAAACCTATTTTTATCATTATTATTCATGACGGCGATGTTCATTTTGTTCAACCGCTAGCTTTATACAGAAAATCGCCGACAAATATTGTATAAATTCGAGTAAAATCGTATCTGATTGACAAAAACAACATTGTAAACACATAACAATGGCGGCCGTGAAGACAAAATTTTACTAAATCGGTTTCGATTCCGGAAGCGGATAAGGGTAATTCCGGGTTTGGCGATCATTTACAAAATAAATCCAAGCAGGTGAAAAAATACATCTATGCATGGTAAATGAATATAAACACTGGTATTGTAAACCAAAAGAAAGAAAAAGCAGAAAAATATTTTATTCAGAAACTCAAAATTACTTTTTGACAAATTTTAATTTAAAAATCCAATACAACGTGACAGCTGGGAACAGTATATATCTAACAATATACATGTTCATGGTCAGTCTAAATTTTCTTTATAAATGATAAATGATGATAATGCATGTGAGATGCTTTTAAAGTGTAAACATATTACTGCAATTTCGAGGGGTTATTTGTTTTTTCTCAGGGCAATTTTGAAGGGTCAATTAAAGTAGCTGAAAGTTTCATTCTTTATTTTCACAAATAATGCAACTATATTATATATACCTTAATGTAAGTACATCATATGATATATAGGTGGCATTCTTTGGGACACTCTACCCCCTCCTGTTTGATAACTTGGAAACGGTCGAGCTCCCCAACCCTAAACCATATGAGGGGCAGATCCAGGATTTTAGGTTAAGAAGGGCGCAAACTTAAATTTTCGCCGAGCAGAGCGAGGCTAAAAAAAAGAGGTAAAATTATCGGAATATTCTTTATTAAGCTGAGAACAACCCATGCTTTGCAAATTTAAGCGGGGTGCAAGCCCGCAACCCTCCCCCGTCTGAATCCGCCCCAGCATATATTCAAGTATAGGACAATATAATAAATAAAAAATGAAATATAGGGGGAGTCCCTGGAGTTACCCCACCCCTCCTATTTGAGAACTTGGAAACGGTCGAGATCCACACCCCTTAACCATATATATTCATGTTTGTGACAATATGAAAAATCAAATGAAATCTAGGAAGAGTCACTAGGGGTCACCCCACCCCTCCTGTTTTAGAATTTAAAAATGGTCGAGATCCCCATCCCTAAACCATATATATTCATGTATGGGACAATATAACAAATCAGATGAAAGATAGGGGAGTCCCTGAGGTCACTGTTCACCCTCCTGTTGAGAACTTGGAAATGGTCAAGATCCTTACCCCTAAACCATATATACTCATGTATGGGACAATATAACAAATCAAATGAAATATAAGGGAAGTCCTTGTGGTCATCCCAACCCTCCTGTTTGAGAACTTGGAAACGGTCGAGATCCCCACACCAAAACAATATATATTCATGTATGGATCAATATAACTAATTAAATGAAATATAGGGGCAGTCCCTTGTGTCACCCTACCCTTCCTGTTTGAGAACTTGGAAACCAATGAGATCCCCATCCCTAAACCATATATATTCATGTATGGGACAATATAACAAATAAAATGAAATGATGGGGAAGTCCCTAGGGTCACCCTACCCCCAGTGGCGGATCCAGAAATTTTCATAAGTGGGGCCGACTGACTGACCTAAGAGGGGCCCGCTCCAGTCACGCTTCAGTGATTCCCTATATAAGCAACAAAATTTTTTCCCAAAAAGGGGGTCCAGGCCCCCTGCCCCCTAAATCCTCTGCCTACCCCTACCTGTTTGAGAACTTGAAAACCGTTTAGATCCCAACCCCCCAATTTATATATTCATATGTATGGGTTAAAATAACAAATCATTTACATTAACTATGGGCAAGTCAGTCAGACCTCACCTTTGATCCCTGTTGTAGTGAACATTTGTCTGATTCGTGTCTCATAACTTTTGTACTATGAAACACAAACTCAGTTTTCTTTCCAGGGAAACCAGTCCATTCATACTATTACATGTTCATACTAAGTCAAATTGAACTTCTAGCAGTCAAATTAAACCAAGGTTAACTACCAAGTAGAATAAAATGCAATCATTGGGAACTTGTACCACTGCAGACTCACCATAAAAAATATACATTGATATATGCATTGCTTTTGAAACCTTGATAACATATAAACTATTTGCCTTAATAAATAAATCATTAGATAAACATGAATGTACTATATATGAATGTTTAATGTTGAGGCAACATTGCCACAGTTTTCATAATTACTGTTGCCTTGGTTTTTGGTTAACTGCCTTCAGCGCTTACAGCGCTTTGATTTTTTTTATTAGTACCTGTATCCCTGTGATGAGTGTTGTAACTGGGAACTATATCAATGGAAATTTAAAACTGAATAGATTTTCCAGTCCTTACTTTCTTAAGAAAAAATAAAAAAAATTAAGAGTACTGTCACAAAAAATGGAAAATGGCCCTAGCCTGCAGTTCAGTCGTACACTATTAAGATTTTAACAAATATTGTAGTTGTTGTTAAATGACAGAATTCAACTAGTTGAATTTTAGATAATTATAACTATCAACTTTAATTGAATGTTTAGATTTAGGAGATGCAGATCTCTTCCATTGGTCTAAATTGAATCCTAAACTAAAGAAACAAAATTACATTAAACAACAATTGATTTCAATATTGTCAACCTTTCTACATGTTCTAGCTGTTCTTTTTTTCATTCTTTATATGAAGACCATCATAAGATACCCCCCCTAAAAAAATGAAATAGAAACAAGGGCCGTCTTTCCCCTCAGAGATATTCAGCTCTTTGATTAAGTCTGTTTCATTTCATTTTGTAGACTAAAAATTATGTCCATCATCTTTTTCGCTGTATAAGAAAGATTTTTTTTGTGGATTGAATCAGATAACCAAATGGAATATCCTTGTTTCACTTTCAATGTTGGCATTCTTTTCCTTTTAATAGCTGAATACATATGTAACCCATCTCCAGCTAAGGGGTTTAGTTGAAGGTCACATGAATATGGATTCAATGAAGTCTGATTATTCACTTGCAAGTGAATAATTCATCAGCAATGTTTCTTAGCTTAATTTAAAGTGGAGAAATATTGTACATGTAGCTGTTACATAAACAGAAGGAAAATTTGTTTCCCCTATTTATTTTCCTGTCTTTCTTGTATAAAATCCAATGACCAGTTAGTGCAACAATTACACCATTACCAACAAAGCTCACAGTTACATTTATACATTATAATACTATGTTACCAACCATGGCACCTAGAATTACCTGTTTATTTTGTAAAAGACGATTTAAAATAAATGTGTTTCCCTAATCACTTTATTCAAACTGTATCAATGTTCCAACCAATAGAATTTATATATTATGATACACATCTTCATGTCATATGATTTTAAAATTCCAAAAACTGTTATTGTGGGTTTATTAACATATTGATAGGCACAAACTAACATTGTAAATTCTAATTTAATCCAAAACTATAAGTATATGTACTTGTTATCTATAACAATGCTTAATTTCAGATATATTAGAATCTGTTTTGGAGAAACACCGACACTTGGTGGCAGCGACACCCCCACCCTCTCCAACATCAGGAGAACGAAATAATCATAGAGGATTGGAATCTTCAATGTTACTAATCTCATCTTCACCATCAGGTAAATTGTCTGTTAAAATGTAGATAGGGGCTAAATTAGAATTGTGGAAGATGTTTTAACATTTTATTTGTTGTAGCAAATAATCTTTCAGACTTGATCGTTTGTGAAATATTATTTCCAGATTATCTAGAGTTATTTCCCTTGTTTACTGATTCGTATAATTAATTTTATTGAAAATTATATCTTTTAATTTTCCTGCTATATTAGAATTGAAATCAAGTAGGATATTGGTTAACTGTAGAACTGTATTATCAATAAAATCATATGCAATGAAATTATAATGAATAGTTTTGATTTGCATTACGTAAAAATGACGACCATCCTTATTTGGGGTAAATAAACCTGTCACTTAAAACATGACATTGTTAAATTTTGACAGGATTGTTAAACTTCAATATAGGAAGAAACTGTATTAGGGGAATGTTTGTTGTGCTGTAATAAACAAGTAGGGGGTTCTTTTATTGTTTATTTGAAGTGAAACATGACATGGCCATGGGTACAATGCACGGCTCAGTGTATATGATTGTCAATTTTTATGTGGGTTGATGCAATCCCAAAAATATGTTTGATTGTATCAGAAATTTATACAAGGACTGATGCTAAAGAAATTTTATATCAATATTTTTTATGCCCCATTTATGGGCATTATGTTTTCTGGTCTGTGGGTCCGTCTGTTCGTTCGTTCGTCCATTCATCCGACAATACGTCCGTCTGTTCCACTTCAGGTTAAAGTTTTTGGTCGAGGTAGTTTTTGATGAAGTTGAAGTCCAATCAACTTGAAACTTGGTACACATGTCCCCTTAGATATGATCTTTCTAATTTAATGAGAGAATTTCCCCCATTTTCATGATCCACTGAACATAGAAAATGATAGTGCGGATGGGGCATCCGTGTACTGGGGACATATTCTTGTTTTAATATAAGATTTTGCTATATTTTTTTATAAATGAACTTAATCATATACTTAGTAGAAAAATGAATTAAAAAAATGGGGTCACCGTTCATTTAAGCTCACAATCTGCCTCCGAAAGAAGCATACATTTTTGTTAATGTCCTTTTTTTCTGTTAAGCTAATAGGAGAAAAAGAGGTACTATCAAAATACAAAAAGAACTAAATTATAGAAATTGCTTAAATTTTACAATTATTTAGTTTATGTACAGCTTATTTGAAAACAATAGCAAAAAATATAGGTCACCGATGAGTTAAAAAAGATATTTCAATTGTAATGTCAAAAAATGGCATGTTTGCACCAAAGAGAGATAATTTGGAGCTTTTTCAATGATAATAACATTTTAAAAGTCATCTGGGGCCAAACCGAATCGATTTATTTGGTTGATTTTTGTACCATATCATAAAGTAATAACTAATAGTGTAAAAATAAAATTTGTAGTGAAAAAACAAATGTTTAATTTTTTGCTGAAAGTTTTGTACCTGCGAGCCTCCTTAATGGTCAGATTTTTTTTGCAGATTCCATCCTAAGTAACATGTTCAAGTCACCTGGTCGCCATGTCCAAATAGAAGCCTTGCCACCTCTGGATGATCAGTCGAAACTTTTATGTACACATGCATTGACAACATTATCACAATATTTTAGTTGGATACCTCTATCATCAACAATAACACCACAATTATTAAGTACTATATTTCATTTTGCTGGTTTTGGATGTGAAACAAAGTCATCTTCATCATCATCCAACTTTAATACGAATACACAATCTTTAGGAATTTTAGCAATGAATTGTATCAATGAATTATTGTCTAAAAACTGTGTTCCTGTGGAATTTGAAGACTTTTTGTTACAAATGTTTCAACAGACATTTTATCTACTACAAAAGTTGACAAAGGACAGTAGTACAAATTCAACTGGAAATAGATTGTCTGAAATAGATGAAGGGTATGTTGATATATTAATTCTTTATCTATATATTACTAGCAAACATCAATATACAGAAGAAAAAAAAATTTTTGTTTGAATATTTATTAAATCTAACAGAGTAATATCTCATGGTATATGTTTCTCTCATATTTTCTATGTTCCATGATAATGTTAACCTGTACTTTTTCTGAACAGTTGATATTTTTTTATGCCCCACCTACGATAGTAGAGGGGCATTATGTTTTCTGGTCTGTGCGTCCGTTCGTCCGTCCGTTCGCTCGTCCGTTTGTCCGTCTGTCCCGCTTCAGGTTAAAGTTTTTGGTCGAGGTAGTTTTTGATGAAGTTGAAGTCCAATCGACTTCAAACTTGGTACACATGTTCCCTATGATATGATCTTTCTAATTTTAATGCCAAATTAGAGATTTTACCCCAATTTCACGGTCCACTGAACATAGAAAAATGATAGTGCGAGTGGGGCATTCGTGTACTGAGGACACATTCTTGTTTTATCAAAGTCAATATCAGTTTTCTTAGCTCGTTGTTGGTCAAAATCTTAAAATGATGATAAAATTCTTCCACAATGCTCTGTTGTTGCCATTGTTACTTCATATGATTTATCAAAGTTCTGTGTTAGGGGATATTATATAGAAAGAAAACAGTGTTTCCCAGATCACCAGAAACAATGTCAAAGTAGCATACATATATAAGATTATAATTTTTAATAAAAATAGGTTTAAAAATCAGAAGATGCACTAATGAAAAATATATTTACTTCAAGTTACAGTTTGATTTATTATGAAATTGGACAGCACTAATTTTGGTGCAAACAATATATGCTATGGTAAATCTAGATGATAGAACTTGAAAGCTGTATTCATAGTAGAAATTTGGCTAAAAATATAGGGACCTGAATAGACGAACTAAAAATATAAAAAGATTTGCTTTTGCCTTTATTTTAGCCACTGTTATGTTTTATTTATTTTTTGTTTCTTGGATACAAGAAACTAATTTTAAACTTCTTTTAATTTTCAGATATTTAGAGAAATTTACAGATTTTTTAAAGTTGTTTGTTAGTATACATTTAAGACGTTTCGAAAGTAATCCCAAATTTTCTGTGATGGAATTTTTAGCTTTGTTCCTTAAATACACTTTTAGACAAGTAAGTGGTATTTAGTTTTGCATGCAATTTTAATGTGTATATGATGCTATTGATTTGCTTCTATATTAAGAATACACTAAAATGAGTTTCGCTAATAAATATTAGACAAGTTTATATGATTGATGATGAAGAAAACTATGTTTTTGGAAACTATTTTACCTGAAATAAATACAGAATGAAATAAAAGATCCAACCTAAAAAAATCAATGAAAGCAACAAAGAAGAAAGCTAAATAGATACATTTCTATCATATGCAGTGGCGGATCCAGCCATTTTAAAAAGGGGGGGGGGGGTTCCCAACCCAGAGTAAAGGAGGGGTTCCAACTATATGCTCCCATTCAAATGCATTGATCATCCAAAAAAAAGGGGGGGTTCCAAACCCCCCCCCCCCCCCCCCCCCCTTTCCCCTGGATCCGCCACTGATATGTTTTGCTTCACAAATACTTTTGGATTTTATATAAGCTCTTCTTTGTAAACATATGATAATGGTCTATTACTCATGTCTTTATTATTGAAATAAAATATTTACATGTCTTCAAAGTTAAAATACAGGGTTGACCATATTGAAACTCACAACATCAGATAAGTCAAATAGTTATGTTTGGTCTCATAATCTTTGACTTATTGAGGTTTAACATTTATTTGTTTTAACTTTTTGGAGTTAAACATTTAACCATATTTTATTATACATGTAACTGCTATGAATCTTATAATTTCCATTCTACTATTAAGGTGGATTTTGTCGAGGTTTTGAAAAACACAAATCTATTCAATGAAACGAAATAATTATACAAATTATTTTCAGCCAACTTTTGATGGATATTATAATTGTTTAGATACTTGGAATACATTCCTTGATTTTATCCACACAAAGGAAAGAACTGCTGAATGGAAATCAATTATTACAAGGTATACTCTTTTTTTTTGAAATTAAGCATAGTAGAAGTTCATATGAAAGAAATCGGAAAATCAGGGCAATTTGATGTTTTGATGTTGACATCCCTTCTATTATCTCTTTTAGGCTCTGGCTAATTTTAAGTTAGATAAAGACATCTGTCTGGGGTTTTTTTTTTTTTTTTGTGTAGTTGAAGGCTGTATCTTGAGCAGATACCCCGCATTTCAATTTATGCATCATTATAATCTCAGAATTTAGAGCAACAAGTTTAAACATAGTTTACCAAATTGTTATATGATCAATGCACTATCATTAATATCAGATTTTTCCATTGTAATTAAGAATTCACTATAATGGCTTTTCATACAATAGTTTAATTTAATTGTAGATACCAAGAAGCTTTACTTACTCTAGTATCCCATATTTTAAATAAGTTACAGTTTAAATATAACCAGTCACAGTTGGAGGAACTAGATGATGATATACTGGATGATGATGTAAGTTTAGAAATATTTTGATGGACACATTGATAGTCTAAATGTTTGTCAAATTCTTTTTGTAGACCTTTTATAGTTTACTTTACATATATGGATTTTGCTCATTGTTGAAGCCATACAAACACCTGTTGATGTTAAAATCCTTGTCATATTGTCTTTGGTGGATAGCTGTCTAATTGGTGATTATATCACATCTCTTTTTCATATTTTCTTGTTTTATGTTATTAGTAAAAAGAAAAAACCAGCTCTTGTTAAAATTGCTTGGAGAGTCTTAACATTTAATTGCCTTCAAAATGAAGACCTCAGTAAAAGTATTATTAATTCTTTTATGTACCTTTATTTTGTATTGTCTTATGTTTATTCTTTCCAATTGTTTTCATACCTTCAACTGATAATTTATTGTTGTAGAGTGAAACTGAATGGCAGCAGTTCATAAGGCAAAGTTTAGAAGTTGTGGCTAAAGTGGCTGAAATGTTAACTGCAGAAACTTTCCAGCTTTTGGTATGTTCTTTAAAAAAACCTAAATATTCCATGTAGTTTCAAATTGGTTTTTAACAACAACATATTATACTTGTTATTTAATGTTTTTGTACAAATTCCAATAATGATATTGCAGTCAATACCAATATGATGATTATGCTTACTGAAATTTCTCAAGGAAAATCTAAATGGTTTAGGAAACATGCAATACTATTTATTGTATAAATGGCCATTGGAATTAAAAAAGATTGTTTTCCTCTTAAAATTGTTGAATATATTTAACAATTTATAAAGATGTTTTTATAATAAGATGCATAAGAGAAGCATTTAAGAATTCCAAGTTAATGTTTAAAGAACTAATGTAATGATTGTAAGTAGTATTAACACTGTGTCATGATAAGTGATTGTTATACTTTGACAGTACCAGCCATTCAGTGAAAACTTGCATGTATACCACAGCTTAGAACAGTATATTGCTGCTAGTGGTAATAAAAGACATCTAATAATCTCTGCTGAAAATGAATGTAGACGCTTACATTGTGCCTTGAAAGATCTGTCATCATTACTGCAAGCCTTGGGGAGAATGGCCGAACATTTTATTGGTGAAAACTTCCCACAAAGGCTGTCTGATGGGACCATGCTTTTAGAAAAGTAAATACTGCTATGTTTGTAATATGATAATTGAAATAAGGAAATAAGGAAGGTCTTTAAAATTGTAACAATATCTTTTTTTTTTATTTGATTGTTATTATGAAATCTTTATTATCATCATAGATGCGTAAATTTAGATGTATATTGAAACAAAACTTTATGAAAGTGACAGTCATATTAAAGAGTAGCATTTTCTGATACTTTGAAGATACCCAACAACTTTTTAATATTCCTAATTTAAGCATGCAAATGGTATCAGATTAGAATAATTTTTGTGGTTATACACTTGACACAATTTTTTAAAAGAAAAACTGTTATTTGTACTACAGCATCAGATAGACAAGAGTTATGTAAGAATAGTATGGAATCTGATCTTACTACTTAACCATTTGCTTATGTTTCGGTAACTCAAAAAGAAAAGTATGATATATCTTAAACTTTATGGAAAATGAAGATCAAAATGGTACAAATTATAATTTGTTTTCATCTCATTGATTAATTCTATTTTTTTTTCAAGGCTTGTAAGCTGTGTAGAATATGGTACAAAAACTAAGTTATACGAAGTGAGATCTACAGTACAGAATGTGTTAGATGCTGATTTTCAGTCAGTGTAAGTAATTTTTTTGAAATGCAGTAAAGTGTTTTTGGTCTATTTCTATGCCCCATTTATGGGCATTATGTTTTTATGCCCGACCTATGATAGTAGAGGGGCATTATGTTTTCTAGTCTGTGCGTCCGTTCGTCCGTGCGTCTGATTGTCCCGCTTCAGGTTAAAGTTTTTGGTCAAGGTAGTTTTTGATGAAGTTCAAGTCCAATCAACTTGAAACTTAGTACACATGTTCCCCATGATATGATCTTTCTAATTTCAATGCCAAATTAAAGTTTTGACCCCAATTTCACGGTCCACTGAACAAAGAAAAAGATAGTGCACAGCTCAGGTTAAAGTTTTGGTTAAAGTTTTTGGTCAAGGTAGTTTATGATGAAGTTGAAGTCCAATCAACTTGAAACTTAATACACATGTTCCCTATGATATGATCTTTCTAATTTTAACGCCAAATTAAAGTATTAACCCCTATTTCACAGTCATGTAAAATGATAGTGCGAGTGGGGCATCCGTGTACTATGGACACATTCTTGGTCTGGTCTGTGCTTCCATTCATCCATTCGTTCGTCTTTCGGTTTGTTTGTCTGTCTGTCCCGCTTCAGGTTAAAGTTTTTGGTGAAGGTAGTTTTTACCCCAATTTCAGTCCACTGAACGTAGAAAATGATAGTGTGATTTGGGCATCTGTGTACTTAAGACACATTCTTGTTTCATCTGTAAATTTCCAATCTTTTTACTTAAACCAGTCAAATGGTACCAAACATTACTCCTGAATACTTATGGTATTTTTAGACTGTGAAATCTTTTTTTATGCCCTGCCCTCCAATGTATGCAGCATTGGCATTAAGTGTTACCCTTAACAATCCTACTAGCTGTCTTCTTTTTCCATTCATTTTCCTGGCTATCCTTCCGTCCTATTTTCGTTTTCACATTCTAACATGAGCTTTCCTCATCCAAACTTTATGAAACTCATACGTAATGCTGAGAACCTTATCGCACGGACAAAGTTTACATTTTGGCAGAGTGTTACATTTCTAGAGGTATACTCCTTTTTAATCTGAAAAATGCAAAGCTTAAGCAGGGGCATTTATGTCCTAAGACACATTCTCCTTTTATTTTAAAAGTGCAAAATATGGAACTTGTTATCAAATAATTATATGTAATGGAAACACTATAGTAACGTTCAATTCCTTATAGTCCAGTGGATAGATTCCATTGAAACCTTCAGAGGATCCATGTTTTTTTTATGTCATATTTTACTCTTAGAAAAAATAAATTCTATATTAGGTTGCATATCATTTCAGACAAGCACAAGCCATAGCATCAGTTAAGGCATTTTGTCACTGGTTATCACAGTATTACAATGAAGTTAACAAAGAACCACAGATGAAGCAGAAGTTTATATCTATGATGACTACATTGTTAGAAGCTGTTACACCATTATTTTCTAGTCAGGTAATAACACAAGGGTTGAGTTTCCTTGAAATATTTTAAGGTCATATGAAAATAATTTACAGTCCAAACTACCTGACAAGTTGACTTTATATAGCAGAAAAATACCATTACAGGACACTGTCAAGATCCTTGTTACATTCTCATAGCTTGTAATATTAACCTTTGTGCAAAGGTAACATATATTGCTACCATTTGAAGCCCTTTATGTATTGGTTTGTTAGCAGTTAAAAATCAATTTTCTATTTGATTTCAATAGTTAAAGGATAAGTTAGCAAAGTTAGATTAAAAATAGTTAAATTTCAGCAGTTATTTCAAATTTTGAAATCAGTATGGAAAATGAATTGGTGACTACTGTAATTTTATATTATATAAAAAATGTGACTAGTTTATTAACTCCATTTCTCATTAATCTACAGCACTACATAGATGATAATTTATCACATTTACTATTTTCATGATAATGTTATTTTTTAAAAATTGTTGTCACACTGACCTACATTTCATGTTGGTATATTTTAGGTACCAGAAAGAATAGTACATTCTGCAGCACATGTTGTTTTATCCATAACAACTACAGTAAAACCTGCCTTTCTGCTCCAGCTTCCATGTATACAGAATTTGTTATCATCTGTAACACAAGGTGCACTGGACAGTCTAACAACAGAGGTCAGTATAAATAATTGTAATAAATATAATACTTGTTTTATAATCTGCTGAAAATGAAACATTTTAAAAACCACATCTACATAGATAAAAACCTATGTTCAATTTCTATTTATTCTCTTTAGTCTGAATAAGCATAAAATATTTGGTGGTTTCAAGGTGGTCACTTCAAGTGCTGGAGGTTATGGTTTGATCCCAGACCAAGGACATCCGAATTGGTATTTCCTGCTTCTCCACCGAGCATTCCGCATCAATGATTTGGTGGCTTAGAATCAGAATAACCATGGAACATTAGAACCACATGAAAAATAATACACACACGAAAAAATTCCATAATAACATATTTACTAAGATTTAACCACAATAAAGTGATAAAAGCATAATCTGATGAAAAAAATTTTTTTGCACATCAAAGGGATTTGCTTTATTTAAATTCGGGACCTCGGGATTTCGTTTTTTCAAGTCCGGGATTTCGGGATCAAGACCCCTCCTATCCCCTCTCAAAGGTCCATCAATTAAATGAAGAATATTGATTTTGCATCAACAGGTACAACTTCTAGTCTACAGATCGATGTCAAATGCCTTAATTCTTCCATGGCCAAATGAGTCTGATGCTGGTCAGAACTGGACAGAGAGAGCTTCACATCACCAGATTTATGTACAACAGATAGCTAGGAACGTGCTCCTATTGAAGTCTGAACTTGGTAATCACAAACATCTGAGGGAAGATTCTACAAGTAAGTGCTTATTGATTTTATCAAATGCTGCTGTGTGCAAAAATGATTAACTACACTTTTTTTCAATAAAGCAATTTCAAAGTTATGGATCTACAATTGTTCAACTGAATAAAACACTTTTCACATATCAGAAATACATGACACCAATTATAATGTTGTAAATAATGAATAACAAATGTGCACATCACAAATATACCATGCTGCAAAATTACTGAGTAACATATTAGTAATTACAATTAAAAAACTGCAATGATGTTATTTTGACCCTTGTGGCTTTCTCGTTTGTCCGTGATGAAGACGTTTGCCTCTTTATTTCTTTCTGTTATTTATGTCATTGGGTTGCTGCCCATTGATGTATGACCAACATCTCCATTATTTGCAAGACCCCATGGATGAAGTTAAGGTATTTTTAGAATATTTATAGCAAATAACAAAAGTTGTATGAAACTTAAATATGAACTAAATTGAACAGTTTCTAGTTATTAATGTATAAAAGTATGCTCAATACTCATACCTTTCTTGAAAGAATTTATATCCTCTTTTATTATAGGTAAACAAGTGATAAGAAAGGCATTGAGTATATTCCAGGATTGGATTGAGGCTGTTTCTGGAGAAGTTGTTAAAAGTAAACAGATCTGTTATCAGTCATTACAAGAAGTTATCCAAGTATCAATAGCACTGTTTCCAATATATCTGCATCCACCAGGTAATTCATTTGATAATGGTTACTATAGTATGTGACACATCAATAACATGTCGTATGTTTATTTTAAGATACTAGGTTTGAATTTGTTACAAAAAAGACATCAAGTATACTTTTATTGTATGTAAAACATAAAACATCTATTAAATAGAATGGTTGTATTGTAATATTTGTATATGCCAAATACTTATATTTAAAAAGAAGTTGCGGTATGATTTCCAATAAGAGGAGTTTACATCAGAGACCAAATAGTGTAGAAGAAATAATTTATAGGTCAACATGAGGCCTTCAGCAATGAGCAAAACTGCATAATCTGCAAGTCAAACTATAGTCAGTTGTTTTAAGAATTTTAAATAATCTTTGGTTCTATTTTTTTTAATTTTTCTTTAGCTAGTGAGAAACAATTTAGCCCTTAAAAGTCATATCAGGAATTGAATTGTTTTTGAATCAGGACAATTATATCACTACACATATTTAATTTTTATTTAGTTTGATGGTTTCTTTCCACATCACTTATTTAACTCCACAAACCTATGGGACAAATATATAAAATGCTGATTATATTATAAGTCTATTTGAAATAGAATTGAAACATCTTTTGTACAACATGTTTATGAAAAAAATGACAAATTTGTTTCAGAGGTAGAAGTTATAGAAGCAATGATGAGTTTCTTTTTATCCCTGTTCCAAGGATTGAGAGTACAGATGGGTGTTGCATTCACTCAACAGACAATTACGACATTTATGTCACTTTTTACACAGTAAGTTATTTATTTTATCCCTGTAACAATAGTCAGTTGTGTGAATGTATGCATCAGTCTCTAAAGGTAAAGATGCATTGTCATTCCTTCAATGTACACATGTATGTATCATTTACTCAAGGTATAGATGGGTGTGTCATTTACTCAAGGTGTAGAGAGCTGTGTCATTCACTCAAGGTGTAGAGAGCTGTGTCAGTCACTCAATGTGTAGAGAGCTGTGTCATTCACTCAAGGTGTAGAGAGCTGTGTCATTCACTCAAGATGTAGAGAGCTATGTCATTTACTCCAGGTATAGATGGGTGTGTCATTCACTCAAGGTTAAGATGGGTGTGTCAGTCACTTAAGGTAAAGAGAGCTGTGTCATTCTGTCTAGGTATAGATGGTTGTGTCATTCACTCCAGGTTTAGATGGGTGTGTCATTCACTCAAGGTTTAAATGGGTGCGTCATTCACTGGAGGTTTAGATGGGTGTGTCATTTTGTAATTTTGATATAAACATCAATCTATTTATCATTTCAGACAACAGTTGGCAGAGACAATTTTCCAAGAAAGTAGTGCTGCCCACAGAGTTGTAGAAAAGTAAGAATATTTTTATACTGCCATGAAAAAAATATAATTAAATATATAGGATTTTAAAGTTTTTATTCATCTGCAGCCTGATTTTGATATAAACTATATGCAATGTTTGAAATATTTATGAATGTTCTACAGTTAATATCTATCACATAGATTTTAAATTTTGCAAAAGCACCTTACATTAAAGATGCCAAGTTCCATTTCTAACAGATAATTGATTGGATCAGGATAGCATATAATACCTTTTTGAAATGATATAAAGATTGTCTTGGTTGTATCTTGTAGATTTTTAAAGATATTAGAATTAGTGGTACAAGAACCAGGTTCAGCATTCAAGTCATTCATACCAAGTGTTATATCCATATGTATAGATCAAATCTACCCTATCATTGCTCAGGTACTGTATTATATCCATATGTATAGATCAAATCTACCCTATCACTGCTCAGGTACTGTATTATATCCATATGTGTAGATCAAATCTACCCTATCATTGCTCAGGTACTGTACTATATCCATATGTATAGATCAAATCTACCCTATCATTGCTCAGGTAATGTATTATATCCATATGTATAGATCAAATCTACCCTATCATTGCTCAGGTACTGTATTATTGTCGAGAATACCGCGGGGGTCAAGACGTCGCAATTTACCGTTATGTATCTAGGGTTGACGTCAGTGTGCGACGTCGCCTTAGCAGTTATGATATAATGAAGTAAACGTCAAACTGTATGGTTGTATTGTTTTCTGTATACGATATTAGAAGTTAGCCTCGACATTTATGGTGCCGTGACCAAAAGGGAAAATGGATACAAAGCTGAAAGCCATTCGTTCCGGACATAAAGGAGCAATTACAAGACTTTGGAAGAATTTTGGAGACATACGAGACACTTCCGAGATAGAAATTGAGGACGTCACAGCTATTTTAGATTCCGTGTTACAGAAAAGGGATATTCTTAAAGATCTGAATGATAAAATTGTGGACGCAAGCTCGGATGAAGACGTGGTGGATGAAATTCAACAAACAGATGAGTACATGTTCTATTTAGATTCAAAAATTCGTCAAATTAGAAAACTCATTAATCCTTCCCAGTCGAAAAGTCATAATTTACCCGTCAATACTACCGTTTTTCAAGCTAATAACGTTACTGCCTCTGATACACCCATGCATACCTTGATTTCACCTACAGCAAATAGTATACCCGCAAGCGACTCCTCTCAATTGAACCCGCACGCCAATTGTTTCACGTCGACATCTCATGTACAATCGAATGCAGCCTCGTTTTATACAAGTAACCCCGCTATATCAGAGATTATTCCTACTACGAACCCGTCTATGCATATTCCAAGTTTACATTCGTCTTCTAGCACAAATAATCAGTACCACAAATTACCAAAGTTGAACTTGCCTACTTTTAAAGGGAATATTTTAGATTGGCAATCCTTTTGGGATTCATATGAGACATCTATTCACACAAATCCAACACTCAGCGACGTACAGAAGTTTAACTACTTAAAGTCACTGCTACAGGGAGAAGCGTTTCAGACCGTATCAGGGTTTTCTATGACAAACACTAATTACGGCAAAGCTATTTCGTTGTTACAAGAGAGGTATGGACAGATACATACTATAATACAAACATACATGCAAGCTCTACTTGAGATTTCGCCGCCAATTTATACTTTAGTAAGCCTCCGCAATTATTATGACAAAACTGAAACTTACGTACGAGGTCTAGAGTCACTCGGACAGACTACAGACACTTATGGTTCACTACTGATACCCGTTATTCTGAACAAGTTGCCCGCAGAAATACGCCAAAACCTAGCAAGACAACACGGACCGTCAAGTTGGAATTTGAATGATTTGAGGAAGAGTATACTGAACGAAATTCAAATCATGGAGGCAGGACAAAATACAGGTACTTATCTTGATTCTATAGACCACCAGTTTGCAAACTCATCTATAAGTACATTTCACAAAGGAAATAATTCACCACAAGGAAACACAACACACAACACGAAGAAAAGCCAGCCCCGGAATATTAAGGAGAGACCATGTGTTTTTTGTAAAGACATACATCCACCAACATACTGTACCAAGGTTAGTGATCCTAAATCCCGCATATCTATAGTCAAACGAGACAATTTGTGCTTTAATTGTTTAGGAAATCATCATGCTAATGAGTGTAAATCTAAAAGAACGTGTAGACACTGTGACAAGAGACATCATTCCAGCTTATGTAATGTAAGTAACCATGGTAACAGGGAAACTCAAAACAACCCAGAGATACAGAACAATCAAAGTCAGAATCAATCTACATCTGTAAGTCTCATCAATACTACTGAAAACAAGGAAGATACGAACATTTTACATTCATCGACACAGATGCGCACAACTGTGCTATTGAAGACGGCTGTAGCTCCTGTATGGTCAGGTAGTATATGTACGGATACGAATATTTTATTTGATGAAGGTGCACAAAGATCTTTTTTAACAGATGATCTAGCGAAAAAATTGAATTTGAAAACTGAAGGAGTTGAAGTTGTACACCTATCGGCATTTGGAAAGGACAACACTAGCATGAGAGAACTACGTAAATCCACCGTACACATTGAAACAGGAAATAGGCGTAAATTTCCAATTGAAGTTCTAGTTGTACCTACAATAGCAGTCCCACTTCAGAATCACATGCACAACGTTAACCGAGATATGAACTATCTAAAAGGATTGAGACTCGCTCATCCAGTTACCAAAGAAGATTCTTTTGAAATTTCTTTACTTATTGGTGCCGACTATTATTGGGATTTTATTGAAGAAGAGGTTATACGAGGAGATGGACCGACCGCGGTAAGATCAAAGCTTGGATATTTGCTATCAGGACCCTTACAGTCAGGTATAGCACGTTCGTCTACGACAGCTGGCATCTTTAACTTACTAGTTTCGCACAAATCAGAAGAATTTAACTTGGAAGCGTTCTGGAAACTTGAATCGATAGGCATAGATTCATCCGAAAATCAAGAGAAAGAGACAAATTATTTGAAAGACTATCAGGAGTCATCAATTGAATTTCTAGGAGATAGGTATTCGGCGAAATTACCATGGAAACAAGATTACGAAGAATTACCGTCAAATTATGATGTCGCAAAAAGGAGAACGGAAAATGTTATCAGAAGAATAGGCAAAGATGCGACCATGTTAAAGAAATACGGAGATATTATAAAGGAACAGGAACTTCGCGGATTTATTGAGAGAGTTGATGAATTAGAACCGACAATTAACAAGGTACATTATATACCACACCATGCCGTTGTTAAGAAAGATTCCAGTACAACACCAATACGCATAGTGTATGACTGCAGTTGTAAGATGTATCAAAATCAACCTAGTCTGAATGATTGCTTAATGAAGACTCCTCCAGAGTTAAACGACTTATCCAAGATCTTGGTAAGATTTAGACTTCATCGTTATGCTATCACTACCGACATTGAGAAGGCTTTTTTACATGTAGGACTCAACAAAGACGACCGAGATGTAACACGATTTCTATGGTTAAGTAACCCTTCAGACGTAACCAGTCCGTTAATGACGTATAGATTTAAAGTGGTACTATTTGGAGCAACTTGCTCACCATTTATCTTGAGCGCTACTCTCTTAAAACATTTACAGCAAACCAACAGTAATACCGCAAGAATGCTTGAACGTGATTTATATGTGGATAACATTTTGACAAGCATTGACAGAGAGAGTGACGCTTTGAACTTCTTTGAGCAAGCAAGGGAAATGATGAGTAAGGCAGGATTTAATTTGAGGTCTTGGAATTCGAACAGCATAAAGGTACGACAACAAGCAGTATCTCAGACTGTTTTAGACACGGACACAGACACGAAAGTATTGGGAATGAGATGGAATAGTAAAACAGATTATCTTTTCTATCCACACAAATGCAAGGAAGAAAGTACGACAAAACTTGTAACTAAACGAGAAATATTGAGATATTCGTCAGGAACTTACGATCCGCTAGGATTACTGAGTCCAGTGACTATAACGGCTAAAATTTTGTTGCAAGAAATATGGAAACTTGGATTACAATGGGACAGTATAATAGAAGGAGACATATGTAACCAATGGATCGGCATACGCGAGAATATTGAGACCGCTACACAAACTGTATTTCCTCGATATTATTTCACTGAGACTACAGGATCAACACAACACAGTCTTCACATATTTGTTGACGCAAGTACAAAGGCATATGGTGCGGTAGGATATATATGTAATGGAGAAGAGACAGCACTTGTAATGGCAAAGTCACGAGTAGCCCCGTTAAAGGAACTGACACTCCCACAACTTGAGTTAATGGCAGCCGTAATCGGAGCACGCTTAGCTAAACACCTTCAATCAACGTTGGAGTGCGAAAACATCACGTTTTGGTCGGATAGCCAGATTGTTTTACACTGGCTTAAGTCAACAAAGACATTAAAAGGTTTCATACAAAATCGTGTGAATGAAATAAACGAATTGACAACATCATGGGAATGGAAGTATTGCCCTACAAGCGATAACCCAGCTGATCTAGTAACACGAGGGATAACGGCCGAGCAATACACAAACAGCAAATTATGGATTAAAGGTCCGCATTGGTTAACAGACAGTTCAACATACCCAAAATCAACATCAATCGATACGTCTTTATCAGTTTTGTTAACAGAAAATGAAAGTACATGTATTAGCCAATCAAAGGACGATTCAGTTTGTCAATTTGGAATTAACTTTATTATTGATATTGAACGTTATTCGTCGTACCAGAAACTGTTACGTATCACGTCATATGTACTGCGGTTTATAGAAAACTGTAGAATTGAAAAGAGTTTAAGGACACTAGAACATTTAAAACCAAGTGAATTATCCAAATCTGTTGAGTTATGGATTCGAAATTGTCAGGAAACGGCTTTTGCTACGGAATATAACGCATTGAAGTATAACAGTAAATCACGGAACAGTTTACCGAGAATCAGACAATTAAGATTATTTCTTGACGACAGGAACATCATCAGATGTGGAGGAAGAATCCAGAATGCGCCCTTATCGGAGTCCACTAAATTTCCGTATATCTTACCTAACGATCATACAATTTCTAAACTTATTGTATTAAATGCTCATGAAAGAATTTGTCATTCCGGAGTAAATGCCACAATCGTACATCTGAGACAAAGTTTTTGGATACCCGCTATCCGACAGTTTGTTCGAAAAACACTCAGGAAATGTGTTACTTGTAGGAAGGTTGTTGGACAACCATATGCAGCACCGGATCCGCCGCCATTGCCTAAAATTCGACTACAAGAAGCTGACCCTTTTACAGCTACAGGGATAGATTTCACAGGCGCATTACAAGTAAAAGATAACGAAAATGTCATAAAGAAAGTCTATATATGTTTATTCACTTGTGCCTCTACTAGAGCGATACACCTTGAAGTCGTTACAAATTTGTCAGAAGAAACATTTTTACAAGCTTTTCGGCGCTTTTCAAGCAGAAAATCTTTACCAAAAGTAGTTATGACAGACAATGGTTCTACTTTTGTATCCGCGTCAGAAGACATCAAACAACTTTGTAATTCAAAAAAGTTAAAAGAGACATTATCAGCACAAGGAATCGACTGGTTTTTCATCCCTAAACGTGCTCCATGGTTTGGTGGATGGTGGGAGCGTCTTATTGGAATGACGAAAACGAATCTGAAAAAAGTACTAGGAAAATCACTTGTAAATTTAGAGACTCTTCAGACAATCGTTACAGAGATAGAATCCGTCTTAAATGATCGACCCTTAACATATGTGTCTTCAGACCCGAAGGATCTTCAACCACTTACGCCAGCTCATCTTCTTTATGGACGTAGGATAAATACATTACCGTACATGGATACTCGTGAAATTGACATGTTTAATGAGACATTTATGAACAAAACAAAGTTTATCAAACGTGTTCAAAGACAATCATTACTCTTACAACAATTCTGGAACAGATGGAAAACAGAGTATTTGACGTCATTGCGTGAATTCCACAAGAAAACGGGAAACAATTCCACTATAATCAGAACAGGCGATATTGTTCAGATTCATGATGAAAACAGAAGAATAATGTGGAAAACCGGGATTGTGGAAAACCTAACCAAAGGAAATGATGGACTAGTTCGTTCCGCTATTATTCGAACCAAAACTGGAACTACATCACGTCCGATCGTCAAGTTGTATCCCCTTGAACTTTGTACAGACATCGAAACATCAAAGGACGAAGAAGCTCGACAGAAGAAAGAACCAAGTGCGACCACAAGCCGGATATTGCCAAACCGAGAAGCAGCCACAAGAGCCAGGGAAAATATTAAAAAATGGACTAAATAATGCGTAACCTATTAACTGTTCAGATTTATCATGGACTTTTACGAATATGCTTGATTTAATTGGCTAAGTGCAAAACCAATTATTTGACTATGTGAACAGGTGCGCGGAAAATATAGACACTGTTAATTATCGAAATAGACTCATTGTGATCCGAAAGATAACTAGTATGGAAGCTAGTGACTGTGCTAAAGTTAAGTTTAAGTTTTGAATTTGAGAGACAATAATTTTAATTCATTTTTTTCTTGATTGTAATTTAATTTTGATATTTACTTTTCGCCGCCCGGAGAATGTCGAGAATACCGCGGGGGTCAAGACGTCGCAATTTACCGTTATGTATCTAGGGTTGACGTCAGTGTGCGACGTCGCCTTAGCAGTTATGATATAATGAAGTAAACGTCAAACTGTATGGTTGTATTGTTTTCTGTATACGATATTAGAAGTTAGCCTCGACAATTATATCCATATGTATAGACCAAATCTACCCTATCATTGCTCAGGTACTGTATTATATCCATATGTATAGATCAAATCTACCCTATCATTGCTCAGGTAATGTGTTATATCGATATGTATAGATCAAATCTACCCTATCATTGCTCAGGTAATGTATTATATCCATATGTATATATCAAATCTACCCTTTCATTGCTCAGGTAATGTATTATATCCATATGTATAGATCAAATCTACCCTATCATTGCTCAGGTACTGTATTATATCCATATGTATAGATCAAATCTACCCTATCTTTGCTCAGGTACTGTATTATATCCATATATATAGATCAAATCTACCCTATCATTGCTCAGGTAATGTATTATATCCATATGTATAGATCAAATCTATCCTATCATTGCTCAGGTAATGTATTATATCCATATGTATAGATCA
This sequence comes from Mytilus edulis, assembly GCF_963676685.1. Lineage (NCBI taxonomy): Eukaryota > Metazoa > Mollusca > Bivalvia > Mytilida > Mytilidae > Mytilus > Mytilus edulis. The sequence goes on from NC_092352.1 coordinate 18,362,344, forward strand.
AATCTACCCTATCTTTGCTCAGGTACTGTATTATATCCATATGTATAGATCAAATCTACCCTATCTTTGCTCAGGTAATGTGTTATATCCATATGTATAGATCAAATCTACCCTATCATTGCTCAGGTACTGTATTATATCCATATGTATAGATCAAATCTACCCTATCTTTGCTCAGGTACTGTATTATATCCATATGTATAGATCAAATCTACCCTATCATTGCTCAGGTAATGTGTTATATCCATATGTATAGATCAAATCTACCCTATCATTGCTCAGGTAATGTATTATATCCATATGTATAGATCAAATCTACCCTATCATTGCTCAGGTACTGTATTATATCCATATGTATAGATCAAATCTACCCTATCATTGCTCAGGTAATGTATTATATCCATATATATAGATCAAATCTACCCTATCATTGCTCAGGTACTGTATTATATCCATATGTATAGATCAAATCTACCCTTTCATTGCTCAGGTAATGTATTATATCCATATATATAGATCAAATCTACCCTTTCATTGCTCAGGTAATGTATTATATCCATATATATAGATCAAATCTACCCTATCATTGCTCAGGTACTGTATTATATCCATATGTATAGATCAAATCTACCCTTTCATTGCTCAGGTAATGTATTATATCCATATGTATAGATCAAATCTACCCTATCATTGCTCAGGTAATGTATTATATCCATATATATAGATCAAATCTACCCTATCATTGCTCAGGTACTGTATTATATCCATATGTATAGATCAAATCTACCCTTTCATTGCTCAGGTAATGTATTATATCCATATATATAGATCAAATCTACCCTTTCATTGCTCAGGTAATGTATTATATCCATATATATAGATCAAATCTACCCTATCATTGCTCAGGTACTGTATTATATCCATATGTATAGATCAAAGCTACCCTATCATTGCTCAGGTAATGTATTATATCCATATGTATAGATCAAATCTACCCTATCATTACTCAGGTAATGTATTATATCCATATGTATAGATCAAATCTACCCTATCATTGCTCAGGTACTGTATTATATCCATATGTATATATCAAATCTACCCTTTCATTGCTCAGGTAATGTATTATATCCATATGTATAGATCAAATCTACCCTATCATTGCTCAGGTACTGTATTATATCCATATGTATATATCAAATCTACCCTTTCATTGCTCAGGTACTGTATTATATCCATATGTATAGATCAAATCTACCCTATCATTGCTCAGGTAATGTATTATATCCATATATATAGATCAAATCTACCCTATCATTGCTCAGGTACTGTATTATATCCATATGTATAGATCAAATCTACCCTTTCATTGCTCAGGTAATGTATTATATCCATATATATAGATCAAATCTACCCTTTCATTGCTCAGGTAATGTATTATATCCATATATATAGATCAAATCTACCCTATCATTACTCAGGTAATGTATTATATCCATATATATAGATCAAATCTACCCTATCATTACTCAGGTAATGTATTATATCCATATGTATAGATCAAATCTACCCTATCATTGCTCAGGTACTGTATTATATCCATATGTATATATCAAATCTACCCTATCATTGCTCAGGTAATGTATTATATCCATATGTATAGATCAAATCTACCCTATCATTACTCAGGTAATGTATTATATCCATATGTATAGATCAAATCTACCCTATCATTGCTCAGGTAATGTATTATATCCATATGTATAGATCAAATCTACCCTATCATTGCTCAGGTAATGTATTATATCCATATGTATAGATCAAATCTACCCTATCATTGCTCAGGTACTGTATTATATCCATATGTATATATCAAATCTACCCTTTCATTGCCATATGTATAGATCAAATCTACCCTTTCATTGCTCAGGTAATGTATTATATCCATATATATAGATCAAATCTACCCTTTCATTGCTCAGGTAATGTATTATATCCATATATATAGATCAAATCTACCCTATCATTGCTCAGGTACTGTATTATATCCATATGTATATATCAAATCTACCCTTTCATTGCTCAGGTAATGTATTATATCCATATATATAGATCAAATCTACCCTTTCATTGCTCAGGTAATGTATTATATCCATATGTATAGATCAAATCTACCCTATCATTGCTCAGGTAATGTATTATATCCATATATATAGATCAAAGCTACCCTATCATTGCTCAGGTAATGTATTATATCCATATGTATAGATCAAATCTACCCTATCATTGCTCAGGTACTGTGTTATATCCATATGTATAGATCAAATCTACCCTATCATTGCTCAGGTACTGTATTATATCCATATGTATAGATCAAATCTACCCTATCATTGCTCAGGTAATGTATTATATCCATATGTATAGATCAAATCTACCCTATCATTGCTCAGGTAATGTATTATATCCATATGTATAGATCAAATCTACCCTATCTTTGCTCAGGTACTGTATTATATCCATATGTATAGATCAAATCTACCCTATCATTGCTCAGGTAATGTATTATATCCATATGTATAGATCAAATCTACCCTATCATTGCTCAGGTAATGTATTATATCCATATGTATAGATCAAATCTACCCTATCTTTGCTCAGGTACTGTATTATATCCATATGTATAGATCAAATCTACCCTATCATTGCTCAGGTAATGTATTATATCCATATGTATAGATCAAATCTACCCTATCATTGCTCAGGTAATGTATTATATCCATATGTATAGATCAAATCTACCCTTTCATTGCTCAGGTAATGTATTATATCCATATGTATATATCAAATCTACCCTATCATTGCTCAGGTAATGTATTATTCAGATTAGTAATCATGAAAGATGTAGGAATCATGGAAAAATGAACTTTTGTTTTAATGTTTCATATCATGAAAAAGTATTTTTCCCCAAATGTAAATAAATAAGAGATTAAAAAGAAAGTTAAAATATGTAAATCTACAGTAACAAACTATTCGAAGCCATAACACCATGAAGTTTGTGATGTGGTTCTGAAGGATTTGAGAAAATAAATGGGGATATTGAAGACATATGCTTGCTACATATATTTTCAATCAACTTTTTCCATAGTAGATCCATGTTTCTAAAATATTGCCCACCAGATTTGTATTTTTAAGTGTATTTCATCATGCCTGTAGTAATTGATATGATGCAACTTTGATAGGACAAATTTAAGCATATTTTGTGATTTGAAACAAAACATGACAATATTTAGTACAAGATGAGTTTTTATGTTACAGAGACCATCACCAGATATGAAACTAGTCCTGTACAATCTACTTCATGAACTTCTGGTTCATAACTGGAGATATTTCTTTAAAAGTAACGTACTAATGAAGATGAACAACGAACCTGAACAAGTCGAGAATGTTCAACAGTTCACATCAGTTTTACAGGTAACTAATCTTATTGTGTAGTTCAAAATAGGGTTACTTCAGAAAAATATTCAGCAAGTTCCACATTATAAAAGTTGACAAAACATGAGAGTGAACACTCAGCTGTTCATGATTCTTAACGAAATTGCATGTTCTTCTTACAACAGCTATGTCAAAGACCACATGTTCAAAATCCAAACATCAATAAACAATATTTGAAGAAAACAGTAAAGCTTAGGCCAAAAGTTTATAAACATCAACATAACTGAAAAGGAATACAAGATTTTTCTGTGGACATAGATTTGTGTGTGCAAAGGAGTAGGTTCAATAAGGCCCTTAAATGGCCCCCTTATTTAGCTTAAATTTAAAATGAGGATTTATTGACCAATATCACAATGGATCATTGTTAATGCTTTGACTAGATAAGAAATAAGCCTTTTTGTTGAAAATTTACATTCCTGCATTTTGTTCATGCATCACAAATAGTACTCATTAATGGGTAAATTTTCATTGGTTATTGGACAAGAAACAACGTCGACAAAAAAGATCTTTGAACATAATGTTCATAATAACATTTTCATGTCCAGTTTGAATATTTAATTTTTATTTTGTAACATTGAACTTTAAAATCGGGGCCAAATATGGCCCTTACCGACTTACTCCTTTCCCAGTAAAACAGAATTTTGATACAGGCAACTATTCCTTTGTTTAGAAAAGATTCTGCAAGGCATTTGATTTAAAAGTATAAAAATTATTCAAGTCAAAAGCTTAGAGTGCTAATTTTATTGGGACATTTTATTTACAGTACTGATGTAAGATTTTAGTCATAGAGCACATCTTAAGAAGTCAATTATTAATGTTATGTCATATAAGTTATATGGCCTGTCTTTTCTGCAGACAAATATTTATTGTTTTCTTATTTCAGTCATATGGCCAATCTTTTCTGCAGCCAGATATTGATGTCTTCAGACAGAATTTAGAATCATTAGAAAATCTCAACTTCAAATGGAAACTCTACAGCAAGGTAATACATTGAAATATATAAACACTAAGCTTTGTGTAATTTACATTAAGGGCTATTGCAGAGTGGTAATGATGATGTAAAGAATCTTCCTATTTGTATTTAGTGTTTTTATTAAGGAATTACCTCTTCTTAATATGGATTAGACATGTATTTCCCTTTGACTTCCTTCATTCTGCTGATTTTAGGTGATATTTACTTGGTATTTTATGTATAATGCATAATGCTAGATCTGTTTAAAAATGAATAGGGACTTTTATAAAAGTAAAAATGCATTGAATGTGTATAAAGTAACCTTTTCCAAGCTTACATATTTGTACCACTTGATTTACTGAAAATGTATTATTTATTAAAATTCCACTAAGATAATAGTTATTTTAAAGAGTGTACTCCTTTAGTAAGGTTGTTCAAAAAATTTTACCAATAGGAAAGTAATAGTAACGCTTGTTAACTTCATGACCACAATATATTTACAGCTCTTACTTACTCTAATTAATTTTATTTTAAATTCCAATTATATATATATATATATATATATATCCAAATTTACACCAAAGACATATTTTTATTCTTGTTTTTTATATAAATACCTCGACTGATATAAGAAGGATTTTTTCGTGATTTTTGTCGAGCCTGCAACTTTTGTTGCAGAAAGCTCGACATAGGGATAGTGATCCCGCGGCGGCGGCTACGGCGGCGGCGTTAGCTCACTTCTTAAAAGCTTTATATTTTAGAAGGTGGAAGACTTGGATGCTTCATACTTTGTATATAGATGCTTCATGTTACGAAGTTTCCGTCAGTCACATGTCCAATGTCCTTGACCTCATTTTCATGGTTCAGTGACCACTTGAAAAAAAGTTCAATTTTTTTGTAATGTTGAATTCTCTCTTATTATAAGTAATAGGATAACTATATTTGATATGTGCGTACCTTGCAAGGTCCTTGTGTCTGTCAGACAGTTTTCACTTGACCTCGACCTCATTTCATGGATCAGTGAACAAGGTTAAGTTTTGGTGGTCAAGTCCATATCTCAGATACTATAAGCAATAGGACTAGTATATTCGGTGTATGGAAGGACTGTAAGGTGTGTATGTCCAACTGGCAGGTGTCATCTGACCTTGACCTCATTTTCATGGTTCAGTGGTTATAGTTAAATTTTTGTGTTTTGGTCTGTTTTTCTCATACTATATGCAATAGGTCTACTATATTTGTTGTATGGAATGATTGTAAGGTGTACATGTCTAGCGGGCAGATGTCATGTTACCTTGACCTCATTTTTATGGTTCAGTGGTCAAAGTTACGTTTTTGAGTTTTGGTCTTTTTATATAATACTATATGCCATAGGTCAACTATATTTGGTTTATGGAAATATTTTATGATCTTTATGTCAGTCACGCAGGTTTTATTTGACCGTGACCTCATTTTCACGGTTCATTGCACAGTGTTAAGTTTTTGTGTTTTGGTCTATTTTTCTTTAACTATAAGTAATGAGTCAACTATATATGTTGTATAGAAGCATTGTTAGCTGTACATGTCTGCCTGGCATGGTTCTCTGACCTTGACCTCATTTTCAAGGTTCATTGGTCTTTGTTTAGTTATCTAGGTTAATGTTAAGTTTATGTGACAGTTGTAGTAAAGCTTAGCTTTATACTTAGGACTATCAACATAATATCAATGATTAGTATAGAAGGCGAGACATTTCAGCGTGTGCACTCTTGATTGTTTATCTGTATTGTTTAAATGTTAATTTTCTTTTTCAGACAATCTTTGCACAAGGAATGTTGACACAGTTTCTCAATGTATTATTACAAGTTCTTGTACATAGATCACATGACCTTCTTCAAGAGGAGATAACTGTGACTATTCACAATATGGCATGTGTAGATTTTGAAAGATTTTATAATGACTTCCTACATCAGTTCCTATCAGATTGTGAAGGGCTTTCTCCTGATCAGAAAAGTGTTTTACAACAAAATTTCAAAACAGAAAAGGTATGTTTGAATTTTTAAATAATTTCTACCCCACACTACAAAGTAGGGTGTATATATATATGTCAGTCTGTCAGAAATCTGTGTTTCCAGATAATAAATCAAATACTAAATATACAATGACAAATTTACTTAATATGTAACATGTAATGAGACAATTTATGTATAAAGCAGGTTTTGTAAATTCAGAAATCATTTATAGATACCAACCATTATGATTTTTCCGTAATTTTTCCAATTTTGCGATAAAAACTACGCTATTACAGTCAAAGTTGAATTGTTACCGATTCCCAATCATCGCCGTTCAATTTTGTAAACCACAGATTTTTATCATTACTTTTCCGTCTTGGTCCGGTATTTAGAAAACGCCAATGTAATGCTTCCGGTTTCTCGGGAGTTATCGACCTATTGTTGGGTAACTAACTGACTTCCGAAGAGGGAAACTTGCAATTTTTGAAGTAGCTTTTCCCCAATCACTACTTCTCCTTGACAAAACCAAAATGTACGAACAATCAATGAATGGAATACATACTACATGTTTAACAAAACATGTTACTGTACATCACTTTGCAACCACTCGTCAGTTATTTTTATTGGTAAATGCACGTTTTTGAATGATTACTGAAAACTTTTCAAAAATACGGAAAATTTGATAGTTTGTTACTGATTGTGTCAAAAGGGGGTTGGCATCTATGAATCACTGCGAAAATTGCAACAGGGTTATAATTGCAATAAGTTAAACCGGCATTTTTATTTTTTTTTAGATAAATTAAACTGGATTTTTTTCAAAATCCCTATAATTAAAATTGCATTTTGGTCTAAAGTTATTAAATCGCAATAATAAATGCAGGCAATAACTTCTGAGTTTACAGTAATTTGGTTGCATTTACAATAAATCTATGTTCATGATATCACTGATTGGTTGTTTCTTGTGCTTGCAGGACTTGCCATCATTCAGTCAAAGTATACAGAGATTGGTTAATGATCTGAGATATTACAGACAAGTGAACAGTAGTCTACCAGAAGGATCTGTTAAATTCTGAAAATATGCAATGTAATCAGTAATGATTACCATAAAGTATGCTGTCATTGATGATTGATGGTATTATAACCAGTTTGAACATCAGGGACATATTCAGAACATTGTAAGCAGTTTGAGTTTAGACAAACCATATAAAAAACTGAGTGCCATCAGATTTATTTTTTAAACAACAGGTTTGCTGTAGCTCTTGTCATAGACTGGTGAACATAAATTTCACATTTTATTCATTCTACCTTTTCTAAGATTGATTGGGATCAAAAGATACGAAATATTTAAACAGATGGGTCAGCACAACATCTTTATGGAATATATCATTATTTCTCATGTTTTGTCTGACTTTTTTATATTGAATATTTGCTAAAACCAAAATGGATTTTATACTATAGGAGGGAAAGAATAAACTAATCATTGCACCTGCTGTGCCAAACATTTACATTTATGAGTACTTTTTTTTCTAATAGTACTGAATCCTTATTACAGCTATATTTATTTGTATATTGCAAAGCTTTGTTGACGTTTTTATTAGTGTATCCTCTAGAAGCCTCGTAACATGAACGAGAAAAGTTTGTTGATATCATGTGCTTGTATTACTGTGATAAATATAGCTATAAATAAACTATATAATTTTACCTTCACCTTTTTGTTAACACAAAAATTCATGGCTTCAAATGGGATATGGGATGGATCCACATGAGATAACATTCTTGGCTTGAAAATGGAGATGAATGCAACATGAGATGTCATTCTTCAAATATTCTGGGTGATAACATACCATGAGAAAAAAGGACATTAGCGGAAAGTTTTTTTTATTATGTACAGTATTAAAACCATTAAAAAGATTTTTTAAATGTGACAGTATCAAAATGTTTTTAATTTTTACAGTATTGGAAAGAAACATTTTAACAGGACATGAATTGTAATTTATTTTTTATTTTGACAGTTTTGAAAGTTATTTATTTTGACAATATTGGAAAGTTTTTTTTTATTTTGACAGTATTGGAAAGTTGCTTCTGACAGTATTCTAAAGTATAGTTTAATAACTGATATTTACGTCATCGAAGAAACATTCTAACTTCACATCTGGTGTATTGTTATCATTATCACCTGGTTATACCTCTGCTTGCGGACTAAGTTGGTGAGGTTAGCACCAGCCCATTTGCTCAGTATTTCTATCAAAATATGAATGCTGTTTTAAATAATTTTCAGCAAAAGGAAATCATTTAAAAGAAGGAATTATAAGATAGCTCCTAACTGAAGTTGATATTCAGAGATAGCCATTATATAGATTATTGAAGGTACACACATTGAAGTACTAATAGATTGTGGTCTCCACAGAGCCCTATATCATTTGGTACTATGTATTTAACCATGGTGTATTCTGAATAGATTTTATAATAGAATGAATTTTGGGAAACTGCTATTTCTATTTTCATGGTTCTTTTTTAAAAATACTTTGTAAAACGCTTGTCTTCATATAAAAGTTTGATTCTTTGCCAGTCAGTAAATATTAAAACAAAAACAAATACTTAAAAAGTCTTAGTGTACATAAAGATATTTGTAGGACTGGACAGTGGAATTAGGGTATTATGGTGGCAATAAAAATATTGAATGGAAATTGTATTAAAACAGAGACTCTGCTCAAAGAATTTGAAGAAAAAGCAGAGATTATTGTTGTTATAAAAAAAAAAAATGAAAATCTGTAGCATCCACCAATAAATAACTTATTAAGTTTTTGTATATAAACCATAAAAGTTTCAGATTTTTCATGTATGCTAGGGTATAATATTTTGTTGCAGAAAGCTCGACATAGGGATAGTGGGGGCGGTGGTGTTAGCTCACTTCTTAAAAGCTTTATATTTTGGAAGGTGGAAGACCTGGATGCTTCATACTTTGTATATAGATGCTTCATGTTACGAAGTTTCCGTCAGTTACATGTCCAATGTCCTTGACCACATTTTCATGGTTCAGTGACCACTTGAAAAAAAAGTTCAAATTTTTTGTAATGTTGAATTCTCTCTTATTATAAGTCATAGGATAACTATATTTGATATGTGCGTATCTTGCAAGGTCTTCATGTCTGTCAGACAGTTTTCACTTGACCTCGACCTCATTTCATGGATCAGTGAACAAGGTTAAGTTTTGGTGGTCAAGTCCATATCTCAGATACTATAAGCAATAGGGCTAGTATATTCGGTATATGGAAGGACTGTAAGGTGTTCATGTCCAACTGACAGGTGTCATCTGACCATGACCTCATTTTCATGGTTCACTGGTTATAGTTAAATTTTTTTGTTTGGTCTGTTTTTCTCATACTAAATGCAATAGGTCTACTATATTTGTTGTATGGAATGATTGTAAGGTGTACATGTCTAGCGGGCAGATGTCATGTGACCTTGACCTCATTTTCATGGTTCAGTGGTCAAAGTTAAGTTTTTGAGTTTTGGTCTTTTTATCTAATACTATATGCTATAGGTCAACTATATTTGGTGTATGGAAATATTTTATGATCTTTATGTCAGTCGCGCAGGTTTTATTTGACCCTGACCTCATTTTCAAGGTTCATTGCACAGTGTTAAGTTTTTGTGTTTTGGTCTATTTTAAACTATAAGTAATGGGTCAACTATATATGTTGTATAGAAGCATTGTTAGCTGTACATGTCTGCCTGGCATGGTTCATCTGACCTTGACCTCATTTTCAAGGTTCATTGGTCTTTGTTTAGTTATCTTGGTTAATGTTAAGTTTATGTGACAGTTGTAATAAAGCTTAGCTTTATACTTAGGATTATCAACATGATATCAATGATTAGTATAGAAGGCGAGACATTTCAGTGTGTGCACTCTTGTTTTTCTTTTGCATGATTTTTTGTTAGGCCATTAGATGGTCTGTGTTTTATCTGCCACTTGTAGTTTTTCATTTCCCCATTTGTTTCTCTTACCCCTTCACTTTTTAGAAAGGCGAATATAATATAGAGGCAGTATACAGATTTTCTGGTAATCTTATTAGATCGGGTATAGAATAAAAGGTACTGTATCTATTTTGAGCTATGTTTATGCAGTTTCATCAGTTTAAGTATAAATTATAAGGTAGTCAGGACTCTAAATTACAGCATAGATCAAAAGCGCTGCAAATGTGAATCCATAAATGTGGACTCGTTTACCTACCACAGATTTGAACTGTATACTACTTACATGTTCCCACCACTCTCCAGAACCGATTTTTAACCGGATTTTTGTGACAAAAATGTCGGTTATTGATTTGGGGATGTATGGCGGGCGGCCGGGCAGTCGAGCGGGCGGCAATCAAATGTTGTCCGTGCATTAACTCATGAACCCTTCAACCAAAGCTTTTAAAATTTTAATATGTTGTTACTGACAACTAAATGAAGGTCAAGTTCAATAATGGCGATTTTGACATTTATCGTTCAGGAGTTATGGTTCTTGAAAGATTGAAAAATGGAGTTTTCAGTCTTGTCCGTGCATTTACGCATGAACTTTTCAACCAAAGCTTCCCAAATTTTAATATGTTGTTACTGATGACAAAATGAAGGTCAAGTTCAATAATGACGATTTTGACTTTTACCGTTCAGGAGTTATGGTTCTTGAAAGATTGAAAAATGGTGTTTCCAGTTGTGTCTGTGCATTTTCTCATGAACCATTCAACCAAAGCTTTTCAAATTTTAATATGTTGTTACTGATGACAAAATAGAGGTCAAGTTCAATAATGACGATTTTGACTTTTACTGTTCAGGAGTTATGGTTTTTGAAAGATCGTAAAATGGCGTTTCCAGTCGTGTCCGTGCATTTACGCATGAACTGTTCTACTAAAGCTTCCCAAATTTTAATATGTTGTTACTGATGACAAAATGGAGGTCAAGTTCAATAATGACGACTTTGACTTTTACCGTTCAGGAGTTATGGTTCTTGAAAGATTGAAAAATGGTGTTTCCAGTCGTGTCCGTGCATTTTCTCATGAACCATTCAACCAAAGCTTCTCAAATTTTAATATGTTGTTACTGATGACAAAATAGAGGTCAAGTTCAATAATGACGATTTTGACTTTTACCGTTCAGGAGTTATGGTTCTTGAAAGATCGTAAAATGGTGTTTCAATTCACATTGTTGCATTTACTCACGAACCATTCAATCTTAGCTTTTGAAATTTTAATATGTTGATACTTATGACAAAATGGAGGTCAAATTTGATATTGACGATTTTCACTTTCACCAATCATCAGTAATGGTTCTTGTGATATTGCCAGGACACAAATAAATGTTAATAAATCCGGTTTGCTGTCGTTGTGACAGCCTCTTGTTGAATAGATAGTTTATATTTAGTCCATTGCACACTAGAAGCCCAAACATCCTTTGAAAGAAGTAGACACAGTAGAAACAGTAAACAGCTGTAACGTTACAAAAAGTACCAACTCCACCAAATTAAATGTTCTTAAATTACCACCCAAAGGCAACCTACGTATAACTGCGGCAGTATCATGGATAAAGCTGAACTTTCTACTTCCATAAACTACATCAAACCAGATATCATATGTGTACTGAATATTAGCTCAAAGGAATAAAACCAGAGAATCAAATGAAGAAAGATGTAATTGAATCACCTGGAGTCTTTCTAGATAACTTCAAAAATGACAGAGGCACTCTTTGGGCAGAGTATTCTTTGGAATACATGAAGATCTCATTTCAACTGAATTCATTGATCCCTTCACAGACTTAGAAACAAACGGTCCAAAATAAAATTGAAACTCAGCAAAGTACTACGCATCAAATTACATGCCTCACAGAGATATGAATGACAACAATCTTAAACTATCACTAGAAGAGATAACTACAGGAAAACCTTAACACATTATTATTGCTAGAGACTTCAACTGCCGTGACATTGACTGGATAAATATGGAAATACAAACAGGTGCTCCCGATAAACGAGTAGAACAAGCACAAATGGGTCTATCTATTAAACACGGCCGTGTCCAAATCCATGAAAAATCATCAAGAAGGGGAAATCAATTGAAACTTGTATTCACAAACAACCCTTCTCTTATATCAACTGGAAAGGCACAATGCATTTTAAATCATGACATCGCTATTACACTCGTTTCTAAAACAATACTACTATAAGCAACGTACACAAAAACGATACATCGTTGGAAGAGCAAACGAAATCAGACATAAGTTAGATGGAATTACATAAACGACATCATAAATGCAGGATTCGAAAAGAATTGTTCTATACCATTCTGGAACTATATGAAATCAAACAAACAAGACAACATCGGAGTAGCAACACGAAAGTCAAACGGGGGCCTGAATATGCCAACAAAGAAAAGACAGAAATTTTAAACAACCAGTTCAAATCCGTATTTACAGAATGAGATCAAAAGTCACAAAAACCAGTGCTAAAAAAGAGAATAATTTCAATTTTGGACATAACATCGGAAGGCGTACAGAAATTATTGAAAAATGTAAATCCATCAAAAGCCATGTAACCGGACGGAATTGGAATTGGAACACTGTCATAAATATTGTGCTGAAGAACTGCACAGAATATCATCGCCATCTTTCAAAATCAATTGATACCAGGATCCTACCTGAAGATTTGCTGAGTGCAGGCATAGCTTCATTATTAAAGCAGGGTGACGTCCACGCTGAAGTAAATAACAAACCAATATCACTGACCTATGTATCCTCTAACCTTTTGGATCACACTATCTGTAAACACATCCTCGAACACCTCGAAAAGCACAATACTGACAAATGTATAACACTATCTCAGATCAGGTTACTCATGTACAACCCAGTTGTTAGTCGCAACAGAAGAGTTTTGATACTACCATACAACTTGACATGAGCATACTAGACTTTTCAAAGGCATTTACTGTGATTATCCAATAACCTTTGTGGTACTGAATTACCTTTTGCCTGACCAGTTTAAAAATTGTCAATACAATTTGCCCATTTAAATTGTACTATAGGTATTGTGAGAGCTATTATCAACAGGTGGTCATTTAACTACCTGTATATTTACCTGGATGTTTTTGACAGAGCTTATTTAAATGACTGATAGCTAGCTTACTTTCCTCATGTCCAATGTCCTGAATGGACTTTTCTATTTAGGTATTGGACATTTTACTTTTAATGCACAATTTGTTCTTTCTAATAAAGATATTTATTGTAAATTTATTTATTTTGCTAACAATCACAAATAAATCATTGCTGGTAAATCCCACTTTCATAATAAAGAATAAAGCACTGAAATTTCTATTCATTAAGCCATTTGTACTTTTTATGATATATCGAAAATAATTTTAACAGTAATTCCAACTTAGCATCACTACTATTCCATTTCAGAAATTGTAATATTACATGAACATATATCCAATTAGAAAACACCAAGCTACACATTATTCACAATTAGATGGGCTATCCAAAAAAAAAACCACTTCAATTTCATATTAAGAATCAGAAACTTAAAATACATTCCACATTAAAAACACCATGATGCAAACATTATATCTACTTTTTTTATAAACTAAATGCACTGATTGAAATTTCCATCTTGCTTGTTTAGAGACACAAAAAGAAATGGCTTAAAATGTCCCATACATGTATCTAAATAGAATAGTCTATTCCGGATATTGGCCATGATACATGAGGAAAGCAAGCTAGCTTTCAGTCATTTAAATTTTACCTTTTAGTAGGTCATAAACTGGGAAGATTTTTTACTGGGTTGTTAAATGACCACCTCGCACAATACTTATTGTACAATTTAAATGGACAAATTGTATTAACATTTTTTTATACTGGACACACCATAGGTATTTAAATAGCACAAAGGTGACTGAAAAGAGACATTGTAAAAATCCCAACTTCGTTTATTTGCAGACGACTGCCTACTCTATCGAGAAATCAACACCACGAAAGACCATCAAATTATCAAGAAGATCTAAAAGCTCTGGAAGTATGGTCATTAAATTTGGGAATTAAATTTAATGCCAAAATACTATATAATGAGCTTTAAACAAATGTAACACACTTATACCAACTAGACAAGATATATTAGAGCAAGCCCAAACAAATCCACACCTAGGCCCGATGACCTAAAAGGGACCATCCACATAGGGGAAACTACAATCAAGGCAAGCTATACATTAGGATTCCTAGAAACTTATGCCAGTGCTCCCAAGGTGTTAAAAGCTGGCATTTGTAGCCATGCTTATATCGGTACTAGAATACGGTTCTAACATTTGGACCCATTCACCACCAGGAATATAGAAAATATGGAAAGCATACAAAAAAGAGGTGCACGTTTCATACTTCCAGAGATATTGGATGTCTTACGAATATGCACTCTAAGCAGGAACTACCACATCTTCAAATACGGAGATAACACCTGAGACGGACTATGAAGTAGTTGAGAATCGGCTATTCAACCATCTAACTACCTGCAAGAAATCAGAAACAAACGTAAAGTCAAAGCAAAAACAGATCAGTGATTTCCAATACACGAACATCGTAGAAAGACAAGAAACCCGAAATAGAAGATCATTTAAATTGATAGACAGCAACACAGACATCCGAAAGAATTCCCTTTTTTCCTAAAATGATAGTGCACTTGAACATGCATCTGGAAGAAAACATCGCATGTCAAAAGAGAGTTGAGGGATACACGGCTGCCCTACAGTTCACACTATACGGACTTCATATACAGAAGTGTGCTCCTTACACAGAAACTGCTTCAACAAAGTTATGAGGAGGACAGATTAAAATTGACACTCCGTAAATTTTATGGACACCATCACGAATTAGTTGATCCATATGATGTGTCTTTGACCAAACTAGCTAAGGACATTTTTACCACATGGTAGATTGTGGTTTGTCATTACGTCGTCTAATCTTTTAATTACCGAACGTGACTTATTCCCGATTGTGACTGTTTTGCTGAGTGTGAATTTGCATTACTATAAGACGTGTTCCGGTACTTATCTATCCAAAATTCATGTATTTAGTTTGATGTTATATTTGTAATTTTCATCGGATTTTGTCAAATTGGTCGACGTCTTTTCTATTTAATTCATGTGTTATGGTAAAGAAAATAATCACCGCCTTCATTTATTAGTTTTGATTTTGTTCAACGTAATCTGTACGATTTTTATGTTTGAAGTAAGATTCAAAACAAACCAGACATATGTAAAATATATATATTGCTATTGATTAGTGTTGCAATGTGCATTGTGTTTAAATGTAATATCAGTATTTAGTTCTATTATAATCTTAAATCAATCCTATTTCTATCTTATTTTTTAGACATAATTTTTCAAATATGACGTCATATTTGTGCTGTTTCAGAAATTCACATGTCTGCATGACGTAATATTGTGCCATTTCACCACTTCGTTTGTGACGTCATGGTTATGACTTTTTGCGTTCAGGCCTGGTTTGTCACCGAGTCGGGTGTGTCTATTTTCTGTGTTGGTCTTCATTGTATTATGTATTCGGGTTTTGTTTTCTGTAATTAGTTAAGACGTCAGTTTTATCATGTAAATCTTTTATATTCATTTGATAAAATTTACTGTTCGCAATAGCATACATTGTTCTATATAATAAGGATGTTCTTATCACAAGCAAAAAACCCAAGCCGTATTTGGCACAACCTTTTTCAACTTTTGATCCTCAGAGCTGTACGAGGCGCGTTTTTGACGTAATGAATTTTAAACCTGATGCCTTTTGTTATCTATTATTCATGTGTTTCTTTGCCTAATACGTTCTGCTATTTATTTGTATTGTAGTCCTGTATTATTATGTTGTCATTTTAATGTTATATTTAACAATGCCATCAAAGTGCAAGGTTTGGCATGCCACAAAACCAGGTTCAACCCACCATTTTTTTCTTTAAAAATGTCCGGTACCAAGTCAGGAAAATGGCCATTGTTATATCATAGTTCGTTTCTGTGTGTGTAACATTTTTACGTTGTGTTTCCGTTGTGTCGTTTGTTTTCTCCTATTTCTGAGTGTGAATTCACATTACTATAAGACGTGTCACGGTACTTTTCTATCCCAAATTCATGTATTTGGTTTTGATGTTATATTGGTTATTCTCATCGGATTTTGTCTAATGCTTAGTACGTTGCTATGTGTGTTACATTTGAATGTTGTGTAGTTGTTCTTCTCTTATATTTAATGCGTTTCCTCAGTTTTAGTTTGTTTTCCCCGATTTTGTTTTTTATCCCTATATTTTCGATTTTTGAACAGCGGCATACTTCTGTTGCCTTTATTCATGTCATCTAATCAGTCCAGGTATACAGTATTCGGTACTTTACTAATGTTCATGTAATCTAATCAGTCAAGGTATACAGTATTTGGTAGTTTACCAATGTTCATGTAATCTAATCAGTCCAGGTGTAAAGTGTCAAGTAGTTTACCAATGTTCATGTAATCTAATCACTCCAGGTATAAAGTATTCGGTAGTTTACTAATGTTCGTGTAATCTAATCAGTCCAGGTATACAGTTTCCGGTAGTTTACTATTGTTCATGTAATACAATCAGTCCAGGTATACAGTATTAGGTAGTTTACCAATGTTCATGTAATCTAATCAGTCCAGGTATAAAGTATTCGGTAGTTTTACGAATGTTCGTGTAATCTAATCAGTCCAGGTATACAGTTTCCAGTAGTTTACTATTGTTCATGTAATACACTCAGTCCAGGTATACAGTATTCGGTACTTTACTAATGTTCATGTAATTTAATCAGTCCAGGTATACAATATTCGGTAGTGTAATAATGTTCATGTAATCTAATCAGTCCAGGTTTAAAGTATTCGGTAGTTTACCAATGTTCATGTAATCTAATCAGTCCAGGTTTAAAGTATTCGGTAGTTTACCAAAATTCATCTTATCTAATCAGTCCAGGTTTAAAGTAGTCGGTAGTTTACCAATGTTCGTGTAATCAAATCAGTCCAGGTATACAGTGTTCGGTACTTTACAAATAATCAGTCCAGGTATACAGTATTCGGTAGTTTACCAATGTTCATTTTTTTCTAACCAGTCCAGGTAATAAGTATTCAGTAGTTTACCAATGTTCATGTAATCTAATCAGTCCAGGTATAAATTATTCGGTAGTTTACCACAGTTTATGTAATCTAATCAGTCCAGGTATAAAGTATTCGGTAGTTTACCACTGTTCATGTAATCTAATCATACCAGGTATACAGTATTCGGTAGTCTACTAATGTTCATGTAATCTAATCAGTCCAGGTATAAAGTGTCAAGTAGTTTACCAATGTTCATGTAATCTAATCAGTTAAGGTAAAAGTGTTCGGTAGTTTACCAATGTTCATGTAAAATTATCAGTTAAGGTTAAAAGTATTGGGTAGTTTACCAATGTTCATGTAATCTAATCAGTCCAGGTATAAAGTATTCGGTAGTTTACCAATGTTCACGTAATATAATCAGTCACGGTATAAAGTACTTGGTAGTTTACCAATGTTCATGTAATCTAATCAGTCCAGGTATAAATTATTCGGTAGTTTACCACTGTTCATGTAATCTAATCAGTTCAGGTATAAAGTATTCGGTAGTTTACCACTGTTTATGTAATCTAATCAGTTCAGTAATAAAGTGTTCGGTAGTTTACCACTGTTCATGTAATCTAATCAGTTCAGGTATAAAGTATTCGGTAGTTTACCACTGTTCATGTAATCTAATCAGTTCAGGTATAAAGTATTCGGTAGTTTACCAATGTTCATGTAATCTAATCAGTCCAGGTATAAATTATTCGGTAGTTTACCACTGTTCATGTAATCTAATCAGTTCAGGTATAAAGTATTCGGTAGTTTACCACTGTTTATGTAATCTAATCAGTTCAGTAATAAAGTGTTCGGTAGTTTACCACTGTTCATGTAATCTAATCAGTTCAGGTATAAATTATTCGGTAGTTTACCACTGTTCATGTAATCTAATCAGTCCAGGTATAAAGTATTCGGTAGTTTACCAATGTTCATGTAATATAATCAGTCACGGTATAAAGTACTTGGTAGTTTACCAATGTTCATGTAATCTAATCAGTCCAGGTATAAATTATTCGGTAGTTTACCTCTGTTCATGTAATCTAATCAGTTCAGGTATAAATTATTCGGTAGTTTACCACTGTTCATGTAATCTAATCAGTTCAGGTATAAAGTATTCGGTAGTTTACCACTGTTCATGTAATCTAATCAGTTCAGGTATAAAGTATTCGATAGTTTACCAATGTTCATGTAATCTAATCAGTCCAGGTATAAATTACTCGGTAGTTGACCACTGTTCATGTAATTTAATCAGTCCAGGTATAAAGTATTCAGTAGTTTACCAATGTTCATGTAATGTAATTAGTCACGGTATAAAGTACTTGGTAGTTTACCAATGTTCATGTAATCTAATCAGTCCAGGTATAAATTATTCGGTAGTTTACCACTGTTCATGTAATCTGATCAGTTCAGGTATAAAGTATTCGGTAGTTTACCACTGTTCATGTAATCTAATCAGTTCAGGTATAAAGTATTCGGTAGTTTACCAATGTTCATGTAATCTAATCAGTCCAGGTATAAATTATTCGGTAGTTTACCACTGTTCATGTAATCTAATCAGTCCAGGTATAAAGTATTCGGTAGTTTACCAATGTTCATGTAATATAATCAGTCACGGTATAAAGTACTTGGTAGTTTACCAATGTTAATGTAATCTAATCAGTCCAGGTATAAATTATTCGGTAGTTTACCACTGTTCATGTAATCTAATCAGTTCAGGTATTAAGTATTCGGTAGTTTACCACTGTTCATGTAATCTAATCAGTTCAGGTATGAAGTATTCGGTAGTTTACCACTGTTCATGTAATCTAATCAGTCCAGGTATAAATTATTCGGTAGTTTACCACTGTTCATGTAATCTAATCAGTCCAGGTATAAAGTATTCGGTAGTTTACCAATGTTCATGTAATATAATCAGTCACGGTATAGAGTACTTGGTAGTTTACCAATGTTCATGTAATCTAATCAGTCCAGGTATAAATTATTCAGTAGTTTACCACTGTTCATGTAATCTAATCAGTTCAGGTATAAAGTATTGGGTAGTTTACCAATGTTCATGTAATCTAATCAGTCCAGGTATAAAGTATTCGGTAGTTTACCAATGTTCATGTAATATAATCAGTCACGGTATAGAGTACTTGGTAGTTTGCCAATGTTCATGTAATCTAATCAGTCCAGGTATAAATTATTCGGTAGTTTACCACTGTTCATGTAATCTAATCAGTTCAGGTATAAAGTATTCGGTAGTTTACCACTGTTTATGTAATCTAATCAGTTCAGGTTAAAAATGTTCGGTAGTTTACCACTGTTCATGTAATCTAATCAGTTCAGGTATAAAGTATTCGGTAGTTTACCAATGTTCATGTAATCTAATCAGTCCAGGTATAAATTATTCGGTAGTTTACCAATGTTCATGTAATCTAATCAGTCCAGTTATAAAGTATTCGGTAGTTTACCAATGTTCATGTTATATAATCAGTCACGGTATAAAGTACTTGGTAGTTTACCAATGTTCATGTAATCTAATCAGTCCAGGTATAAATTATTCGGTAGTTTACCACTGTTCATGTAATCTAATCAGTTGAGGTATAAATTATTCGGAAGTTTACCACTGTTCATGTAATCTAATCAGTTCAGGTATAAAGTATTCGGTAGTTTACCAATGTTCATCTAATCTAATCAGTCCATTATAAAATGTCAATTAGTTTACCAATGTTCATGTAATATAATCAGTCTAGGTATAAAGTATCCGGTAGTTTACCAATGATCATGTAATTTAATCAGTCCAGGTATAAAGTATTCGGTAGTTTACCAATGTTCATGTTATATAATCAGTCACGGTATAAAGTACTTGGTAGTTTACCAATGTTCATGTAATCTAATCAGTCCAGGTATAACTTATTCGGTAGTTTACCACTGTTCATGTAATCTAATCAGTTCAGGTATATAGTATTCAGTAGTTTACCACTGTTCATGTAATCTAATCAGTTCAGGTATAAAGTATTCGGTAGTTTACCAATGTTCATGTAATCTAATCAGTCCAGGTATAAATTATTCGGTAGTTTACCACTGTTCATGTAATCTAATCAGTCCAGGTATAAAGTATTCGATAGTTTACCAATGTTCATGTAATATAATCAGTCACGGTATAAAGTTCTTGGTAGTTTACTATTGTTCATGTAATATAATCAGTCCAGGTATACAGTATTCGGTAAATTACTACTGTTCATGTAATATAATCAGTCCAGGTATATATTATTCTGTAGTTTACTAATGTTCGTGTAACATAATCAGTCCAGGTATACAGTATTCGGTAGTTTTTCTTATATTCATGTAATGTAATCAGTCCAGGTATAAAGTATTCGGTAGTTTTTCCCATGTTCGTGTAATCTAATCAGTCCAGGTATACAGTATTCGGTAGTTTACCAATGTTCATGTAATATAATCAGTCCAGGTATAAAGTATTCGGTAGTTAACCAATGTTCGTGTAATATAATCAGTCCAGGTATACAGTATTCGGTAGTTTACCAATGTTCATGTAATATAATCAGTCCAGGTATAAATTATTCGGTAGTTTACTAATGTTCATGTAATCTAACCAGTCCAGGTATACAGTATTCAGTAGTTTACTAATGTTCATGTAATCTAATCAGTCCAAGTATAAAGTATTCGGTAGTTTTACCAATGTTCATGTAATCTAATCAGTCCAGGTATACAGTATTCAGTAGTTTACTAATGCTCATGTAATCTAATCAGTCCAGGTATAAAGTATTCGGTAGTTTTACCAATGTTCGTGTAATCTAATCAGTCCAGGTGTACAGTTTTCGGTAGTTTACTATTGTTCATGTAATATAATCAGTCCAGGTATACAGTATTCGGTAGTTTACTATTGTTCATGTAATATAATCAGTCCAGGTATACAGTATTCGGTAGTGTTATAATGTTCATGTAATATAATCAGTCCAGGTATATATTATTCTGTAGTTTACTAATGTTCGTGTAACATAATCAGTCCAGGTATACAGTATTCGGTAGTTTTTCTTATATTCATGTAATCTAATCAGTCCAGGTATAAAGTATTCGGTAGTTTTACCCATGTTCGTGTAATCTAATCAGTCCAGGTATACAGTATTCGGTAGTTTACCAATGTTCATGTAATATAATCAGTCCAGGTATAAAGTATTCGGTAGTTAACCAATGTTCGTGTAATATAATCAGTCCAGGTATACAGTATTCGGTAATTTACCAATGTTCATGTAATATAATCAGTCCAGGTATAAAGTATTCGGTAGTTTACTAATGTTCATGTAATCTAACCAGTCCAGGAATACAGTATTCGGTAGTTTACTAATGTTCATGTAATATAATCAGTCCAGGTATAAAGTATTCGGTAGTTTACCAATGTTCATGTAATCTTATCAGTCCAGGTATAAAGTATTCGGTAGTTTACTAATGTTCATGTAATCTAACCAGTCCAGGTATACAGTATTCGGTAGTTTACCAATGTTCATGTAATCTTATCAGTCAAGGTATAAAGTATTCGGTAGTTAACCAATGTTCATGTAATCTAATCAGTCCAGGTTTAAAGTATTAGGTAGTTTACCAATGTTCATGTTATCTAATCAGTCCAGGTATAAAGTAATCGATGTTTACCAATGTTCATGTAATATAATCAGTCAAGGTATAAAGTATTAGGTAGTTAGCCAATGTTCTTGTAATATAATCAGTCCAGGTATACAGTATTCGGTAGTGTAATAATGTTCATGTAATATAATCAGTCCAGGTATACAGTTTTCGATAGTTTTCCCATGTTCATGTAATCTAATTAGTCCAGGTTTAAAGTATTTGGTAGTTTACCAATGTTCATGTGATCTAATCAGTCCAGGTAAAAAGTATTCGGTAGTTTAACCATGTTCGTGTAATCTAATCAGTCCAGGTATACAGTTTTCGGTAGTTTACTAATGGTCATGTAATCTAATCAATCCAGGTATAAAGTATTCGGTAGTTTTACCCATGTTCGTGTAATCTAATCAGTCTAGGTATACAGTTTTCGATAGTTTTTGTATTGTTCATGTAATATAATCAGTCCAGGTATACAATATTCAGTAGTGTAATAATGTTCATGTAATCTAATCAGTCCAGGTATACAGTTTTCGGTAGTTTTTGTATTGTTCATGTAATATAATTTGTCCAGGTATACAATATTCAGTAGTGTAATAATGTTCATGTAATCTAATCAGTCCAGGTATAAAGTGTCAAGTAATTTACTGATGTTAATGTAATCTAATCAGTTCATGTATACAGTTTTCGGTAGTTTACTATTGTTGATGTAATATAATCGGTCCAGGTATACAGTATTCGGTAGTTTACTAATGTTCATGTAATCTAATCAGTCCAGGTATACAATATTCAGTAGTGTAATAATGTTCATGTAATCTAATCAGTCCAGGTATAAAGTATTCGGTAGTTTACCAATGTTCGTGTAATCTAATCAGTCCAGGTATAAAGTGTCAAGTAATTTACTATTGTTAATGTATTCTAATCAGTTCAAGTATACAGTATTCGGTAGTTTACTAATGTTCATGTAATCTAATCAGTCCAGGTATAAAGTATTCGGTAGTTTTACCCATGTTCGTGTAATCTAATCAGTCCAGGTATACAGTTTTCGGTAGTTTACTATTGTTCATGTAATATAATCAGTCCAGGTATACAATATTCGGTAGTTTACTAATGTTCATGTAATCTAATCAGTCCAGGTATACAATATTCAGTAGTGTAATAATGTTCATGTAATCTAATCAGTCAAGGTTTAAAGTATAAGGTAGTTTACCAATGATCATGTAATCTAATCAGTCCAGGTATAAAGTATTCGGTAGTTTACCAATGTTCGTGTAATCTAATCAGTCCAGGTATACAGTATTAGGTAATTTACCCATGTTCATGTTATCTAATCAATCCAGGTATAAAGTGTCAAGTAGTTTACCAATGTTCATGTAATCTAATCAGTCCAGGTATAAAGTATTCGGTAGTTTACCAATGTTCATGTAATCTAATCAGTCCAGGTATAAAGTACTTGGTAGCTTACCAATGTTCATGTAATCTAATCAGTCCAGGTATACAGTATTCGGTAGTTTACTTATGTTCATTTTTTTTATTCAGTCCAGGTATTAAGTATTCAGTAGTTTACCAATGTTAATGTAATCTAATCAGTCAAGGTATGAATTATTCGGTAGTTTACCAATGTTCATGTAATCTAATCAGTCCAGGTATACAGTATTTGGTAGTTTACTAATGTTCATGTAATCTAATCAGTCCAGGTATAAAGTATTCGGTAGTTTACCAATGTTCATGTAATCTAATCAGTCCAGGTATAAAGTACTTGGTAGCTTACCAATGTTCATGTAATCTAATCAGTCCAGGTTTAAAGTATTCGGTAGTTTACCAATGTTCATTTTTTTTATTCAGTCCAGGTATTAAGTATTCAGTAGTTTACCAATGTTCATGTAATCTTATCAGTCAAGGTATGAATTATTCGGTAGTTTACTAATGTTCATGTAATCTAATCAGTCCAGGTATAAAGTATTCGGTAGTTTACCACTGTTCATGTTATCTAATCAGTCCAGCTATAAAGTATTCGGTAGTTTACCAATGTTCATGTAATCTAATTAGTCCAAGTATAAAGTATTCGGTAGTTCACCACTTTTAATGTAATCTAATCAGTCCAGGTATAAAGTATAAGGTAGTTAACCGATGTTTAGATAATCTCATCAGTCTATGTATAAAGTAAAAGGTAGTATACCTGTGTTAAAAAGAAACCTAATTAATCCAGGTATGATATATTTAATACTTTATTGGTCATGTGATATATTTAATACTTAATTGGCTAGGTATGAGTGGAATAGTAAGTTTATTCTTCCCTGGAGTGCAGCTATTGTCCTTGTGGCGGTCACTCTATAGTGATTAGACTGTCCGTCCGTCAGTAACAAATTGCTTCCACTATATATCTAGAGAACCGTTATTATTTCTGACTTTATGCTTGACATGTATCGTAACCAACACCAGAGTTGTCATAATGCGTGTACAACTTCCGAGGTCAAAGTTCAAGGTCATGTTTTGTTTCAGTTGACAACTTCATGTTCTATGGTAAAGATTGTGTCCGCTCTATATCTTGATCGCTATGACTTCAAAGTTTATACTTGACATGTATATTAACCAACAAGAAAGGTCAAGGTAAAAAAACCTTTGGACTCAGTTGACAACCCCATGTCTTATGGGGTTGTTATGTCCGCTCTATTGCTCATGATTTTAAAAGTTTAAACTTGATCGACATGCATATGAACCAACACTAGAGGGTAGGTCATAATGTGTTTACAACGTCCTAGGTCAAAGGTCCGCCCGTCCCTTATCAATTGTGTCCGCTCTATATCTTGCGAACTGTTATGATTTCATACCTTAGACATGTATATTAAGAGACATTTATTGTCGAAATGCGCATCTAGTGCAGGAAAATTGGTACCGTTAATGTTATAACTACCACTGGGCCGATGCCTCTGCTGGTGGACTGTTAGTCCCCGAGGGTATCACCAGTCCAGTAGCTGGCATTAAAATACGGATTTTAAGCTCACCTGACCGGAAGGGCCAAGTGTGTTTTTCCCATCACTTGGCGTCCGTCGTCCGTCCTCCGTCGTTTTTTTAGGCATTTCAGCTGTATTTGTACTCGGCTCGAAACAGGTGTAGTAGCTCGCTAAAAGCTCGCATACACCTTGTTTCCTAGCCTCGTACAAATACAGCTGATATTTAAAGACACTAAACAGTTATTGTCTATGTATTGGTTCTAAAATCAACTATCAACAAATTGTCGTCTATAAGACGAACAGGTATAAAATTTGAAAAAAATCGTGGAGCAGTTGAGTTACTCAGCAATATAACTTTGCATGCAAGATTAAAAAGTAATAGAGTTATCCACTACAGTTAACGAAGATCCAGTTCTTCTTTTCTGATTGAGATTCCAATTAACATAAAAAAGACCTAAAATTATTCAGGACTCAGTAATAAGTATCGTTGTAGTATATATTAAGCTTCCAAGGTAATTTTCAATACATCATTCCTTTGTTTAGCAGTGTATGTATTGTCATTTTACAAACTAATAGCGCACAAAAAAATTAAAACATGTAACACAGAGGAACAAGTAAAATCACAAAAATACTGAACTCCGAGGAAAATTCATAACGGAAAGTATCTTATCAAATGGAAAATCAAAAGTTCAAACACGTCAAACGAATTATAACAGCTGTCATATTGTTGACTTGGTACAGGTATTTTCTTATGTAGAAAATAGTGAATTAAACCTGGTTTTATAGCTAGCTTAACCTCTCACTTGTATGAGCGACATATCGTTGTCAATTTATTTTCAATCTTTAAGTTTGACTGTCCCTCGGGTATCTTTCGCCCCTCTTTTGTATAAAAGTCGCATACAATTCCATTACATTGACAACGATGTAAGAACAAAACAAACCGACATAATAGATAAAAATGTAAAAAATTAGGGTACAGCTGTCAACATTTTTTTATAATCTTAATCACTATAATAACAAAGAAATATGTAACAAAGAAAAACAAAAAGGCATATAGACAAAGGACATTAGTAAACATGAGAAAAGAAAAATAGAAGAATTTACCATACCGAACGAGTGATCAATATGTTGTATTTTCTTATTGAAAACATATTTGTAAATTTGAAGGTAGACTTTTCGACAAATTTTCGGCATTCCTGTGGGAACGAACTGTATACTTTAAAAAAAATGAAGTTCAAAGAAGCCATATCATTTTCTTACACATTGTGATATTGTTTATGGTCTGTCCATTAACAATCCACATGTTGAACCCATCGTGTTGCCAATTTTAGTACAAGTCCAGTAATTAGTCTTATTTGGTAGGTGACATTCGAGAAAAGGGGACGTTATATATCAGCTACCAGCTTTGAAACGAATATTCCCTGACGGTCAACCAACTGGTGATGACTTCCGTAAGAATGAAGTGATAATTTTAACTTCAACACTTTCAATTCTGGTTTAATAGCTTTTTTGTGAACGTCAACCCTCAATCAAGGAAACCAGGAAATACAAGCCCTGTAAATCGTGTCGGCTAAAATATACTCCGTATGCAGGCTCTGTTGTTGCTACATAGAAAATCAAAAGTTGACAATTTGGAATCTGAAATCATCTCTTTTGTCGTAAAGTTTGTTTTTAATCAACCCTCATTGTCAATTTCTAGATGTTTTGTGTGAGTCAAGATCTGAGACAGACTTTACTTCGATACTGACATGATTTAAAAAAAAATGCCCTTATAAATTTAGAAATTATAAAACAACTAAGGTTTCAACTCCCTCAGGCATTGTTGGTCTTAGATAGGTTTGCCTATTTTAAGATCTTTTTATGTTTATAGCTCTTCGACATTTTCGGTTCACATTAATCCTTGGCCTTGAGTATTTCTGATAAAGGTAAATCCAAAAAAGCGCTTCGGACGTATTAATTTGTAACGTGTTTTCATTTTTTTAACTGTATCTGTTGTATCCTTTACTTTAAGTTCGATGGGATAGGTGCCTTCAACATAGTCACCAAATTTTGAATTATTCAGTAAGAGAAATTTTTCTATATAGCGTTAGAATACTGCTAACTTATTTTCATTCTTCCTATATGAAGTCAGCCTCATATTAATAAAGGAACAAATCGACAAGAAGAGGGACACAGTTGTTTCCCATTGGAAAGCCGATTGTTTGTTGAAAAACACATCCTCCAACTTAACACATAATTTCAAGCTGGATTTATTCCTCTCTAAGACGAGAAATATCTACGTTAGCCCTTCTTGTATATTCTTTTGGCGTGGCGTGCCATTGCGTTATTGTGCTATGGATCCTTTTTAGTGTTCTTGTCTTTCATTTTTGCTTATGTAGATTGTCTATAGATTGTTGCTATGTCATTTTGTTTGTCTTTGTTGAAATAGCTATTTGATTATAAGATGATTAAGATGATAACAGAATGTTTCAGGAATATGACAGTTATTATCCATTCGTTTGGTGTTTGAGCTGTTAATTTTGCCATTTGATTGAGACTTTCCATTTTGAATTTTTCTAGGAGTTCAGTATTTTTGTGGTTTTACTTTTGTCTGCTGTAGCCCGAAATTTTGACTACATACCTATTATGTCTGTTTGTTTTGTTAACCCATTGTTGTCAATATAATGAACTTCTGTGTGACTGACGTAGAACTGTGATGTTTAGCTAGCTATAAAATCAGGTTTACTTCACCATATTCTACATAAAGGAATGCCTGTTCTAAGTTAGCAATATGACAGTTGTTTCCCATTTGTTTGGTATGTTTGAGCTTTTGATTTGGTCATTTGATAAAGAACTTTCCGATTTGAATTTTCCTTTGAGTTTACTCTTTTCCTTGTTTTATTTTGCAAAACCTTTCGGTTATTCATAATGCTCTTCAACTTCATAATTTATTCTCGCGATGAACTTGTGTAATGCATATCATTTTGTAAAATGAAGAACCGTTTAAAACATCTCAATAGCTAATTGGATCATCGACCTTTTAAATAACAGTTGAAAATTACATCATTTTTGTATGAAAAGATGCAGCATCAAAATTAAGTTTCCTTCAATTGGTTTTAATATTTTAATATTTTTTAAGTAACAGTTTAAAATGTATACATTTTATATTTTTAGATATAAAATAAATGACCAAAAAGGATGGAGGAGGATTAAATACATTTCGAGAATCCATGTAGGGAAAGTTAAATAAGTCGGTTATTTTTGTTTTTAAAATCTAATCTATATAAAATTTAGAAAACATCTATTAGCATCTATTAGCATAGATGTTTTCGTTCTTAAATCTAACTGCAATAATACAATTTATCCCATCATCCTGCAATTTAACTCATCATAGATACCAGGACTGAAATTTTATATTTGCGCCAGACGCGTGTTTTGTCTACAATAGACTCAACAGTGACGCTCGAATCAATTTTTTGTTAAAAGGCCAATTAAAGTACGAAGTCGAGGAGCAGCTAAAAGTTTTGCAAAATACTGCTTCGGTAATCTACTCCTGAGGTAGAAAAGCCTTAGTATTTCAAAAATTCAAAGTTTTGTAAACAGTTATTTTATAATAAGAACATATCAATGATATGGTTTAATCCACCATTTTCGACATACGAAAGTGCCTGTACCAACTCAGGAACATGACAGTTGTTATCCAGACGTCACGTGTTTGAAGCTTTTGAATTTGCTATTTGAAAAGGGACCTCCCGTTTTGAATTTTTTTCTGCGTTCGGTTTTTTTGTAATTTTACTTTTTCAAGATCAATTTAAGATAAAATTACTTGCCTAAAGCATCATTTAGAAAACTACTGATTAAGGAACGCTACTCTCATTGATGCATTGGATGAATTATAAGAAATATGAGGCAAACATTTCAAAATTAATATCGTAGACATCGATTTTTGATTTCTACTGAAATAATTAGCTTCAACAGAGCGTAGAGTTAAATCTTGCTTATAATTCTATATTTCAATCTTTTGTTTAATATGTTGTGTTAGGTGTATTGTTGAATGTCCTCGTTCATTTTTTTTTGCCACGGTGTTGTCAGTTTGCTTTCGACTTATTGATTTGAATGTCCCTTTGGTATCTTCCGAATCTCTGTTTCAAAGGACATCGATATTATGTTATACATATAATTGTTGTCTTTCATCTATAACCATGTGCCCAAACTCTGTTATAGTATTAGTTTGTTACTAGATAATCGAAACACAAAAACAATAAATATAATTTATTTCAAGGATTATAAAGGAACATCACAAATGTATCACTTGTCACACTGTCCTAGCAAAGGATCATGCAGTACTCAACATTTATCAAATGTCTCTGCGAGCTCTACCATAGCCCATTAATAAATAACAAATAAAAATCTATTAACACTATAACACTGGACTAATATAGAGCTATCTTTTCAGAGTCTAGGATAGAGCCAGCCAGATTAAAGTCTTAAAACGTCTTGTGTAGTAGCTGATGGTACAGGCTGTTAAAATAAATGCTATGTCCAAGTCACCTCAGCAGGACGACAACAAGTTTGTTTATAAAGTATCTGAAAAAGAAGAATATTATAAAGGTAAAGTATGTACTTTCAAGGGTATGCTTTGTAAGTGAGATTTAAAATTGAAAATTTAATACGAGTTCATTTTAATCTAATATGAAATACAGGTTCAATATAAAGTTGTGATCTTTTTCTTATTCTCTTCGTATTTCTTTGAGATTTGAGAAATAACTATATAAAAAAATCCGAATATAAAAAATGTATGTTTCATGTATTTATTTCCGACCGATGTATATGTGAATGGTGTACCTGTACAAATGAAATATCTTTATAGCATGTTTAGTCCATGTGGTTTTTTTTTACTTTGGAGAAAGTGTACCTACAGGATCTTTAGGAATTTCACTTTTTAAGCTGAATTTGATTGCAATTTTCCAGACTTGTTCTGAAACGGCTGACATTACATTGGTAGTTTGTTTACTTTTAATCATCTATAAACAAATTATAACTCTTCATAATCTAAAGTATAATCAACTCACAGTTTATTGAGAGTTCATACTAGAAGACAATATACTAGTACGTTGTACTGATACAGAGCTACGGTTCTTTGCACGAAGTTTCTGTAGAGCGGTATCGGCACTGTCGGCACGTTCTTCAGAATCCTCTAACTCCTGTTGTACTTTCCTGTATTTAGCCAGATTAACGGCAGCAATTTCTTCCTGTTATGATAAAAATTACATGGTAAATTGAAAATGAACAAAGTTTTAGAAAAACAAATATGTTCTCTTATAATAATAAGAAACAAATATTAGAGGCAGTTATCTATCGATGATCATTTTGTTTAATTTTAGAGGTATTAAAGTTTTTGTTCATTTAAAAAAAAACTATTTATCTATTTTACTTTCAGATCGTGAAGTTGTAATCGGGTTTTTGTAGAAAATATTTTATAAATAATTCTACATGTCTATTCTACTTTTTGGCTCGTGTAGATGTATTATGGTTTTTGTTCTTACTATTTTATAAAGTATTCTACTTGTCTATTTTACTTACGACTCATGTAGATGTATAAGGATTTTTGTTTAAACTATTTTATAAATAATTCTATTTATCTATTCTACTTAAGGCTCGTGTAGATGTATAAGGGTTTTTGTTTAAACTATTTTATAAACAATTATATTTATCTATTCTACTTACAGCCTCCTCAACTTGGCGTTTGTATGTTTTGATTTTAGCATTGAGTGCATCAATCATTTCCTGGAGTCTGTCTTGGATCTTTCTATCTTCATCAGCCTGGAATGCGATTTCCTTTAATCTTCTATCAGCCTTTCGCATGTTCTTCTGAGTTTCAGCATGACGACGTTGTTCATTATCAAGTTCACCTTCCAGTTCAGTTACCTATAAAAAAAAACATTATTTTACACTAATCTTTTAAATAAAAAACACAAAAATATACCATACTTCTATAAACACTGAGACTTTTAACCAGAGTTTTAAACAAAAATATCACCTATTGCTTCTCATATTTCTCTAATTTTCAATCTATTTTTTTCATATTTTTCTTTTGTAATTCTATAGTAGGTTCTAAGTTCAATTACATATTTTTAGAAAATACTTATGGTGAAATATCAGATATACGCACTCTCTGTTCTAATTTGGCAATCAACTTCTTTCCTCCCTTTAGGGCCTGTCCTTCAGCCTCATCTAGTCTAATCTGTAAGTCCTTAACTGTAGATTCGATAGACTTGCGTTGTTTCTCTACTTGCAGGCTGTGCTCTTGTTCGTTTCTTAATTCATTGGCAAGTCTTTCAGCATCAGCTGTAGCCTTTCTTGCACGCTCATCAGAAGCCTTAATCTCATTGCTCATGTCATCAAGATCAGTCTTGGTAATATAAAGAAAACATACTATCATGGATTGTCGTCAATAAATGATAATAGTTGTTCATTTTTATTACTTCTAGACTCTTTTAGCAATTTGAATTAGTTTAAACAAATACATTTTACAGTCAGCGTAAAAGGGATTGATCTCAAGTTAATCATACTCTGAATTAATACCAGCATGATTTTTCTTCTTCAAAATATACAATAATTTACTAGTTTATTTCGAGCTAGAAAGAAGATTAAAGAGTTTTTTGGCAAAATTGGCAATGATGATGATGTGAATGCAAATGGGAAATACGATACTACTCGTAGTGTTTGGAACATCTTCCTGATAAGATCAAGTGTGGCATGAAGGTTTTAAAGAATTTGCAAAGATTAGAATGAAAAAGTGTGATACATGGTTGTTTCCCGATATTTCATGTTTTTCTATTTATCTCATTTTCTATTCCTCTTACACTTCTCTTCAAAGCTGTATTTAAACTTTGAAAAATGTAATTTTGCATCGGACAAATTGCTTCTTTTTTATTTACTATCTTCATGTATATAACTTACCTGCATAGCCTGCATATCAGATTCGTGTTTACGTTTCTGTCCTTGTGCAGAACTAACTTCAGCAGATAATTCATTGACTCTATCACTGGCTTCATAAAGTTCATTCTCTGCGTTCTTTCTTGCTCTCTCTGCTTGTTCAAGGGCTGTTCTCAATTCCTCTGTTTCTCCCTGGAGCATGTTGCATCGTCTTTCTACCATGCTATATGATTCACGTGCTTCTTCACGCTGGCGTTGTTCATCTTCAAGCTGTGCTTGTATTTCCTATTAAAAGAACAAATAGTTAACCAAACTAGAACTAAAAAAAACTGTTGAAAACATTATTAATTCAAACAGAATATTTAAATGAAGGTTATTTCATTTATAACCAAGATGTTGTTTATTCAGTAGGGTCTATAAAATTACTTACTATAACTTGTTGTTGATATCTCTTGATATTCTTTTCTAGTTCGGCCTTTGCTCTATTAGAAGCGTCAACAGCTACCTCCAATTCGTTTATATCTTGTTCTAGTTTTTTCTTGATTTTCAATGCCTCAGCTTTACCCTTACTTTCTGCTTCAAGACTTGCATTCATCGAGTCTAAGGCCCTCTGGTGGTTGCGACTTTTAAAAAAGTAAACATTTTATAAATCTTATATCTTAGAAAATAAACTATGATTTGTACGCATTCATTATATGTTACTGTTGAGAACAAAAAGGATAACAAAAATACCGAACTTCAATGTTAATTTAAAATAGGGAGGTTCATAAATACTGACAAATTCAAACTGTATCAATCAGTCGAATTAATGAAAATTTGTTTTACTTATATTTATTAATAGCTTCTGCCATATGAAAGTAAACATCTTGTTCATTTTTATTATTATTAAACTTTAAATAAACATCTATATAATGTCCAATGTATTATGACTATCTGCACGAATAGCTGTTGTGACAAGTTTCTTCTTACCGTGTGTTTTCGAATTCGTCATCTTTTTCGTGAATTCTTCTGTCAATGTCGTTTCTGATTGCTGATATTTCTAGCTGTGATCTTGCAACTTTAGCCTCCTCTTGTTCCAAGGTAGATTCAGCCTCCTCCAAAGCGGCCTGCAGTTCTTCTTTCTCCATCTCAAGACGTCTCTTGGCTTTCTCAACCTCATGTACACTTCGTCCTCCTTCAGACAGCTGGTCTGTTAATTCGTGGATCTCCTCTGCAAGACGAAACAGTAAATACCAGTCAGATAAAAAAAAAAAAAAAAAAACACATTTTGTTATTATGCCCCACCTACGATAGTAGAGGGGCATTATATTTTCTGGTCTGTGCATCCGTTCGTCTGTCCGTCCGTTCGTCCGTCCGTTCCTTCGTTCGTTCGTTCGTTCGTTCGTTCGTTCGTCTGTCCCGCTTCTTGTTAAAGTTTTTGGTGAAGGTAGTTTTTAATGAAATTGAAGTTCAATCAACTTGAAACTTATAACATGTGCCATATGATATGATCTTTCTAATTTTAATGTCAAATTAGAGTTTTGACCCCAATTTCACAGTTCACTGTACATGGAAAATGGCAGTGCAAATTTCAGGTTAAAGTTTTTGGTCAAGGTAGTTTTTGATGAAGTTGAAATCCAATCAACTTGAAACTTAGTATACATGTTCCATTTGATATGATCATTCTAATTTAAATTCAAATTATAATGTTGCAATAAATGACAAACAATAAATTAAATACCTTTCGAATATTGATTGTAAATTCGTACCTGCTAGATTCTTATTTTCTCTCCTCAAAGCTTCAATGGAGTCCTGTGATTCCTCAACCTGGGCTTTAACTCTGAACAGCTCTGCTGAGTAGCTTCGGGCTTCTTTCTGGGCTCCTTCCAATTCAACTTGGAGTTCTGAGACCTTGTCCTTCCATTCTTGTATCGTCTTGTCAAATCCACGCTGTCTCTTTTCCATAGCGTTGGCATTGGCAGTTGCCTATACAGAATGTACAAATTAAATACTTACTAAATGTCACAAAATATGCACAACAATATTTGAGCATCCTGTACTGTTCAATTTGTTGAAACGGTGTTTGTTTTAGATACCACAGACAAACACAGTATTAGTTCCTACAATTAATTATAATCTTCGAAAACTATATAACTTTTAAGCACATATTAAATAATTGCACTACCTAGAATGATAGTATCGTTGTCTTGCATTATTACTCGAAATGGTGACTAGTTTCAGCCACAAGTATGGTAGTTTGTTATAATTTGGAATCAACATGATTCAGAGAATACTCACTCTTTCAGCTTCAATTGATATGTCTTCAAGTTCTCCCTGGAGCCTGTTTTTAGCCTTCTCTAGCTGGTTAGCTCTTTGGTTTGCAGCTTCAGCATTCTGTTCAGCTTCAGCTAATTTAGCTTGAAGTTTACGTCTACAATGATCAAATGGACATGAAAATATATTCGAAATAATTTTACGGATGCAATGAAAGGGTCTCCTTAATAACTATTTATAATATCCACAATTTCAGAAATAATTTCAGGATTAAGATAATATTTATAAAAACTATTTAAATATGGTTTTCGTACTTGTTTGTAAATTGTTGATACACGTTAGCTTTATTTTTTACCTTGATTCTTCAAGTTCCTCAGCCTTCGCTGCTCCTTCACCTTCGTATTTGGCTTTCCATGCTAGAGCATCAGCATTTGCCCTTGCAAGCTGTCGTTGAAGGTCATTTTTGCCTTCTTGTTCTTCTTCAAGTTGTTCACGAACACCATCTAAGTCATTACTCAAATTTCTCAATTCACTCTGGAGTTTCTGTCTTGCCTGTAAAGAATTTAGTTTCAGTAAAAATATAGTCTTTACTCAACCTCATTTTTTATAATTTGAAATAGCTTTTAAATGATTAAATACCATCTAGTTTTACAGAGCTTAACGCCGTTCATTATTGTCACTAGTCTTTTGATAGTAGAATACAAATATAAAAAATGTTAACGAATTAGAATAAATGCATATCTAAGGTATAAATAAATATTTTTTCAATTTAACTTCAAATGACTTCTAACCCAATATAAGAGTAGTTAAACATTTCTATCTTTAATGAGGAAAGGTTATAAATATATTACTAGATTTTTTTAATATTAGAACATAGTGGGGAAAAACAAACCCTTGTTTCATCTTCCAAAGCAGCTTTGGCATCTTCTAGAAGTTGAGCCAATCGTGATTTTTCCTTCGACATACTTCCAACGTTATGTTCAGCCTCCTCAAGCTGACTCATCAAGCCAGATGCATCACGCTCAAACTTAGCCTTCTGGTTTGTCATGTCAACAAGATTTCTTTGGCTTTTCTCCAATTCAGCGTTGATGTCAGCAATCTGTGATTCGAACTGTTTGACAACCTTATCCGATGCCCCCTAAAACATAAATATTAAGGCATAGTGTACTTTACTATTGTAGTTTTCAAATATCAAAAAAAAAAACAACACGACAAAAGACTTAAGGCTCTGATTATACATTGAAATTATCGTTAAAAAAATCATCCTCGAAATTATAAAACCAAACATTCGGGTTGTTGTCTCTTTGACATATTCCTCATTTTCATTCTCAATTGTATACCGTTATCAAACCAGACTATGTTTTGCAATAGAGGAAAACAATATTTTCTTTACAGTCATATATAGGTCTTAAAACATAGGTAAATATACTTACTCTATTCTTCAACTGGTGTTGGAAGTTGGATTGCATATCATCCATCTCGCGTTTCATGTCTTTCTTTTCCTTATCTAACTTATTTCTAACTTTCTGAAGATTGTCTATTTGGTCAGCCATTTCATTGGCTGCATCTTGCTGTTTCTTGCGTAGAGATGAAACCTGGGCCTCATGTTGAAGTGCTGATTCTTCCAAATCACGACGCATTTTTACTAATTCTTGTTCTCTCTTCTTATTCAAGTCGAGCTGTGCTTGTGTGGCTCCTCCTGCCTCGTCTAATCTGTCGGCAAGTTCATCCAATTCTCTAGCAATCTCAGCACGTTGTTTGTCAACCTTTGTTCTAGCTGATCTTTCTGCTTCTAACTCTTCTTCTAGCTCCTCAATTCTGGCCTGCAATTATATTACTCATAATTACAAGTTTTGCTCTATATCCAGTTGAGATATAAAAAAAGTAGATGTTGCACGAGTGTCAATTACCACAATTACCGTATAAAGGCTAAAAAGACCCCGACATAATAAAAAAAGGGCTATCAATCCAAATGAAAAAACTAGCAGCCGAAATTATAACAAAAAAAACTAAAGAAAACCAAACAAAACAAACCAAAGCAACGAAAACTACATGCTCCTGAATTAGGACAGGCACAACAAGAATGGGGTGGAGTAAAATATGTTTATGCTCAGCCCTGTCATTACCTGGCACAGTAGTGTAGCATCACATCATTAGAACAAACTGTTAAAAACAGTTGTTAAAACAAATAGGTACGACGAACAAAAACGACTAGTATAAGAACATTAGACACAAAGCACAGACATAAGCGTAATCGTAGTTTCTGAAAGCTAGTTCATAGCCAAATACAACTACCTAATGGATCATATTATCCCAGACTAAAGTATCAATCACAACACATCCGATGGACTTAGTATAATGACGTTTGAGGAACAATACCATTTTATAAGTAAAAAGTATCCAAAGAAGTTTTTGAAAGCTGGTTCGAAGCCAATTACATCATGTTATCCCAGACTTAAGTATCAATCGGTACATATCAAATGAATTTTGCTAAATGACGTCATAAACCATTTTAGGAACGCATGAAGTTGTATAATGCCAAACTATACAGTATCGCGAAAATACACTTCCAACAAATATGGTGTTCGTTATGCACATGTTTTGTCTATTTCAGCTTAAAAAATTACCTGTAGTTCCTTGATCTTTCTTTGAAGTTGAGCTATAAGACTTTGCTCATCTTCAAGACGTGAATGAAGACTGCCAATTTCAGCATCTTTCCTGCAATAGTACAAAAATTATATCAAAATTCTCTTATTCTATTGATACGGATAAAAAGTAAAATCACAAAAATACTGAACTCCGAGGAAAATTCAAAATGGAAAGTCCCTAATCAAATGGCAAAATCAAAAGATCAAACACATAAAAAAAAATAGATAACAACTGTATTAGTCCTGATAAAATGCATCAATACGAACTTAAGAATTGTTTTATACCTCAATTATCTAATAATTGAACTTTTTCTGGTATGCTTTGACATATTGTACCCTATAACGTACGCTTAATACTCAAGAACTTCAAAAAAATATTCAAAATTCTATTATTCTCAGCTGTACAGATGTGTCTCCCTTTTAAGTTCATTGTATTATAGTTAAAAGTAAAATGACAAAAATACTGAACTCCGAGGAAAATTCAAAACGGAAAGTCCCTAATCAAATGGCAAAATCAAAAGCTCAAACACACCAAACGAATTGATAACAACTGTCATATTCCTGACTTAGAATAGGCATTTTCAATGAAAATGGTGGACTTAACCTGGTTTTATGGCGCTAAACCTCTATTTTGTACGACAGTCGCATCAAATTCCAGTATATTGACAATGATGCGTGAACAAAACAAACAGACATAATGGGTAAAAATGTCAAAAATTAGGGGTACAGCAGTCAACATTGTGTTATAATCTTAAACATAGCTAACGACACGTACTTCCTATTGGCATCTTCGAGATCTCTTTTCACACGTTCTAAGTCTTCAACGGCTTCTTGTGTGGCCTTCAGATCTTGTTCTAGTTTTCGTTTGGCTTTCTCTACGTCACCTCTGACCTTCTTCTCACGCTCTAAACCATCTTCAAGCTAAAAACATCAGAAATACATTAGATTTTTTTTATATCAATTTCCAATTAACTCCACATTTTATCACAAAAAAAGAAAACAAATATGCATAAAATTAAAACCATGATTAGAAATCAAGATAGTTAATATTTGTAATATTACTATTTGTTTATTACCATGATAATGCGTAAAGGTAAACCAATAAAAGTTTTTACTATGGTTCCTTTTATTTCAAGTTAAAGTTATATCTTACTTTAAATTTAACATAAAATTTTATATGTGTTGTATACTTGAGCAAACTATCACTATAAAACATGTGTACATAGTCTTATTTAAATTTTAATCAAAATTCTTTTTTTTTCTCCAAACGTCCAAAATGTACTGCTATTGAATTCATGTCTCCGAGTACCAATATTTGCTCAAAACCAGAACGTTCATTAGCAGCCATATTTTTGTATCAACAATCAAGTTATGAAATATCATATATATTTTACGTAAAAGATTCGTAATGATTAGGAAAAAACATTAATAGAGGTCCAAGTTTAGTATATATGAGTGCACTGGTTCAATAATTTCCTTAAAATTTATAATCACATGAAATTCGTTTTATATTACTTTAATCATCAGCAACAGCAACAACAATAACAAATTCAACAACAACATCAATAACAACTTACCTCATCTAAAGTGGATTCCAATTTCTGTTTAATTTTGTTAAGATGATTCACTTTATCTTCCTCCTTTTGTAAATCGCTAGTAGTTTTCTTATGAGCTTCATCCATAGCTTTTTTGTCTTTGTTCAGCTTAGATATTTGTTCATCCTGTTGTGACATCTCATCTTGGAGTGTTTTAATCTGGTTATCTTTTGTAGTTTTTTCTTGTTCAGCCTATGAATAAAAAAGACAAATAAACAAAAAAGTAGACATGTGTTATGACGTGTTTGAATGCTTAGACAAAAAGGTTTATCTATGAAGCTTCTATCAAGGTGTTAAACGTGCAAAGTCTGTTTTTCCTTTTAAAAAAAAGAACAAACATGCCCATTCGTCTTATTAAAAACATCAACCCAATTGCAAGTGAATTCATAATATACAAGACAGTTTACTGTATAAAGATAATGCAAAATTAACATACCTTTGCAAGAGAACTTTCTAAATCTTCTATATCTTTCTTGAGCTCATCATTCTCTCCTTCCATTTTCTTTTTAATAGTTTCTAATTCGGCTGCAGCATCTTCCTCGTCAAGGAGACGTTCTTCCATTTCTTTGATTTGAGATTCATAATCAGCTTTCTGTGTGACGAGCTGTTCGACTCTCTGTTCCAAGTCAATGACATTGTCTTGCTCTGTCTGCAACTGAATGAAGAGATCATTCTTTTGCTCGAGTAGAGTGACGTTTTGTACTTCAAGTTCTTTTTTTAATCTTTCACATTTAGCTAAATCTTCTTCAAGTTTCTTCAGTTGTTCGAGTTTCTTTGTCATTTCCTCTTCCTGTCTAGCAATGTTCAACAAAGGCTTGACCTTGGCGTACAGCTTCCACCATTGCCAGTTTTTGAGAATAAGCCATTTTCTGATGTTACGTTGGATGACAGAAAGACCAACTCTGGAAAAAAATTTGATGCATACAATATATTATCTATATAACTAAAGAATATATCTTATTATATTGTTTAAAAATGAATGGCTGTTAATGACATTGTAGATAAGCACCAAAATCTAGTTTAAATAAACACAAAGGATCGAAATTCTCGAAGGCATTTTTTCAACTAGGACAATTAAAATGTTGAGAGTCTTTACGAATCCGCAACAAAAACAACAAAAAGCGAAGATAAGTATGCATTTAATTAAAAAGAAATATATGATTGGAATCCTTAAGAATATTGACAATTAAAGCTTCATCAATCCAATATTATTTGTTAGCAGGTGTCATGGTTTACAAAGAAATCGTCAAGTTATACATACCTTTGATCGCACAATTTTTTGTAGGATTTTCTGATAAGATAGGCTCTGATATGAGCTTGCATCATGGAAATGATTGCACTAAGACGTTCATCACGCATATTTTCAAGATTACCGACAACACCTGCTTTGAAGAAAACTTTGGTGTTGCCAAGTCTGTATTCTGCTGGATCCAATTGTAGAGCCAACAAAACTTTCTCGGAGACGACTTTGCCGTCAACGAATCCCTGTGGGACAGCGTTTGGAGCCAAAATAGAATATCTAAAAAAAGAAAATAACAATGTAAAAGCAAAAGTAGTATACCGCCGTTCAAAATTCATAAAACCGTAGGAAACAAATCAATTATAAGAGGGAATAAATGAATAACAGGAACACTTAAGTGCAACAAAATGAACGCAAACATGCATAGAAACGAACTATTTGATAAGAAATGCCATATTCATATCTTGGTTCAGGACATTTAAAAAAATGGTTGGTTGAACCTGGTGTTATGGCTAGCCAAACCTCCAGCTTATATAAGTAAAACAATCTGGCTTAAAATTATAACGTTTTCTGGTGTATTGTTGATACCCTTAAATAATTAATAGGATTGATACGTTTACAAGTATCGTATTTATACTTCGGGGCTATAAAAACAACACCATCGTAAAGTTATGATATTCCGTTTGTAAAATTTTCAAAACCAAAGGAAAGATAACGTTTGCTATTGATATTGGGTTAACAAATATTAAATGTTTACCAATTCAATATTTTCTGGTAATCAAACGAAAACATTATTCCCACCAATTTGCATAGGTGTAATAAATTTATATTTTGAATCCTAAATGCTCTTCAACTTCGTACTTGTTTGGCTTTATAAATAATTTGATATGAGCGTCACTGATGAGTCTTATGTAGACGAAACGCGCATCTGGCGTACTAAATTATAATCCTGGTACCTTTGATAACTATTTACACCACTGGGTCGATGCCACTGCTGGTGAACGTTTCGTCCCCGAGGGTATCACCAGCCCAGTAGTCAACACTTCGGTGTTGACATAAATATCAATGATGTGGTCATTTTTATGAATTTCCTGTTTACAATCTTTGAATTTTTCGAAAAACTAAGGATTTTCTTATTCCAGACATAGATTACCTTAGCCGTATTTGGCACAGTTTTTTGGAATTTTGAATCCTCAATGCTCTTCAATTTTGTACTTATTTGGCTTTATAATATTTTGATATGAGTGTCACGGATGAGTCTTATGTAGACGAAACGCGCGTCTGGCGTACTAAATAATAGTCCTGGTACCTTTGATAACTATTTACACCACTGGGTCGATGCCACTGCTGGTGAACGTTTCGTCCCCGAGGGTATCACCAGCCCAGTAGTCAACACTTCGGTGTTGACATGAATATCAATGATGTGGTCATTTTTATGAATTTCCTATTTACAAAACTTTGAATTTTTCGAAAAACTAAGGATTTTCTTATTCCAGGCATAGATTACCTTAGCCGTATTTGGCACAGTTTTTTGGAATTTTGAATCCTCAATGCTCTTCAATTTTGTACTTATTTGGCTTTATAATATTTTGATATGAGTGTCACGGATGAGTCTTATGTAGACGAAACGCGCGTCTGGCGTACTAAATTATAATCCTGGTACCTTTGATAACTATATTACAATTAACAAATGGATAACACACTACCTTTGTTTGAACTCAGAGTATATGATTCTGCTGGGGAATCCTTTACGGCAAATACGGATTCCTTCCAGTACACCGTTACATTGGAGCTGGTTCAATACCAATGCAGCATCAATCATACCTGGAAAACATTACACATTTTAATTGATATCCACCAAAACCGGTTCAGCATGTGTTTCTTATACAAGTTCTCTCACTAATTGGAAAAAAGTAAACACCTTATTGCTTTAATTTATATTATTTTGCGACAATGGGAAAGAAGCATATTTACCTGGTTGTTTCAATTCGTTAGGAATGATACATCTGACAAAGTGAGGATGTGTGCTGTACAAGTTCTTCATCAATTTATTCAAAGATTCCTATATAATAAAAATAAAATGGATAAATTTTCAATAGCACAATATGTTTTGCAGGATATCTAGAATATTTTCATAATACAAAATTAATATATTAAAATGCAATAATTAAGTGATAAGAATATAAAACATATTAAAAAAAACTTTAAAATACAGAAAAAAGTGGAATTAACATCAGATTTAAAAGATGAATTTTACATTGGTTTATGAAATTATATATTATTTACTTGTAAACTTGAAAAACAAAAACTGAATGTTGCCTAATAAACTTATTTATTGTTAAATACTATAATAACTATACATACCCTGTGCACAGCAGAAATGGTTTGGAAGGCAGAAGACTTCTTTTTCTTGTGAGAACCTCCCTCTGTTAACAAAAGACATTCTTTTTTAATCTTATCTTAATATTTTTTTTTAAATATTTTGTAGTTATAAAGTGATTTTATCTCAATGTACTTTCTTTTGTATGAAGAAATTAATAATCTGTACATAATGTAACTTTTTGTCCATATTGATGTAAACAAAAGTTCATAATGCAAAAAAAGTATATTTCAGTAACACCTTTTCATTGAGGAATAGGACAAACGTAACAAAAATAACTTTGAAAATGTAACTATCCAAATTTATACAAACCTGGAACTGCTGGAGGTTGGAATAGGGTAGCTACAAGGTGC
This sequence comes from Mytilus edulis, assembly GCF_963676685.1. Classification (NCBI taxonomy): domain Eukaryota; kingdom Metazoa; phylum Mollusca; class Bivalvia; order Mytilida; family Mytilidae; genus Mytilus; species Mytilus edulis. Next base: position 18,404,879 of record NC_092352.1, read on the forward strand.
TCCTTAGATTTAGATAGCAATTCGACAACAGTCTCGTTAATTGGATCTTTGTTCTTTTCTAACCAACCTTCAGTACCATATGGAACCTTTAGGAAAAAAGAAAATGCATCAATATAAATATGAAGATATGGTATGAATGCCAAATAGACAACTCTCCGTCCAAGTCACAATGTATAAAAATTGAACAATTATATGTCAAAGTACGGCCTTCAACACGGAGACTAGGCTCACACCGAAAGGCAAGCAATAAAGGGCCCCAAACTGACTCTTGTAAAACAATTTAAATAGGAAAACTAATGATTAATTTATTATGTATAAAAATGTATGTACAATTTGTCTATTCATGGCAACATTTATCATAACCTGTATTGTTGTTTAAATATAAAAATAATTATTTTGAGATCTTTTGGTTTGTTATATTGATACATATGTGTTTCAGAGTAAAATAAGTTACTTACAACTCCGGCATAGTGACCAAGTTCGAAGTCGGATCTCTTTCCCTTTGAAGCTTTGCCTGGTTTGTTGAAATTAGGTGATTTTCCCATGTGAGTTGAGTAAAGCTTTTCTTTGAAAGATTTGTCTGAAGCCTTGGGGAACATGCATTCCTCTTCAAGAATAGATAGAATACCCATGGGCTGTAAAAAAAAAAGAGAAACATATGATATTCAAACATTAATTCATAACTATTATATTCAAGGTATGTGAATAGCGTGTATTTATCTATTAAGTTTTGTATTAACATTATATAATAATAGTTATAAAAGGTACCAGAATTACAATTTAGTACGCTAGACACGTTTTTCGTCTAAATAAGACTTATCAGTGACGCTCATATCAAAGTATTTATAAAGCCAAACAAGTACAAAGGTGATAACTTTGATACAAATAAGCTAAGCGAAATGACTCGGCTGTCGTTAAAAGTAAAATAACAAAAATACCAAACTTCATTGGGAAATTTCAAAATGGAAAGTCCTTTACCAAAATGCCAAATTCAAAACACAGGCACTTGTTTCTATCCATGGGAAGATCCTATAACAACGTATATTTACGAATATTTACGTTGATATGGAATTTCTCATGGATAGAAACAAGTGCCTGTAAACAAAAGCTGGACTCATCGAAAGAATGAAAAACAAAAAACAACTGTCATAGTCTTGACTTGGCACAGGCATTTCCGTGTGTAGAACAGAATGAATTAATGAATTTGAGGCTTATTTGCAAATTTCAAACTGACGGGAATATCATACCTTCTCAATAAGATCGATACAGGCTTGCAAGTCCATACCAAAGTTGATGAACTCCCACTGAATTCCTTCTTTCTTGTATTCTTCTTGCTCCAGAACAAACATGTGATGGTTGAAGAACTGTTGCAGTCTTTCATTGGTGTAGTTGATGCACAATTGTTCGAAGGTATTGTACTATAATAGATATAAATTCGATAGTTACAACAAATAAGGTAAAACAAACCATGCAATACTGTTTGATATATTCTGACATCGAGGCCATGAATTTAACGTTTTTTGTAAATACAATAATTCACATGCAGTATACTAGTAATTAAAACGCATTTTTTTATCAACTTACTTTTCCATACTTTGTTGGAATACTTAATCTAATATATATTAGAACAAACTATCCTGAAGGGTTTTCTGTTTATTATTTCAAAATCTACGTAATTATTTGGTTCCATATTAATCAGGCGCTCACCTCGAAAATTTCGAACCCAGCGATATCCAGTACACCAATATAATAGTTCCTCTTGGCTTTGGTGTCGAGTGTTTTGTTTACTCTTACTACGAGCCAGTTGAATAGTCTGTCATAGAGAGATTTGCTCATGGCAGAAACTGAGTAGACAACCTTTAATAAAACAACAAAGATTTCATAAGTGTTTGTACATGGCACGATATAAAGGGGCATTTGCCGCTCAAATATCTTTTCAATCCTTCCAAATATTTATCAACTTTGTCTCAATACAAAAAAATCTACTCAAAATGATTTTGACTTTTTTTCCATGAGGTTCTTCTTAAAAGTTTAAAATATATTCTAATTCAAGTTATGTTGATCATCAGAAATTGCAAAGATTTGTATCAAACCAATGTCATGTTTTGTAAAGCTATCGGTTGTAAGGATCATAGATATGTACCTGTTCCTTTGTACGTCCCTGGACGACAACCTCTGTTCCAACCTTAATCTTAGGTTTGACCAAAGCTTTAATGAAATCATTAGAGTTAACTCCCAACAGGAAGGAAACTTTCTCAGCTTCAGCACTACCATCAGCCTCAGCCTGTTCACCTCTTTGTTTGAAGGTCATCTCACCCATGTGCATGATGGCAGCAGTGCACTTGTATGCACTTATCTTTTCTGTCTCAGAGAATCCCAAGATATCAAAAGCTTCCTGCAAAACCATATTGAAACTTTATTTCTAATTGTATTTAAAAGAAAAATAAACCATTGATCAGTTTACATCCTTTATATTTTAAATATAGAGAGAAACCGGTTTCATGTTTTATTGACTCTGATAAGAAGTCGGTGGTATAGAACCATAAAGTATCAAAACAATGATATCTGGTAATGGAGAATGACGTCTTATGCAATCTTAATTTAATATAGACATCCAAATACATTTGGAATTGGTAAAGCTCAGATTTATCTTTATCATTTAAAAAAAATCTACAAAAACAAACACGATGGAAAGACGTATAATTTAAAAAAAACAACAAAATGGAAAACAATACCAAAGAATTACTTTCATTACTAATAAGATTATAACTTCTAAACATTACAATTGCAAGGTTTTGTAAGTAGAAAGATCTACCAGTGAAATGAGCAATCTAATGTAACAGTTTTATTAGAAGAGGTACGTTTTAAATCTTACATCACAAAGCAATGCTTCTTCTACGTCATCAATACCATCAACAGTAAGAGCGCCTTGATTGATGAAAGAATATAGACCAGCATCTGGTTGGATCAAACATATTTCTGAAAAGGACAGCAAATTCCTACATGTATTACAGATCAAGGTATAAAATTATACAGTAGGATGTAAATGAGTATAAACAAAGTCAAAACATTAAAATGTAAGCTGGTCAAACCCGAATTAAAAAGTAGCGTTCTGTGAGCTACTCTGATTTATTAAAAAATCGTAATTTTGAAAAAATGTAGTCTTTTTAAAATATGTATTCCGGTGCTCAAAACTGGCAAAATAAAGTCTATGTTCTGGAATGAAATTACGTACCATGTAATTTAGGAATGGCACTACAACACAACTGGTAGAAAATGTGGTAATTTCTCTCAGCTGACTGTTGGAAGGTTACACGAGATTTCTCCAGCAGATCTGCAAGTAAAATTATTTTCATATGACTTTCGTAAATTTATGACTCTCAAATTCAAGTTACCATTTTCAAGAAATCTCTAGTTCCGTAATTTTTCATGAAAATATTCATTTTTATTCATTATTTTACAATATAGAATAGATTTTCAGTTCGACATAAACCTGGACAATATGGTGACCATGTCAACAATGGTAAATACTCACATGTTTCAATGTCGGCACCAGAAATTTTTCCAGTTGGCCCAAAGTGAATACGGATGAACTTTCCCTACAATAGTAAGTAAATTTTAAAACGCAATTGTTATGTACATCTAATTGAACTACTTCAATTACTAAAATTTTCATAGAAATAATATAATGCTATTGTCGTTTTCAAACCATGCTCCTTTCACTTTGAAAACTGCTTAATGTGGTCAACAGGTTTTATTATAAGAATAACCTTTTCAGACACAAAGCTTAAAAATCAAACACATAAAAGATGTATTTGTTTCTACAAAAAAAATCAATGAAAACCAAATGCCAAATAAAAATATATGTGTGGTTCCAGTTAAAAAAAAAAAAAAAAAAAACGTCCTACCTACCTGAACTTATTTTTTTTTTAGATAGAACTGGAACCACACATACTATTGTTTAGTTGGCCTAATATTAAGATGTCCCATGCGCTATCATTGAAGCCCTGTTGTCATTGTTAAAGATTTATTTCACCAAACTTGGTTAAAGTTTTTGAAGGAATCTTAATAGAAGAAAAGTTATAACAAAATTGAAAGACTGTCTTTGATGGATTAGAATTTCATGTTATTGGAAATAAAAACTTGGATGGACAGTCTTTAAATCAGAGATGAGTTTAAGAATGATAAAAATATGTTTACAAAACAAAAGCATATACATGTACTGATAAAACTGATGAAAAAAGAGGAGTTGAATAAGTATGATGACTTCCAATAAAAGTTAAATAAAATTGTTATGGACAAATTGCATGAATGATAAACTTGCAATACTTCATGTGCTGTAAATAAAACCGTTGTATTAAACTGCCTCCTACTTATTGTATTACTTAGACAATGTAGTAAAAAGTAAAATCACAAAAATACTGAACTCCAAGGAAAATTCATAAAGGAAAGTCTCTAATCAAATGTCCAAATCAAAAGCTAAATCACATAAAATAGTAATACATTTTTTTTCTGTGAGGAGTTTATTAGAGCCACTGCATACCTTGAAAGCCCCCCTTTTCGTTGGCAATTTCCGGAAAAACTTTGATAGTGCCAAGTTCTCAAAAAGGCTTGTTTCAAAGTTTTCTTTGGACAAGTTGTTTATGGAAAACTTTGACAGTGGCAACAGGGCTTCATTTGAAGAAAATATTTACCAATATATAATACTTACATTTCATCGTCTGTGTAAATAACAATTCCTATGTGACCATATCATATCACACCTAAACACACCAAGGCAACGAAAAGGTAAAGGTTGAGGTCACAGTGTAATCAAATTGAGTAAAACTCGCTTATAATTCTACATAGGCTAAAGTCATATAGATCGGATCATCCAAATAATTAAAGTGAATTATAAGCGAATTTTTACTGTGTAATTAATAAACAAAATGTTAAAGTGGAAATCACGAGAAGTATAAATAAAAACTTTTTTTTTTAATTTAGTGTTGTGAAAGATTTAAAGTATGATAAAATTGATATTTCTAGTGACTTCCAATGACAAATCTAGAAAAAAAAAGGAAGGGATCACACATAACTGGTCAAATCTGTTCAAACAATATGGAGCATGCAAACGGATAACTCTGGAAAAAAGGTATTGGAAATGGCTACTTCTAATTTGTTAAAATAAATTGCTCATTAATTAAAAGGAAAAGTCAAGAGTAATTTAGTAAACTTTTAATTCAAAGTTTGGGTATACTTATGAATGAATGACTGTGTAAGGTATGCTAAATTACACTTACATTATCGGTGTATAGTAGTAAATGTACATCATAATATATAGGGTTTCATAGGATAAAAGATAACACACAGGTTTTGTCCAAACATAATGAGCTTTGTAAAGAATTAGTTTCACACAAGGAGTGCAATGAAAATTGTGACTGTTTCTTGATGATATGAATGGTGAATGATCAATTTGTTTTCCATACTTACGAATCTGGACGAGTTGTTATTTCTGGTAGTCTTAGCATTACCGTAGGCTTCAAGTACCGGGTTAGCTTGAATGATTTGATCTTCTAGGGAACCCTTAAAAAGGAAATTAAAAAAAACATTCTCTAAATTTATTCGAATATGGCACTTTGAAATGAAATATACTAACTATCATGACAAATATGTCTGTCGGTAAACATCTTAAAACAATGCTAAGATGTCTTCAAAAAACTGTGTAGTGATTTTATTATGTGATAACATGAATTCTCTATAAGGTTAACACCTAAACTATTGTCCTAGTTTGTCTGGTAGCAGATGCATATATTCTCATAGAAAATGTTTGGGTAATAAAAGGAGAGCTGAACCAAACTGGGCGTCTGTACACAAATCGTCAAATGTGTATGTTAAGATCCCCCAAGCCCTTGTCGTTTCCCAACATATAGTATTTAATATTAACTTTACCATGATGTAACCCGTTTTTTTACGTTTTACCTTGGTATAAATATTTTTCTAATGATTCATGTCATGTCACAGTTATAACAGTTCTCCTGATACATATTGTTTTATCAGTATATTTACCACTTTGGTATCAGGTTTCTTTTCTTCCTCGGATGCATCTTTTTTACCGAGTGAAGCAGCTACTTTGGCAAAGTACATGATTACTTTCTTCGTATTTTCAGTCTTTCCAGCTCCAGATTCGCCACTGGTTAAAAATAAATGTGAAATTTGAAGAAATAAAATCGTGAAATGTACTTAGTGCAACAAAACATATGAACTAACCTCCCCCTCCCCCAAAAAATCAAAAGAGGCAAAATAACGATCTAACAAAACTCGAATCTATTGTAAATATATGTATACTCACGTGATCAAAATAGACTGGTTTTCACGATCTTGCAACATGAACTGGTAGGCGTTGTCAGCGATGGAGAACAGATGGGGAGGCATTTCAGTCTTCCTCTTTCCCTTGAATTTACTGATGACGCTGTCGGTGTAGATTGGTAGACGTCTGTAGGGATTGATTGCAACGCAAAAAAGTCCAGAGTAGGTCTAAAAAAGAAGCATATTTTGCAAAATCGATCATAAAAAGGATTAAAACCAAATTGGTTTCAATCTTTTATTACACAATTTACAATGCTAAGATAATGTAGTGTTGTGTTTGGTTATAATATTTTTCATTATTTAACAAGCGTTTTGCAATATTTGTTCATTTGAAGTTTGACCCTAACATATGTCTTGGCATAAGAAGAGTCTATAGAAACAACTAGATAGCAAATTTAATACATCAAATGGCCTGAGGACGATTCGGCAAATTTGTGCAAAGATACTGACAAAAGAAAAAATAGGAACAAGATCAGTAAAATGATATCGTTTTGACAGATATTTCGGCACAACAGATGGCCTTCATCAGTGTCAGTCCATGTTCAAAACAGTGTTAAAAAAGCTCATTCACTATAACAGGTAATCTTAAAATTTTATTCCATTAAAAAATAAAAACAAACAATTCTACTAGCAAGTGTCGTTGTGTTATAACAGTTTACACCCTTATCCTTAGGTAAGCGATGACAGGTACTAGTATCTTTGACATCCTCAAACTGTCTAAAACTAGTCCAAGCAACCACGACTGGTTATAACTTTTTGTTTTCATTGCATAAAGTGCTAAATATAAACATGCACAATATATAAATCGTTGGACACATCTTTATATTGATAACTTACATAGATAAGCTGTGCCTTATAACGTGCTCTCAAGTTGTGCAATACAGAAGCTTCGTTCAAATAGGTTAAGTTAGCCATGTCTTCACTCATTTCGTACTTGGGTGGATTCATCTGTTGGATGTCATCTTTCTTTACTGTCCTGTTCTGTGGTAGAAAAACATTTACTTCGATGAAAGTTTTTTAATTGTAGCAATCACTAAGTTTATAGTTTTAAGATACGGATAAGTGTACGCTTGTACATGTTTTGTATATGTTTTGTAAATGCTTATCATTGGAACAATTGCAATCTTATATACTTTTATTGGAAATGGTACTTATTATTTTCTACCGAGTGTTCACTCTCTCTTTTCACTCATTTTAAAAACATTCAAGGCAATTCAAACCCTTTTATTACCAATATCAATCCAGAACGGACAGGGTCAGTATATGGACTTATACATATTGTTGACGTATCATATACGACATGCTTATTATTTAAATTGTCTGTAAATATATGTTTTTAAAACATTAAAAACCCTTATAAGACCATGTATATTTTTCTGAAATAAGTACAAAAATACTGTAATTTATACCTGTTGGGATTCAGTAATTTTAACTGTAAGTTCATCTCCTTTTGAAGACTGAATTTCAGCACCAATGAATCCTTCTTTATCATCCGGGCACCAGCAAGCTTTTTTACCATCGAATTCCTTCATTTCCTTCATTAACTTGACCCGGTCCACGCACAAGTACTGGAAATCCGGGTCATCTTTGGGTACTCCCATGTACGACATCTTGATTTTTTAAGGTGACAATTCTCCAAAATACAGGAATAGTAATAACCGAAACTGGAGAAATGTGAAGATCGTCTGAGCTCTGGACAAACTACTACACAAGGCCAGAACCTACTCTAAATAAGAAATATTTATATATATAGAAATAAAGGAAAGAAGAAATAAATATGTATATATATATATATATATATATATATAGAAAAAAATGAAAGAACAGATGAACAATATAGAACTGAAGGAAATAAGAGCAAGTAGGCATAGTTTGCTGTATATTCAAAATGATTATGAACTTGATTTGAAAAGGTATAACAACATTAAATAAAAAAGCCTCACTGTGATTTTGAGATGAAGAAAAAGAACTCCAATAAATGCGCTGTTCCTGTTCTTTGTGGGTGGGTGTGTGTGTGTGTGTGTGTGTTTCGTTGTTGTTGTTTCTGTGCATATATTAATTTTGTGTCATAAATAGATACCCCATACCAAACGTTTTTCTATTATTTCCCTATACAACTAAGCTACAATGCTTAATTTTGATTTTCTTTTATCGTGATATGACAAAACGGTTGCCTAATAGTAACACATGTATATACACGGGTTTTCTGTGTCATTGATGCTTATTCCAGATATTCGTTTATTCTATAATTAATATAGATCTATTCTATTCAAGTACAAATTGAATGAAAAATTACGAAAATATCATATATACAAGAAAAAAGTATGTATTTATACGTTAAAGACCTATATTTGTTAACAGCCTTTGGTCCTTGTGACTAGTTGTCTCATTTTTATGGAATGCACTCAATAACCGTATAAACAACATACAAGTAGATCATTTGAATCCTCAGCTTAACCAATCTAAGTTTATTGGAGAGGGGTCTGATTAGCTAAAGTACTAGTGCATTCTTGTGGTTATACATGCGGGTGGCTGTCATATTGATGTGAACACCAACGCAGTGGCGGATTAAGGGGGGGGGGGGGGGGTTCCGGGGGTTGGAACCCCCCTTTTTTTGGCCGATCAATGCATTTGAATGGGAGCATATAGTTGGAACCCCCCCTTTTTTACTCTGGGTTGGGAACCCCCCTTTTTAAAATGGCTGGATCCGCCACTGCAAATCTCCATTAAATCACAATTACTATAAACACACTCTCCAAAGTCAGATGGGCAGAATTTCGAAAGTATAATTTTTACAAGAAAAAGTAAACAATAATCTAAATCCATAGAACAGTAAACAATAAACAATATTAGATTTTTGTTTCAACAAAAAAGCCAGCATCTATACCACGAAATAAGACTTTAGACCCCCTTTTTCTCGCCTCTAAAAAAGAATTACCTAGACGTTAACATAAGGTCTCCAACTATAAATAGAATGAAATTCAAAACAGTGTGGCTGTGGCCATTGATTGACACATTCAATTCATCCATTGACTGGGGCATATTACATGAACGTTTGTCTGTAACGACTAGGTATTTACTTTAAACGATTGATTATAAAAGATGTGATCAGAAAAAAATTACACCAACTCCAAATATTCCCTAAGTTACAAAATTAATAATGCTATAACTGATGACAACTACTGCATGAGGCAGTGTTCCTCTCTTTACACGTAATAAACTATATTTTTATTTTCTCCAAGCTCAACCCCCACCCACATCAAACATGTTTGAGCAACAGCAGTGGTATTTGAGTGTGTACAAAGAAGAATGAAATTAATTTTGCTAGTTGGACCATTATGTTTTTGTTTTAAACAGTTTATATTATAAGTCATTACAAAAATAAAAACCAGTAAATTAAACATGGTTCTAACAAACAATCAAACTTTTATGTATATTCAAAAATAGCACACACCCAAAAGGTTAAAAAAATCCAAAAGTCATTCCAAGGTTAAACAACTGACTAATCAGCTACAGCTTATTTACCACAAATGTATGTTTCATGTGATCAGTTAACGTCGAAAGCAGAAAGCAGACAACAATACGATAAGTCGCTATCTCTATTTCACTTGATTAAGCAATGGAGATCAATGATATGGAAGGAACACAAGGTTAAACTAAAGATACTCTTAAGTTATGTGATTCACATTTCATCTTGCACGTCTTGATTTATGCAGAGTGGTATCTAAGACTCTGATTGACGTAATAAGTTAAGACTGCTCCTGTAGGCGGATATACCATATTAGGTCATCCCGGAGGATGCACCAAAGAGAAACAAATATTTTATACAAATATTGAACATTTTTTGGTATAAGCATGTATACTATGTTTACTTTAAACCTCAATATGGACACGGCTTTGATTTAGGGAGTGGCGGAAAGCTAAGATTAAGTTATGACACAATTTCAATAAATATTTTGTCTACCGGCAAAAGATAATTTTGGGTTTGTTTTTTTAAATGTGATACTACCATTTTACTAGTGCCAAAATGATAAAGAAAATGAAATAACTGTAAAAAAATACCTGCCTAGATTGAATTGTTTATAAATTTCGTGAAAATTTATAATAATGAACAATTTAATGACAACATCACGAGAGCGTTAACACGATTGAGTGAATATAATTTACTCCAAGGTACTATCAAGCTTATGCAAATAACAACGTTTTAAAATGTATGAGATGGTTCTTTAAGCAATTTAATCTTACGTTATGGAAAAATTCGATAAATGCAACAGAAATTATATTGAATTTAGTTACATGCATCTTAGTCTAAATGATGCTGTGAATGATGTATCTTTCACGTTCATCAGTATCTTGTTAGAACCCTGTTCATGGGCGGGGAAGGTCAAATAAGGAGAAAACTGATTCGAAAGAAAAATGCTAACTTCAAACGATCCCGTGATTGATTAAGCGTTGTATAGCGGAGAAAAGTGTAAGATAAAGACTTTCAAAGAACAACCTGCATTAAGATCATGTTATAATACACTAAAAATATTCAGGTACTACTTATATTTGCCTATTGTTTAGATTCCGAAAATCCTATTTATTTTTTATCATTATTTAATAATCTACATGTATAATCATTAACCATTATATATACCAATATATGTACAGTGATAACTGCCTGTTAGCCTGTACCTCCTAAATCAAAAGACTTATATTTTTTCTGTTTTATCATTTAATTTGTTTAGGTACTTTTTCACCTGATTTGTTTTAATAGTTTAAACCAGATATTGAATTTAATATCAATAACATGTCATCAATTAAAAAATGTCATTACCAACGCAAAATTAGAGATGAGAACTTTTGTTTGGATACTAAATTTTATGGTTTGGAAATTTCCTGATATTCTTTAACGGGTTCTTTTTTAATGGTAGAGATGTATTACAATTGCATTCCAAACAAACTGGCATTGTGTAGACTACATATTCCAGGAGCTTTTTTGATTGGATGAAGTTTATGCTCAACGATCAACAGTACACTGAATAAAATCCTAATGTGACATTAGTGTAATTATAATTTGAAAATATTTGTTAATCTCTAATAGTTCCTCCATTTTTTAAAACTTTATTTAGATTTTTGATTTTTACCATTAGCATTATTTTTGTATTTGTTTATCTAATATTTGTTCGACTAATCTGTCGTATTTGCTTACAAATACAATAATTGAGTAATGCTGTTATTCGTATCAACAGAGACATATATTCATATGTCTCTGGTAACCGTATGAATTAACTAAATGTAGTTACATTTCGAAAGATTAATTTATTTGTTTCGTTTTATTAATTTATTTGTCTATTTTAAATTGCTTTAATCTAATCTGTCGTACGTTATATGTATTATTTATTGAAAACGATATTTCATATACACGATGACAGTTAAAAATCCACATGATTGAGTTCCACTGTTAACAGATGTGACAAAAATTTGCAAAATGCATACTTAAAAAAATCACACTACTCCTATGCTAAATAGAACCAACCGGCACCTACCGTTATAATTGACACTTAAGTTCCAACTTTGATAAATCCTGTGAACACTAAATCCAAGAAATCTGACGACAGATGACAAATATATGTTCGAGAAAAAGGTATGTAGAGGATAAGGAAAGAAAAAAGAAAGGAAAACTCAAAGGCATAATTAGTTTATTGAGAAATTCTATAGTAGGTTCTAGTATTGGTTAAGGTAAAGGATAGAGGTAAATCACACAAGGTTCAAACATACTTACTCCTTCAGCGGTTCTGTGTAACTAAACTTTAAAATTCTTTATATATACTCGCCCAAAAAGTTAGAAAAATCTTATTGTTTTGTTTCGAGATTTTTGGTTGGTTAAAGTTTCAAGTAAATTACTTCCTGAACCAATTATAATTTTCGTTATATAAATGTATACCGATAACAGGCAGCTACTTTTGGACATAGCAGCCGTTTCCTGGTTACTGCATTGTGTAGGCTCATCAGTTTTATGATCATCTTTCATCTTATATTTCTTGCATCTTGATAAGACAAACCGAAGTATATAAATATTAAGTGTATTCTATCTGATAAACCATAAATACTGGGGATTTGTATCAGTACAAATGCTTTAATTGTTTCATTGTCAGACAAGACTGGAATCGGCCGAGAAATCATTCGAAAGGTAAAAGAGAGAAAATATTCCAGGGGGGGGGGAAGGGGGTAGGGGCTAATTTAGAAATAAATTTAAAAGTTAAGAAAAGAAATTATTAGATTTTGAAATTTTAATATTTAAAACCAAATCAAAACTGTCCATCTATGTCGTTGCTTCGCCGCAAAGAAGTGTATTGTCAATTTGACAATATCGTAAGAAAGTTTTGAGCGTTGTTTTATTCGAAGATTTCTAATAAATAAAGTTATTCATATACGACTATAAGTTTGATTATCAAGCAGAAAACAAAAAATGCTTTATTATAATATTTAAGTATAGCAGCAAATATTCATTTGTGTATGTAAGCGTGTGTGATAATGAGGAAGGCAGATTTTATCTATTTTTAATGGAATTGGCAAGCTTCCTAGTATGATAACATTTTACACCCCCGAAAGCTGGATAGATATTGATAAATGAAAGAATTTGCAAACAATTCTGCGGTTAAGAAAATATCTGTCTTAATCTTCAGTTTGTCAGAAAATGTATTTTTCGCTGACTATAATTGGATGTCCCTTTTTAACCTCATATAACTGTATGGTATATGCAACATTCCCGGATAAAATGTTGGGTGACTCCGTTTATGTTTTATTCAATATCCTTTGAACCAGGTATAAATGGTTCCTGTATTCACCGACTAGAATAAGTTGGCTTATTTTTACATATAATGTTAAAGATCGTATGTTGATCACTACAGATGTCTTGAATTATGTTTTTGCTATCACATTTTATTTTCAGATTCCTGATATATTTGAATTATTCAAATGACAGAAAATTGCAGATTTCTTAGGCAGATTCATTTCATATAAAAGCAAACGTTACTACAACGAAGAATCAACAAAATTATTCATTCCGTCTTTTTTTTTCTTTCTTTTTTGTTGTTGTTATATGTGTTCCTGCTGAAGATAGATCTAGAGAACGCTTCGAGATATAAGGAGGCGTGTTGTTCTTATTTGTAAGCCATTGTATTTTTTAATCTGTTCTTGTAGCCCGACTTCAAAGTTTTAATTGCTTTTTCTGATTTCGAGGAACTATCCATCTATTCTAAATTGCGAAAGGTACAAAAACTAACCACCAAAAGCAACTTACTGTTAATCCAAATCCACTGAATTGTGGAGAAAAACAGAAACCAACGATCTTTTAAAATAGAAACCAATGATTGAAAAGCCGACTAAAAAAATTGTTGTCGACTAGCTTGTGACAGCTGGTCTTAAACTGTACTGAACCGTTATTTTGACAATTAACTGCATACCATTGTCATAAGAAGATTCTTTAATGGTACCTTCACATAAAAGTAGTATAATCCATACACAACCGTTCTTTTTTTGTGACAATACCATTGCTAGATATGGTTGATTCCTCAGATATTCCACCAAGTAGTTGTTTAACAAGAACACTAAGGTTTGAGCACATATATTTATTTGCAGGGAATAACAAGAGAAAAAAATATATCTGTAACACAAATCCTAGAAAGATCACACGGACTATAATTACATTTTTACATGTCAGTGATCACTATATAAAACTATACTCTTGATTTGAATAAAAAAATAAATAAATAGTCCAATAAATTAATGAACGTTCTCAATCAATTCGTCCACTTCACATGTAACTATATAAACAGTCTTCTTCACTCTCTGGCTGTGTCACATTATAAAGGGTAAAACAGAGTTGTCTCCCGTCCTACAGTCTGAAAAAGAATTAAAATATAAAAGATTTGTTTTTTTTTAGATATAAATGTTTAATACAAATGAAACGAAATCTTGGTATTTGAAAATAAAACTGCAACTCGTCGAAACTAAACATAAAACACAAAATTTCAAATGTTTAAAAAATGGGACTTGCTTCACACCTGTTTTTTAAGAACCTTAAATCAGGCACGGTAAACATATAACTTAAAAAAAAGATCTTTAAAACTTTTTTGGGGTATCAAAACCAGAAGAGGTTATAAAGAAATCTAAAACAAGATTAGAAAAGCTTATAATTAATAATACCAAAACCAGAGAAGCTTATAATGAAATTACCAAAGCCGTCAATAAAAGTCAACTGATGTTTACTCGTTATGACTACTGCATGTTTAGTTTTCATCTACGGGAAGACTATTGTTTTAATTCAAATAGACATAATATAAACTTAGTTATTGTAATACTGTCGTTGATATCTAACATATGTTGCTTTTTTAAACATCATTGTCAATTTATAGTCCATATTTATATAGTCCATATTTACCTATTATCTCCTTATGACACTTTGTATACAGCACAGCTTACTGCTGGAAAGAAAACGAAATGTAACATTGGATAAAATAACTTTTCACAACCTCTTTTATAAATGATTATATGTGTATCCAATCGATCATTATATGCTTAATGGTAAGAGTTCTGTCATAATTTATACAAAAGTTTACGATAATAGTGATATTGTGTTGTTACTGATTTCTTTCGGTTGCTGATCTTTACTTATAGATATGTGTGCCTAATGCACATTTACCATATCGGAACTTTATAAAATCAATAATATTCAAAAAGATGAAGATATCAATAAAACAAATAAAATATAGTTTAACTAATATTACTACTTACAGTTGAGCTCATATTGCTAACTGAAACACTTTTTATGGTCCTTGTACTGGACATTGAGCTACGATTTTTGGTACGAAGTTTTGTCAGGGATGCTTCTGAACTCTCTGCACGCTCTTCAGCATCTTCAAGTTCGGCCTGAACTTTGCGGTATTTAGCCAGATTGATTGCAGCAATTTCTTCCTGAAATTGAAAAATCATGGCCATTAAAATCTTTCTGATAAAATTTTGAAAAAGCTACTTGACATAACTCTATTTGCGAATCTGACTTTGGAATCCGAGACTATATTTACCTTAAAGTTATAGTTCTTTTACTTGACAAGTAATATTGTGTTCCTGAAGTAATTATTTTAAAAGTTATATTGTGTTCCTTAAGTAATTATTTTTGAAGTTGCATAACATAATAACTACATTGTAACCTTTCACTATCGATATAGAATGAAATTCAAAACAGTGTGGCTGTGGCCATTGATTGACACATTAAATTCATCCATTGACTGGGACAATTTAGGTGAACGTTTGTATGTAACGACCACTTCTCACTATGTACTTTTTAAAGACACTTAAACTATGGGGTCACCAAAGGTTCTCAACACCTTAATAAAGTAATTCGAAAAATTAATCAGAAATAACACGATGTTTTGATTTATATCAATTATATAAATCAAAACATAAAGGTTATTCCTGATTAATTTTTCGAATTATTTTATAATTAAAGGCGTTAAGAAACTTTTGGTGACCCCACAGTTTAAATGTCTATCGTAGGTACGTCGTGAACAGTGGTCGTTACAGACAAACGTTCACGTAAATTGTCCCAGTCAATGGATGAATTTAATGTGTCAATCAATGGACACAGCCACACTGTTTTGAATTTCATTCTAATTTTACTTTTGACATGAATATTATCATAATTAATGTGTATTCCTTACTTTTTTATACTGTAATTTCTTTAATTTAAAATTCAAACCTTAAAAAAACAGGATCGTATTACAAAGGATTTTAGAAATGCATATAATTGACTTACAGCTTCCTCGACTTGACGTTTGAATGTCTTGACTTTGGAATTAAGTTTGTCAATCATGTCTGTAAGTCTTTCTTGACCCTTGCGGTCTTCATCACATTGGAAGGCCAATTCCTTCATCCTGCGGTCAGCCTTGCGCATGTTTTTCTGTGTTTCAGCATGGCGACGTTGTTCGTTGTCTAATTCGCTCTCAAGATCTTGTACCTAATGAGGAAATAATCAGTGAAATAATTATCCGATTTTACAACTGTGTTTACCGTATTTTTTTTATATTGTTGTAGTAACATAGTTTCTTTCTTAGTAAAACATTAACGAAGAAATAAACAGGTTGTTATGTTTTAGACTATATATATATTTTTTTTAAAATACATGTTTAAAAATATACCTGTCGACGACTTATTCTCCTTTTTGACTTCTGAAATTTTACTTACTCTCTGTTCCAACTTGGCGATGACTTTTCTGCCTCCTTTAACACCACTCGCCTCAGCCTCGTCAACACGGACATGCAATTCCTTTATGGTTATTTCCAAAGTCTTTCTCATTTTCTCGATTTGAGAACTGTGTTCCTGTTCAGCTCTGAGTTCATCAGAAAGTCTTGTGGTATCCATAACGGCTCTCTTGGCACGGTCATCGGCAGCCTTAATCTCGTTTTGGAGTTCATCCAGATCAGCCTAATCATGTTAAAAAATGAATAAATATTTTTACAGTTTAAATTGTCACAACAAATGTTTTTGTTGATCCTTAATTGGAATACAATGTTCTTCTATTTAAATTTTACTGTAATACTCTAAGTTTATTCGAATTGACTTTGAATCTAGAACTTAAAGCGCTATTGTCTAAACAGTTTTACTTCTAATATTGAATTTCTCTCAACCCTTACTTTAAATCTTAGGTTTTGATTTTCTTCTATTTCATATAATTTTGTGCAAGGGAAACGACCTTTCTCTTATCAAATAATTGCATTCGAATAAATTGATACATTTCAAAATCACTGTCTGGTATTCAAATTATAAATACAGATGTGCTTACAGACATGGCTTGCATATCTCCCTCAACCTTTCTCTTTTGAGCTTGTGCCGAACTGACTTGAGCGGCCAATTCGTTGATGCGATCTTGTGATTCATAGAGTTCACTTTCAGCTGTTTTTCTTGCCCTCTCGGATTGCTCGAGAGCTGATCTGACTTCATCGACTTCGCTGACAAGAAGGTTGCAACGTCTCTCGATCATGACGTAAGATTCACGTGACTCATCACGGGCACGTGTTTCCTCTTCGAGCTTTAGGGTGAGTTCTTGAATTTGAACGATATATCTCTTGAGATTCTTTTCAGCCTCGGCCTTAGCTCTGTTTGATGTATCAAGAGCCATCTCAAGTTCATTAATGTCTTGTTCAAGCTTCTTTCTGATCCTGTGTGCCTCAGCTTTGCCCTTAGCCTCTGCATCCAGACTGATTTGCATGGATTCGAGAGCTCTCTGGTGGTTGCGTCTGCAATTAAACAGTGAATAAGAAAAATAAAGATCTTATAGTCTTCTTAGGCTAGTTTTGAAGCGTAAAACATCAATGTTTAACATTGTTTAAAGATCTTTGTAATTATTTTTTAAATGCAAAAAGTCTATTCATCATTAATAATAAAAACGTCTACTCTTAGGACAGAAATTCGGAAAGACAGGGCAACAATTTTCACATCGGAGCAAGATTTATGTTTCTAACATACCGAGTATTTTCAAATTCTTCTTCCTTCTCGTGGATTCTTCTATCAATTTCAGTTCGGATGGTAGACATTTCCAGCTGAGAACGCACAACTTTAGCCTCCTCCTGTTCCAATGCAGACTCGGCTTCTTCCAAAGCAGCTTGGAGTTCTTCCTTCTCCATCTCAAGACGTCTCTTTGCTTTCTCGATCTCGTGGGAACTCCTGCCACCATCACTAAGTTGGTCAGATAACTCACGGATTTCATCTATAAAATCATAATTTAATATATTATATTTCGTATTTACTATATGAATTGATTTTATTACCGATAAAGTTTAAATACTGAAATAGTTATAAGGTTGGTAGAAATTATGAACATGAGCATTACAAATCGGTATGCACCAATGAATATTTAAGTTGGAAATCAAAGTTATACATCGTTACTAAAAAGTAAACCGCGCGGACTAGCACCACCGAATAGTCTTTACATCTAAGTATCCAGCATGAGTATTTTTCCAGAAAATCCAACAAATTCGTATCTTAAGTTAAATAGATATTCATATACTTATATACTAATTACTTCTTAAGATAGATTCACGAGCTTTAAATCAATTATTTTCAAAATTAATATAGATCTGCATTTGTCTAGCTTACCAGCAAGATTTTTGTTTTCTCTTCTGAGAGCCTCAATTGTGTCACTGGTCTCTTCATACTGAGCTTTAACTCTGAAGAGTTCAGCAGAGTAACCGCTTGCCTCGGTATGAGCTGTATCAATCTCGGTTTGGAGCTCTTTAACTTTAAGAGTCCATTCTTGGATTGTCCTGTCAAACTGTCTTTGCTTCTTTTCTAAAGTGCTGGAGTTAACATTTGACTGTAAAAGTAAGATAATAAAATTGAGAATGGAAATAGGGAATGTGTTAAAGAGATAACAACTCGACCAAAGAGCAGAATACAAATAGTTGAAAAACATGTTTCTATATAAGGTTTTAACTTGCTTTCAAGACACTATAGTCAATTATAAAGTATATTCATGTTTTAATTTTTATCTTTATTTTATTTGGCTTCTGCTATATATCAAAATAAGCGAAAATTACACTCATACTTACACGTTCGACCTCAATAAGGAGATCGTCAAGTTCTCCTTGTAGTCTGTTTTTGGCCTTTTCCAATCCACTAGCTTTAGCATTTGCAGCCTCGGCTGCCTGTTCAGCCTCTGCCAATTTTGCAGAAAGTTTGCGTCTGAAATGACAGAAGTTGCAAATGAATTCTGTTCTTTTAACAAGATGACATGGATTTTAACAATAGATTATAAAGATTGTACTTCTCAATAATTCTTTCAAGGGGAAAGGTTTAAACGAATAAATTTAACGATTTCCTTCAAAAAACACTATTAAAAAAAGACACTACCATAAAAAAAGAAAGCAAAAATATTATTATGTTACGTGCACTATTCCCCCTATAAACTAAAAATATACATACTTTGACTCTTCCAATTCGTCTGCTTTGGCGGCACCTTCGGTCTCATATTTAGACCTCCATTGTTGTGCTTCGTTCTTTGCTTTCGAGAGTTGGCGTTGGAGATCGCTCTTTGACTCCTGTTCTTCTTCTAATGATTCACGCACCGAATCAACGTCAGCATTCAAGTTTCTAACCTCACTCTGGAATTTCTGGCGCATCTACATTAAAAGAAAAAAGTCTTATCACTATATATACAGCAAATATTCT
Organism: Mytilus edulis; assembly: GCF_963676685.1. Classification (NCBI taxonomy): domain Eukaryota; kingdom Metazoa; phylum Mollusca; class Bivalvia; order Mytilida; family Mytilidae; genus Mytilus; species Mytilus edulis. The sequence goes on from NC_092352.1 coordinate 18,424,436, forward strand.
ACCACACTATAACAAGACAGTTATCATATCAGATGTTTTATCAGTCCAATGTAATGATATCAGCACAAGAGCCTTCGGACTTTTATTTGTTTTTAAGTGAATTGGTCGAGTTTATACACCAATAAATTCCTTTAAAAAGTCGTTCAATTCTATAATGTTATGTATTAATGTTATGTTTTACTTTATAAAGGATATCGATTTCAACTATGCACATATACTACATTAGCATAATCAATAAAAATCAAAAGAAAGCAGGTTTAATTCTGTAATTCTTTGTCATACGCAAAAGTAACCAATTTTAAGCATTTGTGTAGAACGGAAATGAAAATATCAACATTTTACAGGTTTAATGATTAACAACTTACCCTGGTTTCCTCCTCAAGTGAACGTTTGGCTTCTTCTAACTGACTGGTAAGGGCAGATTTGTCCTTGGTCAAACTACCAATGGTGTGCTCAGCATCTTCCAGTTGTCGGTTAATTTCAGTCACCTCACTTTGGAGTTTTGATTTCTGTGAATTGATTTCAACAATTGTTCTCTGGGTTTCTTCAACTTTATATGTTATTTCTGAGATTGTGGACTCATACTGTTTGGACACCTTGTCTGACACACCCCTATTCTTCATGGAATGAGAAAGTTGACTTTGGACATCGTCGAGTTCACGTTTAAGATCTTTTTTCTCCTTTTCTAATCTGGATTTGAGTTTGTTCAATTGGTCGATCTGGTCAGCCATCTCGTTGTTAGATTCTTGCTGTTTTTTCCTGAACTGAGCAACTTGAGCCTCACTTTGAAGTGTCATTTCCTCCATTTCACGACGAAGTCTCATCAATTCGTGTTCACGTTTTTTGTTGAGGTCCATTTGAGCCTGTGTAGCACCGCCTTGTTCTTCCAGTTGAGAACTAAGTTCGTCCAATTCCCTAGCCAGTTCATTGCGTTGTTTCTCAACCTAAAACAAAGGAATATTGTTAACATGCAATAGCTTTTAAGCGCTGATGCATAAAATAGTTTATCTAAAAGTTAAGAAATATATTAAAAAACGATCTGTTTTGTTGTAACCTTGATGTACATTTTACATTTTCAACGGACTTAAAACTTAAGCACGATTATATAAGGATTCGTCATTCGACATACTTTAGCTCTTGCAGCTCTCTCGGCTTCCAATTCTTCTTCCAATTCCTCAATAATTTGTTGAAGTTCCTTAATTTTCCTGCTTTGATTTGCATTAACTCCCTCACAGTCCTCAATTCTAGAATGTAAACTGTTGAGTTCGACATCTTTCCTAAAATTATAAATATTTGCACAATAATTTAACATTAAGAATCAGTGATACCTTAAAACTAATTTGACAATCAATTTTATTAGGAAAAAGGAACTAATTTTATTAAGAAAGCCAATTTTACTGCATTAAAACACTTTTCTAGATTAACTTTAGGAATGGTACAAGACCGATGTTTGCTAAGACATATTTTTTAAATGCATTTAGGAAGGAGGGGAGCTTAAGGTCACACTCGTTTTAAGTATTACAATCTTATACATTATTATTATCACCATAAAAATGTAGGTAGCATTAAAAGATGTTATGTATATACCTCCTAACTGCTTCTTCCATTTCTCTCTTGACACCTTCTAGTTCTTCTACAACTTCTTGTGTTGCCTTCAAGTCTTGTTCAACCTTACGCTTGGATTTCTCAACATCTCCTCTGACTTTCTTTTCCCTCTCTAAGTTATCTTCCATCTCGTCAAGAGTACTTTCAAGTTTTGCCTTAATTTTGTTGAGATGATTTACTTTGTCTTCTTCCTTTTGTAGATCTGCAAGAGTCTTTTTGTTAACTTCTTCCAAATTTTTCTTTTCTTTACCCAATTTGCTTATTTGTTCATCTTGCTGTGCCATCTCACCTTGGAGAGTCTTGATTTGGTTATCCTTGTGTGTCTTATCTTGTTCAGCCTGTTTGAAAATAACATAAATACCAAAAATCAATATAAAAATCAGAAAGACTCAGGAAACTGAAATAAACGATACAAGTAAAAACAAAACCGACATTTTTTTCGGATTATATTCACTGAAAGCATTGTCATGCCTTCATACTAAAAAAATAAGGCTATCTACTATAATTTAGGAATATGATTCATAATTACCTTGGCTAATGTTGTCTCGAGATCCTCGATGTCTCTCTTCATCTCAGAATTTTCACCTTCCATTTTCTTCTTCAAACCTTCCAGTTCAGAAGCAGCATCTTCCTCATCGAGTAGACGTTCTTCCATCTCTTTCATTTGTGATTCGAATTCAGCCTTCTGTGTGATAAGTTGCTCTACTCTTTGTTCAAGGTCAACAACGTTATCTTGCTCAGATTGCAGTTGTAGGTACATGTCATTCTTCTGTTCCAACAATTCAACGTTTTTAATTTCAAGTTCTTTCTTTATCTTTTCCAATTTGGCTATATCTTCTTCCATTTTCTTCATCTCTTCGAGTTTCTTCTGCATTTCTTCCTCTTCGCGGGCAATGTTCAACATAGGTTTGACTTTGGCGTACATCTTCCACCATTGCCAGTTACGGAGCAATAACCATTTTCTGATGTTACGCTGGATGACAGACAGACCAACTCTAAGTAAACAACGAAAAAGTAAGTGCTTAAAGGGTTTTATGTAAATTCAAGATAGGGAGACAGGTCTTTTTTTTATGTCCAACATTATCAATAACAAGCTAAAATAAGTTCGAATAGGATTATAAACATACATTTTTATACGAAGTAAAGACTTTCATTTTGTTTTACCTCGAAACACCAATTACAAAAAGAAAACAACTGCATTGAAATAATCATCAAAAAATGACATTGTATTCAGTAGTTGTATTTTGTATTCAATTGTCATGATGGAATTATACATAGATATTAGAAAATGTGGTATGAGTGCCAATGAGACAACTCTTCATCCAAGTCACAGCTTTAAAAACTAACCTTTGATCCTGAAGTTTCTTGTATGCCTTTCTGATCAAAAAGGCTCTGATGTGGGCTTGCATCATGGAAATGATTGCACCAAGACGTTCATCACGCATATTTTCTAGGTTACCCAAAACACCGGCTTTGAAGAAGACTTTAGTATTTCCAAGTTTGTATTCTGCTGGATCAAGCTGTAAAGCCAATAGTACTTTTTCTGTGACAACTTTGCCGTCAACAAATCCCTGTGGTACAGCACTTGCAGCCAGAATTGAATATCTTTGTTTGAACTCTGCATATATGATTCTGCTTGGGAATCCCTTACGACAGATACGGATTCCTTCCAGTACACCATTACATTGGAGCTGGTTCAATACTAAAGCAGCATCAATCATACCTTGAAATATTTAGACATTTTTAATTGATATATACACCAAATACTGTTAAGCAGGCATCGATAAGACCTAGAAACAATTAAACAATACAAGTATTAGCTTTCAAAACAAATGAAACTCTTATACTCCCCACTGGGAAAGTTTTATTCATTAAAGCAAACTTTAAAAATGCGTACACATTTATCAGTTCGATATCTTTCAACATTTAATACTATCCTTATATTTTGTATATATATGATGTGCAGTTTGGCAGTTCTGGTATTATAGGCAATTCTTTAAATCAAAAATAGGACATAAGAAGCGCTTATTGATTTGACAATCGAGACAGACTTTTATTTAGATTAATTCACATGTGCAATGGTACCATTGATGTATTGCATAACTAACACTTACCTGGTTGTTTCAATTCGTTTGGAATGATACATCTGACGAAATGAGGATGGGTGGCATACAAGTTCTTCATCAATTTGTTCAAAGATTCCTGTAAAAAAAAAATATGCAAGAAATTTGTATTGTTATTATTTTTTATCAATTTCAAGATGTAACAGCAAGAGATTTATTTTGCAACAATTCAACAGTATGAATAACGGTGGCTATGTTATGTTTATTTTAAGTGTTTTGAATAATTTTGATTATTATATATCGGCCCCAATAATACAAATAAGTACAAAACTGTTTATGTGTATGTTTAGCAACAAGATTTTCTACAAATTCGGTACATGATGCTGCAGGGTGATAACTCTGTAAGAATCAACAGAAAGTTTAACCACGTTCTTTTGCTAAGGAAATATTAAGTTTCACAATTCTTGTCAAAGGGTCAAAGTAAACATTTTTTCAAAATTTTATGAAAATTAAACGAGCCAAATTTAGTCAAGGTGCTTGCTACCACCTTAAGTAAAACAACATAATAAATATTTGACATTTCAAAGGAGTGAAATACAAACAACCCTATAAACAGACGTACCCTGTGTACAGCAGAAATGGTCTGGAAAGCAGAGGACTTCTTCTTCTTCTTGGGTCCACCACTTCCTTCTGCGGGAGTTTCTGCTGCAAAGAGGGTCTGGACTAAGTGTTCCTTTGATTGTTGCAACAATTGTACAACAGTTTCGTTGATTGGATCCTTGTTTTTGTCCAACCATCCCTTGAGATTGTATGGTACCTTTGGTAATTGAGATTAATGAAAAACTTTATTTCAATAAATGTAACAATTGAAAATAAAGACGCAGACATATATATATTTTTCCCCATAAAATTGGTGTGTTATTAAGTCTTGATATTGTTGTATTCTCATTTATATGGTTTGTCATTTTAAGTTCTTAAAATAGGTCGGCAGTTCCACTGAACTGTTCTGTTACTATGTTTATACTTACAATTCCGGCGTAATGATGGAGTTCAAAGTCGCCATTCGCACCCTTGGCTGCCTTTCCTGGTTTGGTGAAGTTGGGTGATTTACCCATGTGGTTGGAGAACAACATTTCTTTCAAGGACTTATCGTCAGCTTTAGGGAACATGCACTGTTCTTCAAGGATGGACAAGATACCCATTGGTTTCTCGATCAGATCGATACAGGCTTGCAAATCCATACCAAAGTTGATAAACTCCCACTGGATTCCCTCCTTTTTATACTCCTCCTGCTCCAGTACAAACATAGTGTAGTTGAAGAACTGTTGAAGTCTCTCGTTGGTGTAGTTAATACACAATTGCTCGAATGTGTTGAACTGCAAATAAAAAGTAAATTAATGAAATACTAACGTGTGTTTTTAGTCGTCTGTCGTTTTATTTCATTTTATAACCAGGACGAAGACTAGAAATAAAAAAAGCTACCTGTTTTGTATTATTTAATTTTTGTTTGGTTTTTGCCTTTATTGTCTATGATTCAATGCTAATAGTATGACATGCTGATTTTCATGAAGGCATTTCCGATCAAAGATTATTTGTTACTTTGAATATATAATTAGAATTAAAAAAGTATGAATAACATATAAAAAAAACCCCACTTACATCAAAGATTTCAAAACCTGCAATATCTAGTACTCCAATGTAGTAATTTCTCTTATTTTTTGTATCAAGACTGTGGTTGACTCTCTTGACTAGCCAGTTGAACACACGATCATACAACGATTTGGACATAGCACTGATGGAGTTGACGACTTGTTGTTTGGTACGAGACTGGGCCACGACCTCTGTGCCGACTTTGATCTTTGGCTTGACAAGAGATTTAATGAAATCGTTTGAATTAACTCCTAAGAGGAATGAAACTTTTTCAGCCTCTGTGGTGCCGTCTGGTTCAGCTTGTTCTCCTCTCTGTTTGAATTTCATTTCACCCATGTGCAAGATAGCGGCGGTACATTTGTAACAACTCTTCTTCTCATCCTGTGAGAAGCCCAGAATGTCGAAAGCTTCCTGAAAAGTAAAATGATTTAAAATATTTTAAGCCATATTTTTTTTCTTTTCAATTTCCTGATCGTGCAAAAATTGACAAGGAAAGCATTGCTTTAGAACATTACCCTGTGCTATTTTGATTGGTCTAAGAAGCCATTTCAATTTGTACACATATTTTTGGGAACGGCATTGAATGAAATTGTGTTCTTTGAACGGTCCCTAGTGATTTGCTTTGATTTTATATCAATTACAGTAAATGATAAATTGACGAAAAAAACTTCTTCATTTGCTGAACTACATATAAGATAAATAAGAAGATCTTGTATGATTATGAGATAACTCTCCACCAGAGACCAAATGACGAAAAAGCTAGTAATTATAAGTCACCGTACGACCTTCTACAAAGAGCAAAAACCTTTACCGCAGCATGCTATCCAATTTTCATCGAAAATTGTAAATCTGAGGTAAAAATCAAAGCGTGTTGGTTTTGGAAAGCCTAATTATTTTTTAATGTACTAACGTCCATGAGCTTCATTTCCTCATTATCATCAATGGAGTCGACGGTTAGAGCACCTTGATTGATGAATGTATAAAGAGCTGGATCTGGGGTAAGTAACATCATTTCATGTTGATCTTTCATGGCGGGTGTCATCAGCTGATAGAAAACGTGGTAGTTTCTCTCGGCAGATAAGCAGAAAGTGACACGAGATTTCTCCAGCAGATCTGTTAGAAAAAATAAGTTAGTGTAATACAATTTGCATTTGCACATCTTTAGACATAACTTTGTCAGTATATATTGAAGAAAGCTGCTTATATTGCTTTTATCCATTGAAATCTAGACACTTTATTTTTTAGTGATTGAAAGCATGAACATTTTTGAATTTTGACAAAGTATTTATGAAACAAATGAAAACTTACATGTTTCAATATCAGCACCAGCAATTTTACCATCAGGACCAAAGTGAATTCGGATAAACTTTCCCTGTTAAATAAAAAGGAGATAAAGGAATGCACATGAATATCACCCTTTTAAGACATCTTTTCAAATGCAATTTCAGCATCTTGCCGAACGTTCAAACATATTAGAGGAAAAACAAAATATATAACAATTTATTATTAGCTAATAAATTACACTATACGTTTAGACACAAAATTCATTGAACTTATTTTGTTAAAAGGATAAATATTTCGATTGATTGATTGATTAATTGATGAGTGTTTTACGCCTTTTTGAGCACGCTTGGATATTATTGCGAATGAATATACATATAACTTATATTTATTAGTATTTTTAGTCTCAATGTCGATAATAACAAGTTACACGGCACACAATTCGAATATACTTACGAATCTGGACGAGTTGTTATTTCTGGTAGTCTTAGCATTACCGTAGGCTTCAAGTACCGGGTTAGCTTGAATGATCTGATCTTCTAGGGAACCCTTAAAATGTACAAATACATCTGTTATAGTATATACTGAAACGAAATCTGAATTCCTTAATTGAAAAGAAGTAAGTGTTAAGCAAATTTCATATAGATATTGACTTTTGCATTCAATTTCAAACTCTTAAATGCTTTTACAATTCAAACTGATAAATGATACAAATGATAAAATATGGAAATAAAAAGATGTGGTATGATATTTAATGAGACAACTCTCCACTAGAGACTAAATGACGTAGAAGTTAACAAATATACGGTCTTCAACGATGAGCAAAAACCATAACGCTTAAACATTCATTTATATTCACCTTCTTTGAGGCAGAGTCTTCTTCTTCTTTTTCTTTCTTTGCAAGAGAGGCGGCGACTTTGGCGAAGTACATAATAACTTTTTTGGTGTTTTCTGTCTTTCCAGCACCAGATTCACCTCTATAAGAGAAAGAAATACGAATTACATAGAATAGATTTTATTCATTCAGCTAGAAATTATTGATCGGGGATTAAGAAAAGCTAATTAATGATGTATATGTACACAATTGATTGATTAATGGTTGCTTAACGTCCAGTGGCAAATATTTCATGCATGTTCTGGACGATATATGTACACGAGAAAGAAAACAAAAGATTCAAAATAATCAAATAGAGCAAATTCTTTTCAACTGTACTGTACTCTGGTCAAATGATAAAAATATTCTCTTTTTTTATATAGATTAGACTGTTGGTTTTCTCGTTTGAATGGTTTAACATTATTAATTTTTGGGGCTCTTTATAGCTTGCTGTTCGGTGTGAGCCTAGTCTCCGTGTTGATGAAGTACTTTGACCTATAATGGTTTACTGTTATAAATTGTCTTGGATGGAGAGTTGTCTCATTGGCACTCATACCACATCTTCCTATATGCATAAACATATGTTTTCAGAACTTACGTAATCAAACAAGACTGGTTTTCACGATCTTGCAACATGAACTGGTAAGCATTGTCAGCCACAGAGAAGAGATGGGGAGGCATCTCAGTCTTCCTCTTTCCCTTGAATTTAGCAACCACACTGTCTGTGTAGATAGGGAGACGTCTATAGGGATTAACGGCAACACAGAAAAGTCCAGAGTAGGTCTGTAAATTATAAATAAATCGTCATGCAGGTGCGGATCCAGGATTTAAGGCTAGGTGGGGGGTGGAAAGTTATATTTTCGAGGCAAAATGATGGAAATATTCTTTATTAAGCTGAGGACAACCCATATTTTGCAAATGTTAGGGGGCGCACGCCCACCACGCCCCGCCTGAATCCGCCTCTGACAATACTGTCATTATTTTGACTTCATTATGTTTTACCTATATATATGATTCCTTTATCCACTGATTATTTCCCTTCATTCGTAAATTCAGTAAGAATCAAATCTTTGTAATGTATAGGTTTGTAAATTTGTTGATCGTGCGTACATTTTTATCATGGAGCACTGATTTTCTTAGGCTACAACCCTGAAATTACGAGTTATAGCAAAATTTTCGGCTTTTTTCCAAATTGCGTTGGTTTGACGTTGACAAAAGAATCGCGTACAGACTTCTTTCATAAATGTTGAATTTTATTGAGTAGAATAATTTGATATTGAATAACCCGTGATTAATTTCAGCCAATCAAAAGTTTGGATTTGTATGAAACATCCTTCCGTATAAGGCCATGAAGTTTAAGGGAAAAACAAATCACCTGATAAGGACATATTTTGTCTTTCAAATTGAACTCTTAATAAGTTATTAATGTAAAGTTCAACAGGAAAGTATTTATAATTTAGTTCTGCTATACTCATTGATTTGAAAAGTTACGTAAATAAGTGCGTTGGAATATCTAGCTCTCATGCAGATTGTGAAGTACGGAAGCTTAACTTGCGTAAATAAGTGCGTTGGAATATCTAGCTCTCAGATTGTGAAGTACAGATGCTTAAAAGAGGGACGAAAGATACCAAAGGGACAGTCAAACTCATAAATCTAAAATAAACTGACAACGCCATGGCTAAAAATGAAAAAGACAAACAGACAAACAATAGTACACATGAAACAACATAGAAAACTAACTTACGTAAATAAGTGCGTTGGAATATCTAGCTCTCAGATTGTGAAGTACAGAAGCTTCGTTCAAATACGTCATGTTTGCCATGTCTTCAATCATTTCATATTTGGGTGGATTCATCTGTTGGAGGTCATCTTTTTTAACTGTCCTGTCCTGTTAAGAAGTAAAACATCAGTATTCAGTATAGTATGTAGTACCATGGTTGATTGTTGGATACATGATGAACGTCTCGCGGCAGATATTACACGCATCTCCAAGACAATGGTGAGAGGATCGTGATGATTAGCATATAACATGTTAAAAAGAAGATATGGTATGATTGTCAATGAGACAATTCTCCAACAGACATCAAATGACATAGAAATAAACAACTATAGGTCATCGTACGGCCTTCAACAATGAACAAAGCCCATACCGCATAGTCAGCTATAAAAGGCCCCGTCTATTTCAAATGACCTTGATGACAACATATCGCGCGTTAATTATCTTCTAGCATTTCTTATTTTATGTTACAATGTAAAATACACTTTTAAATCAAAACAAATGTTGTCTAGCGTATTCATTTATTGGTCACTGTATATAGTTTTCGCATATTTGGTAACACGGGCTGATAAAAGGGACGTACAGTACAGTTTCTTAATTACAGTTTCTATTCGGAATTGAACATTCTTTTTTTTCAAAAAAATTGAATCGAGAGTCAAACTATCGACTGTGTGTGAATAAATGTTAGATTTGCGCATAATATATCAGGTGAGTTAAACGTTCAAAAATAGATGAGCATGCGAATATGATCTTCCGAAGAAGTCAAATAATTAAATGGCTCTTTAATCTAACAAAAACTCCAAAATTAGAAAGAAAAAAAAAAGTAAATGAAAAAAAGATTTTCGAGTTTTAAATTGAATATTTACAAAAACAAGCCAAAATTGAGCATCAATATGTTAGGACACGATGAATAATATCATTATCATCGGAAAACATGATTAAGTACTGAACACATTTCTTGTGCTTCAATAGCAAACATTTTAGAAAAGACATCAAATAACAAAACCGTACACGCAATAATAAAACCAACCTGGAGTATTCTCAATTTTCAATAGTTTATATAAATGAAAAAAACATTTTTTGACTTATATTTGGACATATTTATATTGTCACTCATTTTTTTTAATAAGTTCTATATCATATCAATTCTCATTTCGCGATAATCAAAAATGAAAATTTCAGTTCTAGTTCCTTAACTAAGCATAATGTACCAGTTAATAATGGGATAAATGACTGTACCTGCATTGAGTCGATACATTTTACGGTAATATCATCTCCTTTTGTGGACTGAATTTCAGCCTTTACAAATCCTTCTTTATCGTCGGGAATCCAGCACATTTTCTTGCCATCGAACTCCTTGGTTTGCTCTGCCATTAATTTCTTCCTATCTACCATAAGGTATTGATAGTCCGGATCTTTGGGGTCAATTTGGGACGCCATCTTGATAAAGCGAAAGTGCTAAGGAGACTTTTTATACTCTGGACAAGTCCGTGTTGATGTGCAGAACCAGCTCTAGATAACTCTGCAAATAATAGCGCTAAATGTTAAGGGTTTTATAAGAAGAAAAAAAAAATTGTTAAACTATTCGGGTCTTGTTAGATTAGGTTTGTGTGTAAGGTATAGTTTATTAGGGATAACAGGGTTTTTGTCACTCGGGAAAATATTCTTCATTTCAAACTGGTATATCACACTCATCCTTAGGTTACCGGTACTATAATACAAATCAAATGCAAAATAAGAAAAGAAATAACATTAAAATTTTAAATTCTATCAGATTAATTATTCCCATAAAGTATTTATGAGAAAGAAAATTAATCTTGAAAGTCTTAAAACTTTCACATTTGAGATGTATATAGTACAAAGGTATAAGGGTTTTAGGATGAAGGTATACACACTATACTTACATGTCTAAAGCTGTTCTGGTGCTCGGCTAAAGTATTTCTTTAGTTTTATACTTAGGCACGGACACCTATCAAATCCCTGTTATCTGATTGGCTTATCATTGTCGTTGATCGTATTTTTTGGAAACCATTGAGAATACTAATATGGATATATCACCTTACTGTAAACCACGTGTTTGTCATCATTTGTAGTATCGTCGACTTGAACATTATGCTAATTAATGCACAGCCAAAATCTACATCGGGGGTGTTAATTATCTCCAGATATTGATGTTTCATCTGCCAGTCAATCACCGATCACCTCACTACCATACAATCTTTTAACCCTATGTTCACTGGATGTCGTTTTTTGGGGAATATAATTTGTTTTTAATATTTTCTTAACATATGAAAAGTGGAATTAGTATTTTCTTTATTTAATAATTAAGGTACAATTTAAAAGTATGAAAATAATTAAAAAAAGAAAGAAATGTGTTATTTTGCATAAGAAATATATGATCTGTTTTACCAGATTTTTTAATCCCTCTTTCTTTACCTGCTTCTCTTATTTTACATGTCGCTTACTTTCATAAAATATACGGGTAAAGCAAGATATTTGTAACTTTAATTTCTACTTTTAAATATTGTTTCATAGAAATTGTTTAGAGTCTTGTTTTTGTGCTCCTAGTCTCTATCATCATAGATTTCATTTTCTGCAAGAATAAATCCCGCTAAGCGACCTTTAATCAATTTATAATAAGTCTACTTTGGATCGTCCTAACATCTTTGCGATAAGTATGTGATACTTATGTTTTCGTGACAAAACTTGATTAATGAAACACTCAAGGATTATATGTTTGTTTGCCCTAAACAAAAGTTAGGTACATATTCTTTTTATATAACTACTAACATCTTTCATTTTTCTCTTTTGTATGACTTTGTCTTTCATCTTTTCTTTAATCATATAAAAATAAGAGCCTGAAAAAGAGAGATTTCTTATTTCACTCCTCATGCTGTCGAACGTGCCAACATAAAACAAATTTGCTCTCAGTTTTGCTATGTACTTATTGTCTATCAATAATATGGGAATACTTTACAATTTAGTACATGTGGTATCAATGATCTCTATGTCAGAACTTTAATGGCTGCTTAAAAATAGTATGAGTGCACAATATATAGAGCCAATGTTCTGGTTAATATATACATGTATACCAATTCTATTATATTTGATTATAATAAAAAGATTTGACATTGATTGCAGATCTGCATAGTTAAGAGGAATTATAAGTAAAACCAGAAACGAAGGATTATATCCGTCAAGACCAGACCGACCCTCGAAAACGTTTAACAACATGTATAAATATATTGTATAACTTTTATTTACTAAGTAAACCTGTGTGATAATAGTCCGACCAGCAGCTAATTACTATTAATCTGTATGATTTCTCTTCTTAGAAACATAATGCTGGGCAATTATTTCGCTGCGGCAAAAACAAACATTGTAAAACAGGTGGAATAGGGTACGGTACCTTCTTCTATTACTCAAAACTAAATGGTTGCTAAAGATTACACAAATCAGATTACAAGGGAAAATATACAGATATCTAATGAATATCCGTTTAATATATTCCAATCACAGTGATTAATTATCATTATCTAAAACGAACATCTAGATACGGGGGAAAAATTGAAGAAAAATAGCTTTATTTTTTTATACCTATCCCATGGCAAAATTCATTAAATTTCAAGATTGATGGTTGACAACATGTATACATATATATATTATATTACTTTCATTTACTAAGTAAACCTGTGTGATAATAGTCCGACCAGCAGCTAATTACTATTAATCTGTATGATTTCCCTTCTTAGAAACATAATGCTGGGCAATTATTTCGCTGCGGCAAAAACAAACATTGTAAAACAGGTGTGGTATAGGGTACGGTACCTTCTTTTATTACTCAAAACTTACTAAATGGTTTCTAAAATTTACAAGGGAAAATATACACTTATCTAATCAATATCCCTTTAATATATTTCAATCACATTGTCATTATCCGAAACAAACATCTAGGTAAGTGAAAAAGATAGAAGAATAACAGCTTATTTTTTTATACTATACCATTGCAAAATTCAATAAATTTCAAGACTGCTGGTTGACCAGGTATTGTATTCTCGTAACAGAAAAGACAATTTCAAGTTTTCATACTATTAAATTGACCTGTGTAAATATATAAATAAGGGGATGTGGTATGATTGCCAAGGAGACAACTAAAATGAACACCGATGGACAAATATTATTAAACTGTGTCACCATAAGGTCTTCCAAAATGAGCAATGTGAAACAATACAATAGAGAAAACCAACAACCTGATATATCAGAGGAATAAGAGCCGATACGGCAGACTATAATATATTTTGTTCTGATTCTTAGATTCTTATGAAATAGGACACGTGTATTGCTTTTGATTTACGAAGATTCCTTGTGTGATCTTGTCCTTTATGTTTATCGCGTCATATAAACAGTGGGTAAAACAAAAATAAACAAGTTCAACTTTACTACTTCTAATTGTTTATAGAGAACATACAATATGCAAGAGAAGAAAGATGTATGGAAGAAATCAAATTTCACTCTTGTTTAACTAAATGGTTATTTATATGCCTGTTCATCGTGTCATTTGCAGAGTGAGGTTAAGCACTTGCAAGATGTAAATACCGAAACATTGGAACATATATCATTTATATACGAAATGTGTTAGTGTTTATTCCTACTATTGCTTCATGCTGTTTCTCAATTTTTTTTAGTCATAACTGATAATAAGATACAAGTATTAAATCTATATCAAAACAAAATATGATTTTTGTTGTTGTTGAGAAAACAAAAAACAAAAAACAAATTTGATATACAGGAATAAACAACAATCACTGAATTACAACATACTGACCATGAACAGACAGGCATATAATGGTTTACTTTTATAAATTGTTATTTGGATGGAGATTTGTCTCATTGGCGTGCACACCACATCTTCATATATAGCTATATCTATATACAGAATGTTTACCAGAAAACTTTGCAATAGAAAAGTAAACTTTGAAAGTGACATTTTTAGCATTTGAAATAACGTTAGTTTATGTTGTGATATTGCAATGCTTGTGCACTATCAAAGAGGTGGGTGGTATAGCCTTCTAAACAACCACCTTAATACTACCAATGTTAAGGACGTTTATACTATCGGGCAGGTTAGAAATATTTTTTTTTTAAATTAAATAACTTGCATTACTTTGAGGTGACATATTGCAAATGTATCACACATTTGCTGTTTGGAATTTGTTATGTTCTACCAGGGAGGTTCTATGACTTCCTTAGTTCTACTTTGTCCTCATCTTCTATATATTATTGACGTATAATTGTGCCTCAATACTGTAGACTATTGACAAATATAGATAATTCCTATACTAATAGTTCTATTATACCTAATCATAACGGTCATTACAAGTGTATTAATCAATTAATGGATACAGACAATACACTTGGATTATGATTATTATTACATATAATAACAAACAATAATTAATAGTTATTGAACAATCAAGACGGTATGGTAAATATTAGTTAATCTGCACAGATGGCCGTACTTGTCCGATCGACGTCACAAGTCAAGTTGGCAAACAGGTCTTCGACATATATATATAACGATTTGATTGGTCAGCATTTTGCTTGAACGTTTTGGAGATATTCTTTTCAAGTAATCTTAAACACTAAATCTATCGGATGTTGTATTATGTGGCTTTCTTGTCTGTTTCAGACACGAGGAGGACTGTGTAAATGCCACAGCTCCTTGACTACCGCCCTTGGTGTTTGTTGCAGTAAGGAAACCTACACTATTCTCAATACCTGTTACTGCAGTATATTTTATTTGCTGTGAATATGTTCCAGACCATATGAGTATTTATACGGACCGTATACGTATACTCGTACGGTCGGACCGTATGAGTATACGCGTATGGTCCAGAACGAGCTCTTTGCGTTTGCATTTTTTTGCATTTGGTAAAGTTGCTAAACATTCTTAAACAACTGTCCTCCCATATTATGTTTACTTCAGGTACTTTCAATTTCAGTGATCATAATTTAATTAATGTATAACTGATCGACATGCTAAATACAAGAGATTAACAGAGTTGATTTGCGTGATTTTTTTTGTTAATAGTTAGAATATAAAGTTTTTATTTCAATTACAATTGAACTTTTTATATTAATTTGAGAGTTAAGTTATGTTGATCTGTAATATGCATTTGTATCTAATAAATTTGACCAACTTCTTAATATGAGTCAGACCGTACGCGTACGGTCCGACCGTATGAGTATTTTGAAAAAGTACGCATACGGTCCAGACCGTACGCGTACGGTCCAAATACTCATACGGTCTGGAACATATATACATGACCTTTTTACATTTGTGTTTTTTTTTTTCTGCATCAGATACGAGGAGGTTTCTTAATAGAGCTTTTAAGATCACAATCCTAGAGCATCGTCCCTTGGTGTCTGTTGCAACTAAACAATCATTTATTTTGTATTTATACATTTCCAGCAAAATATTATAAAATCAAGTGAGAAAAAAAAATAAGTAAATAAATAAAGTTTGCCACATCTCTGGAGTAGCAACACGCAAATACTTTTTTATTTAACAAATAATACCTGTATGACTTTATTTCAATAGTTTATTTTTATACAATGTTATGTAAAATACTGTATGTTGTATCAATTATATATGTTATGTGTATATGCCCCCCTGGGGACCTAATTTGGAAAATAAAAATTTATCTTATCTGTAAGTGTACTTATTGATATTTTAGTCTTAGATGCATAATTTTGTTTTTTATTTGTTGTTTGGCTTTGAATTTGATGTCATTAACTGTGAGTTTCTCTCAGATCTGTACTTAGCCGAAATCATGGCAAAATATAAACGGTAATAACTGTCCTTTCCTAGATTTAGATATTTCAGTTTAACACGGGAAACTCTACACTAAAAGTTACGACAAAAGAGCCGATTTTTCGTTCGCTATTGTTAATTTTGGCATTACTTGCGGTGTGTATATATCATAATTCGTTTGATGAGCCCTTGTCAGTTGTGACGTTTTAAATTTCAACGAACGTACTGATGTATGTATTACTGGTAAATTATTAAGTCAGAGATTTCTTTACCACAAATTTTTAAAACCTTTACTAAACATTCTTCCATAGATATAAAAAAAAAGTTTTGAATTTTGGTAGTTCCTGTATTGAACTCATTTTAAACAAGATAGCACATCCTCATTTTTACGGAGATGCGGTTTACTGAGCACGGACATTAAGACACGATACGGGTTAACTTATCGATCCTTAAAATAAACTTATTCTAAAAGGTAACAAGTTCAATAACGAAGAAGTAATGATATATACATATGCACATACAATTAAAATTGAGAATGGAAATGGGGAATGTGTCAAAGAGACAACAACCCGACCAAAAAGCAGAAAACAGCAGAAGGCCACCAATTGGTCTTCATTACAGCGAGAAAATCCCGCACCCTTTGGCGTGCTTCGGCTGACCCCAAACAAAAATATGCACCAGTTCAGTGATAATGGACGTTACCAAATCAGCACTGTAATTATATCATTGAATATTGTTTTTATTGGTATTAATATTGATTTTGTTATCAGTAATTTAAAAGCAAACTAAAAATTATTGTAATATACATATACACATTCATGGATCTACAATCTGTCGAAACCTATATCTTGGCATTGCACAAGGTCATGTTTTTCTATGACTGTTTATGACGTTTTTACACTGAATCTATTGTATGTTTGATGTGCACTTATTAATAATTTAGTCTTAAAGCTGGGGTCACACATTCACGAGTTTTACTGCCGTCATTGACAGGACCATTCCCGATTAAAATTTGTCAAAAGTCTGATCAAGATCCTGTGAATCGTGGATGAAAATTCAAACTTTAATTAAAATTTGTAAAACAAATAATTTAATCACGACAACAATCAGATATTGTTCAGGAAGCGTCGATATTCAACCTTTTCCAAGCGAATTTATCTCGATAATCCCGTTCTCAATCCGCTTCTAATCCAATTTGTATCTTTCGCCTGGTAAAATTCGACCGAGGCTGTCACGACTGCGTCCCGATTCTACCGAATGTAATCCGACAGAGATCAGACAGTGACCAGACGGTGAACCGACGCTGACGGAAGTTATCCGTTCGAAAACTGTCGGTATACTCGGGATGATCAGGTACTGTCGGAACATAGTCCTATCACGGTCCGCTCTGTTTCATTGTTAACGGCTTTGTCTGGTCTCAGTCGTATTGTATTCTGTAATTGTCGGGACTCTGACGTGGGTATCATTGACGAATTTCGTATTAATAACGGGACTGTT
This sequence comes from Mytilus edulis, assembly GCF_963676685.1. NCBI lineage: Eukaryota > Metazoa > Mollusca > Bivalvia > Mytilida > Mytilidae > Mytilus > Mytilus edulis. The sequence goes on from NC_092352.1 coordinate 18,441,997, forward strand.
CCGGAACAGTTTCGGCAAAAACGGTTCGCAATCGACAAGATCTGGATGGAATCTGGACTCAACCGGCAGAAAAAAAGCAATGAAAAATTTCTCCAGATCATTCCCGTTCCACAGGATATCGTCCAGATTACACAGAACATTGTTAGGATTGTGATCCGATACAGCAGAATCTGTCACGATATAGGCACGATTGTAATCCGACTAGACAAAATCGGCTGAGTTTCCCCGAATGTTACGGGACGCATCTAACTGTCAGGGTGCTTCGCTGAACTATTCGGACCCTTCCCGACCCGTAGGAATCTGTTACGAACTTAAACGACTGCGTTCAGCCAATGATAGGACATTCCAGATAATTGAGTATAGTAATCCGACTTTTTTCACTTTTCGTGTCGTATCGCTGTCTGATCTCAAACGGGAACAATAATCGGCAATGTGTGAACCCCGCATTAGATGCATGATTTTTTTATTAGTTGTTAGTGGCTTTGAACTAATTGTCAGTAGGTGCGAATACTCTCAGATCAATATTTAGCGTCTTTTTGTTGTTGGGATATAAAAGTACCCAGCCACGTCCATATGTAATACTTGTATTTGTATCCATCTCATGAGTTAAGCCTTTTCAACTGATTTTTATAGTTCGTTCTTATGTTGTACTGTTACACTACTGTCCCGGGTTAGGGGAGGGTTGCGATCCCGCTGACATGTTTAACCCCGCCACTTTTTGTATGTATGTGCCTGTACCATATCAGGAGGCTGTATTTCAGTAGTTGTCGTTTGTTTATGTGTTGCATATTTGTTTTTCGTTCAATTTTTTTACATAAATAAGGCCGTTAGTTTTCTCGTTTGAATTGTTTTACATTTGTCACTTCAGGGTCTATTAATATAGCCGACTATGCGATATGGGCTTTGTTTATTTTTCAACCCCGTATGGTATCATATGCAAATATAGTTGTTAACTTAATTGTGGAAAGTCGTCTCATTGGCTATCATACCACATCTTCTTATTTTCATATTGTGTGTCTTGTTAATCTTTGGATGTATAAGTACCCTGCCACGTCCCCTCTGTGTTTCTATTTGTATATATCTATCTGATGAGATACGTGTTGGCGCGCTTTAAAACTAGTTTAACCCCGCCATATTCTGTATGTGCCTGTCACATGTCAGAAGCCACCAATTCAGTTGTTGTCGTTTGTTGCTTTGTAACATATTCATTTTTGTTCATTATTTTGTACTTAAATAAGGCCGTAATTTTTCTTATTTGAACTGTTTTACACTAGTCATTTCGGGGCTTTTTATAGCTGACAATGCTGTATGGGCTTAGCTCATTGTTGAACGGCTCATTGTTGAAAGGCTCATTGTTGAAGGCCGTATGGTGACTTATAGTTGTTGATTTCTGTGTTATTTCGGACTCGTGTGGAGAGTTGTCTCATTGGCAACCATATCACATCTTCTTATTCTTATAAACAATCTTATAAATAATTGGACGGCATTGTCAATTCTTGGTAAACATATCATCTTTATGTTACGTTTTCTAGTTATGCAAGATAATAAGATATTGTTTTCTAATATTATGCGTGTACTTTAGATAGAGGACAAAAAAGTTTAATCTAAAACCGTTTTGAGTGCGAAAATCTGGCTATTTCTATTACTAGGTAATGCAACCAATTTTCCTTGACTATCAAATCTGTATTTATATGTTCCAATGATACCTTTATAATACATGCAGTGGTTTTCCTTAGTTGCTATATTTGTATTTCGGTTTACTGTTGTCTGTGTCTATAGACGAGGCTGTTGGGTTTTCTCCTATAATTTGTTCCATATTAATATAGAAATATCTACATGATTATTGTTGATAGAATGATTTATTGTTTTGGATCTCAATTTTTTCTGATGTCTGTCAAAAATATAAGTGGTAAAAGACCTGAACATTTTTACCATGCAGGGTCCTTCTATAGCCTACTGCGCATGCCATGGGTTTGTTCAGTGTTGAGAGCCATACGACGAGCCATACTTGTTCACATGTTATCGTTCTAGTCGATTGTTGTCACATTATATATATAGAAATAATACCACATCTCTTTTTTGATATCATTAAAATTGAAATTCTATGTGCTTGTGTGTGTTTCTGTATGTTTATAAGATTTTGAATTTCAAAATGTGGAGAGAGAAAAAATAAACTGTTGACACAGGGAGGAAAAACGTTATTTTCGTTTTTGATTAATTTTTAGTTGGATTATTTAGTGATTAGACGCAGTGTAAGTCATGAACAGCCAAGTTAACTTACAATCAACTTAAACCCTCAGATTGTTTATGTTAAGAGTAGCTGATGGACAAAATATTTCTCAGAAAGAAATGAAAATAATTATGTGGCAGTTTTTTTTTATTTGCAAGAAGCTATACAAGTTTTTGTAAATAAAGTGCCAGTGTTAACCATTCGAAGGTTAAATCGATCCATTCTGCAGATTTTGTTTTTATCAGCTCATGATTGTGTTGTTTCGATAGTTTGAATATGTTTCAACGGTTACAACAGGTGCCAAAGGGTAAATATTTTATCCAGTATCAAGTTTTGTAATGAATTGTTTTGTGTGTTTAAATGTCATGCTGCCCACCATGGACTTTTAATTGGAACTATAAATATTCTTATATCTGTGGAAAAAAATATTGTTTTGTATATGTATATCAATTTGTAATGTTTTTTTCATTATCGGGTGTAGCAGCTTTCTTTTAGCACATCGTCACGTGACTATAAAGTTTCAGCCTTCGAACGCGTTAATCCTTACATATGTTTCACCATCTTGTGTTTTACATACAGTTTTTCATGAATCCTTTTATGCACCCTCATACCTGATATCTTTGGCTCTGACTATTGTTATTGTTAGTGCTAAACATCGTTCACTGCAACACGAAAGCAAACAAACAATTATAATCGTAATCACTATATGATCTTTCGGTTAAGTAGAACTAACAGATTTTACACTGATAAAATTTGCAGATGAAGATTGAGTTTTATTCGTTCTTGTATAGTTAAAATGTAAGTTTCATAAAATCAAACACAAATCGCCCCGACTATCATTAAAAAAAATCCTTACATCAGCGGACAATCTCAACTATACAGACTCAAAAATAGAGTCACCCTGTTGAGGACAGTATAATACACTATTTTTTTAGAGTGCGCTTTTCACAATGAAGCAAGAGAAATACTGTTTTCAAAATTAGAAAGATATGCTATATCCATTGAGCTTCTATTAGCTGGTGACGGTGACCTTTTTTTTTTAGCAAAACAAAGACATTTTTGAGTCCGTACAAGCTTATATCGGAATAACACAAAGATTTAAAACAATCAATTAACATTCTAAATTTCTACTTTACAACCTTTCACTCCAGTCCAGTTGTTTCATTATTATTCCTTTTTATATTGTATTTTTTTCTTCTTTTTATTTCTAATTTTCGTTTGTAGTATGTATTATATGCATTCCTACTATGGGTTTTTTTTGTTCGTCATTATCTAATGTACTTTGTGTTATATTTATATTGGGAGAGGACGTCTCTAATGTTGTTATAACTTGTGTCCAATCCCTTTTGCTACTTTTGCAAATAAAATATGTTTAAACTAGAGGTGAATGGTATTTCTCTAATGAACTGAGACTGGTATAGATTTTGAAATTGGTGTTTGAGGGAGTAAGGTAAGGATTCTTAATTTTTCTAATCATTATTTGCATCCCGATTTGATCTGAACACGGAGATCAGCACGAAAACTTTAAATTAAATGTAAGGCTAAATGAAAAAAACACCATTTTTTTAAAACTAAATTGACTTTCATCCATTGATGGTCCGAGTTTCCTTGAGTCGCTTTGAATGAACAGCTTCGCTCAACTGAGTGTTCTTATTCTGATGTCCTTAATATCAATTTTCAAGCTCGTTTCGTGTCATCGAAACTATTCAAAACGTTTTTGTTAGTCACTTAAATATCGATGTCTACCCAATTTGACCCGTTTAATCTAGTCTAGGTTTGAATGAAATTACCCTTCAGTCAAGTTCTAGCAATTTGATTTATTTGTGGCAGTTAGGATTATTATGTCATTATTATTTCCCTTGTTTAAAACTATAAATTTCATATTTCTTTATTTAAGGATTTACTTGAAACTTATTCAGTACATATTTGTTAAATAATTATAGCTTTTGCTATTTGAAGTCATTGGTTAAAGATATTTATTTATATTGTAAAGTTGAATATTTGCATCATCTCAAAACCTTTGATTACCTTCTGCGAGAAACTTATATATTTTATATAACTGGTTTTAGATTATTGTGGAGAATACTTTGAGGACTGACATTCAGTCCAACCAAGGAAAGCCAGGCTTTCCAACCAAGTATCCATTAGGTTAGTGCATTTGCTACATGTCTCCATAGTATGGTAATTTGAAATCATATTGAATGCTCCATGTTTACACTTTTGGCTTTACATAATAAAGGTTGTACTTTGTTGATTAAATTATATATTGTTTTCAGTTTTTGGTTTCATTTACTTAGATATATTATAGCGCATCACTTTTGGCATCAGTCGTATTCCGCACACATCAGTTTACAAACTAGAATTAGCTGTGGTCCGCATCCCCGAATCTTAGGCAGAATTGTTCCTGCTACATATTGTATGATTGCTCTTAGAATATTTACCACGTCACGTTAGCAAACTTAAAAGCAATCAACTAGTTATATTTAATGTTCCATGTGTAATTGTTTGGTTATAAATCTTTAAAAAGTCGATCTTGAAATTTATACATGCATTGTGGCTATATAAAAGTGATCATCAGCAGCCCGCCCCCCCTTTTTGGGAAACAAATTGGTTGCTTATATAGGGAATCACTGAAGCGTGACTGGGGCGGGCCCCCTCTTAGCGCAGTCAGTGGGCCCCCACTTATGAAAATTTCTAGATCCGCGCATGTCATGTGACTGAACTCACTTCCGGTTAGAAGTTCTTTTGCTTTTTCATGACGCACCTTACCAATAGCCAACAGAAGGTAAACACATGAATTTATGTTGGTCTGATTTTTCAATTAAAAGGGCTAATTCTATAAGTTGATAAGTTGTTTCGTACTGATAAATAACAGGAATAAGCTACACCAACCCAGGCGCAAAGTGTAAATCAGAACTTTTTAACTACTGTAGGTGTCGGATGGGCGAATATTTCAGTTGTCACCAAGTTATCTTAAATCATATGCGAACAAATAAGATCACATTAAAGGGTTATTTGGTTTGTATTGCAGTTAAATGCATGTATATTGGTGACTGTGTTTTAGGTTTCGTTAAAAATATCATTTCCATGATTAAGCAATATTTGGTGTTTCTTTAATTCTTATTGTGGTAGGAAGAAAGGTTCAATTTCGATTAAATCTTTAAATTAAAAAAAAAGTCCCATCATTATTTTAAGGATATCAAAGGAGATACACTGTAATTTTGAAATCTCCGTTGAGACAGCAACCATGCAAACAATAAGCCGGAAAATGACGGACAGTTAAAAGTCAACTTACTGATAGGCTTATATTTGCAGAAAAAAATATTTAAAGTGTTAACACATTTCTTGTTATGAAATCCTTAATTAAAGTGATTTAAAGAAACTGATACCGAAGTATTAGCTGGAGGAGATCAAGTAACGGACATGGAGGAAAATTGCGCGTCTATATATATATATATCTATAATGCTTCCATGTTAAAGTTTTATTTATGAAATTGTCTTGTGCCATTGGATGCTTAAATACAGCACTTCAACTTTTTGCAGTTATGAATATACAGAAGGGTTATTCATGTTCCAATTTGAAATTTTCCTCCTTGCATAAGAATATGATAAGGCTTTCTTTTTAAAATTTCTTGCTTTTTGTAGATTGCAAGCTTAAGTAAGCAACGCCTGTTTCATAATTTAATTACGTAAGGATAAACAAAGATAATTCTTTGAGAAAACCTCTCGTTCGTATTCTTTAATTTGTGTATTTTTTTTGTTTGTTACTTTTTGCACCTGATGGCTCTGTAATCTCCGAAATAAATCTTCCAAACTAATACTTCTGAATATTATAAATTGATGATAAAGTGACTTAAACATTCTTGAATCTATTTCATACTGATGCTGTTCTCTAAGACTATTTTTTTTTTCTCTTTCTTACTTGGTGTTTGGTCTAGTTTCATTATTGTTTTTAGGTTTATCATGTGCTTTGTCTTGCTTCAGTTTCTTATGATTTTTACCACTTGTGTTGCCTTATCATGTCTGCATACGTTTCTCTAGTTTTTTTAATTGTTTTGTATTGGATCTTTTTTACCCATATAAATTTGTCGATACATATATTGTTTTTGAAGGATTTCATACTGGACTAACATAATCTAAGTGTATGATTCTTGATATGTTACTTGTAAAATGGAACAATTGTCCAAGCATTTTTGTAACTTAAGGTTCAGATGCTAGTCAGTATACATCATGTCCTTTTCTTCTTATGCTCGTTCTATATTACGATACCCTTTAAATTGTAAAGTTGATTTTTATAGATGACTTTTATGAATTTCTTATTCACTCTATTTCATACTCATTCTGTATAAATCTGTATATAGCATATATTTTGTTTAACAGTCTATTAACTTTGTAAAGGATATCTTTTATTTCCTTTGTAGTTTCCCTGGATTGTTTCTCCCTTTATCTGCTGTACCTTAACGTTGGTTTTTCGAACTTCCTTAGCCAATCTGCACATCTTTCATTCCAAGAAATCGTTTGTCCACTCTTTTTTTTTTGTACCTATTAATTTTGTCGGTGTCTTTTTAATGTTGGAACTTAAACTAAACTGGAACGATAATCATAATAACAATTATCGTGGAGCAAAAAATCAAATTGAGATGAACTCTGGTTCTTTGGAAGGAAACTTGTATTTATCTTGATGTCAGTTTAGAAATGCTTTCCTTTGTGGCATAAACTTTTTCGTATTTGCTAAGTTACTCGCAATACCGGTTAACTTGTTTCCTGTTACTTATTTTGTATATTTCGATTTAGCAATCTGTAAGATATAGCATGAATTTATAGTGTTTTTTTTTCATTAGGAAAATAGATATACGAAGGCAACATGCATGAAGGCTAACCAAACTGAAAGAGGTAAACCAAATCCAGCAGTCCAGCAAAAACAATGAGTTTCATTAACAAAGCATGTTATTCCCAATATTTCTGTTCAACGATTACTTCTTATGTATTATAAGTTCATTGGTCTTTTGTAAGCATACTGAAAAGAAAATTCTGATTTTTTTAACAGTTTTTGTAAGTTTTATCATCATAGTCGTTTCCGTAATTGGTATGTAAAAGATGACATTTATTCAATACACCAATGAGTATGTTTTCTTGTTAAATTCAGACCAGCATAGTACAGCTACTTTTTTTTATACAACTTGTAAGATGACATATAACAAACTCATTCATTTTGACATATACAGCTTTAATGTATTCAAAAAATTTGCACAACAAAAACTGTTGTATCTGTTACATATATCCTTATGAGGGATCATACTATATTAAATATATACATGTTATAATTCCATGAAGTTCCAAAATAAACTGCAGTCAATAAATTAAATTTTAAAACTATAAAACCTATAAAATAAATAAATCATAGTCAACAATGAACCACAATATCCTGGCAACTCCACGGGTAAGAATGTTGTTGTTCCTTGTGTAGTAGCTGGTCAGATGTTAACATGTAGATATTCAATAATGATTTTCCTCCTCATAAGAAGGAGTAACAGAGCGACGATAAAGTCCAGTTCCACGAGATGCAGATCTAGGCGATAGCAAATTACTAGAATTTAATGACGGACTTGAAGCTGGCTGAAAACAGACAACAAAATGTTTATTAGAAAAACATATCATACAAATTAGTAATATGAGTTTTAGAACAAACAGAATGAAACTTGTTCGTTGTCATAGCAACTTTTCTTACATACGTCTGAGATACAAACCTGGTAATATAATCAAGTCTTTAATTGCGAGAAACATACAATAAACTTGACAGGATACATAACATCTTCATTAAAAATATATACAGGGAACTACATTTGCCTTTTTTCGTTAATTGATCCCATGTGGATTTTTTGGCACCATATTGTCTATATCTTTTCAAGTATCGTTCAGTAAACGTCAGTAATGCAGCTGCACACTACGCGCGGGTAAATGAACCAAGGTCGTAATTACTTTGCCGTTAAGCATAATTCTGTTGAATTAGCAATTACCTTTGCCGATTGCTGATGGTGCATTAAGTTTGATTAACAAGTAATTTAATGAAAATAGCTTAAAAACTATTAACAAGATTACAATTAAAAACACTGAAAATCGTGACATCTGAATAAACAATACAATTACAATTAAAACACAAGCGCAAAAAGTTTATGAACATTATTTTTGCATTGTAATACCAGATAAAACCAATGATAAAGAGCAGAAGCCAAAAGTTCCTGCGTATCAATAAGCATGAAGGCAAGCAAGCAAATGATAAACCATAATTGAAATACGTTTAACAAATGAAGATAAACAAACTATTCGTTTTAGTTGCGAACAATGATAGTTTAGCACTCATCATTATATCGATGGTTCTTTAGTCAATAAACAATGCAAAGTTAGGTAAAGAGTCACAAGAACTTGAACATTGTTAATATTTCATTAGAAACACGAAAATATGTTAAATCCAATACTCTGACTGCCTCATTGCATGTTCTCCACAAGATAAGTCAAGGAATGGTTTATTAAATTGACAGTAAACAAGGTGTTTCTATATATTATCTAATTTCAAATGATCATGGGCCATAAATCCTGAACGGCAAAAATGAAAATCGTCGATATCAAACTAAACCACATTTTTTTCATCAGTAACAGCATATATAAAATTCATAGATTTATGCCTGGACGGTTCATGAGTAATTGCACAGAAACGACATAAAGTGCATATTTCCAATTTACCAAGACAAAAAGGCAACGAAAAAAGTGAAAGTCATCAATAAGGAACTTGAACTCCATTTTGTCATCAGTAGCAGTAAATTAAAATTTGAGAGGATTGGTTGAACGGTTCAAAAGTAATAGTTGGTGGGATACGACATAAAGTGCCATTTAAAAATTTATCAAGGACTTTTACTTCTGGGCGGCAAAAGGGAAAATCCTAAGTAATCGCACGGAAACAACATAACGTGTCATTTTGGATTTTCCAATAGATCGAGGACCATTACTTGTGAACAGTAAAATAGAAAATCGTCAATATTGAACTTGACCTCCATGTTGCCATCAATAACAATACATTAGGATTTGAAAAATCATTGGTAGCGGGATTCATAAACTATCGAACGGAAACGACATAAAGTGCCATTTTCCAATATACCAAGTACCATTACTCCTGAACGGTAAAAGTGAAAATAGTCAATATCAAACTTGACCTCCATACTGTCATAAGTATCCCTATATGACTATTGAAATTTGAAAATCATTGGTTGAACGGTTTGCAGCCGAAACCCCTACCGACCACCCGCAAACCGTACTTCGCCAATTTAATAACTTGATGAAAATGAAGAATGATACAAATGCGATGAACAGTGTTATGATGGAGTTATGAGTGATTTGTTAAACAAATTAACCACTGCAAAACACACAAACTAATAACTACCTGCCTTAAATGGCTTATTCGAGCTACAGAAAGAAATATAACAATAAGTACTCAATTAATTTAAGAAAAGGTAAACTATTTGAAAGGGTTAACGACGAATTGTTACCTTCTTAGATGTCTGATCTGTCCATGCTTTTCAACCTGCTGTTTGACTGCAAGTTGCACAAGCTTAACATCCCTTTAAAATATATGGTAAAATCTAACTATATTCAAGCTCTTATTATTTGATTTTTTAATCTTTTATTTCCATTGATATGAAACGAAACCATTAACAAGTATTCAACTAAAGTAGTCTACTTACAGTGCTAGTAGTATAACTAGTACGAGTTACAGAAACTGAGCTACGATTCTTAGCACGGAGTTTCTGAAGAGAACCTTCAGCACTGTCTGCTCGTTCCTCGGCATCCTCGAGCTCTTGTTGAACCTTTCGGTATTTAGCTAGATTAATAGCAGCAATCTCCTCCTGTAATATGTAAAAAAGTAAAAAAAGATTAAAAACAAAGGTTCAATTCTATATCTGTTTTGTACATATATTGAACAATTGACACGAATAATCTACTATGTTTTAGACCTAACTGTTAAAGTAACCGAACTAAACGAAAAAGTAAAATAACAAAAAGACCGAACTCAGATGAAAATTTAAAACGTACAGTCCGTATTAAATTGAAAAATCAGAAGCTCAAACACATCAAACGAATGAAAAACAACTGTCATATTCCTGAATTGGTACAGGGATTGTCTTATGTCGAACGGAGCTACGTTTTTACAGTGAATGCGATGTTTAATTTATTTTTAGTAACAAGTACTTACAGCTTCCTCAACTTGACGTTTGTAGGTCTTGAGTTTGTTGTTGAGTTTTTCTATCATTTCATTGAGATTTTCTTGGTTTTTGCGGTCTTCATCAGCTTGGAAGGCAATTTCTTTAAGTCTGCGATCTGCCTTGCGCATATGTTTCTGTGTCTCAGCATGACGACGTTGTTCACTGTCGAGTTCACCTTCCAACTCACGTACCTTTAAAAGTAATAATTTTAAACGTTAAAAAATGTCGTTTTACCTCAATGTTAATGAGATCGCTATGATAATCGGTTAGTTGTTTCTAGTCTATTTTGAACTCTTTGAACAGGGTTATATATTAAATCAAAGATTTCGTCATATTACAATTAATAAATTTGATAATTAAATTGTTTATTTTGGTTCTACTACTTTCAAAATTAAAATTCAAAAGACAGCTTATATAATTGTAATTTAAAAATATATATACTCGTTGTTCCAGCTTGGCAATCATCTTCTTTCCACCCTTGAGAGCCTGAGCCTCGGCCTCCTCAAGTCGGACCTGGAGATCCTTGACTTGACTCTCCAAACTCTTGCGGAATTTCTCGATCTGTTGGCTATGTTCTTGTTCACTTCTTAATTCATCTGCCAATCTTGCGGAATCATCATTTGCTCTCCTGGCACGTTCGTCGGCGTTTCTTACTTCGTTGTTCATCTCATCGAGATCGCTCTGCATGGCCTGAATATCCCCTTCCAATTTCCTTTTGGAGCTTTGAGCTGATTGAACTTCAGCAGATAGTTCATTCACTCTATCGTTAGCCTCAAATAATTCGTTTTCTGCTCCCTTTCTAGCACGCTCTGCTTGTTCAAGTGCTGTACGAAGTTCCTCTACCTCACCAGAAAGCATGTTACATCTTCTCTCGGCCATGTTGTATGATTCACGAACTTCTTCACGCTGGCGTTGTTCTTCCTCAATCTGTCTCTGCATTTCCTATATCAAAACATAGGAAGTATGAATATCTCTATCTCTTAACATTTCCAATACTAAGCTTTGAGTAATAGATTGAACGATTAAATCAAAATAGGTTTACATAATAAAATTAGTAAGCACTTTGTATAAGTAAAAAAAAGTACCAGTATTGCTTTTGAATTAAAGGCATTTGGTGTAATCGTCAATTGGACAGCAATGATCAAAAAGTTATGCATCAGGAGATTGACATATTGTCATCAACAAAAGGCTGGTCTCAATTCAATAAGCTCATCTCTAAATCTAGCTCATAATATCAACACCTACAAAGATGTTTCAACAACAAGATTTCCAAAATGACAAAATCTGTAAGACTAAAGACAACCACTGAACAACTTCTGGACTTGAGATAGGCATATGCCATTTTTAAACACTTACTGAAACTTGTTGTTGGTATCTCTTGATGTTCTTTTCAAGTTCTGCCTTAGCACGATTGGAAGAATCCAATGCTATTTCAAGTTCGTTTATGTCTTGTTCCAATTTTTTCTTGATTCTCATTGCCTCAGCTTTGCCCTTTGCCTCAGCTTCAAGACTTGCTTGCATGGAATCAAGAGCTCTTTGGTGGTTACGACTAAAAGTTTAAAATAAAAGTTTAAAATAATATATTTAGGATGGCTTCGTTTCAAGGAGGTGGTTTTTGGTTATGGTGTTTTAATTTTTTACGCTTACGTATTAACATAAAATATATAAATTATGACATCCCTTTATTTTTCGCCTTCCTTTTTTTTTAATTGAATTGTTTGCATTCATCTTAAATCACGATATTTTAATTATGATTAGTTAAGTACCGTGTGTTTTCAAATTCCTCATCTTTTTCTTGTAGTCTTCTTTCGATCTCACTTCGAACATTAGAAATTTCAAGTTGCCCACGCATAACTTTAGCCTCCTCTTGTTCCAAGGCAGATTCAGCCTCTTCCAAAGCGGCCTGCAGTTCTTCCTTCTCCATCTCAAGACGTCTCTTGGCTTTCTCGACCTCATGAACACTTCGGCCACCTTCGCTTAATTGTTCTGTAAGCTCGTGGATTTCCTCTGTAATAAAACAATTAAATATTGCAAAATAGTCAATGTAATTAGAAAATGATAACGTAAAATAACTAGTACACTGTTAATGCCTTGTGGACTTTCATGTTCGGATAAAATGGTAATAAGTTGCACAATTTAAAAAGCTTGTATTTACTAAATTATATTTAATATTTGACCAACCAGCAAGGTTAGATGATATTTAATATCTGACTCACTAGCAAGGTTCTAATTTAATTACTATTTCACTCACTAACAAGTATTAAAGATGTTTAATATTTGACTTTCCAGCAAGGCTTTACAATTTTTAATATTTTAATAAGGTTCTAAGATACTTGATATCTGACTCACTAGCACGGTTCTAAGATATTTAATATAGGCTGATTCACTAGCAGGGTTGTAACTTAATTAATATTTTACTCACTAGCAAAGTTCTAAGATATTTAATATTTGACTTACCAGCAAGGTTCTTATTTTCTCTTCTCAGAGCCTCAACTGAATCTTGAGATTCTTCATATTGAGCTTTACATCTGAAAAGTTCAGCAGAATAGCTTCTTGCTTCCTTTTGTGCATTCTCAAGCTCAGACTGAAGGTCAGTAACCTTGGCTTGCCATTCTTGGATGGTTTTGTCGAAAGCACGTTGTTTCTTTTCGAGGGAGTTGGCATTAGCATTGGCCTAAAAGAGTAATACATTAGGTCAGCCTTGCAAAAAGAGGCGGATATACTTCAAAATTCCGAACTCAAAGATAAAAGTAAAAAAGCTATGGAAAAAAAAACCGATAATCAACGAAAAGACAACAACAAGACAACAAAAACCTACCAAAAAACAGCAAGAATTATGAATATTAAGAAAAGAGTTCGTAATCAAAAATTAAAGTTTATGTCCACCAAAATCCAAATATATGAATAAGTGACTGTCTCAATGCACAGCTGTTACAAATTGCACGAATCCCAAAATAAAGTATTGGAACAAAAAATACTAGTTTATTATGTTACTTGAATTATAAAAAGTAAAATCATAAAAATACTGAACTTTGGGGAAAATTCAAAACGGAAAGTCCCTAATCAAATGGCAAAATAAATGATAAAACACACCAAAACGAATGGACAACAACTGTAATATGCTTACAAAACCAATAAGTAAAGTGACAATAATAATACTTACTCTTTCGACATCAATTCCCAGGTCCTCCAGTTCACCGGTCAGCCTGTTCTTTGCCTTTTCGAGTGAGCTCACTTTAGCATTTGCGGCCTCGGCGTTCTGTTCAGCTTCTTGAAGTTTAGCTTGTAGTTTACGTCTGAAAATATAAATAAAAAATAAAAACCTCATTTCAATCATAATTTATTGTTTAATGTCCTATTTCCAAGGTTCTTACCATACAACTTTTTTGCTTCAAACGAAAATGGAAACAATTTAAACCAAAATAGTCAGGGTCTAAAACAGGGTTTAAATCACACTTCAACGCTTTTGTCTTCACCATCTGCTATATTTGATATTAAGATAGTAAACCTAAGCGTTGGAAGTAAAAAATCGATTGAGAGAAAACTATCCGGGTTACAAATTGAAACCGAGGGAAATAAAGGCAACAGTAGTATACCGCTGTTCAAACTCATAAATCCATGGACACACATCAAATATAAGAGGAAAACAACGGAATAACATAAACACTGAAGTGCAACAAAACAAACGCCAACATACATAGAAACAGACTATTTGATAACAACTTCGCCATTCCTGAATTGGTACAGACAATTTTAAGGGGGGGGAAATGGTGGGTTAAAACCTGGTTTTATAGATAGCCAAACCTCCCGCTTATATGACAATGTTAATACATAGAAAACTTACCTAGCTTCTTCAAGTTCCTCAGCTTTGTTTGCGCCTTCACTTTCATATTTGACTCTCCATTGTTGAGCCTCATTATTGGCCTTTGACAAAAGACGCTGGAGTTCTGCCTTTGCCTCTTGCTCTTCCTCGTTAGATTCCCTCAAGCCATCCAAATCTGAGTTCAGATTCCTGATGTCACCCTGAAGTTTCTGGCGTGCCTGTGAAATTAAAGGAATTTCAACACATGATTCTTAGTTTTGATGTACAACAGTTTTCAGGAGTTTCTTTAAGGCAAAGTAAAAGATGCTTTCGGGTTTTTTATTCAAACGTAAAATATAAACATCACTGAACAAGAATTAATAAAAGATTTTTGAATAGAAGATTTGAAAAGAAAAGATTTAATATATTGATTAAAAAAAATTATGAATTCTCCAGTTACTGATTATTTGTTTTAAACAGATAAACAAAAGCTTGAAAATAATTACTCTGGTTTCTTCTTCTAAGGCTGCCCTCATTTCATCAAGTTGTGATTGCATAGCGTTTCTTTCCTTGGTAATAGCACTGCACTGATGTTCAACGTCCTCTAACTGCTGGATAATGTTGGCATTTTCAGCCTGCATCTTGGCTTTCTGTGTGTTCAAGTCGTTCACGTTCCTATTGGAATCATCGCATTTATGTTGGAGTTCAGCAATTGTGTTTTCAAGTGATTTGGCCATCTTTTCTGAAACACCCTATTATCAAAAAATATATAAAATGTAATCCCATCACAGAATGAATTCAGGAAGGCTTTTAAATACTTTTCATCAGATTTAATATTATTATACTCATGTTTAATTACAGTTTCATTTACAGATATTTCTGTAACCTTATATTACTCATTTTGAATAATTGTAAATAAACAATTTTATTGAATGCTAAAGTTTGGTTAAAAGCTACGAAATTCTACGTTTTTATTACCTTGTTTTTACTAATGTGTTGAAGTTGAGACTGGAGATCATCACATTCACTCTTGAATTGCTGTCTCTCCTTTTCAGTTCTATATAGAGGAAGGAAAACACACATGAGGAAAATCACACAGGAATAACAATCAAATGGGTAGGAAAATGCATAAATAACTGTTTATTGTTTAGGATGAAGTAATATATATATATAGGTAAAACACAGGTTACAATATTGATAGTTCTATTAACTAAAAAGGTAATGTTACTGCTAGGTTTACTAATTATTCTATAAAGTATATATAACTAGGTGTAAGGTATTCTAAGCTTACAGCTGTGGACCAATTGCCTGTTAAAATTTCTTGTGACAAACTTTACTTTTTGTCAATAAATTGAATTGCTTTCTTTTAAGATTAACAAAATGAACGATCAACAATGTGTCCTTGTCATATTCTTGTTCTATGTTAATTTGTATGTTTGAAAACCCCTATTCTATAAATAAAGATTACTTTTCTTTTCCTTATAAGATTTATAAAATAAATGGTCTACATCGTCATATGCTACATTTGAAATGTGGAAGCAGTTGTCTTTTAAAAGCATGAAAACATAACATAAGGTAAATCGAACACGGGAGTGTCTAATATTCATAGGTCATGGTCCACAGTATTCACACATATGTTTTCAAAAGGTCAAACCATTATTAAAAATATTAGTTACTTACTTGGATTTGGCCTTTTGAAGTTGGTCGATCTGGTCAGCCATTTCATTAGCAGCGTCTTGTTGTTTCTTTCGGAGGGAAGATACTTGGGCCTCATGTTGGAGAGTGGTTTCCTCTAAGTCACGGCGTAATTTCAAAAGTTCCTGTTCTCTCTTTTTGTTCAATTCAATCTAAAATATGTTTACATACATATGACTATAACTTCTGGGTTTGAATCACGATGATGGGTGATATAAATTTGCAGTTCTTACGAACAGTGTTTTAAAATTGCCGAATATATATATTAGCATATACTTTATAGATTCACAAGATTAACCGATAATGTTCCTGTGAAAAGATCAAAGGACACAAAACAAACTATCTTGCATGTACATAACAAAACACTGCCACAACAACAATACTAAGTTTACAAATGTTACAATTTCAGACCTTAAATTTTTTTGTCCAAGTATTATAAATTAAAAAACAAAACCAAATATTTTAACTGTTGAAGATACAAATCAATTTAGAGAATAAGTTATGTAAGAATAATAAACACTATACCTGTGCACTTGTAGCACCACCAGCTTCGTCAAGTCTTTCACTCAGGTCCTCCAATTCACGAGCAATTTCTGCACGTTGTTTGTCAACCTTTGAAAATAATGTGAGTACTTAAATTTAGGTTACAAAACATTTACAGGTTAATTCAATAAAGTATAAATTGTCAAGAATATAACACTTAACAGCATAGATATCCAATTACATAATGATTTTCTACACCTCCTTATTTTTATACAAAACAATTGGACTTTTTTGAATTGATACAATGAATGGTTAAACAAAACAAAACATTTGCTGTAATGAAGACTTTTTAAAGATCAATTTGAAAGTTATTAAAAAAAGTTACCATCTCAATTTGACTTTTTTCAATTGATACAATAAATGATTATAAACAAAACAAGCATTTGCTAAAATGAAGATTTTTTAAAGATCAATTTAAAAGTTATTTAAAAAGAACGCACCTTGGTTCTGGCAGCTCTTTCTGCTTCCAGTTCCTCCTCGAGCTCTTCTATTCTGGCCTGTAATTTAGATGACATGGTATCAGACATAGGTTGAATGAGACCCTAGGTACTCCAGTGATTTTAAATGATATGCAGAATTAAACAGTAAAGAGAAAACAAATATTCCACCTATGTTTCCAGAAGGAATGTATAAGTGTGCAATTGTCTGTACAATTTAGAGTTTTTCAGACATGAGTCATCAATGATTGCTTCACAGAGAAACGCAGCAGTCTTAAGTTAACTTTCCAAAGATAAAAGAATTTCTATGATTCTAAAATTATTCGAAGATTAGTATATAGATAAAATTTACAGGATTGAGTTTCACTTCTAGCTAACTTAGCATCTGTCGATTTGTAAAATGAACTTTTCAACTTAAGTAAGCAAACTATTTTTGTTTGAGATAAAAATATAAACAATCATTATTTGTTACCCATGGCATATGCACATATATCATATAGGTAGGTTACAGTAGGTAATATATTTATCATTTAACAGTTATTGTTTGCTGTGTATTAGTAATCATAGTTATATTATATTGTGCATTTGCTAAGAGATTTGGTATGTTTGTAATGATAATAAATGGCGATAATATGTTTATTATTGAACAAATAATGTTTATTATATTTATTAATTATCATAATTATATTGCATTGTCTGTATATGTTACTTAATTGGTATTCTTGCAATGTTATTACATGTCGATAATTTGTTATTATTGTTTGTTGTATGTATCGATAATCATTGTTATATTGAATGATGTGTATTTGCTAAGTGATGGGTATGCTTGTAATGTTATCATACGTCTATAATATGATTATTGTTGATTAATTATTGTGTATTATACGAAGCAATAATAATAATTGTATTGTATTGTCTGAATCGCTTAATTGATTTGATTGTAACAATATTGCATGCCAATTATATGTTTATTATTCAAAATTGTTTGGCATTTGTATTTGTATTTTATATTGTAAATAACACAAAAAGCTAACTATTTTCAATGGATTTAAGAACATAATTTATTTTAACTCTTAATATGTTTTTTTAAACTTTTAATTGAAAAGGTTTATAGCATAAAAATATATTATTCCTCATTTACGTTATCATGGTAACGTATCAACTAACATTTACCTTGATAACAGTAGCTTTGTTAATTATATGACAAATGTATTTATCTTTTTGGGGAAATGAGGGGGTGATATATGAGAGAGTATACATTTTAGATGGAAAATCATGTTGTTTGTCATAGTTATGTATTATCGGTATTGCAAAACAATCCCTAACAAGACATTCCGTATATATCATACGCAAAAAGGCAAGTTCCACTTGCATTACTTGAGTTCGGTAATTTTATTATTTTACTTTTTACTTAGCAGACCTATCATACAAACATTTTCATCAATCAAAAAATAACATGAAAACTTATAATCTACATCTGTGTGTTCCTGATTAGCATGTATTGCTTCTAAAGCAAGATATTAATTTATCGAGAACATAGTATTTGTAAAAACTATCATATAAAACGGCGTGCAAGTGTGTTGTGATGTGGTAGAGTTCACCTACGAATTTTTGCGGTGTTAGTGTTTTGTTGTGAATTGTTATTTGTCTTTTGAATTATTTTCTTTTGGCCATTGTGTTTTTCACTGATCTATGGTTTTATGTAACCCGGATTTGTTTGTTTCTCTATCGATTTATGAGTTTCGAACATCGGTATACTATTGTTGCCTTTATTTAGCCAATCCCCCTTTTTCGGTATCTTCTATACCCCTTTTTAACTGATACTGCTGAATCCTCGTAAATACATACGTCAAAACAATTACAACACACACAACATACACATTCGGTAAGCATGAAATGAAAGCAGCTGAAAGCTACATACAATGAATGGTATTCAATTTAATTTGCTAGTTGAAAAACCAAGTAGAACATTGTTCTCTTTTGAAATTATTACAAAACATTGGCTGTCATAAGACAAAATCAGTTATTTAGAACTTATTAATATTTACAATTGAACTGAAAAATGTTTCAATCATAAATTGTGTTCGTCAGAGGCGGTTTTCTGTGTTTACCTTTATCAAACACGCTCATAACTAAAACAATTGAATACCAGGGAATGCTAAAATACGTAGAAATATTACCAAAATTAAACAGCCATGCAGTTAATACTATAAAAATCTAAAATTGTAATATTTGGCTGGTTTGAAATTTTTCCATTTAATATTCCGAAGGCAAATAATATGAATGATGTTTTTCTGCGTTAGAAAATAACCCCCAGTAAAATAGCAATGATTGTATCAATCTTAGAAATAGCCTATAGCTATGCACCTGCAAAATTGAAATCCATGCAACAAGATTGTTTTACCTTGAATTGTTGAACATTCAGTACCAAACCAGCTTAAGCCAACACAACACAAAAGCAACTTTGAGCTTTGAAGCAACACAATTAAATTATATCCTACTTCTAACAGATTCTTCAATCCTGGGGCCACAATAGCTAAATCCGAGGTATCGCGCAGAATTTTTTTACTCCTTGCACTAAGTTTCTGGCGACCTATTTTTGAATCAAAAGTCTTCGAATAGAGAATAGGATGTGACGCAATGCCTTCCAACACAGCCGGACTGGTTCCTCGATAATCCCTTGTCAATTGTCCAATGGTAGATTCATAGTCAGAACTTCTACCTACTGAAGTTTTGGTTGTTCTTGTGGTAGTTTGAGAGGAGCTCATTTTGGGTGATAGTTGAGAGCTTGATGCTTTGGATGTTGATTTCTCTGTCACCGTCGTCACCTTGGCCGCCTCAGGCGCCGGTGGCTCGGAGATGATATCTGGTGTTGGGATCCTCTCTACTGTGGCTGATTCTTCCTTTGCTACAACTGGTTTTTCTTCTGTAGATATTGTGGATGTTACAGTGATTTTAGTATCAGACATACTATGTCAAACTAAAATTAAATTGATTGAAGTTGCAACTCAAGGCAACCCTCCGGCTCTATACCCAACTGTATCTAAAACCTCAAAGACAACACACTGCTAAGTCCGAAAGAACAATGAACGACTTTTGTATCAACACACTAACTACCTATCATTTACTTGGCATCGACCTTTAAAGGTGTATGCGGAAGCTATTGATAATACTTCAATGTCATTTCCATGACAACCACGTGAAGCATTTAGATGATAGATTAAACAACAATGTATAACCCACACATGTCTTATATAGAGGGGTCATGTCAGTTCATGAATGTGTGTGCGGAAGATATTGGTTAACCAGGAAGTGCTCATAAATACATGAATACCACCCCTTCTGTACCTCAAGAGGAATGTTCTCGTGTTACTGCCAGATACGTGTTCTCCTTTTATAGCAACCAAGATAAGATCCCTCCTTCTTCTTCGTTGATTGATAGGTATGATTCTACGCCTGATTATCGTTATAATATTCCTGAAGTCTGGTATACTAGACTATTAGGAATTTGCTTTGTCACGAAACATAATATTTCTGACAATTACAGAAATTGCTGCCTAGAATAATTTTTATGACTATTGTTTTTTCCCTTTCATACACCCGCTTGCGTGTATAAACATGCAGAAGGAATTTTGATTCATTAGCATATCAATTTTTACGGTTTTACTCTCATCATATCGTCTGAGTTCACAGATATTTAACATTGGATGTAGTATACGCTATTTTTGAAAATCGGCAGGCGTTTCAAAAGATACAAATATAATACTTGAAAATCCTTTTGTGATCAAATAATATCGACTTTTAAATAAAAAAAAGTTTTTTCAAAAATGAAATTCCAAGGCAAATACACAATACCTGACAATCTCAAACTTTCGACTTTATCAACAAACGGAAACGAATGGAAAACAACTGTCATATTCCTGACTTGGTACAGATATTTTCCGAAGAATTGTCTTAGGTAGAGTTCACAATACTGACAACGAGTACACACATGCAAAATAGCAATTGCAAAAACTGTTTAAAACAACAAAAAGCTCGATAGCTACGCTTAAAATGTTCTTACCAAAAGTTCTTTAATCTTTCTCTGGAGCTGAGCAATTAAACTTTGATCATCTTCCAAACGAGAGGATAAAGCAGCATTTTCGGCATCTTTCCTACAAACAAATTTTATTTGTATAAGTTAGATGGATCTTCTTTTTTTTAAATCCCTATAATATTTTTTTTTGTAGTAAATTAAAGAATAGTTGTATGCAATCATTTATATAAGTGTAAAAATATAATAATGGTATATTTTTTTTTGGATACTGCTTTCTGTCATTATTTAATTATATTATAATGGTTTTTTTTTTTTTTTAGGATACTGCTTTCTGTCATTATTTATTTGTTTTAAGGTACATACTTTTTGTTCTTAACAGAGAGGCAAAAGTTACCAAAGTGACATTCAAAATCATATGTAGAAAATAAGCTGACAAGAACAATGAAGAGACTAAACGACAAACAAAGTAAACAAAACATATCATTTAAAAAAAAACCGCCTGAGCAACACAAATCCCATCTTAAAACCGGGAGCGTTTCATGTGTTCCAGAAGGGTAAGTCGATCCTGCTCCATATGTGGACACCCGTCATGTTGCTCATGCAAGTACAAACCCGGTGATAAGTCTAGTTCGGCAGGTCACATTCGGAGTACAAACCCGGTGATAAGTCTAGTTCGGCAGATCACATTTGGAGTACAAACCGGGTGATAAGTCTAGTTCGGCAGGTCACATTCGGAAAAAGGAGGACAAGATTATGGTACGACGATCGAAACATATCCGTCGTCATCTGTCAAAGAGATATTCCATAACAGTCAACCAACTCGAGAACATTTTTGAAGGAATAATGTTAACTTGAAACTCTTATTGTTTTATTTTAATGTACATACTTTCTGTTAGTTTCTTCTAATCCTCTCTTTACACGTTCTAAGTCTTCGACGGCTTCTTGTGTGGCTTTCAAATCTTGTTCTATTTTGCGTTTGGCCTTTTCAACATCACCTCGAACCTTCTTTTCACGTTCCAAACCGTCTTCAAGCTAAAATGGCACACAATTCAAAACGTTATCTTTTTGTACGCTACTTCCAATTGACAATGTGTGTTCTTTAAATTTTCCATTTCAATACACCCATATTCTTATATAAAGGCAACAGTAGTAAATCTGTTAAAGACCATACAACAATCATCTACTAACACCCTTTAATATTTAACCAATAAATTGGTTGTGACAACCCAGATTATCGACCCTTACAAAGTTATGTAAAACTAAATACGTTGGAGTTGTTCTTGGATTATTAAGCATGTTCTCCGGATGTAGCTTATCATAATGTTCATAATATGTTTGTATTTCGAAAGTCCTTTTAGCATTAAGAATATAAATTTTGCAATTGAAGTCACAATTCAACATTTAATACCTCTGTATACCAACTTTCGGAACAAGTCGGTATTGAAAAATAAGATTGACAATAATGTGGTCACATGCAAAGACCATAATAGCATTGCTTAATAGCTTAACTTAATAATGTGTATATAAATTAAGGGAGTCTTCAAACTTTAAATATAGAATTCCTCATATTATGATCATGTCAACAATAAAATATATTTGTATATATATGTTAAACTAGATAGTTTTGTATTACCTCATCAAGAGTAGATTCGAGTTTCTGTTTAAGTTTTGATAGATGGTTGACTTTGTCTTCCTCCTTCTGCAGAGCATCAAGAGTCCTCTTGTGGTCTTCGTCCATTCCCTTTTTGTCTCTGTTGAGCTTAGCCATAATATCGTCTTGTTGTGCCATCTCATCTTGGAGTGTTTTAATTTGGTTATCTTTGGTAGTCTTTTCTTGTTCTGACTGTAATAATCAAAATGTCGTTAAAAAATGATGACACCAAAAGGACAATCAAAACTAATGTCCAAGAAAAAACAATAAAACCATTACGAAAACCAGTAATTACAAACAACAGACCTCAAAACAGTACAGGGAATACTAAAGACTGATCAATTGTGAGAAATCATATTACTGAGAAGGGGCGCTTACTCCAATTTTACATTTCATAATTATTTTGATACTGTTAAACACAATTATACATAGTAATATATACTAAAAAACATATCCTACCTTAGCAAGTGAGTTTTCAAGATCTTCAATGTCTTTCTTGAGTTCGTCATTTTCACCTTCCATTTTTCTTTTGATTACTTCTAATTCAGCTGCTGCATCTTCCTCGTCAAGCAGGCGTTCTTCCATTTCCTTAATCTGACTCTCAAAGTCAGCTTTCTGGGTGACAAGTTTTTCAACTCTCTCTTCCAAGTCAGCTACGGCATCTTGTTCTGTTTGGAGTTGTAGGTACAAATCATTCTTCTGTTCCAACAAGGTGACATTTTGAACCTCAAGTTCTTTCTTTAGACGTTCACATTTAGCT
This sequence comes from Mytilus edulis, assembly GCF_963676685.1. Lineage (NCBI taxonomy): Eukaryota > Metazoa > Mollusca > Bivalvia > Mytilida > Mytilidae > Mytilus > Mytilus edulis. Next base: position 18,465,406 of record NC_092352.1, read on the forward strand.
AAGTCTTCTCTTAATTTGCCCATCTCTTCAATTTTCTTCTTCATTTCTTCCTCTGCTCTAGCAATGTTCAACAGTGGCTTAACCTTGATGTACAGTTTCCACCATTGCCAATTTCTGAGAATCAGCCATTTTCTGATGTTACGCTGAATAACGGATAAACCAACTCTAAAAAAAACAATTACAGAATATTAGAGAAATGGTTTGAGTATTTATCCTTATAAATCTGCATTTACATGTTTATGAATATCTAAAAATTTACTGAAAGCCCAAAACAAATTAAAAAAGCAAAAGGTATCTCTCTGACACAATTGGTCTACATCGAAAGAGAAAAGAAGAAGAAGTAAACAATAATCTGAGTATAAACAATATTGCTTTAGCATACCTCTGGTCTTCAGTGTAGTTTACAAAGAAATCGCCAAGTTATACATACCTTTGATCGCACAATTTCTTGTATGACTTTCTGATAAGGTAAGCTCTGATGTGAGCCTGGAAGTTGGAGATGATCTTTGAAAGACACTCATCTCTCATATCCTCCAACATACCAAGCACACCAGCCTTGAAGAATACTTTGGTGGTTCCTAATCTGTATTCTGCAGGATCAAGTTGGAGAGCCAGTAAAACTTTCTCAGTAACCTGTTTGCCATCAGTGAAACCTTGTGGGATTGCATTTGGAGACAAAATGGAGTATCTGTAATCAAGAATACATATATCATTACACTGGTGTCAGAAATGTGTATTTACCTAGAACAAAATCATGAAACTCATTTATAAATGAAAAGAAAGTAAACTCAAAGAGATACTAAATCAGAAATATCTCTTTTTCACATTACAGATTTATAACATTCAAGTTAGGTCTGACGTTTTTGGAAATCGTAATCTAAACACTGAGATCAATTTTATGCATGCAATTCATTTCTCGTAGACAGTAAAAAAGAATAACATTTCTAAACATCATGATTATAAAAAAGAAGATGTGGTATGATTGCCAATGAGACAACTCTCCACAAGAGACCAAAATGTTTACCTCTGTTTGAATTCTGAATAGATAATCCTGTTAGGGAATCCTTTACGACAGATACGAATTCCTTCCAGTACACCGTTACATTGGAGTTGGTTCAGGACAAGGTGGGCATCAATCAAACCTGGTTGTTTCATTTCATTAGGAATGATACATCTAACGAAATGTGGATGGGTGCTGTACAAGTTCTTCATCAATTTATTCAAAGACTCCTGAAAATCATAAAAAAAATAGACTGTAGGTCGGGTCTCTTTGATACATTCCTCTTTTCCATTCTGAATGTTACATTGGTGTGACCTTGATCTAGTTTGTTATATTTACTTGATTACTAGTATAATATTTCCTAAATAGTTGGCAATGATTTTTTTCCTTTGCTTGTTGAATCTGCAAGTTTGAAATGAAAATATATGAAAGACCGATTTATGTAACTACAGTATTAAAACGAATATATAGTATAGATGCTTTAAAAATATACGTACTTTGTGAAGAGCTGAAATAGTCTGGAAAGCACTGGACTTCCTCTTTTTGTGTGTTCCTGTGGTCTCTGAAGTATAAGAAACAAAAATAAATTATTTTTTTTTCTCAGATTGTATTTAAGCGTTTAGAAAATAAAATATATGGCAACAATCAGATCCAAACTTCTTTTTTTTCACTATATGTTTGACCATGTTTGTAACAGAAAAGTTGAGCTTTCAAACATTTTAGGTGTAGAGATGGGTTGGTTCGCGAATGAATTTAGTAATTACCTGCTTCTTTGTTTTGAGCAAAGAGAGTTTGAACCAAGTGTTCCTTTGAATGAGACAGTAGTTCCACGACGGTTTCGTTGATTGGATCTTTGTTCTTTTCTAGCCAACCAACAGTACTGTATGGCACCTGTTCAAAGATATGAAACAGTTTTGAAAAACCAAAATTTTAAAAAAGTTTACATTAAAAGTTCAATTTAATAAACAGAATTTTATAACAAACACTAAGAATTTACGCATTCTGTTAATTGTTGTGATTTCAAGCTCATGTTGTATGTGTAAAACGTTTAAATGTGCAATAGCTTTTCCATTAGGTAAAAAGATTGAGAATTTATTCAAATTTGGAGAAATTAATTGACAAAGCTGACACAACAGCGACCTTTCCGTCAATAATTTCCAATCATAAAAACATATGATCAACATGTGAAAAAAAATCTTACAATTCCAGCATAGTGATGGAGCTCAAAATCAGATTGTCCCTTTCCTTTGGATGCATTTCCTGGTCTGCCAAAGTTAGGTGATTTTCCCAAGTGGTTGGCAAACAGTTTATCTTTAAACGACTTGTCGTCAGCTTTAGGGAACATGCATTCCTCTTCAAGGATTGAAAGGATACCCATGGGCTGAAATAAAAAAAAAACAATGATGTTATTCAAAACGATGTTATCATTCCATACTTAAGTACATTATAAAATATTGAAACGTCAAAGATCTGAGGCAACAGAAAACAAAACATATAAAAACATCAAATAACAGAAAACAAAACATATGATTACACATGAATATTGTGTCAGGATAAAAGTATTGAATTGTAATAGAACCAATTTAAAAGTGGTACCGACTTCGATAAAGCAAAAAGATCAATTTTAAATCAAAACCAGTGAATATCAATTACCTTTTCAATCAAATCAATACAGGCTTGCAAGTCCATACCAAAATCGATAAACTCCCACACGATTCCCTCCTTCTTGTATTCTTCTTGTTCCAGAATGAACATGTGATGGTTGAAGAACTGCTGTAACCTCTCGTTAGTATAGTTGATACACAGTTGCTCAAAGGTGTTGTACTAAAAGACAAAATAAAAAATATCTTTGGACTTCCGGTTTCAAAAACTATCAATAATTATAACAATTAAAGAAAATTTGCTCACATGAATTCCTTTAACCTTTTCTCACATTGACTCAATGTGTCAATATTTTATAGCTATTGTACACACACAGACGAATCCGTGTGAAATCAGGACTCATTTCGGAAATTCTTTTTTCCGTCCTGCATTATTTAACAATAAATAACCTGCTATGATTTCAAAAGCAGTGAACAATAGTTTTTAGAATAAGAAAATAAGCTTTACTTACATTGAAAATTTCAAAACCAGCAATATCCAGTACACCAATGAAATAGTTTCTCTTATTCTTGGTGTCAAGGGTTTGGTTTACTCTGGTTACCAACCATTTGAACATACGGTCATACAAAGATTTAGCCATAGCACTGACGGAATATAGAACCTGAAAGAAATGTTTTGTAATTATTATACAAAAGTTAAGAATAGGAGATAACAAGTTTACAGAACAAAATATTGATAAAATTAATTTTACATTTCATACTAATCAAGATCGGAGAAAAATCTTCAATTTAGAATTAGGATTTCGCTCGAATCCGTAGTAGAATATGTATTTCCAAAGATAAACAGACATGACTGACTGTTTAAGCATTCAACAAAAGCGGGAAAACGGACTACACTCAACAAGAGAGTTAAATCCTTTTCTTGAGTTGTGTAGAATACAGAATATCGATGATTACGTACTTCTAAAAATGATAAAAATCATAAAACATATTGTATTTTGTTATATTGAGAACTACTATACCAACTAAACCTGAATAATCAAGGTTGAAGCACAAATACTAAACTCAATCCCTACCTGTTCTCTTGTACGGCCTTGTGTGACAACCTCGTTACCAACTTTAATCTTAGGTTTAAGCAGAGATTTCAACAAATCATTAGAATTGACACCAAGCAAGAATGCAGCCTTTTCAGCATCTGAAAAATATAAGATTTCAATATTGAAAAGTGTACTCATGAATAATATACTTACAAACACTGTACTGAAGAGGTGTCTATATTTTTAGATTGGTAATATAAGAATAGAGATTTATATCTGTATAAGGGATACTTGAGGGATACGTCAATGAGACAGCAACCCAATGACAGCCCTAACCAATAGATTGATAGATTGCTGGTGGCCTAACGTTCAGTGAAAAATAGTCCATGATTGTTCAGAATGACAAAACCAAAGGACACCTAGAAGTCAACGCATAGTATTTAACAATAGACCGGTTTTCACACGTCAAACTCTTCATTTAATTTTTTTTTTTATATCATATGAAAAAAGACCTATATTGGAGATAGCACATAGGATAACAGTTTGTGTCAAACAAACAATAAATTGTACGCATGCATATTATATTTACCGGCAGTTCCATCGGCTTCAGCTTGTTCCTCACGGGGTCTTTGTTTGAATTTCATCTCTCCCATGTGCATAACAGATGCAGTGCACTTATATAAACTGGTCTTTTCTTCATAAGAGAAGCCCAAGATGTCAAAGGAAGACTGAAAGTTATATGAAATACATGGTATTACTCAAAGGTATAGCATTCCGGTTATAACTCAATCATTTCTTTATCCACGGTGTTTCTTTCTTAAAACAATACAATAGAACAGTATACAAATATATCATATAATACTTAAAAATGATGGGATATTGTTCAAATATTTGATATTATAGTTTAATAATACGATACAAAAATTGAAAATATAGTATACTTGAAGTGTTCGAAAGAATAAGAAATTTTAAATTAATAGACAATTTTTAAATAGAACAGTATATAATTAAATTGTACAAAAAAAAATGAAAATGAGCAAGTATGTAACAGCATTTAAATTGTACAATAAAATAATAAGCAAATATATATATATATAACAGTACTTCAAAGGTACAATAAAATAAAAGAAAAATATATAATAACACTATTTTGCTCCTCATTTCAGTCTTTTGTATAGTTCTTTTTTACTTTCTAGTAAAAGCAACTTTCTAATAAAAGCAACTTTTTAATAAAAGCAACTTTCTGATTATTTTTTTATCAAATCAAATAAAAACTTCTGTTGTTCCGGCCTCATTGGAACAGTTTACTCACGTCGGCGATTTTCATTTCCTCAACATCATCAATACCATCCACGGTAAGAGCTCCTTGGTTAATGAAGGAGAACAGTGCGGGGTCAGGAGTGATCAGCATCATTTCTGAAAGAATTGGTTAATAAAAGGGACATGGTTAGAGATCACACTAAGGTAAAGGGCCACAAACATTTACTAAGAGTATACACCCTCAGCAATGGAAGTGGTTGGTAAGGGTAATCCATGTGGTGGTCCTATAAGTCACTATTGACACTATCATAAAACACTTTTGAGGAAGGTATAATACAAACTGGTTAATGGTATATGGTAAATATTGTAAATTTGATTTTCGGGGTAAATCACATGCAACTATTCTCAAGGTTTCACTCTCATGGAATACTTACCTTGAATCTGTTATTTGGGGTATCAAACAGGTAAAAATTACAAAACTATATTGTCCATATAGGTGTTTATGGATTACTAAGGAATTCACTCTGGTTTGCAATGTAAAATAATAAAGGTGATCAAGGGTAAGGAAAACTCCATAATGGAAAAAAAGGTAAAAACTGGTTCAAACTTTTAACTCCGGTTTCTCGACCTTTAAACATTGTTTGCCGAAAAAACGAAACAAATAAAACTTGTTTTCTTCTAAAAGTCGAGAAATCGAAGTTTATAAAATAATTTATTAACGTTTTCGAATGACCTACCATGATACTTGGGATAGGCATTTGACAGCAACATGTAGAAGATATGGTAATCTCGCTCGGCAGCTTGTTGGAAAGTTACACGAGACTTCTCTAACAAATCTGGAAAACAGAGATCAAGTCAATATTAAATATAAAAAAAGAAGATCTGGTATGATTGCAAATGAGACAACTCTCCACAAGAGACCAAATGACACAGAAATTTAACAACTATAGGTCACAATACTGTCTTAAACAATTAGCAAAGCCCATAGTTTAGAGGAAACTAACAGGAGTACAAAAATAACCCCAAAAAAATCCATTAATATTATTTTGGTCACTTTTAAAACGTGTTCTAATGCATTTGACCTGTCTTAATTGTCATAATAATTAGTTGCAAATTTAACATGAAAATGTAAACAAAACAAAAAAAAACTTACATGTTTCAATGTCAGCACCAGCGATTTTGCCTGTTGGTCCAAAGTGAATACGGATAAATTTCCCCTGAAAAATTGAATGAGTACAGTGTAGCAGTTGCAGATGAAAATGTTCATGGTCAAAAATTCTCTGTTTTACTTATAATTTTGATCCAGTACATTGCAATGTTGCTTCAAACATTTACTCGGAGTAATAATTAATTGGAGTCTCCAATTTAGTATTAAAATCGAATAATAATATTTAACATCATATAAATAAGAAATATCCATTATGTATAAGATTATTCTATTGGTAGAGAAGATGGAATGGTGCATGCAAAGTGATCAAATGTAAGGTGAACACAATCTATACTACTGTATATCAGATTCAACACAACCATTGAATGATAGGATAGCAATTTCTTATTTGCGAGGTAGAATGAAATTAATTAATGATATTATTATTCTTTTTTCCATGTCAATTATGAAGGTATCCGCATGAAATTGATAAATGTAAATAATTCGTGTCTTTTATTCATGAAGAATATTGTGTTAAATCTGTACATACATTTGTGTTTTTGGAAAGATATACTATATAAAATTCGATCATGAGTTAAAATCTAGGGTTTCAAACAATCACACGGGAGAACACACTACAAACCAAAAAACCTGGTTTCTTATGGTTGTTGCTACGTCATGCAAGATTATCTTTTAAATATGACCATTCGGTGAATCCCTTATGTCCAGTTACACCAAAACCATCAATCTATTCGCAACCAAGTCGGTTCAGAATATCTCAATGTTTTTCTTATTTGTCAGTTTTTCTCCGCATTTGCTTCACATTTTCTTAGCTAGCTAGCTGTCTGTACACCCCAGGTAAGGAATTTTAGATAATTCAAATAACTATACAAAGTTTTAAAATTTCACGAATATAATTATCCTTTAATTTTAGATTCGAAATGCTTGCTGTCTGTCGAAAGATAATACTTACAAATCTAGACGAGTTGTTATTTCTCACCGTCTTGGCATTGCCAAAGGCTTCCAGTACAGGGTTAGCTTGAATGATTTGATCCTCAAGGTTACCCTAACCATGACAAAGGTAACAACAAAAGGGAAAGGTTAAAACGTAGAAAATCAGGTTAAACTAAAACATTCTAAAAGAAAATAGAAATTAATTCAACCTCCGTTGGACTGTTGAAACAATTTCCTGTATTATTTATATATGAACACTTTAAAAAAATCTCTGACAATCTGATATATATGTATAAGATTATTTGCACAAAAAAAGTATGTTGTTTTTAGTTTTATATAAAATTTTAAAATATTGGTAATATCATTGATATACGCTTTTATGAAAATATGCAGACATGGTAACAGAAGCTGTTTTAGTTGTAAAATTTCCCACAAAACGATAAATCAAGTCTTTTCGGAAAATTTAGCATTTTCCTACTCGTAGGAACTTGTGTTAGTCTGCATGTTATCAGAAAGGTTGTCCAAGAATTTTTTTTTTTAAAGTGTACATATACTACAAAATATCACTACAAAGTATCACACAGGTGAAAGTAGGGTAAGTGCATATGGTAGTGTTTGAAGACGGTCAGAATCACACGGTTGAGCACTGAAGCTCCATACTTACGAATCTGGACGAGTTATTGTTACGCGTGGTCTTAGCGTTACCGTAAGCTTCAAGTACAGGATTGGCCTGAATAATCTGATCCTCTAGTGAACTCTGTAGGTTTGGTTTAGGGGTAAAGGGAAAGGGAAAAAAGAAAAAGAAAAACGCATGTTATTAATACAATTATTGCTATAACATACGATTGTAAAACGATTCTTTTCCTTCAGCTGTTTATATACATACATTTATTCGAACATTAGAAATTTTCTAACAAGCTTTGATTCACATAATAAATAGTTCTCGTGTTGACGTAAAATGATCTGGAATATTCAAGTTGACTCAATAAATACAAAACAAATTATTGCAAATTTCTAAGTAATTTAATAAAGTATGAGAAACTGATTCAACTTAAAGATAAAATAAATCTTAACATGCAGTTCAGTATACATTTCGTGTAAGCAAAATTCCATAAAGAGATTTCGATTAATCGTGACTCTAAAAAAGTGCAGTTCTGTTGGAAAAATCACCACATGCAGTTGTTAAATTCGATATCAGAGAATGTAGCAAGTTCCCTTAAGCAGTGAAAAGTTGTTACAGTTGAGAACTGTTATTTACAGAATTAGATATATTTTTGAAAGGTGAACTATGTAAATTACGTTGATAATGAATTGTGCTCCTGTGGTTATTATTTTAAAACTAAAGACTATAGTATCATGAGTATGTTAATAAATTTATTCCTATTGCTACAATATTAGAAATAAAACCTAGATTGTGAAGTATTTAGACTTTTTTTATGCTAAAATGTTACTCTTCACACACTCAAACGGTTAAGGGTGACAGCATGACGTATGTCGACACCGGGATGTAGAGGTGTAATCCCACTTCACACACTCAAAAGGTTCAGTGTGACAGCATGACGTATGTCGACACCGGATGTAGAGGTGTAATCCCACTTCACACACTCAAAAGGTTCAGTGTGACAGCATGACATATGTCGACACCAGATCTAGAGGTGTAATACCATATAGGATTAACATGCTAGGATTGAAATCAATAAGAACAAATGACTTGGAGTCTGTGGTTGAATATAGAACGTTGAAATTGGGGGGAATTAGGGAATACGTGCAGGTGGGTAGTGTAGGAGGAAATTAAATCTTGAGAAAAAAAAAGATAATTTGAGGGGACTGCAGCTTGAATAACAAAACAGTGTCATTTTCAGCTCTGCATCTGTTGTTATGGAAAGGAAAGCATAAAGCTTTGTCTTTAATAACAATTACAGAACTGAACACGAGAACAGTTTCATTACAGCTATAGCTGAGTAAAACTATCATGCTTCCACACACGGGGTTAGAAATCCTGTACAACCTTCTTTTTTCCTTCCGCTGGTACAGGCTCATCTTCCTTGTCCTTTTTGCCAAGTGAAGCAGCAACTTTGGCAAAATACATAATTACTTTTTTCGTGTTTTCTGTCTTACCAGCTCCGGATTCGCCACTGAATAACACAATTTACAAAAGAATAATAATAAGACTACTACTGTTTAACGGTAGGCTTTATGTGTGAGTCTCTTTTGCCTGATTTCGAAATACCACCATAGAACTGTCAAGACTGCTATTAATGTTTACCCCCCTTCTAGTATTGTTTTAGACCGGATTGTTTTAGTGCCAAAAACATTTCCGTATAAACCATTTGAAAGTGGTCAATCAAAACCATAGCATTTGAGACGCACACTGACTTACGAATTTTTTCTGTTCCACACTATGTTTGTCTCCTTTATATAAGTTTGCAGCAACTCGTGCGAAATACATAATGACTTTCTTTGTATTCTCTGTTTTCCCGGCACCAGATTCGCCACTTGAGGTAACAAGACAAAACTCAAGATTACATCAGTCAACTATAGGGTAACTCAGGGAGACTTTTTGTAAAGTGAAATATATTATTTTGAATTTGAATTTCACTTAGACCTGATGCCAATATTGAGTTACACGCTCCTAGAAGAGACTTGGGCTATTTCCAAGTAAAGTAATATCAAACACTTAAATTCATTTTAAATTAGCATGAACAGAAGTCCATTGCTTTGGATGGACTTCTGGTATGAATTAAAACAATCATACTGTGAGAAAAACACTTTTGTTTGTGCTGATGTCTGCATGCTTTTACTATGTAAATAGTCTGAATTGGGGACTTTCATATCTGTATTCTTTTAAAACAAAATTAAGATGACTTTTCTCCATTCTTTATTTTTTGCCTAATATTCACTATTCTTATTTTTTGCCCATTATTCTCTATTCCTTGTATTTTAGCACCCCATAAAATCTCTATACTTTTTTTCTGTGTTTCTCCATCTTGTATATGTGTTGCCCCTTATTCTTCGCTTTTGGTACCCTATTCTGTAAGACCCTCTATTATAACTTAAGGATATTGAAACAGTGCCAATGTTATACTTACGTAATCAACATGGATTGATTTTCTCGATCTGCAAAAAAATAACAAACAATTTTAGAACAGAAAATGATGCAACACATCGAAAAACATTGTTAGCAACAGGAATAGGATGCAATAATTCCAAATGAAATCAACATTACAAGTATTTCTTATTACAATTTCGGAATGTTTTATCTTTAATGTCTTTGAATCAGAGCTTTTATCTCAGAATACAATATGGAAATTTGTTTAATATTATCTTTCATCTCTATATCTCTAAATTGTTTAACATTCAGTTTGCCAATAGTTTAAAGTTTAGGTGTAAATATTTGATATATGTATAGTTTTGCACAAAATTTTACACTTTCTGCGTGATATTGGATGTCAACACAGTAATATCCATCAAAACAAAAGTGCTTATGAATTGTTCATTATAAATATTGAACTTTAAAAAATAAACTGCACCCCCTCCTTATAAAAAACAAAAAACCTAACATACCTTGCAACATGAATTGGTAAGCGTTGTCAGCTACAGAGAAAAGATGAGGTGGCATTTCGGTCCTCCTCTTGCCTTTGAATTTTTGTATGATGCTGTCTGTGTAGATTGATAGCCATCGGTATGGATTGATGACAACACAGAAGAGTCCAGAGTAGGTCTGAAATAAGCATAAATTGACAGGTTAAAAGTCGTTTTTTTTTTTTGCTACAGATCTGTTCTCTATTATAGTGATAATACATATCAGGCCCGTATCCAGGAATTTCACAGGGGGGGGGGGGGGGGAGGGGGGGTCGTTGGACTCATGAACTCGACTTTAACAGTCACAATTTGAACAAAACATGACTTAAACAGTGCTTATTTGATTTCAAGGGGGGGTTCGTCGAAACCCCCCGAACCCCCCCCCCCACCCCCCCCCCCCCCTGGCTACGGGTATGCATATTGCCTTACATCAAAACTCAATAGTGAACATAATATATATTGCCGTACTTAAATGTTAGATAACACATATAAAATTAAGAATGGAAATGGGGAACTTGTCAAAGAGACAACAACAAGACAAAAGACAAGAAAACAGGCGAATATACCTTTATAGATAAAAATGAATTCTTTTAAATTGTCGGATTTATCAAAGCAAATGTACAAACGATAAAGATGAAGGATGTATATTGGTCTAGGCTTCTGTAAGATTGGTTTAATTTATATTGCCTCGCTTTCATTGAAAGTTGTGAAAACACTATTTATTTCAGTATTAGTAACCATTTGCATTAGCATAATCATTTTTGTTTAAACAACTGTAAGTAAAATAGAAAATTTAGAAAACGACAAAAAAGACGCAAGAGCATCTTTATTGAGATGTGAAAGGATATAAAACCTATATCAATAATAAAAATATTTTAAATTGCAAATTGCAATCTAACCAGCAGTAAAACAGAGTGATAATCCTCAACTTAATAAATAGTTTAACAGTTAAGATAAAGCTTATTGCTTCGTCTAACTTCTGGTCGAACTGAAATTCAATTTAGGAAAAAACATCACAAACACCTTGGTTCGTGAACCAAAATTACTTGGTGTCTTGACATCAAAACTGTTTGTCATAAGTTTAGGCTCGAGATAATTTGTTAAAACAATTATAGGTCACCGATATTACAGTAGATGAAAAACCAAATCAAACTAAATAAAATAAATGAGTGGTTAAATGATAAGTAAAAGAGAAGTAATAGCTACTTAATCAAACAGTTGATAAAATCTTGTTGATTATTCTATAAAAAAATATTTTGTTTATACTTGAATTGTTTTATAATCGTTATTATTCATGTCATAAGTTTGTTTTTAATCTTATTATTCTCTTTAGATATCAATGAATGATCAAATAAAATTTAAAAAGCGCGAAGAAAATAAAGTTTTGTTTGCCCTTGGAGATTTTTAATATCATCATCATCATCATTTATGTTTAATATTCAGATAAACATCAATCACTAGTATAGGAGGAGATCATACGTAAACATTTTGATGAGGAAGATGTTTGCCATCATCTGATAACTCTGACGTCATAGCTTCATGGTACTGCCTCCAAGATAAATACGGCAACAATAGCTCTCCGTATTTGTCGGTATCATGTTACAAGGGGAGTGTACCAAGGGAGAATAATTTCTAAGTTAATTGATACTCACATAGATTAAACCACTAGCGTATCTTGCTCTTAAATTGTGTAGGACAGAGGCTTCGTTCAAATAGGTCAAGTTTGCCATGTCTTCGATCTTTTCAAACTTGGGTGGATTCATCTGTTGGATATCGTCTTTTTTAACAGTTTTAGTCTGAAATTCGAGAGACGAATAATTAAAAACATATTAAAGCTGATTACAATTATTGTTCTAATGTTGTAGTTGTTTTCTTCCTTCCTATAAAGTTTGAGAACAATCAAACGATAGGATTTAAATTAATACTGCTTGGAAAACATGTCATGTTATAAATAGAGAATATGGCTCTAGATTGGAGCTAGATATCGTGATTTTAAGTTCGGGTTCAACTGTATGTATCTGTGATTGATTGATTGATTGATTGATAATTGTTTGCTTAACGTCCAGTGGCAAATATATCATGTATATTTAGGACTAAAATACAACTGTCAATCAGATAACTTCTTTATTAATCAGTAGGCCGGATAATAAAAAATACAAAACAACAAAAAAGACAGAATACAACAGTCGCACATTAAATTCGGCAGATTATATGAAAGCAGGTCAAAAAGAGTATTGTTTGAAATTATAAATTATATCGGTTTTGAGATGCAACTAGGTTATTTATGTCGCAAGTCAGACTATTTGGCCTACTTAAGAGTACAATGACAATAAAGAATATCGATTTTGAGAGAGTACAATAATGATAAACAAAAACAAACAAACTTACATCCATTTTCTCCACAGTTTTAACTGTAATATCATCTCCTTTTGAGGATTGAATTTCGGCGGCAACAAATCCAAGCTTCTCATCTGGAACCCAGCAATTCTTTTTTCCATCAAAAGGCACTGTCTGCAATTGCATTAAATCCTTTCTATCTACGCACAGATATTTATAATCTGGATCATCGGGGTGAATTCCGGGCATCTTGGCTTATGAGTATGGTACAAAACTCCAAAATATATAGTTGGTGCCGAAACTGGCGAAACTCGGAGATCGTCTAAACTCTGGACAACTACTACACAAGTTAACCCACTAGAATCAGCTCTTTGACTGAAAAAGCGACACAAATCAAAAATTAAACTATGCAAATTCCAACAGTAATTTTGCATATAAATATGGTATTGAATTAATCATATCTTAATCAATATACTTTAAAAGTCCAGGCAATTAAAACACACTCATATACTTACTTTCAAAAGCTGTTCTGTAAAGCTTTATTATCTTGATTCTCTATTTATATACGGCAGTGTAAAAGATGATAAGATTTTCTATAATTCTGTTAAAACTCGTTTGATAAGTGGAAATGTTAAAGGGGGTGTGTTTTTAACCAATCGTTCAATGTGTTATGAAAGCATAGAAAGATGCTGGGATGCTACTTAAGGAAGTGTCTTGTTGCCAGGGGCGTCTGTTGCCGGAAGATACAAATATACCTCTCACTTCCTCTTCAATCCAACTATGTATACAAGATAGATAAATATGTGATTGATGAGAAAAGATGTAAATCATGTTTTGTCCTTGTACAGATATTTTCGTTTACGAATTTATCTGGTTCTTATTTGTTGTTACAATATACAAAAAATGCAAATATATAATAAGAAGTACATTAATATATAGATTTCATAAATAATATTTTGTACTCATATTACGGTTATCTGAATAACACACATGCGCCTTTAATCATTGCCTACGATCTGCGTTTTTTTTAACAAATTTTGAAATGTTGCGTAATATATAAAAGATTAATAGGAATCATAAAAAAAAAACCACCAACACCAGTCTTCCTCTAAGAATTTTATGTATATGTATAACATTCAATTGTATTTATTACTATCACATTTACTTTATTCCATTTTAAACTTATTTATTCGAACTTTAACCAATTCATTAATCCAGCAATGAATCGTAAAGAGACCTCGAAAGAGACAGCAGATTAGTGGACTATTTGCTTCCTAGATTGTTTTGATAAGATTAACATGTTTACAGATGTCAATAGACAACAGCTGAAAACAATTCAGATATAACAGCAAATTAAGTGGTTCTAACAGCGCACTGTAAATTCCGATATTGTTAATCGGTTTAAATGTGACTACTGCCGGTGCCGTGAGGCAAGCACACGAGCAAATATATATTGGTTTCATCTGGTTTGGTATTCTAATTGTGTCAGATATTTTCCCTTTCCGTTTAGAAACACTTTTTTTTTGGTTTGGACGACTATCCCAAAAATGAATCCAAACTTTCTACTTGTGGTATTGATCTAGTACAAAACGCCATTGACAGAAATGTATAATTGGTCATAACTATGTTGTATTGTCTGTATCTGTTAATTGATATGCTTGTAATGAGCCCTTTGCTTTATAAAAATGTTTGTATAGAAATGTTATATGCCTTCGCGCGCTATACATAAACATGATTCTTATTGTATTATTATCTTATTGTATATTGTCTGTACCAATTAATTAATTGATATGCTGATAATGAGCCCTTTGATTTGTCATTAGGAAAAACAAATATTATTAGAAATGTTATATGTTTTCGCGCGCTATACGTAAACATGGATCTCATTGTATTGCTTATATCGATTAGAGCACATGCATGGATTCAGTGTACTCTTTTTATACGTCTTTTTGAGTTTGTTTTAATGGTCATGTTCTCGTCAAGTAGCTGTCTCTATGACAGAATAACTAAAAAAGTTACTAGTACTCAAATAATAACATTCGGGTTTATATTCGGCTGTGCTAAATTTCTATTTTCATGAATTTTGAACTATTGCATCTTGACCTCAAAGACGAAGAAAGTGGTTGTGACGGCACAATTTCCCTTGAATAAATTGGACATCAGGACCATTCCTAAAAAGGTCGCTTCCAATCTTTTATTAAATTCACAGCAATATAACAACCTTGTGGGTTCACTTTTTTTCTTAACATTTTATCAAATCTTAAATACATAAGTATGCGATCAAAATGTCTTGATTTTGAATTTTAACAAAATTGTTATTGTGCATTTAAAAAAGAAATAAGAATGAAATTCTTTATACCAAACCAAAAATATGCAATATTGTTTCAAAATTGTCAACAGCAATATGCAGCGCTGAATAACTTTTTATTTGTGAAAGTTGTATATGTGATTATTTTGAAAAACTGATATTTTTTTTACTTTGTGATGTTCAAAGTATCCATTTCAACAACTTTTTGATAAGGGGCAGTTATTATAAAGTAAAACAAATACATGGAAAATTGGCACTTCTTGTTTCCAATGCCTGTTGATAAATTTCAGAGGAAAATTAATTGTTTCTAGTACGTTAATTTTAACTTTTTTATGGGATGCTCGCTACAGTTTTTAAAACCGGCTTAATGAGTAATGCACAAGTTTTAGAGACAAACTTTTATTTAAACTATATATAAAGTGCCTAGAAAATCATGTTAAGAAAAGCGAAAGCTCCAAAAACTCTTATTCTGTTATGATATGACAGGATGGGATTAATTATTTTTTCTTTTCCGTGCACTTTTTATTTCCGGGAATTACTTTCAATAATTACAGGAGAAAAGAATTGTAAAACGAAATTGGGGAGGGGGTCTCAAAAATTTATCACCCATTTTTGCCTACTTTAGTTGTCCATACTTCATTTAATGTTGTTTTGTTACAATATCTGTTGTGATCCTTTGTATTTATAATTACACGAAATGAGATTACTGTCAAATTAATAAATGTTATTTCAATAGACGGTAACACGTAAAATGCATATGTTGATTCCTATCTCTAGTTACATGGTACATAATATAGACACTCATGGATTATAAAGTTATTTTATTCCTGTGCATCAAAGTTGGAAAAAAAACTATTTGCTGTCCGCGTCAAAGCAATGTCGATTTCTTTTAAAGGCATAGAAAACGAGTATCAATTAACAAACTTATTTTTCAGGATAATAACAAAGTCACGTAAGAATGCCGGAGCATATTGAATGTATAAATTTGCACTCGCTACTAAGCAGGAGAAAAGCTCGGCGAGACCCATTTCTATTTGCTTTCGAAGTTAATGTCGTAAACTTAATCATATATATTTTCAGATACATTTTTAGATGTATCTTGTATTTTTGTGGGGGTCTATATAGTGTTGGGTTCCATGGGGACCTTGTTGGCACTATAGTGACTAAGCTAGTTGCATGCTTTAGATTTAAGAACAGCATTCAGTGTGTGCGACATACTGAGGGTAAGACTAACATTTTCTATAGTCGTTAAAAGTGACTAAAATTTAACGAAGAATTGTCATTCGATCTTAAACACTTTTTGAAAATGTCCTTTATACACAAATTTCTCCCATTAAACATTTAAGTTCTTGTCTAAACTAAAACCATATCATTATCATGAAGTATTAATTTTTTTCCGATATTGTATAAAATAAACTTGTCAACTTGTAGCAGTTCCACATGCTACACGACAATTATAATTGAATGATATTAAAATTAATAACAATTACTTGTAGACATATTTTGGCAAGCGAGCAATAAAATCTGTTGAATCACTTAAATGTATCAAGGTATAAACTAAATTGCAGTGAATACAGTTCGATGTGTTTTTGGCATCGAAGATAAAATGGCACTTACCAGTAAGTTAGAAGCTGTGCGCGTCAGCAGTGATCACAAAATATGTTGGTACAGATATGTATACACTGTTTATATACCAAAGTATTTGCTGATATCAGAATATTAATATACCGGATTTAATGAAGCTATGCATTGCATATATTCGCCAGTTGTATAGGGAACACCAAAACGTTGCTAAATTTACTGGGGGTGACGATATTTTGATCTATGGTATCCATATCAAATAATTGGTGCTTTTAAATCAACTTAGAAGTTATGTTTCCAACCTCGAGAAAATACAATGACAGAAAGGACATCAAAAACGGAAAGTCCCAAAGTGACAATGCAAGACAAAGCAATTAAAAACAAACAACACAAATACCGTCAGTTCCACAAAAAAAAATTACTTAGAATTTAAAGGCAATAGGGAAATCCAAAATATACATTTAGTATGCCAATGTGCTCTTAGGGAATAAATAAAGTCTGGTTCGTGTCAACCGACGTATAGTTTCTATTTGGCGGTTGTGGTTTATACCAAATATACATTCCAAGACATAAGTATCGATGCTTTTTTTAGTTTAAAGTTCACTAACTGTAAACTAGAAATATTGAAAAAAAGTTTTCGTCAGTTTGTGTGCTGTTTATAATTCATGAAACAATCTAAAATACGTGGTACGAGGAGTGAATTTGAATAGTTCTGTTACACAACACATGGCTTTTGATCGCAAAATCATGCTGGAGTGGACTTAGTAAATTGTATAGGTGTTTCTTGGTATTGACGAATTCAATATGTTCTAGAATTAAATTCAAAACAGTGTGGCTGTGGCCATTGCTTGACACATTAAATTCATCCATTGACTGGGACAATTTACGTGAACGTTTGTCTGTAACGACCACTGTTCACGACGTACCTACGATAGACATTTAAACTGTCAGGTCACCAAAGGTTTCTTAACGCCTTTAATTATAAAATAATTCGAAAATTAATCAGGAATAACCTTTATGTTTTGATTTATATAATTGATATAAAACAAAACATCGTGTTATTTCTGATTAATTTTTCGAATTACTTTATTAAGGTGTTGAGAACCTTTGGTGGCCCCATAGTTTAAGTGTCTTTAAAAAGTACATAGTTAGAAGTGGTCGTTACATACAAACGTTCACCTAAATTGTCCCAGTCAATGGATGAATTTAATGTGCCAATCAATGGCCAGAGCCACACTGTTTTGAATTTCATTCTATTAATTTATTCAGGACACAGGTTATGCAGATTGGCCTATAGTTTCTAGGCGGGTTAGGTGCAGGTCATTTTTTAATATTAATTTAACAATGAATAAAGTAAAAATCTGAATAAGAATAGGGAGAATAAGTATAATTGCAAATGAGGCACCTATCAAACAAAGTTGAAATAAGGTGGATGTTGGCAAGTATAGGCAACCGTGCGATCTTCAAAAATAAGGCCCCGACATGCAAAATATGAAACGGAAATTGAGAAGACTAACGGACTAATACAGAACAAAACAATTGACGAAAAACAAATTTGACCGACGAATAAATTTAGTAACTCTAAAAAAGATAGTCCGGATATATCTATCGAAACTTTTTCAGAATATTTCAAAAATCTTAACTCTGATAATTCGGAGGATGAAATGCAAGACGATATGAAACCTGGGGATATTACTATCGATATAGATGCTGTCATTCAAGAAAATCCTATATATGATGAAATATTAAATGGGATTATAACCCAGACAGAAGTTGCTGAAGCTATTAAAAAATTGAAAAATAGTAAAGCACCTGGGATTGACAGTATTCTAAACGAATATCTTAAAAACACCCCACCTGAGTTTATCTCAATGTATTGTAAACTTTTTAACATTGTGCTAGACACAGGTATTATCCCAGATAGTTGGCTCCTGGGTATAATTAAGCCGGTGTTTAAGAATAAAGGAAATCCACAAGATCCTGACAACTTTCGAGCAATAACACTCATTAGTTGTCTGGGTAAACTTTTCACTTCGATTATAAACGAAAGACTGAATTTCTTTTCTAATGAACTGGAATTGATCTCTAAAAATCAAGCCGGTTTTTGGAAAGGGCATTCAACTACAGACAATATATTTGTCATACATGTACTTGTTTCATTGTATTTGTCCTTTGGTAAAAAATTGTTTTGTACATTCATAGATTTTAGAAAGGCTTTTGATACCATTTGGAGAACTGGACTTTGGTTTAAATTACAAAAAAGCCAGATAAAAGGAAAATGTTTCCAAGTTATATATAATATGTATACTAATATCAAATCATGTGTTCAGTACACCAATACGAAATCAGATTTCTTCCCTTGTATGATTGGAGTTCGTCAGGGTGAAAATCTTTCCCCTTTTTTGTTTTCCATATTCTTAAATGACTTAGAAGATTACTTTAGAGAACTTCATGTTTTACCTCTAGAATTAATTAAAGAAAAATGTTATAATGAATTACATGTATTTTTAGAAATTTTTGTTTTGTTGTATGCAGATGACACTGTTATTTTTGCTGATAATTATGATGAAATGCTAAATGCTCTCAAGGTTTTTGAAAACTATTGTAAAATGTGGAAACTTAGTGTGAATATTGGTAAAACTAAAGTGATGGTTTTTAGCAAAAGAAAATCGAAAATGGATTTTGATTTTAAACTTGATGGTACATCTCTTGAAATTGTAGATAGCTATACATATCTTGGTCTTTTGCTTAATTATAATGGGTCATTTGTTTGTGCAAAGAAAAAGCTTGTAGAACAGTCGCAAAAAGCACTTTTTGCTGTTTATACAAAGATTAGAAATTTACATTTACCTATTGACCTACAACTTAAATTGTTTGATTATCTTGTCGAACCTATTTTATTGTATGGATCAGAAATATGGGGATTTGAAAACATTGATGTAATTGAAAAAGTTCATCTACAATTTTGCAAGAGAATCTTAAATGTGAGATCAAGTACTCCAAATGTTATGGTATATGGCGAATTAGGAAGGTTTCCACTAGAAATTAAAGTAAAATTAAGAATGTTATCGTTTTGGAGTAGAATGGCTAAAAATGAAAACAAACTTAGTAGTTCTATGTATAAGCTTATTTTCAAATTACATGCTGATGGTATTTGTGAATTTAAATGGGTGTCATTTGTAAAATCTATATTTGACAACTCAGGATTAGGTTATATGTTTTTCAACCAATACATTGATTATTCAACTTTCAAACCCGTTATAAAACAGATTCTTCAAGATCAGTTTCTTCAAAAGTGGTCCAGTAATATTGATAACTCGTCTCGTGGCGAATATTATAAGTTATTTAAATCTCAGTTTGGTCTGGAAAATTATCTATTACGTCTTCCAGAGGATAAAAGAATCTGGATTTCAAAACTGAGAACATGTAACCTAAAAATTCCTATGGAAACTGGCAGATGGTACAACATCGCTAGAACAGATCGCATATGTACCTTATGTAATGAATCATGTATTGGTGATGAATATCATTATTTATATGTATGTAATAATAGTTCTATTACTGAACTTCGGAAGAAATATATACCAAAATATTATACAACATACCCATCTGTACTGAAAATGCAAAATATGCTGTCATTGTGTCACTGTCAGTTATTGTATAATCTAGCTATATTTATTAAGAAACTATCTACCTTCATTTAGAAAGATGCATGTATCTTACAAGTTTTATTATCTTTAGAAATTACACTTTTGTTAATAGTTACCTGTCTATTCTGTCATTTATTGTATTTGATTTGTAATGTGTCCTCATGTAACACATATTTTGTGTCTGAGTGTAAATAAAGAATTGAATTGAAAAAAAAAAACAAAAAAAAAACAACAATTAGTGTGGTTAAACATGTTTAACCCTCCCCTAACCCTGGACTGTGGTGTAACAGCATAACATAGGAGCAAACTATAAAAATCCGTTAAAAAAGCCCATCATATCGATACAAAACAGAAAAACATCAAACATAATCACAGACCGTACGTGGCAGAGTATATTTATCCATCCCTCATCCCTAACAACAAAAAGAACACTTAGTATACAGACAGCTAGTTCAAAACTAGTTCAAAGACAATCACATCTAATCAGATTTGTCGCATGTAGTCTAACGCATGCTACACCTAACTATGCTTTTGGTAAAATGCATATTCTACAAAAATAATCCTAAACGGAATTTCTATTATTAATAGCTATAGGTTAAAAATTCATAAAAATCTGTGAAATTCTAACTGCAATTGCAACTAAAGAGTACCGATACACAGTTATATGGCAAGCCGTTTTTTTTATATTTATTTCATTTTTAAGATATCTTATACGGTTAACAGTTTAGTTCTAAAGATATCAATCTTATTGTTGAAAAGATATCTTCTTTATTTTAAAAGATATCTTATAAACCAATTAAGATATAATATATACTTTAAAAGATAGCTTGTTACATTGTAACTATGTACAAGATATCACATAAAATAACTTTTTAAAAGTTATCTTTAGAATAGATATATGATTGATTGTTGGTTGAAGTTAACGGTCCAGTGGCAAATATTTCATACATGTAAGTTCAGGACGACTTAAAAAAATAAGATGTCTCAATAATTATATAAGACAATAATTAAGTTTAAAATATACATTTTATAAGATATCAGGTCAACTTATAAGATACCTTGAAATTAATATTATAGCTACTGAGAAACCGTCTTGCCATACAGTAAGGTCAGTAAGAATATGGATCAATATGGCATTTCTTGAAAACTCTGAAAATGTAAAGTTTATCATCACTTATTTAATTACTTCCATAAGGTATATTTTCTGTTGTTATTTTTAGAATCTGTAATGTGGAAGACAAAACTATTCTTCTGCAATGCCGTCTGAAAGCATTTTACTATCCCAGAACGTCTTTATAACCGCAGAGAGACCGATCTGAAGAGTGTAGCAGTTAAAAACCGCTCTTTTTATTTGGAGATCGAATTAGTGTACAATGCAAAACTTATGTGAAAGTTGAAGCGCACGATATTTTTAAATTTGCTACTTGGACCAGAACGTGTCTGCTTTAACATATTTTAACACGTGAACCTACGTCCATGAGTTGAGGTAGAATACATCCTTGGATATAAGAAGTGTAACAGGAAAACACACGGCTCGTTATTTGACGTTAAAATTGTGTGTGGTGACTGTAAAACTAAAGATGTGTGAATATACAAAATACACAGTCCCCATTTCTATTCTCAATTTTACTAAAACAGTATCACACAGTTCCTTATTTTCTTGATCCCTATATAATTTTAAATCCCCCAAAATGTTCATGCATAATTAACAAATGAACATTCTATGGTTAGCTTAAAAGATAAAAAGATTTTTTTCTGGTAAAAATTGAGAACATAAAATCTTTATCTAGATAAATATATCTTGACTTTTTTTTTAGGCAGTGGCTATTCGTCTGGCTAGGCTAGCCAGACAAATAGCATTTTTACGGTTTTTCGCTATTTGTCGGCCAAATATATAATGATGAGATATCACATCATGTTTTGAAGGAGATAATAAAGCAAGAGTAGATTTAAAATATATTGTCTAACATTGTTTTATGAAAAAGAACTCATTCTAATAAAAAAAAAATAGATAATTTACATTTGATTCAGATTTTTTTTTATTCTCAAGGAATTTAGTGATGGGGGCAAAATAATTCTCTCTTTTGTTGTTCTGCCTATAAATTCCTGTAAGGTTAATAGTCGGGTCAATGGTTATTGGCTCCATTAGACATCTTTGATTCTAAAAGATCCTGAATTTATTGTTTCTGTGAAGTTTGGTTAAAGTAAGGTCCTCAAATGATTATGCATGATTCTTCATTTAATTGTTCGGCGATTTTTAATTCATAGGAAATTCGAGAAAAGGGTAGGCACGTAAAACCTGTCCCTAAAAGTAGGATTGTGTTTTCGATAGAATTTTTTAGAAAAAAGGTATATTAAATACAACAGAAAAAAGGGGGGATACCCCAACCCTCAGTGCCTGGTGTCATATTCCCAGTCCAGGCATATCAGTGCATGTTCATTGTTCTCCGTTGTAGTATAACTTAAAAATAATGCATCCAAGCAAGTTTGATACAAAGTATTTTTTCCGAAATTTTATGCGTTTTGCCTCCGTAAGGTATTAAAAAAATGGGTTAAAATCATCAATTTCACTTGGATTTCAGGCATATTCCTCACGGTTAACATGTATATATGCTTTGGTTCTCAAATCACTCCTAAAGAAATTTGTTTAAAGCAATCACATTCTCTTGTTTTCTTTATAACATCTTTAAATATAAATCACGATCTCCAATTCTCAAAATGTCCATTGCATATGCGCGTTTGTTATCTGACACCTCATCCAGGACACTTTCCGTGTCACATGTCACTTTTATTGATATTGAAGATTTGCGCATCCGCAGACGGAGGGCCGGACGAATAGAGATTATTAACTATTCGTCCAGCTAGCTAGACGAATAGACACTCCTTTTTTTTTATTTGACATACAGTTCTTACTAGTAAAATATATATAACCATGATGTTATCCTACCAGCTGTTTTTGTCTTCCCAGAGATGTATTTCCTGGACCTTTGTATCTCTTACAATAAAATCAGAAGGTAACTTTGCATAGATCACTGTATCTTAAGTCAGTACATGTTCATGAAACTTCCATCAATTTTTTCAGAATGTGTGAAGACTTTCATAAAGACCATGTAAGCCATGACAAAAAGTGGATTTTCTCAACAGATCACATGGTGGCATGTGTTGCATGTATTGTACAGACAATAGAAGATCCAGATATATCCCATTTGAGGAAGAGTCCGTCCATAGCTTTATTGACTAAGCTGGTCCAGATACCAACTGTACTTCAAGATTTAAAGTCTGATCAAGATGTAACCTATCATATCATTCATGTTATTTTAGGTAAAAAAGCAAAATAACTGACACGTAAATTAGTTTCTTAGAAAAACAAGTCTTCTGATTCACAAGAATTGAAAATGTTTGTAAAATGTGAATATTATAGTAGATTATGACACTCATCTGTACAAATAGATAGTTTGACATTTGAAAATAAGAACATGAATAAAAGAACCAAGTTTGCATGTCACAAATATACAATTCAGAGAAGATTAATAAATTTCCTTCCACAAATGCATAAAGCATTATTTCTTGTATTAACAGAACAGAAGGAAAGGGGAGATAATTTGTCCTTAATCAATTTGTAATTTTATTTTTTCTGTATTTTATACTTAGGAAATTTTTTTATGCAGTCCATGCAAAAAAAAGGTGTTAAAAAGCTTATATTTTGATCTCATCCAATATTTCGTACCATTAATAGAATTAAAACAGCTTTATGATAAAAAAAACCCAAAAAAACAAACTGTTGTCCGACTTTGGTTTTACAAAACTCTTGAGAGCAAATTAGGATGATGAAATTGTGTTTTGTTTGTGAAGGTAAATGTAGATTATCCTTTGAGATACACCAAATTTATAAAGTTTTATATTTTTCAGATGCTTTGCTACAGACAGATGATACAACCTTTATTAGTGCTGCCTCAGATGGTAAGTACTGATGGTAGTTAATTATTGTTGTTTTCGTAATGTCACTTGCAATGAATAACATGTATGAACAGTATTTTTATTGGTCAATGAATCATGGGTGCTTATAGGAAAGGTACAGAACACAAAATAGTTGATTGTAAAAACTACATAATCTCTTAGTTTTCAGAATTTAGACAAAATAAGGTCCCTGTGAACCACATTTTTCCTTGGTTTATTAGGGCTTTGTTTTGTGTTCAAGGTTATATTGGTTTCTATACCTGATAGCCTTCATTTTTGGCATCACAATTAATGAATTTCATTAAGTTTTATGCCTGACTTTAAAATCTCACTAGTAGGTTTTATATGCAAATTAGTATTTGGAAGCATCCTGAAACTTATGTCAGCATCCAGTTAAAAGGAGTTCCAATAACCAGACATTTTTTTATTTTGCTTTACAGCTTGCTTAAAACTTGTTCAAAGTTGTGATTCTGAAGACATCATTGACTTTATACTCCAAGATGTTGAGAGCAAGGTTAGTGTCACTTCTCTTATACAATTTTCATTTCACATTAGTTTGGAAATATAATACGTATTCAATTTAAACAAGAATAAATACCCTTTAATGGTTTCTACTCTACCATTAATCTGTATTGCTGACAATGAATGTTGCTTAAGTTTTCTAACAATAAGTTCACAGTTCCAACATTGGACAAATTTTTCTACTGTTTTCTTTATTTTCCAGATGGAAGTAATAAATAGCCACAAGGAATTGTTACCTTTATATCTTCTGTTGGGAAGACTGGTTCAAAAGTTCTCTGAGCTGTCAGACAAGTGCTTACAACATTATGGTAAATCAATTATATGTTGGGCCCCTAGATAGTCAGTGGTGGCCTTTTTAGTAACTAACTTGTTAGGACTGTTATGTGAAGAAAAGTGAATAGTGCCTCAACTGATTTCAATAGTATTTATCCACAGTGTTTACACCTATGATAGGAAGATCCCTTTCAATTTTACAATTTTCAAAAAAATCATAGTTTTAATGACCTGGACCTCCTGCAGTTACCCCAAAAATCCACCTATACAACTTGAAAAAGTCAAGCAACAATAACATAAATGAACATGTTTCAGTTGAAGTATATTTAAGTAGTATTTGAAGTGATCTATGCTAAATATATTTGATGAATTATTTTTAATATGTATATGGAAAGTTGTGTCAAATTGCCATAAAACAGTGAGAAGCTCATCAACCTGAGCATGAAACTGATGATTAATTCTCTTCATATCTGCTGATTTGAATTAGTACATCTACATGTGTGTGATCTTCAACAGACACATGCAATAACCAAACCTTGATTGATATAGACAGAGAGAAGAGCTTAAGCTGCCTTTCTGCTTCTCCCATTAATCAAATTACTTGAGTGCAATGAGCATCAAAAGGAATACATATTGACACACTTGTAGTTTTTGATTAAGCTCATTAGTTTTATGAATGAAGATAAGATTGAAGGAAGTAAGGTTAATAATTAATAAGTATTAATACCTATATAGACATAAGGTGATCCTCTTTCATTCACAGAGGTGATGGGAGGGGTATCAATTGAAAACTGACATGTTTAATAATGATGGAAGTATTATTTGTTAGGGAAACGATTTAGTTTGCACACACTCTTACAGGAGAAATGAGCAAATAAAAGTTCCCGTATAAAACTAGACCAAATTTATGTGATAAAAAATAGATCAATGTGATCTATAAACAGTTAATTACAATATTTTATATTTTATCAAACCCATGTAGGGCCGGATCCAACCATTTTCAAAAGTAGAGTTACCAACCCAATATAAAAAGGTGGGTAGGGTGTTCCAACCACATGTCCCCATTCAAATGCATTGATCGTCCATAATAAAAACTTTAAAAATGGATACTCATATGGTTTACCTATATATTTGGGAGACATGATTTATTTATGAGTTATATTGTTTCGAATTACCTTTCAGTTCTTTGTGTCTACTGTTTCTATATTTGTAGTTGTTTCTATTTGCGCCTCATACCAATCTTTTGGGTTCATCCTATTGCGATATTACAGTTTGTTCTTATCTTGTGCTGTCCCAGGTATATGGGAGAGTTGGGCACTCACACGAATGTTAAACCCTGCCACATTCTTTTTTGCTTGTCCGAAGTCAGGAGTCTGAAGTACAGTGGTTGTTTTTGAGTAGTGTTTTTTTTTTTATTATTATAATTGTTGTTTTTGTAAGTTACTAAAGGCTATTTGTTTTCCTGTTTTAATTCTTTCATATTTTTCATGTATGGACCTTTTTTATCCCACTATACATTATGTTTTTTCATTGTTGAAGGCTGTAAGGTGGCATATAGTTGCTTATTTTCCTTTAAATTTAACTCTGATAGTTAGTTGTCTAATTGGCAATCCTATCACAACTACAGTGACAATTTACCTCTAACCATCTTCTATAGTAAAAGGATGCATATAAAATAGGGACTGACTCAGTAAATGACTGGGTTCTGTGAATGTTCAAATGGATCAGCCTTTTATTAACCACAAATAGCTATTTTGCCCTGAGCCTTAAACTTGCATGTAAAACACAATTATTAAGAAAAAGGCACCCTCCCTTTTGCCCCAACTCCTACACCTGCAAAATCACCTGTTATTGTGATGACAAAAATGTTTTCTCTATGTAAATTATAACAACATGGACACAAGCTATTATGATCATATGAAAATATTTATACTATTACTACTAATATACTACTTATATACTTATTTTCCGAATCATTATATACTAAGGGCTAATTACATGCAAATCAATCAATTAATAGATACAGCCAATACAAAATAGATATGATAATTAATACATATAACAACAATAATTATTCAATAATAAACATATTATCCACATATATTATCATCACAAGCATACCAATCAAGAAAGAGGAACAGACAATACACTATAACAAGGATTATTGATACATATAACAAACAATAATTTTTCAATATCAATCATATTATCATTACATCCATATCAATTTAGTAGACAATGCAGACAGTACAATATAATTATGATTACTATTGCATATAGCAAGCAATTGATAATTGTTCATCAATAAAGGTGGATAATCAGTCTATTATAGTTTTAATAGTTTGAAATTCATAGCACCAACTTATACCTATAACCTAAACAACTATTGGATTAGCAAAGGTTAATTATATTTTGAGTAAGCAAAGTATCTATATTTACTAATCAATTAAGCATTTTTAATAACATAATGGCATATTCCACTACAGTGTATCTTTCGTCTTCTATTGAATGCATGATTTGTTATGTACTTATTCAATATTTAAGCTGCTATATTTAACTGTATTATGTATTTTATTTTGTATGTCTTTTTTCTCTTTTCCTTTTTTATTTGTATTAATAATTTTTGAAGGCCTCATGGAAGATTAACATGTAATTGTTAAATGTGTTATACCTTCGTTAAATAAAGAATTTTAGTGTTATTTTATTATTACAGTATCTTGAATTTACTTGTAGATCAGTTAATTACAAAGTTGTGTACAGGACTTTGTTGTCCAGAAGAAGATGTTCAGTCTGCTATTTTGTTTATAATGGTTTACATCTTTGAAGGTCGTTGGGAAGACTTTTTATCACCTAGGCAACTAACACAACTGTGTGAAGATCTTGTGTGCATGCTTAACTCTGCCAAAACACAGATATTAATGATGAATTCTTTGGGTAAATATCAAAGTCTAACACACCATATCTGCATAGGTGTACAGGTGCTGCATTGTAAACAATCTATGTGGTGATACCAGATGGGAAATACCAAACCCAAAATAAACATGTCTGCATTTTGTTTGACCAATTTTCTTCTAAATTATAAATAGATAAACAGCTGATATATAAGTTTCTTGTACCTATCTTTAATTGACACTTGTTTAAGATTGGTATTTTTTTGATAATGTTGAAATAATACAGTGAAATGGTTGTGTTATCACTTTCCTAAAAAAACACCCTGACAAACAAAAATGTTACATTAAAATCAACCAATCACAAGCAACAATATAAAAAAATAAACAATAAAATCTAAGTTAGAGCAAAACAAAAAGGGTTATGTACAGATATCAGCTTACACATTTTTAAAACCATTAAAACAATTCAAATGGGATAGTGATTATATAAGATACTAAAAGAAAAGTTGATAGGAGATCTGTTACTATATTGACCAACTCAAATTATTATGTTAGACAGACTTTTTCACAAATCAGTTTTTATATTTATAATTTTATTTTAAATATCAGACATTTTAAAAGCTGAAGATGTTGCAATGAGACAACAGAACAATTGTGTTTTATCAGTAAATGCTCCATCTGAAGCTAATTATAAGATTCCATTAATATTTACTTTTGATTACGTATCAGAGAAGATATGGAATCAAAATCATCTATAGAAAGCCTTTATGTAAATATCTACAGATTTAATGCACTTAAACATCTTCTTCAAGTAATAGACTGTTTTATTAAGTAACCAAAACAACATTCTTCACTGATGGAGTTGATAACACTTCTCTGTTGGGTGTTTAGATTAACATTCTTTAAACTGGAAGTGATCAGAAATATAGATAGAAATTTATTACAAATTATGTTTTGAACTTTATTATTATGATATACAATGCTATTTTCATTATCTTTATATTGGAAATATATTATAAATGTCTTGAACTTCATTATTATGATATACAATGCTATTTTCATTATCTTTATATTGGAAATACATTATGAATTATGTTTTGAACTTTATTATTATGATATTCAATGCTATTTTCATTACCTTAAATTTTTTTTAATGTTTGGAATGAAATAGAAGACCAATTTAGATTTTATACCCTAAATGATTTATATTCTATTAATGTTACAACTCCACTCATACGAAGTAGATATTATTAAAAGTTTTGCTGTTTTATTTAGATCTTATTGGATTTGATCCAATTGAATGGTTATGTTTTTGACTTCTCAAGCATACCAGATGAAGGTTTCTAAATGCATGCACATAATGGCCTTAGCTAAATCATACACTTATATTAAAATTGAAGTTTATCATTTTTTGTTTTCAGTTTTTCAATTAGAAGTTTTGACTGGCAGTTTCCCTTAAAATCGCAATAAAAAAAAATCATATTTTCTGGAAACAGTGTGTGTTTTTTTTTATGCCCCACCTACAATAGTAGAGAGGCATTATGTTTTCTGGTCTGTGGGTCTGTTCGTCCATCCATCCGTTCGTCCCACTTCAGGTTAAAGTTTTTGGTAGTTTTTGATGAAGGTAGTTTTGGTCAAGGTAGTTTTTGATGAAGTTGAAGTCCAATCAACCTGAAACTTAGTACACATGTTCCTTATGATATGATCTTTCTAATTTTAATGCCAAATTAGAGTTTTGACCCCAATTTCACGGTCCAATGAACATAGAAAATGATAGTGCGAGTGGGGCATCTGTGTACTTGGCACATATTCTTGTTTTAGGTTTTCAAATGTAACATTTTTACATTTTAAAAAATGTAAAGGAAACAAAGCAGTAATTTCTAAAGTAGCAAAACAAACATCCATTTGACCTTTCTAAGGTATAGCATACCTCGAATAATATTTTAGAACAATTACCTAACATTTAAAAAAAAATATGTTGGTTTCATTTACTAGGTTTGCTTGCAAAATTACTGCTGAGTGAGAGATGGACAAACTTTATAATGACCTTGACTGTTGATGGAACAACACTTCTGGCAGTACTGAAGAAGATGGTAGCTTGTACTATTGAAGTTGTACAACAACTGGCTATACAGATATTGTCATGCATAATACAAAAAGATAATCAACAAGCTTACTCCTGCCATATTCTTCAGACAGATCTTCTAGGTACTGAATGTTCATGTAGACCAATTCAGATTATATTAAATCATGAGTAAATTTGGAAGAAAATAGATAAAGGTCTCTAGAAAGATGTGCTTTTCATTTTGATTGAATGACCTTTATTTTTCTTAGAAAAATACAAATAATTTGATATTTTATTTGACAGTCTCCCTGTAAAATATTACCATCAATTGGAATTTGAAAGGGGAGTTTTATCTGTTGAACATAAGACTGATTTGTAAAAAAATATGTTGGGTAATTTTTGTGAGAAATTTGAACAATATAAGAAGGCATATGTGATTTGGGCAGGTGGTGGATTTGATTTTTCATTGGACTCCCCATGTGATATATAAAAAGATATTCTTCTTCAGAACAACTTAACCAATTGAAATTAGTCCTGGAAAAAATGTTTTTAATGAGAAGTTATGATGTTTTTTCTGTACTGCATATTATGTGTAAATTGGGTACTACACTTTATGTTGGACCCAATAAAAAACAAGGTTTTTGACAATAAGCATCCAACATTGAACCATCAAGGGCTTTACTGGGGTTCTTCAGGTAAAATTATATTAAATAAATCACATCCCAACAATGAAAATGCATTTTTTATACCCTTGAAAGTAAAATTTGGTTAGCAATACAGGTTCGTGTGGTCCTCTTAATTAGGAAATGAAAGTTTTCTTTTACAGACTTTGAAATTGTGGTCAGTAATCAATCAATAAATAAATATTTATAAATTACATGTAATGATTCAGTTCTTGAGAATCAGCATCACAGGTACATTAAACTGCACTTTATTCAACACTTACTTATAAGTGCTTTATATAGTCTGTACTTGAATAGATTTTTGTGTTTATAATGAGGGAACGATTAACACAATTATGCTTTATACAGAATTTTTATTTGAGAAGCTAAATACCAGAAATACCCAGATCATTGAGTAAGAATTTGTTTTGTTTTTGTTCTTTTTCCAGCATTTCATATATAAAGGGAAATAACTATGACATATTTTGACTGACTTAACAGTAGATTATATATACTTTACAAACTTATTCATAGCTCACCGTGAGATTTCAAAATCAAATAAAACACAGTTTTGATCTAGTATCAAACAGGGTCATACGATTTGAAATTTTACAAAGCTCTGTTAGACAATGGAAAAATCATAAGACATTTTTGAAAACATTAACACTTAACATCCTGTTTGCTGTATTGTAAAACAGAATGAGACAGAGCAGTTGTATGTTTTGTTTTTTATGCCCCACCTACGATAGTAGAGGGGCATTATGTTTTCTGGTCTGTGCCTCCGTCTGTCCGTCCATTCGTTCGTCCTTCCGTCCGTTCGTCCCGCTTTAGGTTAAAGTTTTTTGTCAAGGTAGTTTTTTGATGAATTGAAGTCCAATCAACTTGAAACTTAGTACACATGTTCCCCATGATATGATCTTTCTAATTTTAATGCCAAATTAAAGTTTTGACCCCAATTTCACGGTCCACTGAACATGGAAAATGATAGTGCAAGAGGGGTATCAGTGTACTAAGGACACATTCTTGTTTTAATATATGATAGTTGTGCCAATTGCCTTCACTAAAATGTATGACATTATTTTCTTATTGTCTATTGTCTGGTATATCCAATTGAAAAGATATTTGTTTTCAATTGACTTCAGAATGGCCCCATGTCCCCTAGTACCTAGTAGTGACTTCTGAAAGATTTTTTGACACATACCTCACATCACCTTTTATTCAAATTATGCAAAGAAAAATAGGAGTTAGTTATTTAATAAGTGGAGATAACTTTTTAAAATTTATTCAAATTCAAGGGGAGATAAATAAGCTAAATATTAATGCATATTCACTGAATTTTACAATTTTTTATGATCTTTCATCATTTAAAATATTTTAGAAATAAAATGTTTTAGTTTTATTACTAGTCTTGATGAGTGTTCCATAAAAATAGTGGAAAAAGTATGTTTGGGTCCATTTGTTATTGCACATTTAATAATGCCTGATTTTAAGCTGGGATCAGCATAATTTTGATGTAAATTTCCTTTTATATATTTTGAAATTAAGCTGGATCATTACTTTTTTTTGTTGTTGTTAACATTTAATATTGATTGTTATTTTATCTTAAAAAGTCACTTATTATATGATAAAAAGGGTAAAATCTGTTTAAATTTCATTCCATTATAATTTAATTCAAACCAATTGAAAACTTTTGTGAAAAACATAAAATGTTTCAGAATAGGAGTACAAATTATATACTTTATTTTTACATCTATCTTTTATGTAAGAATTTAGAAAATTCTAGTCATGGTAATCAGTTTATAGAAATGTTTCCTTACAGTATACTCATTATTTTAATTTGAATTTTATTTTCTAAATGTTCTTGTTATTATATATGCATCCTTTTAGCGGAACATATTTCTCTATTTTTCATTAATCTTTAAACATAATTACTATTTTTGTATTTTAGACATATTTTGATATGTTTACTGCCACTAAGTCACATGGAGCAGTTCTATTCTAGAAATCATTCAGTATATGGTAAGTGGACTATGGTTATTGACTTATTTTTTATTTATTTCTATTTTTTGGGGTGTCTTTTATTGCTAGTAGCTAAACTTCCTGTAGTAATTGGTGAGCTATTAGGGGTCATCTTGATCTTAAAAAATATCAGTATTTGTAAAGTATTATAGCAAAGTACTACTAATGTGAAAAATATTAAACATATGTAAATGGAATTTTATTTCACCTTGAGAAACTAAAATATTTCCTTAGTTCATTTCAGTGGTTTTAGTTTGAAATCTCATCCTATTTATTTTTTTCTCATATATCAACTCAGATATTAGGAATAGTAGTAAATGGACCTGAAATAAATTATTAAGGCATATATCTTTTTCTTGATTTTTGTCTAGAATATGAAGCTGAAGCGGTGTAGAGTGTAAAGAGAAGTAACTCTTGATTTTTTGTCTTCACATTTTATGATCTGTTTTATACAAACAACTGTCTGGCATATCTTTTCATTCAGTCAGATTAAAAAAAAGAATTAACAAAGACCTATGATGAAGATATTGATGAAAGATGTATTCTGTATAACTGTTCAAGTGTTTTATGATTTTACATAATTGATCAAATTTTGCTTGCCTAATTATTTGACATGACAACATGCTGTAAGCATTGTAGACCTTTCGATAACTGTAAATGCTTGGTTTATGTTTGGATGTTAAGACCCAAAGGTATTTAGATTGTGGTGAGGGGGGATCTATACTTATATTTCTATCTGCGGGAATTTCTCGCTACATTGAAGACCTGTTGGTGACCTTCTGCTGTTGTGTTTTTTTTTCTATGGTCGGGTTGTTGTCTCTTTGGCACATTCCCGATTTCCATTCTCAATTTTATTATAGGTGAGATAACCAAGAGGCTTAGTGAAGGAAATTACAATAGTACACATTAAAATTTGGACAGTTTCTTTGTATATTTTTATAGGTATAGAAGTTCTGTTGAAGACACTACATACCTTGAAGACCATGAACCATTATGTTCTCACAAAGAAAATTATTGAAATCATTGGCATCATATTTGACAGGTAAATAAAATTTGCTGTTCTTTAATAGTTTGAAAATTATTTTTTTTAAGGAAAATGGTGTGATATACTGGATGACATTGCTGTTTCATTTTTGTGAATAGGTAATCTTTTCTGTTACTTTTGCTTATAGGCTAAATAAATTTTGACATAATTGTGGGAAGATGTATATATATACCTTACAAGGTTCACTCCTTATTTTATCTTTTTATGGTCTTTCCATTTAGTATAGAAGATTATATGTTGACTTCTAGATGTTCTCTAGATGATTTGTATTGTTGTTCGGTTGTCTTATTGACAAATACCCAACATCTCATTTTATTTATGTAAAATTAACTCATGTTCATGTATAAAAACTGTGCATAAGTTATATTTAGAAATTATATAAAAAATCTTTTAAGACAGTTTTTTAAGTGATCCTTGGGTAAATATTACCACTCTGAAATAATGTCTTTTATTATTATAAGCAATGTAATGGATTTCTTTTTCAGACAGCCCTCTAAGTCACCATTGTTTGTAAACAGTACCACTCTGAAATTGTGTCTAGATATCATTATAAGTATTGTTGAACATAGTCACCCTGGTGTTTTTGCTGCAGCCTTAGAAATGACAAAAGCCTTCTTGAGGTGAGGAAAAAAATCATGTGAATATGTTTGCATATTTTAGCCATTTACAGATCACTTTGAATCACTCAAATAACTTTGTTGATACTTTGTCATTCCAAATAACTATGTGTTATGCGTCATTGTAGATGTTGAACATTTTATCTTCTCATTTATGACCAGTATGTAAAAATAAGAAAATTTGGTATGAATGCCCATGAGACAACTATCCACTTGTTACCAAATGACATAGGAGTTAGCAACTATCTGAGACTGATCACTACACGACCTTCAATATTGCGCAAAACACATACTGCTTAGTAAGCTTTAAAAGGCTCTGAAATATTTAGTATAATCTGATTCTATAGTATCAATTCAAGTGTTGTTATTGTCTTGAGCAGAGAACATTTATTATAAAAAAAAAAAAGCTGAAAAAAATAGTTTTTTATAGAATGCACAGTAAATCCAACACAAGGTAGACAACTTTGGAATCAGTTAAAAAGCAACTTTTTGGTATAAAGATTTCAATTCTCTTTATTAAATTGCCAGTTATGAACAGATATTTTTCCCAAGTCACATGCATTTATAACAAGTTTCCAAAAGTCTCAAAACTATATTTGTACCCTTTTGAAGTTTATCATGTATTGTAAGAGTCACATGATTTTTCATAAACAACTACTTTACAGAAAGAAAATATACAACATTTTAGACAAATTTGATACATTTCAGAAAAGAACATATGCTGAGACCTGTTCCTGTCTCAGATTTGAAGACAATTCTTCAGAAAATGACAGGAAAGGTTCAGATATTTGTATGTGAAACAGAATTATTTGAAAAACAGAAATCTAAAACCAAAGTTAGTGATGTTAGCAGTGTGTTTTGTGAAGCAATGTTGGCGGCAAGCAGGTTTGTAATTTATTGCTACTGTATTCAAAACCAACCTTGCTGGGCATTGTTCATATCCTTTTATAAAGTGAGATGTTACTTTTCTTTTCATATGAAATTAAACATTTATTTAAAAACTTCAGAATTATGAAAATAATGACCATGTATTAATATCATTATAAAATCTTCACAGTAGATATATGTATTTTACAGAGAAAAACAAAAGAATCACTTAAAAGTATGTTTTATATTTCATTTATTATTAGTTTTTAGCTCACCTGGCCCGAAGGGCCAAGTGAGCTTTTCTCATCACTTGGCGTCCGGCGTCCGTCGTTGCGTCGTCGTCCGTCGTCCGTCGTCGTCCGTCGTCGTTAACTTTTACAAAAATCTTCTCCTCTGAAACTACTGGGCCAAATCAAACCAAACTTGGCTACAATCATCATTGGGGTATCTAGTTTAAAAAATGTGTGGCGTGACCCGGTCAACCAACCAAGATGGCCGCCACGGCTAAAAATAGAACATAGGGGTAAAATGCAGTTTTTGGCTTATAACTCAAAAACCAAAGCATTTAGAGCAAATCTGACATGTATAAAAATGTTTATCAGGTCAAGATCTATCTGCCCTGAAATTTTCAGATGAATCGGTCAATCGGTTGTTGGGTTGCTGCCCCTGAATTGGTAATTTTGAGGAAATTTTGCTGTTTTTGGTTATTATCTTGAATATTATTATAGATAGAGATAAATTGTAAACAGCAATAATGTTCAGCAAAGTAAGATCTACAAATAAGTCAACATGACCAAAATGGTCAGTTGACCCGTTTAGGAGTTATTGCCCTTTATAGTCAATTTTTAACCATTTTTCGTTAATTAAAGTAATCTTTTACAAAAATCTTCTCCTCTGAAACTACTGGGCCAAATTAATCCAAACTTGGCCACAATCATCTTTGGGGTATCTAGTTTAAAAAATGTGTGGCGTGACCTGGTCAACCAACCAAGATGGCCGCCACGGCTAAAAATAGAACAAAGGGGTAAAATGCAGTTTTTGGCTTATAACTCAAAAACCAAAGCATTTTGAGGAAATCTGACATGGGATAAAAATGTTTATCAGGTCAAGATCTATCTGCCTTGAAATTTTCAGATGAATCGGTCAATCGGTTGTTGGATTGCTGCCCCTGAATTGGTAATTTTGAGGAAATTTTGCTGTTTTTGGTTATTATCTTGAATATTATTATAGATAGAGATAAACTGTAAACAGCAATAATGTTCAACAAAGTAAGATCTACAAATAAGTCAACATGACCAAAATGGTCAGTTGACCCGTTTAGGAGTTATTGCCCTTTATAGTCAATTTTTAACCATTTTTCGTAAATTAAAGTAATCTTTTACAAAAATCTTCTCCTCTGAAACTACTGGGCCAAATTAATCCAAACTTGGCCACAATCATCTTTGGGGTATCTAGTTTAAAAAATGTGTGGCGTGACCCGGTCAACCAACCAAGATGGCCGCCACGGCTAAAAATAGAACATAGGGGTAAAATGCAGTTTTTGGCTTATAACTCAAAAACCAAAGCATTTTGAGGAAATCTGACATGGGATAAAAATGTTTATCAGGTCAAGATCTATCTGCCCTGAAATTTTCAGATGAATCGGTCAATCGGTTGTTGGGTTGCTGCCCCTGAATTGGTAATTTTGAGGAAATTTTGCTGTTTTTGGTTATTATTTGAATATTATTATAGATAGAGATAAATTGTAAACAGCAATAATGTTCAGCAAAGTAAGATCTACAAATAAGTCAACATGACCAAAATGGTCAGTTGACCCGTTTAGGAGTTATTGCCCTTTATAGTCAATTTTTAACCATTTTTTGTAAATTAAAGTAATCCTTTACAAAAATCTTCTCCTCTGCAACTACTGGGCCAAATTAATCCAAACTTGGCCACAATCATCTTTGGGGTATCTAGTTTAAAAAATGTGTGGCGTGACCTGGTCAACCAACCAAGATGGCCGCCACCGCTAAAAATAGAACATAGGGGTAAAATGCAGTTTTTGGCTTATAACTCAAAAACCAAAGCATTTTGAGGAAATCTGACATGGGATAAAAATGTTTATCAGGTCAAGATCTATCTGCCCTGAAATTTTCAGATGAATCGGTCAATCGGTTGTTGGGTTGCTGCCCCTGAATTGGTAATTTTGAGGAAATTTTGCTGTTTTTGGTTATTATCTTGAATATTATTATAGATAGAGATAAACTGTAAACAGCAATAATGTTCAGCAAAGTAAGATCTACAAATAAGTCAACATGACCAAAATGGTCAGTTGACCCCTTTAGGAGTTATTGCCCTTTATAGTCAATCTTTAACCATTTTTCATAAATCTAAGTAATCTTTTACAAAATCTCCACTGAAACTACTAGGCCACAATCATCTTTGGGGTATCTAGTTTGAAAAATGTGTCCGATGACCTGGCCATTCAACCAAGATGGCCGCCACGGCTAAAAATAGAACATAGGGGTAAAATGCAGTTTTTGGCTTATAACTATGAAACCAAAGCATCTAGAGCAAATCTGACAAGAAGTTAAATTGTTAATCAAGTCAATATCTATCTGCCCTGAATTTTTCAGATGAATTGGACAACTGGTTGTTGGGTTGCTGCCCTCCAATTGGTAATTTTTAAAGAAATTTTGCCGTTTTTGGTTATCTTGAATACTATTATAGATAGCGATAAACTGTAAACAGCAATAATGTTCAGCAAAGTAAGATCTACAAATAAGTCAACATGACCTAAATGGTCAATTGACCCCTTAAGGAGTTATTGCCCTTTATAGTCAATTTTTAACAATTTTCATTAATTTGGTAAATTTATGCAAATATAGTTCTCTGTTACTAATGGGCAAAGTTCATTATAGATATAATTGTAAGAAGCAAAATCGTTCAGTAAAGTAAGAACTTCAAACACATCACCATCACCAAAATACAATTTTGTCATGAATCCATTTGTGTCCTTTGTTTAATATGCACATAGACCAAGGTGAGCGACACAGGCTCTTTAGAGCCTCTAGTTTAATTGAAGATTAATTAATAATTTATTTCTCTTTAGATTAGTTATGGATTGTAAGAGAGATCCGTCAACATGTATGTCTGCTTTCCTGGCTCCTGATGCTGTAGACAACAATGGATCAACCATAGAAAGTCTGGGAGAACTAGTAGTCACAATACTGTCACAAAATTCTATCTCTTTAGCTGTGGTAATGTGATTTTATATTAAGTTTAGCTTCTGTGCTTTGGCTATAATATTATTTATTTGGTTTGTAATCTTATAACAACATTGACTATGAAATATAAAAAAGAAGATGTGGTATGATTGCCAAGGAGACAACTCTCCACAAGAAACCAAATAACATAGAAATTAACAACTATAGGTCATTGTACGGTCTTCAACAACGAGCAAACTTCTTAGTAAACCATGGTAAGAATCCTTATCTCTAAAAGTCAAGTGATGCAAGTCTCCACTTAAAACCTACGGACAATGATATAAACAAAAAAAAAGTAAATTACACAGTCAATATTTTTTCCTCTTCATGATGTAACAGTGAGAGGAGTTCAATCATAGGGTAGAATTTTCATTACTTCTACCAGTAGGCAGTATTTAAAATGTATTTCAAAATACCTGGCATAGTTAACAAGTTTATATTATATATTTTGTATTTAAAAGCTCCAAAAGAATGTCTTTTTTTATATTATTTAAAGTTATCACTGTCCTCAACACACCTCCTTCCCACACCACAAAAAAATTAAAATCCATTACAAAAAAGTTTTTATTTTTCAAAATAAAATTGATTGCTGACCTATTTTTCAGAGTCTACTTGACAACAAAGACAGCCCAGACCATTGTTGTTTACTTTTCCAGTTACTAAGCAGTTTGCAACAATTAGATCAAATAGAGCACAAGAACATTGTATCACAGTTAACTTGTGGAGGAATCATGTCAAAAGCTGTCAATATACGATGTTCTCTCAGGTATTTGATTGTTTGATTACTTTTTTTGTTAAATTAATGGGTACACAAATTTCAAAATAAGGTTGTATGCAAAACGATGAAATTGAATACCAATGAAAATACAATTTTCATTAATATCCCCAAAAAAATTGTATCCACAAAAATAAATGACTCCACAGCAGATTGTTTGACCATTGTAATTGGTTAGAGATAGGTAACTTTTCACATGTTTTATTATACCCCGCTTTAAAATTATACCCCCACTTAAAAAAAGGGGGAGTTATACTGTTTTACCTCTGTCTGTCCATCCTTTCATCAGTCCATCCGTCAGTCCGTCCGTCCCATGAATATTTTTTTCAGGAACTACTTGACAAGGAGTTCTGAAATTTGGTTCAGGGTTCATATAAGTCAGTTATACCGTGTGATGTGTTTTCAGATACATCACTCAACAATTTCTTGTTTACTGAAATATTTTGGCGGGGGTATCATCAATGGGCAGTAGCTGGCAGTTTTACTTGTTGTATCATGGTTGAAATTTAATTCTGTATCTATATTTCAGGGATTCCCAAACTAACCTACAGCATGCAGACCCCTGTCTATTAACTTGTTGTCTGTTATCTGTATTTCAGGGATTGCCATACAAACCTACAGCATGTAGACCCTTGTCTATTAACTTGGTGTCTGTTGTTGTACCAGGAAGAAAATAAAGATGATCCTTGTCCTGGAGAATTAGAAATTAGCATAGATAACATATTTGGTAATCATTATATCATTTTAATAATTAAAATTGACAACAACACTTCAAAAGATCTGCAATTTTATTATCTATGTCTACATGTTTCGCCTGCAAGGCAGGCTTCATCAGGACAATTTTTATACAGAAATTGAGCCCCTGAAGTACTCAAAGTGGTGCATTGAATTTGACGTCGTCATGGTGAGAGAAACAATGAAAAGTGAAAGTAGCAATACAGAGTTATAAATAGATAAGATAAATATAGAAAATTAAAGTTTGTAAACAATGTAACTTGAGTTCGTTTTACTATTATATGATACATGAAATTGTTTTAAAGGCTTGGCATGTAATAGGACGAACTTCCCATGGTTCCTACCACTTCCCAAGGCTTCTCTTCCAACCTGGCCATAGTTGGAGGTTACTACTTCCCGGCGCGTCGGCAACAATAGGAAGATTATGATCGCCGCTGTGGATAATAAAATTGTCAAAAACTGTTCCTTTGTTAATTATTTGGTGACTATATAATTTTTGGATCGTCTGCAGTAGTTGGTCTGTATAATGGCATAGTTGTGAATTCCTAGTTCATTTAAGATCGGCGCCCGTGGTACGTTTCTTCTGCAATCATTTATATCTGCTATCATTTATAGATGTATAGGTGGTATCGGACATCTTGGTCATCTTGATTCAGTTGTTATTTCGTTGTAAGTATGGAATATTCCTTGGTCCATGTATATGCTGGTGGCCTGTAGATCGGCGCTGTTAGCTTGGCGGTTCCTTTCGGATGCAGGGGTTCACGATTAAATAATAAATTAAATTCCGCGAGGTGAACCAACGCCTGTGAAATCGTTTTGGTAGAGTCCCTGAAGTGGATACCTTGGTATGCCGGGTTGTCAAATCATGCAAATGAATGCAATCCTTAAATAATAATTAAAATTGACAACAACACTTCAAACTTATACATTTCTGTATAAAAATTGTCCTGATGAAGCCTGCCTTGCAGGCGAAACATGTAGACATAGATAATAAAATTGCAGATCTTTTGAAGTGTTGTTGTCAATTTTAATTATTATTTAAGGATTGCATTCATTTGCATGATTTGACAACCCGGCATACCAAGGTATCCACTTCAGGGACTCTACCAAAACGATTTCACAGGCGTTGGTTCACCTCGCAGAATTTAATTTATTATTTAATCGTGAACCCCTGCATCCGAAAGGAACCGCCAAGCTAACAGCGCCGATCTACAGGCCACCAGCATATACATGGACCAAGGAATATTCCATACTTACAACGAAATAACAACTGAATCAAGATGACCAAGATGTCCGATACCACCTATACATCTATAAATGATAGCAGATATAAATGATTGCAGAAGAAACGTACCACGGGCGCCGATCTTAAATGAACTAGGAATTCACAACTATGCCATTATACAGACCAACTACTGCAGACGATCCAAAAATTATATAGTCACCAAATAATTAACAAAGGAACAGTTTTTGACAATTTTATTATCCACAGCGGCGATCATAATCTTCCTATTGTTGCCGACGCGCCGGGAAGTAGTAACCTCCAACTATGGCCAGGTTGGAAGAGAAGCCTTGCGAAGTGGTAGGAACCATGGGAAGTTCGTCCTATTAGATGCCAAGCCTTTAGAACAATTTCATGTATCATATAATAGTAAAGCGAACTCAAGTTACATTGTTTACAAACTTTAATTTTCTATATTTATCTTATCTATTTATAACTCTGTATTGCTACTTTCACTTTTCATTGTTTCTCTCACCATGACGACGTCAAATTCAATGCACCACTTTGAGTACTTCAGGGGCTCAATTTCTGTATAAAAATTGTCCTGATGAAGCCTGCCTTGCAGGCGAAACATGTAGACATAGATAATAAAATTGCAGATCTTTTGAAGTGTTGTTGTCAATTTTAATTATTATTTAAGGATTGCATTCATTTGCATGATTTGACAACCCGGCATACCAAGGTATCCACTTCAGGGACTCTACCAAAACGATTTCACAGGCGTCTGTTCACCTCGCGGAATTTAATTTATTATTTAATCGTGAACTCCTGCATCCGAAAGGAACCGCCAAGCTAACAGCGCCGATCTACAGGCCACCAGCATATACATGGACCAAGGAATATTCCATACTTACAACGAAATAACAACTGAATCAAGATGACCAAGATGTCCGATACCACCTATACATCTATAAATGATAGCAGATATAAATGATTGCAGAAGAAACGTACCACGGGCGCCGATCTTAAATGAACTAGGAATTCACAACTATGCCATTATACAGACCAACTACTGCAGACGATCCAAAAATTATATAGTCACCAAATAATTAACAAAGGAACAGTTTTTGACAATTTTATTATCCACAGCGGCGATCATAATCTTCCTATTGTTGCCGACGCGCCGGGAAGTAGTAACCTCCAACTATGGCCAGGTTGGAAGAGAAGCCTTGCGAAGTGGTAGGAACCATGGGAAGTTCGTCCTATTAGATGCCAAGCCTTTAGAACAATTTCATGTATCATATAATAGTAAAACGAACTCAAGTTACATTGTTTACAAACTTTAATTTTCTATATTTATCTTATCTATTTATAACTCTGTATTGCTACTTTCACTTTTCATTGTTTCTCTCACCATGACGACGTCAAATTCAATGCACCACTTTGAGTACTTCAGGGGCTCAATTTCTGTATAAAAATTGTCCTGATGAAGCCTGCCTTGCAGGCGAAACATGTAGACATAGATAATAAAATTGCAGATCTTTTGAAGTGTTGTTGTCAATTTTAATTATTATTTAAGGATTGCATTCATTTGCAATATTGATTTGACAACCCGGCATACCAAGGTATCCACTTCAGGGACTCTACCAAAACGATTTCACAGGCGTTGATTCACCTCGCGGAATTTAATTTATTATTTAATCGTGAACCCCTGCATCCGAAAGGAACCGCCAAGCTAACAGCGCCGATCTACAGGCCACCAGCATATACATGGACCAAGGAATATTCCATACTTACAACGAAATAACAACTGAATCAAGATGACCAAGATGTCCGATACCACCTATACATCTATAAATGATAGCAGATATAAATGATTGCAGAAGAAACGTACCACGGGCGCCGATCTTAAATGAACTAGGAATTCACAACTATGCCATTATACAGACCAACTACTGCAGACGATCCAAAAATTATATAGTCACCAAATAATTAACAAAGGAACAGTTTTTGACAATTTTATTATCCACAGCGGCGATCATAATCTTCCTATTGTTGCCGACGCGCCGGGAAGTAGTAACCTCCAACTATGGCCAGGTTGGAAGAGAAGCCTTGCGAAGTGGTAGGAACCATGGGAAGTTCGTCCTATTAGATGCCAAGCCTTTAGAACAATTTCATGTATCATATAATAGTAAAACGAACTCAAGTTACATTGTTTACAAACTTTAATTTTTTATATT
Organism: Mytilus edulis; assembly: GCF_963676685.1. NCBI lineage: Eukaryota > Metazoa > Mollusca > Bivalvia > Mytilida > Mytilidae > Mytilus > Mytilus edulis. The sequence continues at coordinate 18,508,998 of NC_092352.1, forward strand.
TATCTTATCTATTTATAACTCTGTATTGCTACTTTCACTTTTCATTGTTTCTCTCACCATGACGACGTCAAATTCAATGCACCACTTTGAGTACTTCAGGGGCTCAATTTCTGTATAAAAATTGTCCTGATGAAGCCTGCCTTGCAGGCGAAACATGTAGACATAGATAATAAAATTGCAGATCTTTTGAAGTGTTGTTGTCAATTTTAATTATTATTTAAGGATTGCATTCATTTGCATGATTTGACAACCCGGCATACCAAGGTATCCACTTCAGGGACTCTACCAAAACGATTTCACAGGCGTTGGTTCACCTCGCGGAATTTAATTATATCATTTTGTTTACAGTATTTAATTTAGTATAATGATTGAATAGTGAAATATCAATTTAAAGAAGGACTAATAACAGATGGCATTCTCAAATTCATATTATAGTGATAGACAATGACATTTTATTAGTTATATATATTTGATGCTTAAAATTTAGTTATATAAAAAAAAAACAGTAAATAGAAACATAATAGGCATTTCTTATAGAATTTGCTGACATTAAATTGATTTGAATTTTCATCACAGTTAACCTTAACAAAAAAAATTCATGAATTGTCCCCCCTAGACAAGGTTACTTGTAACAACCTTTTCTAACTATGCAGATGGTTTTAATATCATCAGCTGATTTTATTTTATTTTGAAATTAAGTGTGACAGCCCTTTAAGGCAAACAGTCTTTTTAATTCACTTATGGGCTTCAAGATGGTTGAGGGAATGGTGTTTACAGTTTTAGTCTTTTATGAAGAAACATTATCTGACAGGTTAATCAGAAGAACAGGTGATACTTTGGAACTATTGTTGGAGATTCCCTGTACTTACCAAGTTTTGTAAACTTGTTTCAGATAAAAAGTTTAATATGAAGCCAAAAAAGAGGTCCAATATGAAGCCAAAAAGGGTTCCAAGATCTACTGAACCAATAGTCCATTTGCCAATTACCGATTTGATTCTGTTATTACACACTTTTTAAACGAATTACCTCCCTTTGTCACTTGTTGACTGGTTCTATACCGGACAAAATTGGCTTTTGCCAATGCAAAGCATGATGAATTGAAAGTGATGCATCTGCGGTTTAACTAATTTTTCATGAAAAATAGATTCTGATGTCAAAAGTATTAAGCTGAACAACAAATTAATGTAATTAAAAGGTTTGAAAACCTTGAAGATTACAAACATTACGCACAGGTAAATTTGCTCTTTCTACTACCTCTCCATTGTAAAAATTAATGTCCCTCATTAGGGAGACAACTTAAATAGGGATCTCTAAATACAGTGTCAATAACGGTAATTGGCAAATGGACTATTGAAACCTAATTTTTAAAATATGTTCCATATGTTATTATTGTGCTTCTTAATAAAGCCTGTTTTTGGTGTTTGGACAAAATAAATCTAGATAAGCGATTTTGATTCGTGATAGTAACTTTCTGGTATTTAATTTTAGTGAGACTTGATGAAGTGGCAAACTACCTAACTCATTCCTGTATGAGTAAAGATACTGTATTCCTTTACAGTTTTCTACTCTATCACTGCTACAAAAATGATGATCTGTGAGTATTTACCACATTATACTCGATAATCTATGTGTGATAACAATTTAGCTCAAAGTTTGAATTTTAAGGAGTTTGACAGTTTAAAATTTAAATGTTTTAACAAAATCCTAGCAACTTATCAGTTATCAATACTTGTGGAGTATTGAATCAATATTGATGCTGAATTCTGTTTAAGAAAAATTAAATCACAAGAAGCTAGATGAAAAAAGATTAAACAAATTGTTTTAATACAGTTTTTTAAGCCTTGAACAAGAAAAAGAAACTGCAAAAAAATAGTGTGAAAAGTAAGTAGAAAAGTACTCATTTTATTCAATTTAAACTGCTTTTAAAAAAGTATCACTGGTGTCAATGTGATGATTGTAACTGCAATTATGATCATCCCAATGTAGGGAAATTTTAGAAGTCTGATTTCTCCACTTTAACAGCTTATTTTCAGATTTGTTTTTATCAAGAAAAATTTTAATAAGCATCAATGCCATTGAATGTGTTTTTCCTAAATGATATAAAAACTACCAGAAGAACGAAAATTGAGATCCAAAAAAACATGATGATGATCATAACTTCGTCTATGGATGATCATAACTTGGACTTGTTTTTATAAAAAGATGATCGTAACTCAACATTTATGATGTGTTTTTTTCTTTAAATGAACATCATATTTAGCAGAAAACCATATATTGGTCTTACTGAAAACAGTATGATTTTCATTACTGAAAACAGTATGATTTTCAAACTAAATAAAATGAGCGTTAATGAACACCACTATTTATCAAAAAGAAATGTCAACAGGATGATTAGCTGCAGGCAAATGTCCTCAATATATTTATTTAAATCAAAAATTAAGTTAACATTTAAAATGAAATATGTTTATATAAAGTATCATCCCTGTGATACAGTTTAAGAATACAGGCCAAAACTTTCACTGAATATTTGAGAAATAACTAGATTAAGTGATGGTAGGCATGAAGTTACATTATTTTGATGTGTTTCTATTGGTTTTAACTTCTCACCCAGGTCTTATATTTTCAACTTAGTGAATGATTCAATTACTGTTATATAATCATAAGACATACTTATTTCTGTTCTGTTGTTTTTCTTATTAGAATCCTTCCCTGTGATGAGTTGATGTTTGTTCTGGACACATTTTCTAAGGACTATGACAATGCATCAGAGTTATCTCCCTTTGTAAAGAAACAATTTATGTTTCTGTGGGCTGTAAGTATGAATTGTCATTCTGTTTTAAAAGATGTAAGATATCAAACATAGAATGATTTGCTTGTCTTGCTCTATGGGTAAGGTGAACAAATTGGAATATGTTATATGTTTACTATTCACATTATTGAATCGATCATCTTCTTCATAAAACTACTTTTCCAATATTGGCTCAACTTTGAGTGGGTATAATATGATAGTTTTCTACAAATTTTCCTCATTTGGTTAAGACAGAATGAAAAATAGCGACCTAAAGAATTCTGAGTGGCTGCTTTTGAAATATCTTCTAATCTAAAGCTGCCTTTTTTTCCTGAACATTAAGAGAATTGACATTAGAAGACTCTTTACAATACATTTTAATGACAAACAAGGTAGGTGTAGAGGTACTTATTGTATCACTGTAAAACAAGTCAAACAGGAAAACCAACAGTGTTTTCTATATAAATGAGAAAAAAACGAGAAACAAGAAACTCTTTTGAAACACATCAGCAAACGATATGCAACCACTGAACAACAGGTCCCTAATGTGTTTGGCCTTCACTTGTTTCTATTAAAGCCCTACTGATGAGGCTTATGCAAGCGATACATGTGACTGGCATAAAATTAAGATTGATGAGTTTTATGTAGTATTTTAATGAATAAACTTTTTATTATTATTTCAGATGTTAACCTGTATGACAGAAAATGTTGTTGGGCTTCCTACTAAAGGTAATATATTTTTTGCTCTGTTCTGTTTAGAATAATTCCTTAGGATATTTATTATAATCTTCAACTCAGACTTTATTCCCTTCATAAACAGACCTTGTAATGACCTTGTCTGTCCATTTGTCTGTCTGTCTATCCTTTTGTTCTTCTGTCTTACTTAGGGGTCATCCATAATTGTCAACCATTTTCCAAAGTGTACAAAACAAACACTTTTTCAGACCCCACCCTCCCTCATAAAGTGTACATCAACCATTTTCAGATTTCAAGACAAGAATCAATCATAAATAATAAAAAGAAGATCCTGTCTATTATAGTTTAGTTTAATATAGAAATTTGCACTGAAAATAAACTGAAAAATATCTGACATATATTCTGGAAATTAAAAAAAAAGCCTACAGTAAAAATGTTAATTTTTTTAACCCCCTCCCCCCAAGCGACGTTTTGTACACTTTGGAAAATGGTGGACATTAATGGATGACCCCTTATTTTACATGAAAATAAAGCATGATTTTATATTGATCATGGTGGCTTTATAATATTGAATTGTTCTGTGTAAGCTACCTTCTGGTCAGCTAGAAAGTCACCTCCTGTTTATTAACTTTGAATTTTTCTTTTAATCACATGTTTTTTTAACCAGTTAGGAGTATACTTTGCTTGGCATGATCAAATTTTGCATCTTCTTGTTATTTAATTATTTTGATTATTACATTAATGATTCCAAATGATGCACTTTTTGAAATTTATGTAATTCATTATATGTACTGTAAACCAACTAATTTAAGTGAGCGATTTATTTTTGCGTCTTTCTAAAGTAGAAAAATATCTTGATTATAAATCTTCACAATAATATGTTAAATTTGATCTTTCCTCATTAAACTACATCAGGCTAATTTGAAAATCAAGAAAATTGAATAGCTTTGGAATGGGCTAGAAAAGGGTAAACGTGAAATAAAGTATCTGCAAAATTAAGTTGGTTTACAGTAAGAGCTGATTTCATTTAGTGTGTAGCTAAAGGTAATGTCTTCGGTTAGCTTGCTTGCTAGCTAAACCATGAAGTCATTATTTAGGTTAGGTAAACTACCCTCCTTTAAGAGTAGACTAGTCTGACAGATAATCAATTTACCTGTCTGTAGGACTAGGCTACTTGAAACAAGGGTAGTAAACCTTACCTAATAATGACTTCACAGTTCACCTAGCAAGCAAGATAACCAAAGATATTACCTTTAGCTACACACTCAATGAAAATGGCTGTAAAACATTTATGAAGACATGATCTTTTTAACACACAAAATGGTAATTTAGTTCTACTTGAAACACTTCCCCTTAGATATATGCTAATTTTATTTTTGATAGAAGATTAGATATAAAATATTTTTTACCATTATTGACTATTAACAGGCTGAAATTTATCTAAGAATAAATCCATAAAAATTGAAAAAATTATTTTAATAACATTGTTTGTTCTATATTTTGAAAGTTATAATTTTATTTAATACTGAGTATAATCATCTTGAAATAGTTATGTAGATGAAAGATACTCCATGTCAAAGTTTACTCACATGTGTAAGGTGGGTGATAATATTGGTGTCTAGGGGATGTACCTGTCTGGTACTATATCCAAACTTTTGCTAGTATTTATTGCTCCACATTGTTTGGTACTACTAGAGTCCTCTAGTTTATAGTTAAGTACTGTGGTTATGAATTATAAAAGTGGACTATAGAAGCTTACTGCTTGTAGAAAAAGCATGGATATTATAATATATGTATTGGCATGGAGAGCTGGGTTTGCATGTGACCCTTGTGATTTGATATAACCTATGAAAGGACATGTTACCTTTAAAAATGTTCAAAACCATTTTATTTAAATGTTTTATTTGCTTACAAGTGACCTGGTGACCTGAGACAGTCTTTAAAACTTGACCTTGTGTCCTTAGTGCAATGAGGTTCCCTCCTGGACAAATTTAACAGACAGCTTCAATATTCTGTTTAAGGAATAACAGTGCTATAGTTGAACAGATCTTTTTGCCACCATCAATTGACATTTAACATTCAGGGGGAAATGAGGCTGCTGATATGTATATGAATGTATTAGCATACTTGATGCCATTGAATAATATAATGACATCTTTTGTATATTACCTTGAATATTATTAGAGAAAGAGCTAAACTGAAAACAACAATAATGTTCAGCAAAGTAAAATCTACAAATAAGTCAACATGACCAAAATGGTTCAGAAACCCCATAAGGAGTTATTGCCCTTTAAAGTCAAATTTAACAATTTTTCCTAAATTTTGTAACCTTTTACAAAAGTCTTTTCCTAAAACAACTGAGATAAATTTAACCAAACTTGGCCACAATCAGTATTAGGGTATCTAGTTAAAAAAAATGTGTCCGATGACCCTACCTGCCAACCAACATGACAGACATGGCTAAAAATAGAATTTAGAGGTAAAATGCAGTTTTTTGTCGAGCCTGCGACTTTTGTCACAGAAAGCTCGACATAGGGATAGTGATCAAGCAGGGGCGTCGTTAGCTAACTTCTTAAAAGCTTTATATTTTAGAAGTTGAAAGACCTGGATGCTTCATACTTAGTATATAGATGCCTCATGTTACGAAGTTTCTGTCAGTCACATGTCCAATGTCCTTGACCTCATTTTCATGGTTCAGTGACAACTTGAAAAAAAAGTTAAGATTTTTTGTAATGTTAAATTCTCTCTTATTTTAAGACAATAACAAGTAATAGGATAACTGTATTTGGTATGTGCGTACCTTGCAAGGTCCTCATGCCCATCAGACAGTTTTCACTTGACCTCAACCTCATTTCTCTGAAACTAAAGTAAAAGTATAACGGTTGCATTATTTCATGCATCAATTGTAAATTATAATATCAGGTGAGGGACACACGCTCCCTGGAGTCTCTTATTAATGTTACAGTTGAAGAAAAATTGAATTCATCTTCTAAGATTTTACATATTTTACATTTCTTTCGTTCCTTGGTATTTTTGTATATCAACCAGTTTTTATTAAAAGATAATGATTGCTGATTCTAAATTTGGTTAACATTTTCTTGTTTTTTTTATTTGGGTGTGATAGGTAGTATAATAAGATTGAATTTCTTGATTAGAAACATAAATGATAATTTTTTAATAAAATACATTTGTGCCAAAAAAAACCTTTATTCTTATGTACTGTAAACCAACTAATTTTCGAGAGCAATTTATTTTCGTCTCATGTGAGAAAAAACTTATCGTGAATATAGATCGTTGAGAATATGTACAATTTTTATCTTTCCTTGTTGAACTGACATCAGGCAAATTTGAAAATCGCACTGAATTGCTCGAAATGGGCTATCAGAGGTAAATGTGAAATATCCGTTTTATGAAGACATGATCTTTTTAACACACAAAATAATAATTTAGTTTTACTTGAATTGCTTCCCCTTAGATGTATGCCAATTTTATTTTTGATAGTAAATTAGATATAAAATAATTTTTACCGTTATTGACTATAAAGTGGCTAAGATTATCTAAGAATAAACCCATAAATTTGAAATATGATTTTAATAACAGAGTTATCGTCTATATTTTGAAAGTTTTAATTTTATTCAATAATGAGTATAATCATCTTGTAAATGTAATATAGTCGAAATATTCGCCATATTAAGTAAATCTCACATGTGTAAGGTGGGGAAATAATATTGGTGCATGGCGGATTTACCGGACAAACTGGTTGACATCCAACTCATTGCTGGTATTATTGCTCCACATTGTTTGGTACTACTAGAGTCCTCTAGTTTCAAAGTTAAAGTTATGTTTATCCAATTCTTGAACCGATGCTTGTGTATATCAAAATTAGTCTTCTGTAACCATTTTTTTATTTTACACAACCATATTGTATATTTGTCAGAGAAAAAAAAATATTGGCCTGTTATGATGTGAAAATATTGCAGCTAATTAATTGTCATGTTTTGAAGCTGTTGCTTACGGATTTGTCACCTTAGTAAACATTCAACAAAGAACCATGGATATTGAGCATGTGTATAACATGATAATAGTTTATTTCAATGCATATTGCGATTACCAGATTTTTACGCGAAAGGGCAAGCTGAGTTCACTGTATAAGGTAAACATATCTGCAAATGTTTACTGGAAGCAAATAATTAAAAATAAATAAACTTCTAATTTTGGACAAATTATAGAATTTTCTTTAGAAAGAAGTATATGTACATAGTAGTAAGTTTTATAATAAAAACTAGCCATTTAGTCATAAAAACATATGCATATTTTGTTTTTAATTTGAAGTTTCATATGACTTTAACTATTGTGGTTATGAAATGAGAATGAGAATATATATGTATTGATAGAAGTCGCCAGAGTAATTTCTGCTTGTTAAAAAATATATTTGTATCACTTGGCATGGGGAGTGGGGTTTTCATGCGATCCTTGTGATTTGATATAACCTTTGAAAGGACATGTAACCTTTAAAAATGTTCAAAACCATTTTATTGAAATGTTTTATTTGCTTACAAGTGACCTGGTGATCTGAGACCGTTTTTAAAACTTGACCTTGTGACCTTAGTGTAATGAGGTTCCCTACTGGACCAATTCAACAGATGCTGACCATCAGTTGACATTTAACATTTAGGGGGAAATGAGGCTGCTGATTTGTATATTAAATTATTAGCATACCTGATGCCACCAGCTAATATGCTGACATCTTTTGTATAAACAAACAAAAAAGGATCTTTTTTTTAAATTAGGATATTTAACATTGATAGTGGGATAGTAATTGCTTTCATAATCTTTTTTTGTTGTTGATTCTTTTAGGTCTATTTTACACAGCACAATCTATCAAAGATTGTACTATTTCGCAAAATATTTCAAGTGTAAAATTGAAATCCTTGAGAAAAAACATAATGATAATTTTAATATTAATCAAAATACATGTAAAAAAAACAAAAAAAATAAGAAACCATTGCCAGAATATAGCCTTTTTGTGATGAGCATGGATGAGGCGGAATGAATCAATTAATGATCTAGTAAATCGATCAAGTTATACTATTTTTGGTCACCAATTTGAATTACCCCTGTAAAATTTACAATCATGGTTTGAATTATCTGTTCACTTTTAAAAAGGAAATGGTCTTTTGTGTCTTTTTATTCCTTTTGAATCCTTTTTGGGTCATTTCTGTATTTAATCATCGCTGGTCTTTTCTGTAAATCATCACTCTTTTCTGTCGATTGTTTAACATTTTATTACTGTACATGTTGAGTGCATAATTCTTTTTTTTGGAAAGGTATATTATACTGATGATTTACAATAACTCAGGTGTTAGGGTCTGTATTTGAATACATGACCTTTAAACTTCAGAATTATATTGATGAAAAAATACACAAGAAAGTTATTTTGTTCTACTAGAGTTGCTTCCCTTTGGTGCTATTTTATTTTAAAAAATCAATTGAATCTAAATAGTATTTATCATTATTGATTATATAGTTACTGAAATCATCTAAAGATACATAGAAAAAGGTTAAAATGATAATTTTGATTATATGGTTTTATCTATATTTTGAAAATTGGATATTATTCAAGACTTAGAATAACCAACTTGAAAATATTGCCTATTTGAAATTAACTGTAGTTTTAACTTTACTCACTAGTGTAAGGTGGTGCAGTAATAGCAGAGAAAGCTGGAAGCCAGCATTCGCTACAACATAGAACTGGAAAGTCCGTTCTCCTGTGCTGGTATTATTGCACCACATTGTTTGGAATAACTAGAGTCCTCTAGTTTTATTTGTAAATTCTATGAGGTGAAGGGTTGTTGCTGTATCTACACATCAAATGTATATTGATTCTGTTAACAATATAAGACTTGGTTGACATGATATAGTCAAAATCAGGATATTGAGGATAGGAACAATATAAAAACAACGGTATATAATCAGTACAATATTGTCTACATCCCCATTCAACGATTTTGATGTTCTAATAAAATGTAAAAACAAAGGTATAGACTCAATATAAACATGATGTTGACAAGAATACTTTTAGTGGGGATATCTTTAGCTGAGAGTTGAACTTGTTTGATATATTTCAGGATTACAGACTGTTGTCAAGTTGATTGACAGCTGTCCATCATCAGTTTGGTATACACATCACCCTGCTGTATTAAACTGGTCATTCAAAGATTCTAGGATAACAAAGATCTGTGGTCAGAATGTGGTAAGTTATTTATAACACAAAGGTTATATATTATGGAGACATGCTCTCCATAAAGGAGGATTGTGCATAATAATTTACCATTAAGATGTTTATCCCCAAAAAAAGAAGATTTACTCACTCAGTCGCATTATTTGCAATAATAAAAACCTTGCAATAGTTTCTAAATTTACAGTAAGTAAATTTGCAGAAAAATTACATGTATATTATCATCTTCTGCTGGGACAAAAAAAGTGCACTGAAAAATCCAGTCAAGTTTTTAATTTTCGGAAACATAAAATGCATAAAGTTTTTAATTTTCTGAAACATAAAATTGAGAAAGGAAATGGTGAATATGTCAAAGCGACAACCACCCGACCATAGAGCAAACAACAGCCGAAGGCAACCAATGGGTCTTCAATGTAGCGAGGATTCCCGCACCCGTAGGTGTCCTTCAGCTGGCCCCTAAAATATGCATAATAGTACAGTGATAATGGACGTCATACTAAACTCCGAATTATACACAAGAAACTAAAATTTAAAATCATACAAGACTAACAAAGGCCAGAGGCTCCTGACTTGGGACAGGCGCAAAATTGTGGCGGGGTTAAACATGTTTATGAGATCTTAACCCTCCCCCTATACCTCTAGCCAATGTAGAAAAGTAAAAGAATAACAATACGCACATTAAAATTCAGTTCAAGAGAAGTCCGAGTCTGATGTCAAAAGATGTAACAAAAGAAAATAAATAAAATGACAATAATACATAAATAACAACAGACTACTAGCAGTTAACTGACAAGCCAGCTCCAGACCTCAATTAAACTGATTGAAAGATTATGTCTTCATCATATGAATATCAGGTACAATCCCTCCCGTTAGGGGTTTAGTATCATACTATCATAAAATATATGAGAAGAACATAACCCGTGTCATGCCAACAACTGTTTTTTTAGAAATAAATGTTTTTAGTTCCGATGCAAAGACCCTATCAGTGAATCAATGTTAAAGCCAAAATATGCAATCTTTAATGACCTGACAACAGTATCGTAACTATATCCCCTTTTAATAAGTCTATTTAAAGGTTTTGTTAGTTTCTGAGGAGAATACTGACATTTTTGTGCTTTATAAAGAATATTTCCATGCATTAAGTTTTTTATTTTCTAAAACATAAAATGCATTAAGTTTTTTATTTTCTGAAACATAAAATGCATAAAGTTTTTTATTTTCTGAAACATAAAATGCATTAAGTTTTTTATTTTCTAAAACATAAAATGCATTAAGTTTTTTATTTTCTGAAACATAAAATGCATTTGAATTTTATTTTTCTGGGGCATGCTATGCCTTTAAACTTTTCCAGATAGACAAGTTTAGCTGTACTGAGTGTAAATTTTGAGGTGAAAAGTCAACCATAGTAGCCAAAGAGTCCACATTAACCTAAAACGTGAAAGAGTTAGGATGCAGACATAAATTTCTCATTTCAGCTATCACACTGGTTGAATGTAATTTCTTTAAAAGATGGTAACCACCATGATGTAGATACTGATATAACTATATTGTATCACATGTTTACAGATGAGGACTTCATATCTATTCTTCTGGTAGGTTCCACATATACAGACATTTTGTTTTATTGCAAATAGTTAGAATACTTCTTTTCAGACTAAATGTAAGCTATTACTTTTACAAAGTTTTTTTTACTACAGGGATGAAACAGAAAGAGATTTTATAATTAAACCTTTATTTGAAGGAAAAATTAACAAATTTGAAATAGGTGTAACCAAATTGTATATTTGAAGTTTTTAAGTATTCCTGTTATATGAAGAAAAATATTTAGGCTTTTAGTGTCTGAAAAATGTTTAACAGACTCAAAGATAGAATGATAAGAATAAAGTTACTATGGCTGACTACAGTTTTTGAGTATGTTACAAATAAAAATAATTAATAAAATAATTTCAGTATTTGAAACATTTTTCCTGATGCAATTATTTAAAGTTTGATAGCAATATCTTGGTCATCTTTAGTTATTAAAATCAATGTTAGAATAGTAAGAACAGTGAGTTTTTTTAAGGTATAAATACTGTTGCAATGATAATGTAGCATTTGAGCCCATAACAAAATTGAATATTGATATTACTTTGAACATATTTTGCAGGCTTGTATATCAAGAATGAATGGAAGAACTGCAAAGTTGGTGCTGGAATTGTTTGAAAATTACATTTTACAGGTATATATATAATACTGTAAATTCAGAAATTGTAAACGCAATAATTTAAACTCGCATTTTGAAATATTTTAAATGAATCGAACAGTATTTTTCTCTAAATCGTAGAAATTAAAGTCTAAAATGACAAAATCGCAATAATAAATGCATGCAATAATCTCTGAATTTACAGTAGTTACTTATATGTATTGTGTTCTCTGATAAAAGTATACCTGGATGGAGAGTTGTCTCGTTGGCACTCATACCACATCTTCTTATATCTATATAGAGTGTTTACAGTTTTCAGCAGGAACTCCAATATCATATTTCCGTATACAATACATCAGCTTTAACTGCATGTGCTAGTGTAACAAAAAATTTGTTCCGGTGTGACATTTGTTCCACCGGAACAAATTTCATAGGAAATATGTTCCACCAGAACTTATGTCACAGAAAATATGTTCCAGCACTATAAAATTTGTTCTGGAACTAACTTTTTAACCAAGTGTGAAATAAGTTCCGGAACAAAAATCACAGCACCATGAATTTTGTTCCAATATTAAAATTTAAAAAAAAAGTGAAATAAGTTCTTGTGATATTAGTTTTAAACAAATCTATTTTATAGAAATCAATGAAAATGTTGTGCTCGAACCTATTTCACAGAAAATAAGTTCTGTGCTTGCATGGGGTACATTTGCAATTGAAGGAATGACTTTAGGATAAAGATAAGAAATAAAAGCAATGATAATGTATCTATGTTTGATCGTTTATGTGGTATTCAACCTCCTTGTTTCCTGATGATCTGTCATTGGTGTTCTAATCATACATGTACTTAGCTATGGTCATGGCACAGTTTTTAAAGAGCGTGTATTTTGTTTATTTATGTCTTTTAATATAATTGATCAGCCACTTTGTCCTTTTCAAAAAAGTACAAATATTCATCTTCAACTATAATACTTTTTTTCGGAATGACTTTTATTATTATTTCTTATTCTACTCTTTCCTGACTCATAAGTGCCATTTTTAGTATTATTACTTGAGCATGTTATTAAACTTTTTCTTTACTCCACATGATCCAATTGGATGTTTACACTTTTTATTTATTACATTATGCAATATAATACATGTTTTTTATAATCACTTTAAACTCACTGATGACAAGTGCTCAGTATATAAGAAAACTTGTTTAACCAGTGGAACATATTTCACAGACAAGGAACTTATTTCACCAGGTGAGGAACAAATTTCACAAATCCAGAACTTATTCCACCAGGTAAGGAACAAATCTCACAAACATGGAACTTATTTCACTAGGTAAGGAACAAATTTCACCAACCCAGAACTTATTTCACCAAGTAAAGTGTGGAACTTATTTCATAGAGATGGAACAAATTATATAGAAATTGTCTGTGAAAAAAGTTCTCCCAGAACATATTTCCTGTGAAATTAGTTCCACTGGAACTTTTTTCACAGGAACAAATTTTGGCTCACACTAGTCATGACAATGTTAATAAAATGCATAGAAAAACAACAGAAAATCTTGCTACAACTCTTAATTTCATGGTTGTAGCATAAACATGTAATCATAAGAATTGAATGCTTCTTTTTATATCTTTTAAGGTCGTAAAAGCGTTAAATTTGCTCACATTTTTAAAATGGGGTATGAAGCATGGAAGTGCAGTCGTCAAGGATGTGGCATCCCAATGAATTGATAACAAGAATCTAAACTAAATGACAATTACAAAATATGCATTTTTAGATATATCACTCACCAACTTTAATAGCTAGCTGAAATTTGGAACTTATAGCAGAAGTAACATTGTGAGCAATAGCTCATATTGACCCATGTACTCCAATACAATTAAGGAATAACAGTACTGTAGTTGAAGAGTTGCCACCGTCAATTGTAGATTTGACGGTCGCAAATGCAGTTTTACTGGCGACGCGTAGCGGAGACAGTTAAACGGAGATTTGCGACCGTCAAATCAAAATTGAAGGTGGCAACTCTTCCATTACAGTACTGTTATTCCGATTCTAATGCATAACAAAAAGAAATAATATGATTAAACTTGATAAAATGTCTAAATTTGACAAATAAAAAAAAATCCGTGAAACTTTATAAATGATTTTGGCGCAAAGACGTCATGGGTAAACGTGACGTCATACAAATGAAAACTTACAAACTGAAAGATATTATGGTACCCGTACGATTCAAATTCGGATAAAATTACATTAAAACTGTGAATTCGAGGTAGGTGTTGTGTTATTTTCGATTATATAGCAGTATTCGAACATTTGTTGATTCAATCAATTCAAAATGGCGGGTCCCTCCTTAGTTACGCCTGGTCAACTGTGGATTTAACGGCAACTTTTAGCCAATGAAAAAAATTGTTACATAAAAATTGCATTAGAATTAGTATTCACTGAATAAAAATAAATCCCCAGTAACTGAATATCTGAATCTGAGGAGAATGTAATTTTCAAATAACACTTACCATCTTGTTTTCACATGAAAGACATGAAAGACTCTAATGAGACAAATTTGTTCTTATTAAAAGTAACTGTTCTGTCTTTGTAGATGACAGACTCTGATGAGAAGGGAGTTTTCCTTTTAACTCTATCTGCCATAACTGAAGACAAAATTGTAGAGATTTTCTTAAATGCAGAACAAAAACCTGAAGGTAAGACAAAAAGGAATGAAAATTTTGTTCACAAAAAAAATAGTATTAAAACAACACCTTATAAATTATGAAGTCTAAAGTGCTTTCTAGATTGACCTTCATCAGGAAAGCTCAAAACTCAGACAGTTTAAAGCCAAAGATGTATAAAGATGAAGATAATTAGGAGCTACAATGTTGAAGTATTATATTTAGATTGCAATGTAAGCATGGTATTTGTGTAATTGGTATGTTCCATTATTAAAGCTATTATTGAAGATATTCACACATAAGACAGCAACCCAGCAAAACCAAAACATAGAAAAGGCATTTAATGGGCAAAACAGCTATCCATACCTTGTGTCAAGCTTGAAATGGCCACACATCTTGACATTTTGAAAATAGAATGAAAATAACCATTAATTGTCTCTCATCAACCATAAATTCTGTACTAACAATATTATATGTTTTATATAGATATGAATATAGAAGTTTACATACAGATTCTGATGATGTGTAACAGTAGGAATACAGAGGATATATCTAGTAGTTTTCTCAAGATATTGTATCATAGTAAGTATAGGTCATACCCAGAAATGACCAATGCAATTAATTTAATTAAATTATTGTCAGTTTATTGTCTCAATACTGTGTGCCATAACCATTTAATGTAAATGTGTTTGTGCAAATCATATTGTCTATTGTCTGTCATAAACTGCAATGGCATTGGGCAAGTTGAATGCAGGTCATTGCCTTATTTTTCAATTTTGGGAAAGTTACAAATCTTTTCAAATTTTACAAATTTTATATGAATGACCCTTTAAAGATCCTCTTTAATGAGTTATTACTAGTGTTGTCAAATCGTACACTTTTGCCTAACCTGTTAATTGTATAATCATTCGACCAATTAACCGGTTAACAGTTAGTTTAAGTTAATGTTTGAAGGCCTTATCAATAATACCCTACACATAGATATAAGAATATGTGGTATGAGTGTCAATATGACTAAATAATCAAATACACGGTATCAACTATGGCGTTTGTACTAACTTCAAATTGAAAAATTAAAAAAAAAGGTCTTGATCTCGTAGAATAGCATATGTCTGAAACCGATGATTCTTCCATTTTGTCTTGTTGTCTCCGAAAAAAGTGTGAGGTGTTTCATTTAAAATTGATTAATCCTGATATTCGTACCATCAAGTATACATTGATTACATTCACGTTGGTTTGCTTTTTACAGTTTTTGAGTTAGCATTTAGTTTAAAGTATGACAAAGACTTGAACGACAGAGATTGCACATTCAGATATAAGATAAAAAATGAAATAAAGTAAATCCTTAAATTTAATCGTATTATTGATTAAAAACTACTGTTAAAGAAAACACAACTTTTTAATGATTTCAATACAAATTTATATCAAATCTATTAAAATTGAAAAAAAGTCTGGTAACGGTTAGTGTTTTTGGTATTTGGTATTCATTCGTTCACCCCCGTTAACCATTGACAACACTAGTTATTACTTCATGCTGCTTGGTTGACATATATGGTGGCATCATGACATGTTTGTCTCAACCATAATATGTGGTTGTGGCATTTACTATTTGCATAAACTTTTGAAGTTATAAAAGAAGAAGAGCTTGACAATCCATTTTAGTATCTTTTTTTAAACACAAACACTAATATTTTCTTTCATTTACAGTAACATCATGGCTGGATGATGACAAAGAAGAACCTACCATTTTATCTTGTCTACAATTATTGAGTGGTGCTATGTCTTATCATCCTGCTAGAGGTGAGATAAAAAAAAAATCAATATTAAGGCATTGAGAGATAAGATAACATAAACAATAGCTTTAAAGTTAAAAAAACTAGTATTAGTATATCTCTTTTTGAAGTGAAGACCTATTGAAACAAAGACTTACTGGAGAAAACAAACTTAAGTTACATAGTAGTCAAGTCTAGTGTGCCAAGCCTTGTGGAATTCAGTTTCAGAATCTAGTCTAATCTTAGAAACTTTTTCCAAGAGCATACACCAAAATGTTTTGATTTGCTAACAAAGCATTTTCTAATTTATCCAGAATTTTTGTTTTTATGTCAATTATGAGATCGAGAAGTAACCTATCTGTATTTCAGCAATGTTTTAAATATGACGAGAGGAAGCCTAATCACTGTCAAATGATTAGAAATTAGTAGTTAAATTTTATTGAAAATGTAAGAAATGTTCTGCAGCTAATGCATTTGTCTTGTTGATTTGATTGATTGTTGTTTTTTTAGTGCCACTTTTAGGCTATTTTGTGACGGCCAATTGTAATAGTGGAGGAAGCCTGGAGAACATCACTGGCCTTCGATAGGGAAACTGACAATCCTAGTCAATTAAGATTTGGGGTCGAGTGCACCCACATGAGCAGGTTTTACTCACAACCTAAGTGTTAACTGGCTAGTGATTACAGAAGTAACTACTTAGACCACTAGGCCACTGAGGCCCCACATTTTCCTGGTGAAAGGATACAAGTCCTGCATGACATATAGATATTGATGACAGTATTTGTTTTGCTAGGAATAAATCTTCTCTCTTTACATAGACTATTACTGCTTTGAATGGAAAAGAATGTTTTGCAGACTATAAGAAATGATAAACATAGATTATTTTTTCAGTTGTCAACTTGATGGTAAACAGTTATAAGTTTATTGCATTGATAAACAGCTTGCTAACTTCTGCTGTTGTTCAGCTTCAGAATGCGAGCTGGAAGATTTTATCACTAATTATATTGCATACAAAAGGACTTAATGAAAAGGTAAGTTTTCAGAAATATAATATTAACTTAAAAAAAAGCATGCTCTAGTTTATTTAAGTTAAGAAAACATCAAACACTATTAACATTTGTAATTTGAGTAGAAAGTTTGCACTCAAAATTTTTCTCATACTAAATTAACAATCAACTCTCTTCTCAAAATACGAAGGGTCAATGTGTTTGAAGATAAGAAAATGCAGCAAAGAAATAACAAAACTTATCGATTTAGAAGAATGATTCAAAAACGGTGGAATCTATGTTTACTTTTTTATTCCATCCTTTGTCGTTAAACACATGTTTTTTGGCAACCAAACATGCACAGATCTATTTTCGTATTCAAGTATAACGTTCACTTGATAAAAAGATCAATCACGATCGATCTTAGCGATTACACTTGCAGAAAGATCGATTCATATAAGATCAATCTTTTTAAAACCACCTCTTGAGGTAGACTATTTTAGACCTTTAAAGACTGATTGAAGATCATTCTTTCTCTTTTACACTAGACTAAAGATTGGTCTTTTGAAGAATGATCTTTAAGTGTAAATGGGGTCTTACTCAGTTTGAGTCAATATTTCAATTGAATACCTGTGCAATTTCCAGTTTACTTCCCTTGTTTGTCTTCTTTTTTACTCTTTTTGAGCTGTACATTGGTTGAATCATAACTTATCACTGTTTCATCAAATTTGAGATAACGAGAATGAACTGAACAATTTTGCTTGTCAGTTTATGACATTGTCCTTTCTTTCAGGTTGTAATGACTGTAGATCTGACCATTAATCCTGTAGGAGAATTCGTCCAGAACATAAATACTGTCACACCTTATTTACAGGTGTTGTCAGCTCTGTTCCAGGTAGATTTTACCTGTCCAATAGTGTCCTTGAAAAATACTGGCAGATATCCACAACATATGGCATGCCCCTTCACCACCAAGGACTTTAAAGTTCTCTTCATTTACCTTCAACAGCTTGTCCTTCAGGTAAATGTGTGTTAAACATAGGAGCATGTAGAAATAGGAATCATTGATATAACCAATTTAAAAGAAAAAGTTTATAGAAGGAAAGAGACATTTTTAAACAACTTTGTGTTTATTTTGTCTATTTCATTTCTTATTCTTAATTTGTGAAGGGAGATGGTATTAAATACTAGTCCATTTTGCTTGACCAGAAGGGGCTTTACTCTGATATCTCAGATTATTCTGTAACAATTTCTCATGAATAAGTTGGGTAATGGTTCACTCACTAAAAAGATAAATTATTGTGACAAGGGAGATAATATCCCTGCCTATGATCTCAGACTATTTATTCTGTTGCACATAAGCTTAAGCCAAGGTTCAAGACTAGAAATACTGATGATGATTATTGCAAGGTGGCAATAATAACAAAAGTACTTGTACTCAACTATTCTTTAAAGGGAGATAATTATAAAAGATGATATTTGACAAGGGAGATAATTTATAAGGTTCAATAAAACCAAATGACAGTTTGATATATAAAAGATGTATATGTTTTATTATAATGAATAAAGTTGATTTACATGCACTAGACAGGTTTATTATCGTAGGGGATCTTTATCAGATAAATCAAACTTATTCTTGGTATTGAAAGGATCGACAATTGTGGCAGTTGGAGACATTCTTTGATTCTAATTGTAAACAATGAAATACTTTCTCCTAAATTTATAAGGGACAAATTTTAGAAAACTTACTTGATTTTGAGACTCTAAGTAAAGATCCTCATCTCATATGTATTTGGTTGCAAACATGGTGACAGTGGTGGTACATTATTTTCAATAAAAAAAACATTGAAAATCACATCTTAAAGTTTTATACTAAGACTTTTTGGCTAATAACCAAACTTAAATATATTTTGTATGAAAGCATTTCTTCAAGGCTCTCTTTTTATTTCATTTGGAAAAACAAAACGGCCATTTTCAAAAATTTGAAGAATAATCTGAGATTATCTGCTTTTGAACAATTATGGGTAAATTTGCCAGATGAGCAATTTATAAGAAGTTTATTTTTAAATTTCAAATGTAAACCATTATTAATTATTGTTGTACAGCAAAGTTTTAAAGAAAACACAATAATTGTTGTATAACAAAAAGACATACTGTAAACAAGACAATTTTTGAAAACTGAAATATTTTTTAATCGTTCATTTCGTTTGTTAGTTAATAAAGTATTATGAGTTGTTTATTTATATTTCTCAAATTCTTTGTCAATTTATCCCTTCCTGCACTCATTGTATAAAAAGATTTAATCAACGTGTGGTTCATTTGATCTCAGTTCTTCATTTGTTAAAATCTTAATATGATGTAGAGTTTTCTAGCTTTCCTCAGAATTTGTGACAGCATGAAAAAAGGCGACCATGCCTGATGACTTTACATAGAAAGAACACATCTTTTTACAGATCTTTCAAAAAGAAGGCATAAGTTTGCGGGCACCACCAAATCTTGTGTAATACAATATTTTTCCACTCTCGACAGTTAAATTTTAAATATTTAACTGTCTCGAGTGATATTATCACACTAGATGCAGTGCCAAAATCTATATGTATCTTTGAAATAAAGTGAAGGAGGAGTACTCAATTTTGTTCATGACTCCATATGCTGTTTTAACTTTGTTTATATGGGCATAGGACATTTGAGCGAAAAAGAAAAAAGCACATAGGGTCATTTGAGCGCCGACTTCATAGGACATTTGAGCGCCGGGATATTAACCTTACCTGAGTTTTCAGACAGGACATTTGAGCGAAATTTTCCCTGATAATTTTACACGAATTAAGATTTTTTTTTAAAAGTAAGAAAAAAAAGTAAGATTTAGTTATAAATATTTTTTATTTTATTTCACACCCGAGTAATTCGACCGGTTCTGGCTGGTTTATGTAAGTGAAATCCTAAGTTGATCTCTATTTACCAATCAATTCTACTATAATTCATTGGCTATGCAAATTTTCTTTGTTCTAAAATTCTTATATATATATCTATTAAGTGAAATGTCCCTTGGCACTTGAAATCTTAATACTAATAATACATGTACGTGTTAAAATGGATATTATTTTGACCGAGACTAATAAGGGAAAAAGAAGCCTTGTTTGTGACAGTTTCCGATATAGAGTGGACAAAACACTAAAAGGAGAAGAAATATCCTGGAGATGTACAGTAAGTACCTTTTTTTACAAATTTGTTTTTAGTGCTTTGTTTACAATTAAAAGATGTTTTAATCTTTTTGTTGGTAAACTCCTGTTTTATGACTGTGCTTTGTTTTTAGTGCTTTGTTTTTTACAATTAAAATATGTTTTAATCTTTTTGTTGGTAAACTCCTCATTTAATGAACTATATTCGTAAGAAAATGAGACAATAAGACAATTCTCTATCCAAGACTTGTTTTCGCTCAAATGTCCTACGCTTATTCTTATTTTCGCTCAAATGTCCTAAAATTTAGGCGCTCAAATGTCCTATACTTTGGCGCTCAAACGTCCTTTTTTTTTCGCTCAAATGTCCTGTCAATGCACTCAAATGTCCATTGCCGGTTTATATCCTGATTAAAAAATGTTATTTTTCATTTTTAACACAGGACATAAATGATGTGAAATCTACTGCTGTACAGTGTATAGAGGATATGTTCGGATACCTTAAGAAGCATTCATTTAGGCTAGGTAAATAATGTTTGTTTTTATTTAGATCTGTTGGATTTTTTTTTTAATTTTTTTTTGTGGTAGTCTTCATCTGCATCTTGTTTTTAAGCAGATCATCAGCATATGTTCAGTGTGAATACCTATATATAATAATGGCATTACAGTTAATTATTTATATGTAAATTAGTTTTAAGCATTACTTAAACTTGGTTGGTAAATCAAAATTGTCATTCAATGATGTTTGACCAGTGGATATCACAGAAAAAGTAATAATGGTCATGTAAAAATTGGATGACCTTGATTCCACCAAACATGATGAAAACAATCCTACCTAGTATGAAAACGGGCAACTTTGCAAAATGCCTCATTGTGTTGAATTAGGAAAAAATGTCAAATCAGAATGACAATTTATAGTTGGTCATTTACACATGATGACATAAAGTCTTACCAACTGTGAAAGTTTCTTGGTGATGCATTCACATGGAGTCTTTGTGGTACTCTTTCAAAAATTGTCAAATTAAAATGCAATATAGTATGGTTTACTTAGAGATTTTGATAGCATTTTTTGTGTGAAGCATTTCCAGAAATCACAACAATTAAATATCACATTTTTTTCCATTATTGCTCAATAGCATATAATTTTTTAATACATGAAGTCTTATATAAAAACATTAAAAGTCTAATGGTGTTGTCAGTTTCAGATCTGTTAAAATGTTCTTGGAACAGCATACTATTGGAGGTTCTGATCACAATTACAGCTAGTGACCTTAGTTCACTACAAACCACATTACAGCTGATTGATGTTGTAAGTAACAAATTACTTTCAGGAGTACCGTATTTAGCTGTTTTAGATAATTCTCCCTCAAAAAATCTTGAAAAAAACAGCAAAAAAAAATGAAAAAAAAAGACTTTCACGATTATGGTATTGCTTTAGTTAATTTAGAACTGTTAAAGTATAAAACTAGCATTTCACATTTCTTACAGTCAAAGACATGAATGTGTGAAACAACAGAGCAGAAATATTCAAATTTGCCACTTTTATTTGATTCTTTTCTCCTTCTAGTGTAACTACATCTATGGATAGTAGTTTGTATGCAAAACACAGTCCTATTGATACCATATGGC
Organism: Mytilus edulis; assembly: GCF_963676685.1. Taxonomy (NCBI): domain Eukaryota; kingdom Metazoa; phylum Mollusca; class Bivalvia; order Mytilida; family Mytilidae; genus Mytilus; species Mytilus edulis. The sequence continues at coordinate 18,531,125 of NC_092352.1, forward strand.
ACTTTCAACAATATTTTGTACACTGTGGACCTATGATGAAATCATCTCATTAAATCAGTGTTGAATATACAGACTTATCTCAAGAACAAAATTACTAAACCTAGCCTCTTATATTTGCCAAAATCTCTTGATTGATAAAACTGGACAAACAAGTATTTTCACCGGGGCCTGATTAGATAGTGTTACATCTTGGAAAGTCCATTCAAATTAATTTTGCAAAGAAATCTGCTCAAGCCTGTGCAAGGGGCAGTCTAAAACTTGCAGTGAGGTCAGTATCTATTTTTTAGGCCTCATTGTGACTTTGAGATGCAAAACAGCAATAAAAGGGCTGTTCCTTTGCTTTATACATGTTTTTTATTTTTAGTTGTTGTGCATGTACTGATTTTGGTGTCATGGATAGATACCCTATATCCTTTGTTTTCTCCTATCAACTTTCAAAATCAGAAAGAATTTAAAAATTAAATCAGATGTTGACCAAAAAATTGGAAGCAAATGCAGTAAGCAAAGATTTAAAGTGGTCAATGCTATCAACAATTGTGTATATATTGTAAGAGCAGTCTTAAAAACTTTTTTACCTTTCAGGTGTTGGAGTTGGATCAAAATGAAACCATTTTTAAGAAGAACTCAAATCTCCATCAACATTTAGTAGATTTCATCAAATGTATTGACATAGAAGATACAACAAATCATGCCACACTCAGCAGAATCAGAAACAAAATATTGTGAATAAACAAGTCATGTTCACCAAGTTATTTTTCTTGATATGGCACTTTGAGAGTATTAAATTAAATCTTTTTTTTTCTGTTCAGTCAAGAACCTCTAGCCTTTGTTAGTGTTGTGTGTAATTTTCAATTTTGGTTCATTTGTATGTTTGTAAGTTTAGTGTAGCGTCAATTTCGCTGAATTAGTATACATTGTTCAGGGCCAACTGAAGCCAGGTGTGGGATTTTCTAGTTGTGTTGAAGACCATTTGGTGGCCTTGAGCATTTTTGTTTGGGTTGTTATCTCTTTGATACATTCCCTTCCATGCTCTATTCAATTTATTTATTTGGCACACATAAAAAAAGGTCAGTTATGGTTTTTTTTCCCTAGCTAGCATTTCTCTAAGGGTTAATGTTTTGTTATTCTACTAACTCAAATATTTCAGTTGGTGTAAAAATTTCTCTACAATTTTGTGAGATCACCTGTCCAGAAGTGCTTGCATAAGTTTCAACAAACTGGCAGGTACAATAGGCCAAAAAAAAATAACACTTTGAGATATATGATCTTAGAGGAATAGGAATACATGTACTACAGATAAGGACTTTTATAATTTCCATATATTTTAGTGTAGCTTAGGAAAAGTACTACAGGTATATGTATTGCATTTATCATGATAAAAACCCTTAGAACATATGTTGGTTGGTTGGCAGGGTCATTGGATATATTTTTCAATCAAGATACTGTATTGAAAATTTTTACTAAGTTAAATTCTATTTGGCCCAGTAGATTAAGTGGAGTAGATTTTTTTTTAAAGATTGCAAAAATTAAGGAGTCAATTGAAAATAAGGGTCATATTGACTTATTTGTAGATTGTACTTTGCTAAACATTATTGCTGTTTACAGTTTATCTCTATCTAAAATAATATTTCAAATAACCCCAGACTGCAAAATTTTCTTAATTCAGGAGCAGCAACCCAACAACGGCTTGTCTGATTCTTCTAACAATCTCAGGACACAGATCTTCACCTGATAACCATTTTTACCTCATGTAAGATTTGCTCTAAATGCTTTAATTCCAGAGATATAAGCCATAATCTGCATTTTACCCCTATGTTCTATTTTTAACCATGTAGGCCATCTTGTTTGGGACACATTTTTTAAACTGGATACCTCAATGATGATTATGACCAAGTTTGATTAAAGGAGAAGATTCACTAAGAGTTAAAATTGGCCCTAAATTTTTAATGTCTTTTAAATCAGACCAAACGATTACAAATTTCAAATAGAAATACTTGTGATAATACTGTTAAGACTAAAATATACTTTATTGGCACCTTCCATTAAAATTTTTGAAGCTATGACACCTTAAATATACATTATTTGTATTTTAGGTCAATTTTGTCCAAAATGTTAATTGTTTTTGGCATAATTAACCTTGGCCGCCTTCCATGATCCAAAAAGTTTTTATAATGATGAATTCTATGTCACATTTGGTATCTATTGTTTACAAAACATTTTGGATCGTAGGTAGCAGCCAAATTTTTTCTTAAGCTTTTAGGTCTGAAAATTGCCCAAAATCATCAAAATTTGACAAAATGTCCCAAATGGGCCTAGTTTAGAGAGTATTATGTACTTTTATGAAAAGAACTGATTTATGGACTTTTAGAATAGACCCATTTATGAACCAATTTGTGAACTTTTTGATGTTTTATGATAAAGTTGATATTTTAGGCCATTTTGGGCCATAAGTGAACCTTGTCCTTTGGCTCAGTAGTTTTAGAGAAGATTTTTGTAAAAGATAATGACAGATGTCAAGTGATGAGAAAAGCTCACGTGGCCCTTTAGGCCAGGTGAGCTAAATAGTACAGAGTTTTATTTAATGGGGTAAGACTTGCAGCAATGATGGTAAACAGGTAAACACATTTTTACCTGTGTCAACAAAGGCAGATGCAGGTCTAGTAATCTCTCAACTCTGTCTATCCGAAAGTAAACAGTCAATATATTGTTGCTTTCAATGAAATGGAATGATTTTTTTATTTAGTATAGCTTTATGATGTTGAGTTGCAGACCATTAGCAAGTTTTTAGCTCACCTGGCCTAAAAGGCCATGTGAGCTTTTCTCATCACTTGGCGTCCGTCGTCGTCTGTCGTCGTTAACAGTTTTTCAAACATCTTCTCCTCTGAAACTACTGAATGGATTTGAATGAAACTTAGCATGATTGTTCCTTAGATTATCCTGCACAAAGTGTGTGCTTCGATTTTTGATCCATCAAAAAACATGGCCGCCGTTACTTAAAATAGAACATAGGGGTCAAATGCAGTTTTTGGCTTATATCTCAAAAACGAAAGCATTTAGAGCAAATCTGACATGAGGTAAAAATGTTCATTAGGTCAAGATCTATCAGCCCTGAAATTTTCAGATGAATCAAACAAACCATTGTTGGGTTGCTGCCACTTAATTGGTAATTTTAAGGAAATTTTGCAGTTTTTGGTCATTATCTTGAATATAATTATAGATAAAGATAAACTGTAAACAGCAAAAATGATCAGCAAAGTAAGATCTACAAATAAGTTAATATGACCAAAATTGTCAATTGACCCCTTAAGGGGTTATTGTCCTTTAATGACAATTTTTCACAATTTGTTCATCACATTTGCTAACTTTAAAAAATCTTCTCTGAAACTACTGAATGGATTTGGATGAAACTTAGCATGATTGTTCCTTAGATTATCCTGCACAAAGTGTGTGCTTCGATTTTTGATCCGTCAAAAAACATGGCCACCGTTACTTAAAATAGAACATAGGGGTCAAATGCAGTTTTTGGCTTATATCTCAAAAACGAAAGCATTTAGAGCAAATCTGACATGGGGTAAAAATGTTCATTAGGTCAAGATCTATCAGCCCTGAAATTTTCAGATAAATCAAACAAACCATTGTTGGGTTGCTGCCACTTAATTGGTAATTTTAAGGAAATTTTGCAGTTTTTGGTCATTATCTTGAATATTATTATAGATAAAGATAAACTGTAAACAGCAAAAATGATCAGCAAAGTAAGATCTACAAATAAGTTAATATGACCAAAATTGTCAATTGACCCCTTAAGGAGTTATTGTCCTTTAATGACAATTTTTCACAATTTGTTCATCATATTTGCTAACTTTAAAAAATCTTCTTCTCTAAAACTACTAAACCAAATTCAACCAAACTTCAACTGAATGATCAGTAGGGTGTATAAAATAAAGTTTGTGCTTTATTTTTTATTTCGTCAAAAAACATGGCCGTCATGGCTAAAAATAGAACACAGGGTAAAATGCAGTTTTTGGCTTATATCTCAAAAACTCCAGCATTTAGAGCAAATAAGTTAAAGTATTTATTAGGTCAAGGTCTACCTGTCCTGAAATTTTCAGCCGAATTGGGTAACTGGTTTTTCAGGTATAATGCCCCTGAATTGATGATTTTAAAGAAATTTTGCAGTTTTTGGTTATTATCTTGAATATTATTATAGATACAGATAAACTGTTAATAGCAAAAATGTTAAGCAAAGTAAGATCTACAAATAAGTCAATTTGACCAAAATTGTCAATTTAAAGACTTTTTCACAATTTGTTCATCATGTTGACTTACTTTAAAAAATCTTCTCCTTTGAAACTGCTGTATCAATTTCAGCCAAACTTAGGCTAAATGAGTTTCAGAGTATCTAGTATAAATTTTATATTTCATTTCCTTGTATGTCAGAAACATAGCTCCTATGGCTAAAATAGAACATAGGAGAAAATGATTTTTTTTTTGCTTTTGAAGAAAATAGGACGATTCAAAGAACATTTAAATAAATTGAAAAGCCAAAATAATCATTGATGAGAGATTTAACCAAAAAAATTAAGGTGAGCGATTCAGGCTCTTGAGAGCCTCTTGTTTCATCTGAGATGTATCCACTTCCTGTTTTACTGATAGTTTGAAATTTTACAACTATTGTTGTTCAAGGAAAAATTTTGTCAAAGAGTTTTTTTTTGCATAAGGGGAAAGGAATGATCAGTTACCCTCCAGTATACACAATGACTCAATCAATTGCATGCAGCAACACAGATCCAGACCCAGTTTAAATCTTACTTAAACTAGAAACAACAAGATTGTTGTCCAATGTGGATCCATTAGCCAATTAGTTGCAGAAGAGAATATTTTTTCTAAAAAGAACATGGTGGCAAAGTGATGAGAAAAACTGACGTGGCCATTTGGGCAGAGTGAGCTAAAATCATACGAACAATGACAAACAAAATATGCATATAATAGGATAATTTATTTTATGAACAGGTATTTTACAACTTTGCATGAAATCTACAATAATTGTTGATAAAACATACCGTAGTATACAATAAAGCACCACATTCACCTAAAATATCTCTTTCTATCAACCATTCGTCATCTGTCTAGTTTATAAACTATACAACAGAAGCATCCTTACCAAATACTCTAAAATATATTACAATTCTGCACATATTTAGGTGTACATTATACACATAGAATTTTTGACATGTATTTACATGTAACAAATGTGTGCCTGGTTATCAAGTCAACAACAAAGGGGTGAAAAATATTTCTATATGATTTTATTACAAATGATAAATTTCTAAATAATTGAGTAGAATGATATATAAAGAACAGGAACTGATTTGTTTATGAAAAATAAATTAAATTAGAAGACACAATGAAACTTTACTCCATTTCATCTAGCAGATTAACCACCTCCTTTGAGAAATTAGGATCGATTTATTTCATGGTGACAAAAACATCCTCTTAAACTTAAATTTATACTGTTAATGCAAGTTTAAAATGAGCTTGAAGGTAATTTGGTGGGTACTAATTTTCAAGGATTGAAGAGAAGGTTTTTTTTGTGGATATTTTGACTTTGTGGCTTGTAAAAGTCTGCATACAAGCCAATAGAAAACATGTACTTTTCATTTCGAGTTTACTTATACCCAAGATTTCCATGAAAATTGATATCTAGTTAAAAAAAAATGATAAATCCACAGCATAATTTAAACTTTATGTGCTTATGTTTGATAAATACCTTTAAATGATAAAGAAATTAAGCTCCAAAACTTTAAGGAAGTTGTTTAACTCTAGATGAATGGAGTTTCTGAGTTTTAATGAGTAAGACAAGAGTTTCATAAGAACTTTAGAAGCATAAGAAAAGTATAGAATGTTATTGGATGGAAATATGTCAAATAATATATATATTAAACTTATGTTGAAACAGAAATAAGTCAGGGTAATATTTGAAAGAAAAAAAAGAAGGATATTTAATCAGTTCAATTTATTTCTAGACTGGGTATTACTAATCTGCTGAAAGGAGAAGCCAATCCAGAGTTTATTTGAGGATTACTACATGTATATCAGATATTTGTCTTCTGGGGGAGAATACCGTATTTTAATTTCTTTACAATATATTAATCTCAAAATTTTAATATACAAATGTATATATATACATATAAAACAACTTTAAAATTCATTAACATATTATTATATTGTTGTCCAATATTTCAATCCTTTAAAATTTTAATTAATATGGTACATGTATACAATGGTAACATACACTACCTTCATATAAACAATCAGTATCTATTTTTAATAAACGAAACTCCAGTTAAATAAATTTCTTTTTAATTAAATTTCCAGTAGAAAGAGTAGATTATTACCACTGATGTATACTGTTCATTGGTATTACATTTTTCGCCAACATTTTACTATCTTTAGACAGCTTTCAGAAATTGTCAAATAAAATCAGACATCAAGTAGCTTTTGACCTTCAAAATCAGCTTTAGTTGTGCCTCATCCAACTCATGATAATTCTTTGTGACAAGCTTGCAATTATATGGATAATAAAGGGGGGAGGGGCTGGTAAAATATACATAAGCTAGCAGATACAAGATAAATTTTCTAAATGAGTTACAACCCTATGTAATAATATACTGACTATGACTGTTATTACACAGTATGAGCAAGATACAAAGAACACAAAACAACAGTCGAGCTGAGATCACTGCGGAAATAGTTTTAAACTACTATGTGTTTCATTTAAGTTGTTTTGAATAACAAGTATTTCATGAAAGTGTGTAGTGGGTTGGATGTAAAAACCAGACAAATCAAATATAATGAGTAACTCTGTTTCTGTGTTTTGATCATGCATGAAATAAATAAACAAATAAAACACTAGATAATTTGAATGTAATGGTAAAGGGAAATAATTCACAATGTAAAACTGCAAATAAGAGTACATTTCACAATCAAAATTTCAAAAATTAACAAAAGTCCAAATAATGTTTTACTTTCCATTAACATTTCATAAATTCTTAACTTCTGATGTCTCCACAGAGTGAATAAACATTTTCGTAAAGAAATTGGTCTCTATGTCTTTTGCAAGCTAACACAATTATGTTGAGTTATTTCCCTTAAATAGTTTCTAAAGTTTGCTTTTTAGAAAAAAAAAAGGATGGTACAATAGTACAATGCAAGGGATAAACACAATTTCCTAAAAACGTGAAACTGAAAGACTTAATCTACATGCACCACCACTGCCTGGAATACACAGCAAATCAAGAATATTTTGATGTTCATTAATTTGCTTTCATCAAAATTTATTTTATCTTAATTTCAATGTTATATGATATTATTAAAAGCAACTGAAAATTTGATGAAATTTTATTCTTTTGCTACATAAATCCCAGGAGCCTCTAAAAAATTAGATGGTAAAACATATATTTTGTTTGCCTAGGCAAAACTGATCAACATCCACATAAAATAACATTTTCATTTACAAGAGGTCGAGTTAAACAATATGTCAAGGTTCATTAGTGGGGTCAGTATCACAAACATAATTATAGAACTGGCCTTATTGACAGTGCAAAAGAAAAATTAATGAACTATTGTTAATATTCCTATGAATTTTTTATAAAAATTTCAAAAAGGAATTATATTATCAATAGATATCGTTAAATAAGCATAAAATAAAACAACAACACCAGACAAAACATTAAAACTACAACAATCAACAAATGAATAATTGCATCCTTTAATGTTGGCACCAAGATATTTATACACCATCATGCCAACGTCTGGTTGCAACTTTTATCACGTCCTTAGTTTCATCTTAAAAATATATCAATGATTGTATCATATTTCAGTTGCCAATTTATGTTATATTCATGACTATTTGTTGTCTGATTAAAACACTATAGTGAAATCTTTCAAAATTACTGACTTTAAAATGTAACAGTCTTCAACATTAATTTTAACTCATCTGTTGAACAAAATAAAAGATCTTTGCAACAAGTGTTAACACAGTTGTTAGACAACAGCATATTTATAATTCACATGAATATTTGTCCTGAATAAAATAATGTTTTTTGGCTCAACTTCCATTCTTCATTGTTCGATAATATAGAATTAGCATTTCAAATTTTATTTCACGTTAAATTATATAATCACTACGTTTTTTATTTTCCAATTTCACACAACTTCTAATTCTGTGGCAAGCACTTGGGTAATAAAACATGAAAATTTTAATCACTTTTCCATTTACCCATCTGAAAATCTTCCATGTCTGAAAAATTAACACCATATTGCCTTTTGAGACTGTACTTTCGTCTTTAAAATGAATATTTCTTTTTATAGAAATATCGCTGTTCAATAAATTAAAAGCACTATATATCACAAAATCAGCTTTTGACTTGTTTTTGCAAATGCTGTAAAAATTCATAATAAGACATAGATGATTCAGTCCGGTCTTCCACCATATATTGAAAGAATTCCATGCGTATTTTACTGTCTTCTCTGAAAATAATAAAAATGATTATTGTTTTATTGATGTCGACTCTCATTTATAACTGAATATGCTGTATGGGGCTTTACTCATTGTTAAAGGCTGTTCAGTGACCTATAGTTGTTAATTTCTGTGTCATTTAGTCTCTTTTGAAGAGTTGTCTAAGATATTATTTATATATATTTATTTAAGATAAGTGGCTGTTTTGTTATAGACTTTCATGATTAGTGGCTGTTTTTGGTATATACATTTTTTTGTAAAAACGTGTCTTAATCCCAACATTATAATTTTTTTTACCCAAAATGTGGTCCCTGTAAACTGAAATGAATATAAAACTAATGAAACCCTGTTTTCAGATCTTTTTAGTCCTTTTTCCACTAGAAAGGCGACACATACAAAATTCTTAGTTTTCAGTTATTGGGTTATCAATTATTTTGTCTATTTCTTACTGTAACCTTAGAAGTTGCTCAGGATGGATTATGTTTGCATGTTTCATTGACCCCTAATTTCAAAATGTCTACATACCTCACAACATAAAACGTTGATCCATTAGGTCGATTATCCAATAAATAATTTACAAATGCTCTAACATTTTCTGATGTTGGGTTTTCTAATTCTGGTAAATCAATCTGTAATAAATCATAATTTAGTAATTCACAGTATTAATATTCTTAGGAAATGGATTTCATTGATATTTCACATCCTGGTGTTGCATATTACCCTTTCAAAAGTATTTACTGCTTTGAACATTCAAATAGATGTTTACTTCTAATCATGAAATTGTTATCCCATGAATATTGTAGTTATACAAACAATATGTTTATATTGCAACCTAATTTTGGTAAAAGTCAAATAAATCTTGATAAAACATAATAAATGATAGGTGAAAAGGTAACGTTAGATATTTGCAAGGTGTATTCTTTTTTTACTGCTTTTATGTGCATATGTGCAGGCATTGGCCTGAATATTCATGAAATATTAGCCAATGGACATTATACAAACCAAAAATCAATCAATTTTTAGAGGGAGCAATATCTTTGACCCTAATGAAAATCTTATGTTTTTTGTATTACCAATTAAGTAATTATCCAGATTATTTTTTGCTATGTGTATATATTTACGGATAAATTTAGCAGCTATGAAATAAAATATTCTTGCCAGAAATCAGAACTTTGTAATTTGCAGCAATACATGTATGTATTTAAACATATATTATAGAATAAGCTTGGATAAACTTAAGATCAACAAAGTGCATTCCTACCATTCCTTCAGGTATTGACATAAAATTAGGAACATCTAATACGTCTTGACAGAACTGGTCACCTACAGCACTTCCTACATAAAAGTACATGCGATCATACGCATCTAACACATACACTCCTTGACGGTCAATATTGGCTGAAGACAGATGAAGTCTTATGGTATTTGGAACCTCTGTATTATTCTTTGTCATTACCGTCTGAAAAAAAGGGGAATAATTACATCAAATGTAATTCACATTATCTATCTGACTGATAAAAGCAAAAAATAATTGTCAAAATTTAAAACCTTAATTGAGTGTTTATTCAAACAACGCTTTGTTAAAGGGGCACTAGCTGTCAAATTCATGGTCACCGATTTGACTCAAATTCTCATATTTGATTTATAACAATGTAAGACATTTATCCAAACTATCAAAAGTCTAAAATAAACAGTTTACAGAGCATGGGGTAGATAATATATAGGTTCGTTTCGTGTGTACTTTAGTCCAGACGCCTTCTAATTAACTATCGATTTGACCTTAGATGACCATATAAGCGATGTAAACATAAATAAAGATATGAATAGATTAAACCAACACGTGCAATTGTATTTTTATAGGTCTGTTTGATTTTATTTTATAAATTAACAAGAATGTGTCCAAAGTACACAGATGCCCCACTCGCACTACCCTTTACCATGTTCCATGGACGGTGAAATTGGGTAATAATCTAATTTGGCATTAAAATTAGAAAGATTATACTATAGGGAACATATGTACTAAGTTTCAAGTTGATTGGACTTCAATTTTATCAAAAACTACCTTGACCAAAAACTTTAACCTGAAACTCCCACTTTCATTTTCTATGTTCAGTGGACCGTGAAATGGGGTCAAAAGTCTAATTTGGCTTTAAAATTAAAAAGATCATATCATAAGCAACAAGTGTACTAAGTTTCAAGTTGATTGGACTTCAGCTTCATCGAAAACTACCTTGACCAAAAACTTTAACCTGAACGGACGCACAGATGGACGGACGGACGAACGGAAGCACAGACGGACGGACGGCCGAACGGAGCCACAGACCAGAAAACATAATGCCCCTCTACTATTGTAGGTGGGGCATAAAAATAGATGTTTCTCATTGTTTTTAACCGTATAAGAAAGATTTTTTGGGCATCGAGTTAGTAATCAAACGATTTACTGTAGTTTCACTTTCATTGTTGACATTCTTTTTCTTTAAATAACCAGTACACGTACAATGCATGCGTTGTCAATTTCTAGATAGAGGTTAAATTGAAGTTCACATGAATACGAATTTAAAGAGGTCGACTCATTCACTTGCAAGTGAATGACTAATTATCAATGTTTCTTAGCGTAATTTGACAAAATTTAACCTTTTTGGCTGCAAAAAGCGAATTGTTATTTCACTATTTCACTTTCATCATGTTCATTATTGATTGAACAGAAAAAAATCAAACTTTAGATTTTTTGTATATCTTGTAGCTAGTGCCCCTTTAAGACATAACAAAGAAAGCTTTGATAAGTTATTCTACTCTAAAAATTCATGTTTGTGTGTTACATATAAATTCATGTACATGTTAACTTGATACTTACTGTTTCGCCTAGTTTGTGTATAGGATACAAGTGCGGGTATATACTCTGAATAAGATACTGTATGGGTAAACTTTTACATTGCTGCATGGCAAATACTCTATCATCTAGTTTGGTAGTCGTACCAAATCTAAAGGCAGTCTGAAATGGAAAAATAGCAAAACTGATAATAGAATCCTACTAGGGAATTGTTGCATGCAATTTAGATGTGAGAAATAACTGATTATCATTATCAAGTCAAAATATTTGCAATTCATCTAAGCAATTATATCATTGTGTATACATCCATCATTTTCTACATAAGGAAATGTCTGTACCCAATTAGGAATATGACAGTTGTTTTCCATTACTTTGATGTGTTTGAGAGTTTGATTTTGACAAGGGACTTTCTGTTTTAAATTTTTCTTTTTTGCTATATTACTTTGGACTATGAGATTTTTATATTTCCCTCAATGAATAAGGAAAATATATAATATGAAGTATACTTTCTGTGAACTAAAGAAGACAAATAGCTTAAAATATATGTTAGACAGAAAATTAATGAATTGTACTTTATGAAAAGTCATGTAAAATTATTGACTTGATTGAAAAAATACTATTAAATGTTACCCTTTACACATTTACTTACAAATTTACACATAGCTGAGATTAGCATTGGTAATAATCTTAGTGAGTAACATATGGGTAAACTGCCTATTCTCTGTGAAGAAGGTAATGTACTACCGAAGGCTGATAATGAATCTACAGAAGCATTTAACATGGCTTCTCTGGCATCAGGTAATGAAGCTGTTACACTTCTGTCAGCACCTGTAAAAAGAAAATGTCACATTTTAATAAAAAATTGTTTTTACTTCCTGGTTTATAACTTACTTACATTTCTGTTTACAAATTTCACAGAGCATAACCAATTTATGATAAAATTGACAACTGTGGAAAAATAAATGAACCTTTATTTCATGGTAGATTATATATTACAAAACCTAATGATTTTAACATTGAGAAACAAGAGAATTCAAGTGATGAAATGTTCAATTTTTCTTATTATTCACCAATATTGCATAGTTATTTTCACCAGTTGACTTACACAAATTTTGGAAACTGCATGTATGTTTATTTCTAATTTTCATGATCATTTCAACTTATAATACTCTTTTTTGCCAAACTCACCCATTTTTGCCAGTAATCCAATAATTGCTTGTTGATCAGCCCCAGCATAAATCTCACTTAACTGATTTGTAACTGGAAGGCACATGGTATGTACACGTATTCTTCTTTCTCCTGAAACAAAAGTTGTTCAGAAATTTCAATACAGGCTCCAAGGACTTTTAAATATACAACTGACATCCATTAGAAATGATTTCTTAACCTTACACATTTTTTTATTGATTGGATATATAAATGAAATGAATGGTTGGCAGATAATTCTGGACATGACGTTCTTTAGATAATCCTGACAATAATGCCCTATCGATCTTTGAAGCAAAATGGAACAACTAACAATAGTTAGCTTCAAACTTGTAAAAAGATAAATCTGACACATTCCAATTCTATTAGGGCTATTCCAGTAAAAATTATCCAGGGGGGGGTGGAACGCCACTTATTTTTTGACCCCCCACCTATGGAAAAGATTAAAAAAATACACCCCCACCTAGAACATGTATTTTCTTCCAAGACCCCCTACCTAGAGAAAAAAAATAAAAGTTAGCTAGTTTTTTAAAGTATACAAAAATGTTGCATCCTGTCAAATAAATGTAAAATTTGTTGGTCTATCTATTTCAGTGCATCCAAAAAGGGGGGGCCCTCTGGCCCCCCCCTCCCCCCCCCCTAAATCCGCCTCTAGTCTCAATGGCAATCATACCACATCTTCTTTTTTATACTAGCTATGTTGCTATTAAAATATAAAATGAAACATGTAACAATGTTATGGAGCAGCAGACGACAGATGCAACATGACAGCAATAGCTCACAGTGACCGAAAAAGGGGGGTGCGATTTTAATTATGGCCCATTTTATTTTTAAAACTGTCAATAACATTTTCAGGTACGACATATTCTTCAGGTGGGGAAACTGGTTGGCACCAACCATTTGATGTTTCAGAGTTTAGTTTGAGCCATAAAATATTTTTGGTAGGCACAATGTAATTCTTTTTTTATTTTTTGTATTTCTTATATACATTTTTTTTTCAATAGGCAAATGTTGAGGAAGATGATATACTCTCCTGTGTAACAAGGCCATATTTTTCCGCAAAAATTAGGCCATTTTTTTCCTTCAATACCACCCACGCAACATATGCGCAATAAAAATCTAATTGTCTGTGCCAAATATAAATATTTTTTTATGGACCGCATAGTTTGGATGTCACCCACACATATTTTTTTGTGGGGAGACGGTATACAAGGGAGAGGGTACTTGAAGTTGTTATAAACTGTATGCAATAAAATATTATTTGGGACAAAAATTGCAAAGAATTGGCCAGTCCACCTTTAAGGACATATTCTTTGCAAGGAAAGAGATTTAAGTACAGCAAATTCTGCCATTTCAATTTCAATGAATATATAATAACTTCTTCCAACCGCAACAATATTTAAGTTAACCTTTATTTACAATGTTTAAACTGGTACTGTTGCCTTGTTCATGTTCATGTTGGTTTTTTTTACATTAAATTTGGGTCTTCGTCGATACCATACTTATTCCAGACGTTCCGTATCAGAGGACATTTCAGGCAATTCCTCTGCACTTCTTGTATCATTATATCTTCATCACGGTGACAAGAATAACAGTATAGAGTACCATTAATTCATAGAACAAAACAACAAATCGCTGAAGAAGTCATGTTTACAAAATGTCAAAATGAGCCAAAGACCAAAAAATGACAAGGACAGTTAAGCGTCTTTTATGGAGACAAAAACTATATTCCTAAAAAGTCTTTGGGGTTCTTCAATCGAAATAATAGCAAGCTAAACTAAATGAGATTATTATAAGGGCTAAATCTCGTCTGTACTAGCCAAATTTAACAAATTTAAAGTTGTTTATAAAAAAAATATATATCATGAATGATGGTTAATTACGTTTTTCGGGTTATCAGTTAGACCGCATGGTTTTATTATTACAATAGGAAAACACCCGAGACGTGAAATCGCATGGTTCTATTATCATAGGTAAACATCCGAGACGTCCCAAAAATATATATAGGTGCTCCTATTATTGGAGGAACATTACACAGTTGTGTACACACACATGGCGGCATGGAACACGATCGGAAATTCATTTGACGATATCTAAACGTTTCGAAACGAAGTGAAAAGTATCGTGCGCCACGTGGGCGCTTACATTTGTCACTGTATGCGCCATTTCTTGTCAATATGCGCTATAGGCGCAGGGGGCACGTCCTTCCCGATCACTGGTTTGACAAGAACACAAACGGACGCTTAAAATTAGTGGTCTGCCAACTTTATTTGCAGTCGGATGACCTTTTCAGGAGAATCTTCCTTCATAACAGGGGGAACAATATGTTTAACCTATCATTCAGAAACCCCCCACCAACAGAAATGAATTTAAATCGGGACCACCACCCTCCAGAATACAATTATGTTGATAACCCCCCACCTATGGAAAAAAATATCGTCGGCGTTCCGCCCCTCCTAGGTAAAGGAGTAGGGGCAATAAGGCCCTTATTTGGCCCTAAAATTACTGCAAATTTTAAAGTTATCATACATATTCTTAAATTACTGAAAACTTGTCTAAGGTATAAGGTACTAAGAAAAACAAAACAAATTTGACATAGAACAAGTTACCATGGCAACAAATCTTAACCTAATTTGCATATTTTGTTAAATTTTGTGATTTTCCTTGTTTTTTCATCAAATTTGAAGTACATTTTAGACTGAAAAAGTATATGCGCACCCAAGAAACAACTTTATATTTGGTGAGATAATGCCAATAGTAATAATAAAGCTTTTGTTAAATTATTTTGTTGTTTCTCGGCTGCGCAGGATGTTTCCTAAACGGAAATACAGTCAGAAAACTGCATAAATTTTGTATTTTTCATCGTTTTTGTGAAAATAGTACATACTATGACGTAATTGTGACGTCATCAGATAAAAATCTTCATGTTTTTCATTTATAATTCTTGACCCTATCCATTTCTAAACGTTATGTGCCAATTTGAAATAGTTATTAAACATTTCATTTTCTTGGGCCAAAACTAGGGCTTAATGCCCCTACTCCTTTTACTGGAATAGCCCTTACAAAATGGTCTCACAACTTTTAAAAGAAATATGGAATAGTACAAGTGTGTTAAATGATACTAGATATTTAATACATAAACGGTTCTGGTTTCTATTTTTGATTGATTATTAAAGTATTCTGAAGCATGTTTTTCATCAGAGATAAATTTTCTCCTTTTGTAACAATAAATCCCAATTTTCAAAGGTGTCAAAAACTTTACAGGCATAAAAAATAACATACACCTCAAATGATATCATACCTTTACTAGATGTATACAATAAAGCTGCCTGGAAGCATACAACACTATTTTCTGTCAATGAATCTTCTATAGACATCTGCATACCAAACCCTGCATCAGGATTGATGTTGGGTAATGATAGTAAATCTGTTGACCGTACAAAAAAGTTCCCATGGAAAGTATGGATACTCAAACCTGAAATATAAATCGTTTTAATTATTTAAAGAAACATGGAATGGAAAGTGAAAAATATTTTACTTGGACAAAGATGGAGAAAAAGAGTATGATATGCCATTAATTTCAATTTCTTTATTCACATGCCATCCCTCCTATTTTTTCCTTTCTTTTCCTATTTTATTTCTTGTTGTGAAATTATGTTAAAGTTTCAGTAAAAATTTACAATAACTTAGAATATAATCCTCTTCTTATTTTCTCATATTGTTTAGAATGTGAACATACATTTTAGTTTTATAATGACTTACAACTCTTAGAAACAAACAAAAAAAAATTCTTTTAAATCTGTCATCTTAATGTTACCTGTCCTTTGATTTTATTGGCTATTAATGACAAAATTGCTATATTTTCAGTAAGAAGTGAATGAAGTTCAACCTAGCAAATAAGTACTTCATAGTTTTTGGTACACTTCAAGTTTTGTATGTTAATAAGGTATAAAAAGAATTTACCTTTAGTGCATCTTATTCTCATAACAGCTTCAAAACCAATCTTCCTTGTGAGATATCGTCTTAAATCTGTCTCAAACTTCTCTGTTAATGAAGGATTCTTCACACAATGGAATGAGGGGAAATAGTGTATACAACCACCAGAATACTTTGATATACAGGCTGAAAGTAAAGACATACATATAATAAATCCTACTTTTTTTTAGGATATTTTATTCTATGGAGATTGGACATTTGTTTGACATTATGTACAGTTTGAATGCCAGGCTTATAGAAATTTATCAAAGTTTGTTTATCCCCATGAGGGAAATATGAGGGTTTTTTATTTGAAGCAGTATATTGTAAGACTCGGAAATAATCCAAATTCCCATTAAGGTCAGTTAAAGTGTTGATTCTGACAGCTCTACTTAGATATTAAATCTACCTCAATTTCCATTCCTTTATATGTTCTGTTATGTCTATTAAGAAAGTGCTGCATTAAATATAGGTATGTTTGTTTGTCTAACATTTATTTTTTCAATATGTTATTCAAGTTGAAAATGTATATCAATTGCTTTATCAATATTCTTATTATAGACAAATTATCCATATACTAAGGTTCTCAACACTCAAGTTTACCTGTCCTTAAGGTGACCAAGGAATTCTTTTTTAGCTAATGTAAATATAGAAACAGACTTAAATAGGGTTTTTTAACATCTTAATGTCCCCTGTACTATTATTTGATTGACTTATAATGACAAAGTAGTTTTTCATTTTAAAAGAAGTTAACAATTGTCACCCAGCAAACAGGCAAACTTAACTTCATATATTTCTATACACAAATACCTATACTGTGTCTAACAATTTATTTTTTTAATACCAGGAAAGTGTCTTAAAATGTTAACTTACATATAGAACTGATGTCTGCATATTGACCATTTAACATAAACAGATCAACAGCTACTTGTTGAGCTGAGCAATCTAATGCCAACTTCTTATAAAAATCTGTAGAGGGTCCTAGATTCGTTACATTCTGCAAGACAATAAAACAATTTTAAATATAACTTTTCTTTTAGTTAAGAATATATCAAGTAATAATGAAAAACAAACCCAATACAATTAACTATACACTGGGGTACACCAGCACTTAAATGAGACTATAATCACATATTGCAGTATCCAATTAAGTTAATTTGATTATCTCCCCTTTAACACATAGGACCAGTATTATATATATTCTGTAATTTTACACATGAAAATTATCAACAGTCTTATGGTTTATAATTAAACTGGCATAAGGGTTGCAGTTGAATTCAGCAAAGTTGCTAAAGACTATTTTGATTGTTCTAGTAATGTTATTTTCTGGTTTTAGTACTGGACTTTCATAAGGAAGTTGATACTAGAAAAAAATGTCATGTTTAACAATATTGGTATTGTATATCTAAGTGTCATGCAGAACATTTTTTCCTTCATATCAGTTGATCTGATGAATAAATGTAAATAATACCTGAAATTTTAAAATAATAATATATATAAAAGCATATGCCACAGTACATATCAAAACTTAGAATATGTAAATTTGATAGTAACCAATAACAGATGGTAAAATTATTAAACCTCTTTTTATCAACCCCAAAACTTACCATGAATAAACTCAATATATCCATCTAAATTTTATAAAATGAATTTGTGAATATAGTGCAAGCCAATACTTATGAAATTCAAATAACACAAGTTAAATAATTAACAATATTTTATTCCATGCAGACTGATGTGCAGCCCCTTAGGATAATGTAAGTGGAAGATTTTTTAATTTCTTACAAACAAAGATTGAAAGCAATTTAGGTGGTACCTAACACTACAGGGAGATAACTCTGTAAAATCACCTAAACATTTAAATAAAGTTGTGTTGTTAAGGGAATATTAAGTTTCTCAATGATCAAAATAACTGTTTGCCAAACTGCTATATAACCAGTGTAATTTTTCTGATAAAAAGGTTGGTTCAAATTTTTATATTTTTGTCAAAGGGTCAAAGTAAATGCTTTGTCAAAATTTTATGAAAATTAAACGAGCCAAACTAATTTTAGTGAAAGTGTTGGGTACCACCTTAATTGAAAAAACCCAAACATTTTCTGAATTTAGTTTGCAAGACATATAACAATTTTGTGACTTTCACTTGAAAACATCATGAAAGCGTTGTTCCTTTGCTTTTTGCTGTGCATGAACTGATTTTGTGTCATGGATGGATACCCAATTTTCTATATTTTCTCTTATATTTATCAATGCATGTTTATACCTTGGTTGTTCTCTGGTTAGGATCTTCTCTATTCTCCAGTCCACCAGGACCTATGGTAGGTAATACTGTCTGTACAACTGTTATTCTACCACCTGTTGAATGCTATAATGTAAAGCGTGACTGATACATATTCATTTTATTTATACTATAAAAAGTAATTTAAGGTTAAAATATTAAATTTATCTAATTTGTTTTGATTTCCAATCATCAGATAAAAAATTTATTGAAAAAATCAGCTTATGAACTTGTATTAATTACAAGTTACACAAGAAGTAAAATTGAAAACCTGACAATATTAGAACAACAATAAATTAGGATGGATATCTAAGCATTGTTAAAAAAAATAGTCATGAAAATGGAGGACAGTACCATCTGAATGATGACAATTTGTCAGAACTGATAAACAGAAAAATGTATTTGTAACTATTATTTAACCCTGATCTGGTAATCAAACATATTTAAAAATAGTATCAATGATCACAACTGTTACAGATCTTCCTTATATGAGCTAGGGCGGATAGAAAACCACCTTATGCAAGTGCATGTGTACATGACGTACATGGATAAGTCTTTGATTGATTTTGGAACATTTGAATATGATTTAAAAGATGAATTATAGCCTGTTTTGTATGGTTTTTATAACAACTCAATTTTTAAACAGTTACAGATTTTTCATATAGATGTTCTCTTTTCAGAGTATGTTAACAGATCTAGAGACTAGATGTATTGATATTCATTTGCATACGGTTGAATTTTTATCCGAAGCAGATCAAATGTTAACATAACAAGATCTGGTTACATGCATAAAACATTACTTTATTCTAGCACTTACAATTAATTTATATGCAGCCTGAAGTGCAGCACCTAATGCACTCCCTGTTTCTCTGTTGCTTTCAAACAAAGTTGGCAGTTGATTTAATAAATCTGATACCATTTCTTTACTCTCTTGTAAATTGACTAGTAAGTTATCAGGACAAGGAAGAAAAACATCTGAAAGTAAAACAGAGATATAGTTAATTAATACCAATACAATTATGACAATTTCTACATGGTTTAATTTTGTGAGGTTTTTTAAAGTATTGTTTTCTCAATTGCAAGCTCCATTTGGGTTCAAAGTTGGATTCAAACTCAAAGGACTATTGCCCAAAAGCTTTCATGCTTTGTATGATTATTTGCCATAATATTTGGTTGACTGCACTTTACAGTCATTTTGATTTTAGTTATAATAGTTATGGGGACTTTGACAATTTGTTTACTATCATGTAAAGATGACTTTACTGTGCTGTCATTTTGATTTGATAGTTAATGCAATTGGACTATAGGTTGCATTTCTGTAAATATTGACAATGCATTTTCCCGTAGGAACTCCCTTTACGGCTAAAACTGTACCACTTTTACTATGAAGTTTTGAAAAAAAATCATATCCTAGAATGGAAAGTTCATATGTACTACTATTTTTTTCAAAGGTCAAACAAGTGAAACTGCGAGCTACTGCTCACTGATGATACCCCCGCCGCAAGTGGATAATATTAATAGTGTAAAAATATGCAAGTGTTCGGTAAACAGGAAGTTGTCGAGTGATGAATCTGAAAAAACATCACACGGTATAGCTGACTTATATAAATCCTGAAACCAAATTTCAGAAATCCTTGTATTGTAGTTCCTGAGAAAAATGTGACGAAAATTTTCAACTTGGCTATCATGTGTAAAATCAGACAAGTGTTCGGTAAACAGGAAGTTGTCAAGTGATGAATCTGAAAACGCATCACACGGTATGGCTGACATATATAAATGTTGATACCAAATTACAGAAAGGGTGGATGTGTAGTTCCTGAGAAAAATGTGACGAAAGTTTCATGGGACAGACTAACTGACGGACGGACTGATGGACGGACTGCTGGACGGACTGACAGACAGAGGTAAAACAGTATACCCCCCCTTTTTTAAAGCAGGGGTATAATAAAGCGGGGGTATAAATATAGGGCTGTGAGGCATATTTTCAACGTTTATATGCCCCGAACTTCCATGAGTTTAAACTAACACTAAATGTCTTAAATATCCCTACCTCGACTGTAGGGTTACCATAGATTTCAATATGAACAATATTCACATGTATTTTTTCTGGTAACTTTCCCAAGTTATGTCTCTATGAGATGCAACCTACAGATCAGAACTGAGAACCAGTATTTAAACAAAATGAATTTTCTATGAATATTCTAAATCTCCCCAAAAGAGGCGTGGTTTGAGAAACAGCTGTATTTACAAAGTGCAACCTATAACCATTTTTTAAAAATTGTAACAATGACACTTTTGAAGTATAACTCTCTAAATCTGTTTCCTAATAAGATTTTATATTTGTAGAATTGGTTGTTATCTTGCATGTGTGACAATACTTTACTGTTATTTCTGATTATTTTTTGGAGAGTTATTGAGCATTGACTATCTTAACTTGTTGATGCACACATATATGTTGAAACTTTCAACACAAAGGTAGAGGAAATTCCACTACTGTCTAGTAATCTTTTTTTCTTAATAAAGCTGTCTGATAATTATACAAACCATCAACATCAGAAACAATCAACATCTGAGGTTGTGACAAGTTCTCTTCCAAGTTAAAGAAATATAATGCACAATCATAACACAGAAAACCAATCTGAGTCCTAGAATCACTGGGAATTTTATCTAACTCATCTAATAATGTCTGACAAAATGTATTCAAATAACCTACAATAAAAAATATAATGCAATAGAAAGTGTTACTAGTACTTGTGTCTGTTTTATCTCTATCAATTCACCATAGGTTATAATGAAGAATTTAAACCATATAGTAGATTATGATTTGGTAAGATTTCTTTAAATGTCTTAAAAAATTGTAAAAACAAAAAATATTTTTTTCTTGTCAAGTATTATTCTTTTTACATCAACGTAATTCTGATTAAGTACTCACCAGTTTCTATTGCATTGAAAGACACATCTAGTAAATACAGGTACACTGCTGGTTGTGGTGGACGTAACTACAAACACAAGAATTTGAGAATTAAAAAAATTACGTCTTTAAATATCAAACCATACTTTTAAAATTAAAAATTATAGGCCAAAATATAGAAACAGCATAAAAAGTACATACAAAGAATGGGACTTTTATTTTCTAGTTCCTATGAATTCAATATACTAATACATGGACAATAATAATATCCATCTAATCAGATAAGCCTTTTTTAACTGATTTTAATAGTTAATTCTTTTGCTGTATGGTTTCACCACTGTCTAAAAGGACAGGGGAGTGTTGCGACTTCAAACTAGTTTAACCCAGCCATATTTTGTGTGCCTGACCAAAATCAGGAGCCTGCAATTGAATGGTTGTTATTTGTTGCTGTGTAACATATTTGTTTTTTTGTTCATTAGTTTATCCATTAATTAGGCCGATAGTTTACTAGTTTACATTGTTTTATATTTGTCATTTTGGGACCTTTTATAGCTGACTATGCGGTATGGGCTTTACTCATTGTTAAGGCAGTACAGTGACCCACAGTTGTTAATTTCTGTGTCATTTGGTCTCTTGTAGAGAGTCGTCTCGCAAGCAATCATACCACTTCTTCTCATTTATATATGGATGATAATAATAACATAATCATGTCATACTTTGTTCTAAACCAACAATTTCAGTCAAATTTTTATAGTGAGTTTACAAGTGAACAGTCCACATTAAGACATGTTACACTAACTGTATTTTACTACAATCTGATTATCATTTAGTACTACTATTCCAGTTAAAATCATAAGAGTACCACTTACCATATACTCTGAAGGAGCAATGAACTCTATAGTGGCAGACTTGATCTCAGGTCTTCGTTGTGGTTCTCCATATGTCTTAGTCACAGGGTCAAAATTAAACTCTTCAGGCACTAAAAATACACATATTATTAAACTTGCTTGTGAGTAAGAGAAAATATACAATAAGATAATCATTAAGCTTTCTAGTACAATTCTAATTACTGGTCAAAGAATTAATAAGTCATATATTTTATGCATTAAAAACTGTTAAAAATTACATTAAATACTAAATTGCTTTGAATTGTTAGAAAGACACACTACATGATCTTGGTCTAGAATATTATTCAAATAATTTTTACTGAAACAAAAAGCACATCTTAAGCTCAGGGCTATTCCAGAAAAAAATGTATGGGGGGGTTGGAAGGCAGTTTTTGTCAGCACCTGCCACCCAGACAATTGTAATTTAGAATTATAGTGCATTATAGTGTGAAAAGTTGCTCTGATACCCATCACCCATGTATTATTTATACAATGTGCCTTCCAACCCCCCCATACATTTTTTTCTGGAATAGCCCTCATGAGTTTCTTGCATACAAAAAATTATGTTGTCTCATTTGCGAATTAAACATTTATATTATACTAAAGATTATTAATTAGAAATCACATAAATGTAACTTTTTCAACCATTTCTTAAGCATTGCAATAGTTCTTGTAATTTAACATACATTCATTTACTCTGTAACATAGATTACACTTCCATCGTCGCTGATCCACAAAGTAAACAAAAGGATTGATATATGTCCTACACGATCGACAGCGCACTATCACATTAGATTGTATAACAGGAAGTTGCTGAAAATGAGAGAAAAGTTAAAATAAACAACTAATATATAGTGGTTTTTCAGAATAATAGCAAAGTTAATTCTTTAGTCTTTACATTCAAAGCCATTTTTCTAGAGAATTTTTCAACTCAGTCAAACTGTTAACTGTCAAATTATATATATGTTTTTTTCAAAAGCTTCTTTATTTGTTCTCTTTGTAATAAACTGAAAAGATATAAATTCAGCATGGACACAATTTACAAACTAAAGTTTCCAAATCATTTTTTTTTTAAAAGTCAATAACACCCTGTCAATATAAGCAAGAGGAAACAGCATTGTTTATTGTCTGAGATATGTCAATAATTTTTATTTCCTAAGTATTTTACACATTTAAAATATGCATAAACTGTGTTTGCAAAACAGGCAAAGAAAATTATGTACATCACACACACTCTTTCCATAAGATATGTATTAGATAGACGAATGATGGAAAAAATAAACAACAGCTCCTAATTTGGCAGTTATCTTATTATGGTATAAGAGTAAAACAGAATACTTACTGATAAGTCTTTAAAAGGATGTATAAGAATGCCCAGAGGTAACCTAGATTTGTTTAAAAGTGACGATGTTTGAGGAATTGACGTCAATGTACACCTGAGGATACTGAAAAAGAATTCAAATTTGATGTTAATATTAATACCAAAAGTGTTATTCAAATTCAAATAATAAGTCAATAGTATTACAATTTTACATTCTAGATAACAAACTGTCAAATTGATATTATGAACATATTTACTTCTAAGATATTTGTTTTTCTCAATCATCTTGAAATAATTCTTTTAATAATTCTAGATTAAATTTATATGACTTACTCAGGACTACAGTTGACTTTTTTGAAGTCATTATGCAGTTTTATCTTTGGGTTCTCAATGCCATCAGCTGGTATCAACTGTTTTTCTTGTAATAAATTAACAACTCGTGAATCATCCTGTGAAATAAAATGAAGCATTTGTATTTGGCATTATACTTTCCGTCTCATCAGAAAACATGGTCGAAATAAGTAAATGGCACTTTATAATATTTTTTGAAACTTGAATCTTACCATAAGAGATTTTCTCATATTATTACTAACAAGTCATCATAATTAGTAATGGATTAGTTATTTAATAAATACTAAATATTTAAAGTTATTTGATAGTAAAACATTTGTTCTTTAATTTCATTACTTAAGACCAAGCCTCTAGTGATTATCAGGGCCTTAAATTCCGACCGGCATGAAGAGGATAGGTGAGGTGAAGCCACTAGTGACATTTAGTTTGTACTTCAAGACTGTTAAAGGTACATTACTATTGTGTCTTTACTTCATAGACAAACACAAGGTCTAAAATGCAATATGTCAACTTACCGTCAAAGACATTCCTCCAACATTAGGCATATTATTGTATTGTCCTGAACCATAACCATCCCCTTGCTGTTGTGGCCCTGGTTGGCCATACATTTGTTGTTGGGGTGGCAATCCTTGACTAGATGGAGGGTATCCTGGTCTTGATGGCATTGTATTTTGACCAGTAGGTGTTGGCTGGTATCCAGTTGGTGGTGGAGGCGGTTGACCATACTGTCCACTTGTGGGTGGCATTCCAAAGTTCGTAGGTCCACTTGGTGGACCAGAAGGCTGATACATATTTTGTGTTGGCCCAGGTTGAGGACCTTGTGGTTGAACATTATAATTTGGAGGTCCAGTTGGTGGACCAGGTTTAAAGTTTGTTGGTCCTGATGGGGGCCCTGTCCCCATACTATAATTCTGAGATGATCCACTTGGTGGACCAGGCCTTTGAGGCATGCCTGTTGGTGGAGGCCCATAAACTGGACTTTTCACATTTAGTGGTGGACCAGGCTGAAATAATAAAATTCTGTTTAATAAAAATAATATTTTGATTATAATATGATCTTTTGTCGAGTAAAATTACTATTGTTTTACATTTTTTGGTGTATTTCCCACAAACTTATTTAGTTTTCTATTCATGAATGCAAATAACCAATTTAATTGAATTTTAAAAATGATAGAATTATACAATTCACAATGATTAAATTAAACAACTGTTAAAATTGCATCTTCTAACCAGATGCTCCGCAGGGTGCAGCTTTATACGACCGCAGAGGTTGAACCCTGAACGGTTGGGGCAAGTATGGACACAACATTCAAGCTGGATTTAGCTCTAAATTTGGATTGTGATGAAATAGTTGACACAGCATAGATTTCAGACACAGAATGAATGTGGTCTAATGAACTTAAAATATTTTTTTTGCCTTTGAGCAATTCACTATGCTGTTGAATATTAATCCTCTAAAAAAAATGTTTGAAGAAATTTTCTTTTTATTTATGAAATCTGAAATGAGAAAAATTTAACCCATTTTTTTTTCACATCCCCCTTTCCCTTTTTCCAAAACTGATCTCAATTCAAATTTCAAATGGAGTTTGCAACAATAACTACTCATTTAAATACATCATAAAATATTAAAATGTAACAAAAGGTGCTTGTTATCACTGAATGGTAAAGATTGTTTTAATTTATCAGTTGGTAGTAAAAGTGAATATACATTGTACATTGTATAAAACAATGATTTAAGTTAATTCAACTCTATTCTGGACAAAGAAAGATAACTCCAATCAATTGAAAATTTCTTGCTATTGCACAATATTGTGCAATTAGATATTTCTTGTTATTGTGCAATGCTGTGCAATTGAAAATATTTGCTATTGCACAATACTGTGCAATTGAAGATTTCTTGCTATTGCGCAATACTGTGCAATTGAAAATTTCTTGCTATTGCACAATACTGTGCAATTGAAGATTTCTTGCTATTGCTGAATACTGTGCAATTGAAAATTTCGTGCTATTGCACAATACTTAATATAATAATTTTGGATCCTGATTTGAACCAACTTGAAAACTGGGCCCATAATCAAAAATCTAAGTACATGTTTAGATTCAGCATATCAAAAAAGCCCAACAATTCAATTTTTGTTAAAATTAAACGTAAGTTTAATTTTGACCCTTTGGACATTAATGTAGACCAATTTGAAAACGGGACTAAAAATTAAGAATCTACATACACAGTTAGATTTGGCATATCAAAGAACCCCAATTATTCAATTTTTGATGAAATCAAACAGTTTAATTTTGGACCCCGATTTGGACCAACTTGAAAACTGGGCCAATAATAAATCAAAGAGCTGAAAGCTCTGAAGAAAAATGACGCCACTGCCTCTAATATTGGGATATTTTTTATGCAAGTCTTAATTTTCACATACCGTAATAAGTTGAACATTGCAACATGTCTCGTAAGCATATAATTGATATTCGTATATGAGTGTGTAAAGTGAAGATGACAACTGACTGTTTTTTTTAATAACAATGAATATGTCAAGAGTCAAGACTACCTAAATGATCTACAGTATCCAATGACTACTGGCATGTTTTTTTTGTACAAATAAATAGGTCAAGACTACTTGAATGATCTACAGTATCCAAGGACTACTGTCTGTTTTTTTTTGTACAGATAAATAGGTCAAGAATACTGGAATGATATACAATATCCAATGATTACTAGCTGTTCTTTTGTACTAATAAATAGGTCAAGACTATTCATATGATCTACAATATCCAATGACTACTTGCTGTTCTTTTGTACGTACTAAATAAAGACTATCTGAATGATCTAAAGTATTCTAATTAATGTGTATTTTTTTTTCTTGCAATTACATTTTTCTAATTCAAGAATACAGACTACAAGTATCCTTTCAAACCAAATGATTATGAAGAGCCTGTTGTAATAAGCTCTTATACCCCACTAGTCCTATAAACATATAACTTCACATTCTTATTCAATTTTTAACGTTTTTATACTGATATTTTCATTTTTTTTTTAATTTTTGAATGCAAAGTGTGACACATTGATAGTAAAAAAAAATTTATCAGAACAGTTAATAGAAATAGTAAACAATGCTCCTGAGGTCATATGTTATAGGACTAATTACCCACATACTCATTAAATAAGTTACTAGTGACATACACAAATGTAGTTATTTCTGTTACTTGAAGCAAATTCTATTTCTTTAAATTTACACAATATTGTTATACTTGTTTTATTTCACATTGAAGATTAGACAAATAGGGATACTCCTTTGATTTTTTTATTTCATGTCAGTCAGGTCCCTTTATATGAAACTTGAAACCACTTCTCTGCCATATTGATATTTTATAACAACTCTGCCAATGACCCATATAATTTCATATTAATTCTTTAACCATATATTAAAGTAAGCTAGTTTTTTTTTTTTTTTTACACTAATCCACAATCTTTCATGTTAAATTTTGTCTCCATTTAAGTTTATGCCATTGAACCATCATGGTATTAAACACAATCCCAAGTAATTATGCTGTTATAGTGGGTCACCATATATTCAACTTGGGTGGCATTCCAGTTATTGAAATTTGTGTCTGATTGGATAATGAACTAGACCTTTAGGAATTGATCTCATAATTTAATATGGAGCCATCGTATGCGACCCCTACCCGGTAACAAAAATAAACATGTCAAGCGGCAATATTTATCACCAGAGATTACAAGTCAAAAGAGGATGGATAAGTCTCCAAAATGCTTGCCAAACTGGAACTACAACAAGATCTCCAGACAAGGACGAACAAAACGTTCAAGAAAAAGTTAGTATTTATATACAAAGAAGTTGGGGGGCTGATTCACGCTATTGAACCAGACGAATTCCCCTTAAAAGCATGTCCGAAGAGAACCATTACTGCCGAGAAATTCAAAGAATACCACGAAACAATTATTGTGGAAAAGCAAGTAAAGAATAACTCTTACTGTGAGTGTATTGACATTCCGCCAAGTAAAACACTGTACAATATTCAAACTCACTTTAGGGCCTTAATAATATGGTACAAGTCAAATCGGCACCTGGTTAAATCGACATCTAGTCAAATCGGCACCTATTTAAAGTCAATTAGGCATCCAATAATAAATATAAATAATTCAACCTTTAAAAATGTGAATAAACATGATAAAATTAGGTTAATATTTCTGGCCAACCCCTTCCTTATCTACCTTTTCTTGGGTAAATACTGTAAAATTTCTGGACAACCAATTCCTTATTTTTACTATTTTTGCTTAAAATACTGTTAAAATATATATTAAACAAATCTAACATGGGTGCCGAATTGACTATATCAAGTGCCGATTTTACCAGGTGCCAATTTGACTAGATGCCGATTTGACTATACCAGGTGCCGAATTGACCAGGTGCCGATTTAACCAAGTGCCGATTTGACTAGAATTCCGTAAGACAGTGATCGCGCCGATCAGGGCGAACGATCCCACCCCGCCAATAAAACCGGTGTATTAAAGCCAGCATCGATATCGACAATTTATGCACATTTCAATGCACATGTCATACAGATACAGTCTGTTACAGACTGTTGTAACTTTGTAAACAAAGATTGAGTCGGATGTCCGGTACTTCGATCCGTCTTATAACCAATAGAAAGTGTACCAACACGGACACATTATATTTTCTTATAAAAAAGGCAGTGGTTTGTAAAAAGAAAAGACTATCAAGTTTTCCCCGATTAATTATAGATTTTTAATGTTTTAACAATGTTTTAGTTTTACTTCACATAATCAATAAAGTTATAAAAATAGATTTATGAGTATCTTAACAACATTGGTTGTTACACTTCGATCTTTTTGGTAATAAGAAGGACCGGAGGTATGTAGACTGGTTCCCGGTTGATTACTACACAGAAATCATAATAAAAGCAAATTCCAGTTTAAATTATAATAGTAAATACGAAACCAACAGCGGTAGACGGAGAAATGTAATGGAAAGTAAATACGAACCAAGCGCGGAAGGCAGAGAAATGTAATGGAAGTTCAGTTCACTAGTATAGAAACATGCTGCTGAAAGCGTCATTTTTCAAAAATCTAAGTACATTTTTAGATTCAGCATATCAAAGAACCCCAAGGATTCAATTTTTGTTAAAATCAAACTAAGTTTAATTTTGGACCCTTTGGGTCCCTTATTCCTAAACTGTTGGGACCAAAACTCCCAAAATCAAACCCAACCTTCCTTTAGTGGTCATAAACCTTGTGTTTAAATTTCATAGATTTCTATTTACTTATACTAAAGTTATGGTGCGAAAACCAAGAATAATGCTTACTTGGGCCCCTTTTTGGCCCCTTATTCCTAAACTGTTCAGACCTCAACTCCCAAAATCAATCCCAACCTTCCTTTTGTGGTCATAAACCTTGTGTTTAAATTTCATTGATTTCTATTTACTTATACTAAAGTTATTGTGCGAAAACCAAGAATAATGCTTATTTGGGCCCTTTTTTGGCCCCTAATTCCTAAACTGTTTGAACTAAAACTCCCAAAATCAATCCCAACCTTCCTTTTGTGGTCATAAACCTTGTGTCAAAATTTCATAGATTTCTATTTACTTAAACAAAAGTTATAGTGCGAAAACCAAGAAAATGCTTATTTGGGCCCTTTTTGGCCCCTAATTCCTAAAATGTTGGGACAAAAACTTCCAAAATCAATCCCAACCTTCCTTTTGTGGTCATAAACCTTGTGTTAAAATTTCATAGATTTCTATTCACTTTTACTTAAGTTAGAGTGCGAAAACTAAAAGTATTCGGACGACGACGCAGACGCCAACTTGATACCAATATACGACCAAAAATTTTTCAATTTTTGCGGTCGTATAAAAATTGGTAATATTTAAAAAGGAGAAATAATCTTTTGTTATAATAATAAAAATTCTTTTTTATACGTTACGGTAAAAAAAAACCACTTTTTAATACTAAAACATTTTCTCATCATTTTCTATGAAAAAAACCGTTTAGAATTGATATTATATTTGCCTTTAGTATGACAGGATGTTTTTTTCCCAAAAGTAGTTTTCTCATGTATTTGTCATATCATATACCTGTGAATAAGTAGGTTGTTTTGGTGGTGTTCCACGACCTTGAATTTCCTGTGATAGAGGCGGTGTCATTGGCTTGGCTTGTTCACCTAGTGGTGCTAAATAGTAAAAATTGAGACAATAGGCAAATTAAGCATATTCAATAACATAATGTATTTCATTGGTGTATTGAAAGACAAGTTAGGATCTGTATGAAAATTGGGGAAATATACTAGTATATATACATCAATTTGAAACCCGTGTTATTGTGACTACACAAAATGTACAATGAATGTAAGTGTATGACTTCTTTACTACAATTATTACAACAGATGTCTAACATTGTATATATTCATATAAATACAAATTTAATTTAATAATATTTTTTGTAAATCAATATCAAAGCTATAATGTTTGATATAAGCTGAAAGATTAAAGAAATAGTAATGTCATTGCAAGGTATTACTTGAACTATTAAAGCTGGATAGTAATTATGGAAAAAAATACAAAAATAACATTCCTTCATTTTGTAAGACATGATTTTATAGAAATGTTACATTACTGCTTAATGTTTCAACTATTAAATTTACACTGTTGCATATTGTAAACTATCAAGTTTAAGGGTTACAGAATTTATATATACAGACGGATTATGAATTGATGATGCAGTCTTAGGGTTAGACAAGAGGACTTTATCAATTCACTTTTCTAAGGTGCTCTCACAGGATATGATTGTTTAATGTACTTTCAACAAGACAAATATTGTAGGTTTCATTAAAGAAACAGCTGACCTTTATGGATAAGTTGATTTTACTCCAAGTTTTTTTGTAAGGTTCATGATACTCAATCTTTAAATTTAAGTGCAATTTTCTGTGGACAGATGTTGTCTTTAAGCCATTTTACATTTGCTACTTTGTCTTGTTCAAGTTTTAATGACCCAATTGGTATTTCCCCCCTTTTTTAATTACATACCAGGTGTAAACTGCCCTTCTAATGCATCCATTGTTTGACTATTGTTCATTGGTGATGGAGTCCTGGAAGATCTCCGAGATGTGGGTTCTGAAAAATTTAAAAGCTGTTATTTTGAAAATAAAAATGAATTAGCACCCAGTTTTAGGCACTATTTGTCACCAGCTTGTAAGCATGTTGTAAACTACAGGCTATCTCTTCAACAATAATCAAAAGTACAAGATGACATCATTCATAGTTAATGGGAGATTTTGCTGAAAAGTACAAATATGTTTGTGTTAGCTGTTAAAATTTTCAATTCACCAATTCCTATTATTTTTGAAAGTTTTAAGTATATCTTAAGCATTTCTAGTTACATTTCTTTGTACATTTTTCATCACTTTTATTATAGGCAAGGGAAGACTTTATTTGATCTTATAATAAATTGGGTATGATTACCAATTATCTATCAAAGACCAAAAAGCAAAGTTATGAACAATTCCCGAGGTTATAGCACAATATCGTTTCGTGTATTATCTAAAATAAAGGCTGCATGACTAGTAACTGGCATGACTTGTTAAATGCACATGCATTCAATAACAGATTATGATTTTGAGTATATGTGTCAATGGAGGTAAAAAATCAGTGTTATATGATTATCAAAATCAAGGCAACTAACTGTCAATGAATACCTTGTGATAATAATATTTTCATACATTACAGATATTTCACAAATCTTCATATAATGTGAATCATGTTGATTGACATTAAAATGTTGAACCTAAACTTATATTACAATTGTATGCGAATGTCATTTAAAAGTATGATAAAGTAATCTCAGGCCAATAATACAAAAAAAGAGTTTCCAAAATTGTAATTTCATAATTTTTCATTCTGTAAGATCTAACTACAGTGAAACCTGTTTTAAGAGACCACTCAAAGGAGAGCAAAAAAGTGGTCTCATAAGACAAGCAGTCTTTTAATACAGGTTCAATCTATATGAAATGCTCTTGATAGGGATCTAAACTTAATGGTCTTACAACACTGGTGTGTTAAATACATAACACTGGTGTGTTAAATACATAACACTGGTGTGTTAAATACATAACACTGGTGTGTTAAATACAAATGGTCTTATATAACACAGGTCTGTTAAATATAGATGGTCTCTTGAGCAGGTTTGACTGTATATTTTATTTATGTAATACATATGTAAGATATAACTAAATTTGGCTTATGTTATGCAGTCAATCATTCCAATTATTTTTCATTAATGTGTCGCATAAAAAAAACATTCTGTCTGCATAGGTAATACATAAAAGTAATTTATCAAAATTCAGTATTACAACTTCACACACACATTAAGATGTAGTATTGAAGTGTCAGGTAAAAGTTTTGTTTTTTCTGAGACATCAAATATCTTTACCCATATTAGCTTTCTTCACATGATTTGAAGATGAATGAAATAATACAACAATATGCAGGTTAAGATTTCATATTCATTTGTAAACAAGAATAAACTCAATGTCATGCTAGGCAAACCCTTACACATAAATCAAAGTATAAAAAAAGAGAAAGCAAGTGTCTTGACAGATTGAAAACACACATGTAAGGTGAGGTGATGAACAAAAAAGAAAAAGTTATGCAAACAGGAAGTTGGTATCTTACAGAATATCCAAAAAGTTATTACAGGTTACAACATATCACTGTCAAGCTTCCTAACAAATAGGAAGTAATTCTAGTTTTTGGTTTCTGATAAAAATGAGACGAAAATATTAGTTGGACAGACAGGCATACATGGTGATTGCAATATAGCCCCATGGAATGAGGGTATAATTACAAATTAGTTTGGCTACATAGTCAAGAGATTCCAGATTCGATAGAAAACATAAAAATATACATCAAGTAAAACACAATAACCAGTGCAAAGCAGTATACTCAGAAAGCAGTGACAAACACTTAAAATCAAGGTTTAATTTACTGGTTAATTCATTTTAATTGAAGAAAATATCTGTCTTTTTTTTATATTTCTACAGATTTTAATTCAAATAAATATAAAATTTTATCAAATGAAAAACATATCAGAGATAAAAAAAAAAAAAAAGTCTGAAAGATTTCATATTTTTTCCATCTTTTTGATTTGAGTGAAATATACCTGAATTGTTAGGTGTTAGTCCCGGTGTAAGCTGCATGCCCACTTGGTGGGAATACTGTCCCTGCCCATGGTATGGCACAGGCAGACCATCTACAACACATATGTACACACAATAAAAAAAACATGCCATGCAGATGTTTTAACAACTTCACAATATGACAAATGCAAGTTAAGATGATCTACATGATGCAATAGACAATGATACAAAAAATTAATGTCAATTGGATACCATGACTCTCTCACACAAGTACTATGGTCAGTGATATGAACTGCAAAATCTTGGTTTAATCAATAAATTGGCATAATTTTCAAAAAGTTCACACCCTATTGAACATGTGTTTTTATGTCCTACATGTATGTTTATGTGACCACAACTTTAAGGTAAGCTAGCTTCATGTACCTTAAATTTTAAGCTGATATTCAACTGATATGAGGATGCACAGGCCTCAAAGCATAATACCCCTCCTCTTCCATGTAAAACTGAAGGGGAAGTATAAAATGGTTATCTTAGTTTTCCACAGTTTTTCAAATGCCTCATAGTTTTTATTTTAGGCCACCCTTAAAAAAATGTTTGTTTGGCATTGCCGACCCACACTATCAGCAGGTGGGTAGGTAGGTAGGGATTTTTTTTTTTTTTTTACATTTAAAAGCTTTATACATGTAAATCATGAAGTCTCTAGATCAATGGTGTCTAAAGCATTGCAGCATTGTTGTGTGTACATGCTGGTGGTTTCTTTGAAAGGGGTCAACCGTCAATGTCACATTCTACATCATATGGATAATTTCATGTAAGACAGTCAGTTTTATTGGCAGAGTTAACCAAAGTACCCAGAAAAAAACACAGAACTGAGGCAGGAAACTGACAAATTAACCATATAAAATGTATGACGTAAACATTGAACTTTTATTGTGGGACTGACCATTGAACAGAGGCCTGATGTCACATCTTGAAGTTGTGGTCACAGTTTGGTAAAATTACCATAAGTTAAATGGCTCAACCACTACGGCTCCTTGTACAAATGGACAAAGATTTAAAACTTTGATTGTTTGCTTTGGTTTTATAAACATCACTTTCTACACCGTATAGGTAATTTCATGGCAGTCACTTTTGTTGGCGTACTAAACCGTAGTACTTGAAGGAAAATGCCAAACTGCGGGAGGAAACTGACTAACCTTATTACATATGACATGAAAATCAAACCTTAATTTTGCAACTGCCCAACTAGAGCTCAAACCAACACCTAGAGGCTAGTAATCATACATGTAAGGTGTGACGAACTACCATACAAACACGCCTACTGCCCCTGATAAGTTTTGAGGATAAAGGATCTGTACCAAATTAGGATAGCACAATATTAAAAATTTGGAAGGTTGGCACAATTAGCCATGGTGTTTATACTAATATTATCCAAGTGCAAGGTTTTTCAGGACTAGGTTTAAAACGTATGATAAATTCAAAATGGAAATATGCAGCAGGACAGACAATTTTTTGCAGATAAATAAATTATGGTTTGTAATGCTTGTTTGATTAACAGAAATCTGGACATGCATTACATGAATACAGATAAATTAATGAGCCCTTAGAATTGTGGAAAAGGAGGGGATTTTATTCATCACTAGTACACTAGATACATTTATAAATATGTTTCTGTCAGTATCTTTTATGTTTTAAGAATTATCTTATTCATGTTAAGAAGAAAGGCAAGAAAAGGGGAAGTACTTCAATTGACACAAGATGCTAGTCTTTAAAATATGTATGTTTTGTACCAGGCTAGCATCTACTGGTACAAAACTACTATAAACCTTTAAATCTGGGACCATTTTGGTCTTTTAGCTTTGGTGCTTTCAGCCATAATTATCTTGAATGCATCATTGTGGTTCTGACTATAGAAGTTACTTTGTTCTCTGGTTCAAGGGAAACTTTGTCAATGATAAATTTCAAATATTTAATAAATTCAACAAATGTAAGAGCCACGCATATTTGTTCTGTGATGTCCCGGTGAAAAGCTTCTATCTCATGAAGCGACAAAGTCAAGCAGACATCAACTGTTTCTGCTTTACAAAAGATAAAATTTGAGTCTTCTACAAGGTCTCTCAGAACGTTTCTTTCAAAGAATAGTTGAACATATGATTTTTGATAAAATCCATCTCCCTTAACCAATGCATTGCAACATAGGGAGATGCTTTCCCCTGCCGGCCTCTTTGACATTATTTTGGCAGACTTTTTCTATTCCATGTCATTTAAATGTTTGCTCCTAATACAGTGTAAGACAAGCGCTTTTAAGATCGTGATTTGAAATAAGTAAAGCCAGGAACAAACTCGGCGGATACGATCAAATTCCGGCACAATTTCGATTTTTTTTAAATAAAAAAAAATAAATTTCTGAAACGCAAATAAAATTATTTGGCCGGCAAGTTTTTCAGTGGGTCAGGCGGCAATGACAAACAAATGAAATTTTATTTTAGGCCTTAGACTCAAAAAAATTCAAACAGATGCATTGATATATATCTAAAAACATTACTGATAGATTCATTGGTTAGCATCACTTTCAGCACTTTTATCCAAGGAGCATAACTGTTTTCAAAATAGTTGGATAAGCACTAATTTCTGAACTTGCTAGACATTGATGATAGAAACCTTTTATAACATTTTCATAGATATCCATTACAATTTATTGAATTATGCATAAAACTAAAGTAAATACCTACATGTATGTAATATTCCAATATCTATATAACCATCTATATGTTTAAGAAGCATTTGTGTATATTGAAAGTTAAACATTAGATGTATGCAAATGATAAAAAAATGTGTATGTGTACCTGATTGTTGTGATGTCCCTGGTTGGTTATTTTGAGAAATAGTAGGAGGTGTTCCTGTGCCAACTGGTAGGGCACCCATTCGTGGAGGTCCAATTCCTGGTTGCTGTGGGCCATTTACTAATGGTGGTCGATTTGGCATTCCACCTGGGAAACCAGGTCGTTGCTGTATGTTTGTCATTGGAGGTCGCATACCAGGTCTGATTTGTTGAATATTTGACGTAGGTGGCATTTGTCCTGTCTGACTAGATGGTGGACCATACATCGGTGCTCCCATCTGAGGCCTGTTTATTCCAGTGTTTGGTGGTGGTCCACCAGATTGTCCTTGAACAGGTCTTATTTGTTGTGTATTATATTGAGGAACTGATGTAGGAGGAAAACCAGGTCTTGCAGCTTGATGCTGTGATGGAAATGGTCCATTGCCCATCGGACCCTGTACATTAGGTCTTACTTGATTTGGTGGTCCATTGCCCATCGGACCCTGTACATAAGGTCTTACTTGATTTGGTGGCCCATTGCCCATCGGACCCTGTACATTAGGTCTTACTTGATTTGGTGGTCCTCCAATTCCTGATTGCATTGTAGCATTTGATGTTGGATATGATGAACCATTCAATGCTGACTGTGAAAATGGTGTTTGGCTTGGAGATTGTGGTTTTCCATGGAAAGGACCTGGCACATTTGGAGGTATAGATTTGTTCATGGGTTCAAATTTGCTATTCTGAATTCCTACAAAACAAACACACAGCTTAACACAAATATATATGAGGCAGTCGCAGGACATTCATTTACAAAAATATATTGCATCTATACTCTGTCAAATTGTTACAAAACAATGATACAATCTGTATCTGTGCTAAACAGTATACTTTATTGGGGTTACATATACTGGCTCAACTACTTTGTAAAGTGTAAAATATTTTCACATGAAATTTCAAAATCTATAGCTACCTGTCTAGATGTTTTTGACAAGTTTATGACCATCATCTAATTGAAGTTTTTTAATGTGTTATAAGTTCTGAAAGTTGGATGGGTCATTCAACTGTTAATTAACTAGCCCTGTTTATTATGATTTTATCAGAAATGCATAATAAAAGATTTAGGGTCATCATTGTCATGGGGTTCTTTCTAACTATATGCTGGTTAGGTAACTGGAACCATACATGTATTTTTAATTGGCCTGAGTGTAAGATCCATCACTGATCTAATGAATATCCCTATGACATACATTTTTGTAATAACAATTTTAGCATTGTGACATATACATGTATGAAAGTGGTCCATTTTGATACTTATTTTATGTTTGCTTTATATATTTTAATGTGTAGTTAGTTTTCTACTTTTGCAGGATAATGACCACAATCAACAAACTGATTATATACTGTCATGGGTTTGGTGCACATACAGAACAAACCCCTCCCCAAATTAAAAGAATTTAATTCAGCTTAGTCATCAACACGCTCAAGGCTTTAACATCTCCTTTGGAACAGTTTAAACAGTATTCTAAATTCAATTTGAAATTATTATGGTATATGTGTGCCACCTCTTGATAAAATTGACCTACTTTCATAAATATGTGGGTTTTTTTTTAAAGAATACTTGTAATATTGAAATTGATAACATTTACATTTTATACTTCAACATGATATATACATGGAATCAGAATATTTGTTGACTTACTATAGTGGCTCATAATCCAGAGAATTTTAACATAATACAGTTACACTTTAATAATAAATATAGTAGTTCCAATATTTAATCATTTCTTGCCACGAAATTTTGACAATCTGTTAAAAACCACGTCACATCTGTCGTAATATTTTTGAACGTGTTACACAAAAATAATGTGCTTATATGAACATAGTGCATAGTTAGAATACCAATTCAAAATACATAACCTTTAAAAATAGATCGAATAATACATGAAATAAACTAGAAGCCGAAATTTACCAGAACTGCGAGACGGGTTTGACATTTCTGATGTACTATAGAACTTGGTGTCTTTGGGTGGTATATATTCGCTCCTTAATCAAAATAATCTTGTTAATGGTACTGGTTCGCTAACTTGTAAATCAATAAGTTGGACTGGAAGTAATTTAGACCGCATATTGGTTGAAAAGAATATATAATTCAACATTTATTCAGGTGAGTCCACATTCTGATCTAGACCGGAAGCTTACAAATTATGGTCATGCGCATCACCAAAACGTGGCAAAGGGTGACTAAAGGAAAGAGTTTGGGTAGGGTACAACCGGGGATGTTCGGACACCTTTATAGAAACAGGCTCCGAAAGTGGTTTTCCGTTGTCAGAATGTGTAAATTTTTTTGTCACATTTTTGTGGGCATATTATAGTTATGATTTATTCCTCTTTTGTTATAATATCACTTATCAACAGTTAAAAAAATGCATATCCACGGGTAAAACCACCTGTGGGGAACTTCGGACAGTTTCGGGTATGTTCGGACATTGTTTCGGGTAAGTTCGGACGATAATGACATGGCTATGTCAGCCCGTTGGTTTATAGAATGTTAGGAATTTTAACGATCTTATTATGCTTATATAGTTTTGGAACAATGTGTCAATAGTGTATATCAGTTATCCAGGCAACTAAAATATTATATTGAATATACTAAACTGCTGCTCTTTGACATCTGACGTGAAATATCATTGGTATTGTTGATGCATTTCGTAATTTTTTACTGAATAATTCCTGTTGAATTGGTAGGCACTGGCTACGGTTACATTGAAATGTAACAATTATTAAAATAAAAATATTGTTACATCGAGGACTTATTGCCGGAATGCAGGCATGGTATGGAACTGATTAATTACGGAATAAACAATAAGATTGAGGGGGGAGGATCTTATTCGGGACTCTGGGATCGGGTGTTTTTAAGCTCGGGATTTCGGGATTGACCATTTCAGGATATCGGTTTTAAATTTATTTAAAGTTGGGATTCCGGGATCAGGACCCCTACTACCCTCCCTCAATATTTGGGTCAACGATTGGTTGTCTACTCTCAAACAGTGATATATTTAATATATATATATATATATATATAAATATTTCAGATTTTAAAGTAATTAATGTAATACTGCAGCTTACATATTGACATTAAGCACACTTTTATCGTCAAGAATGTCCAATGTAAACAGTGTACAGTGATATTGGTGGAAGATATTTTATTTATGTTGTGAACTCCATTACTCAGAAGAGGTGTGTCTACATTGGCAGAATATATACAATGTATTACAGATTACAGTTTATACTGTGTGTTGTTGTTACAGGAAAGACTTCAATGTACGATTGGACTATTATATATATGTATATAAATAAAACCTTTAATGTAACATCTACTATGTTGAATACATTTTTTTAAACTTTGTATTTTCAATGACAGTTCCTACAAATCCAGTAAGCAGTTTTGGAGCATGTTTCTGTCCTGTGCATTTTTTGGTGAACCCACTCCAAGCAGCCAATCTTAAACCATGTGATTGATTGATTTTTGTTGCTTAACGTCCAGTGGCAAATAAACCATTTGTATAACTGTATAAACATTTTGTCTTGGTATTGTTTAAGTTTCGATTCAAACGCATCTCAGATTTTATATTTTCCACTAAAAACAAATTGTGTAATATGGAAAATCTTCCTTTGGTCCATTGTTCAAAGTATAATGACAGTAATAACTGTATGTATGCAATTATATACTGGTACTTAGAAGCGAATATTTTTCTCAGTTCTTGACAACAAACAATTGAACTCAGTGGCGAATCCAGAATGTTTGCCTAAGAGGGGGACCACTCCCATCACGCTTCAGTGATTCCCAATATAAACAACCAATATTTTACAAAAAATGGGGGCCCTGGCTACCTGGGCCCCCCTAAATCCGCCTCTGGATCTATATTTGTTTTCGCTTTGGCACTACTAAACTGTAGTAGTTACGGTGACCTATAGTTGTTAATGTCTGTGTCATTTTGGTCTTTTGTTGATAGTTGTCTCATTGGCAATCATACCACATCTTCTTTTTTATATATGTAGTAGCTGTACCTTTCAGAATATCAAAACAATTAATACTATCATCATATTTCATTAATACAAATATTATGATCTAATACATATTCGTTTAGAAACAAAACTATAGGAGGTTCAAGTTTAATAAATATAGCGTGTCTATTTTAGTATGTATTCATCTCCAATATTGTTTGTCGTCATGCATATATATTTATATATATATATATATGACACTAATACCATTACCATGATTACGATCTGGTTAAAATGATTGATGTGCAAATAAATTTGGAAAAGTCATTCGTTCAGGTATGTAACTGTTAAATTATTTCTTTTTCTCCTTCTTAACCTTTAAGTTGTTACACTTCTCATCCTTCTTTGCTTTCAATTTCGTACACTTATCGTCCTTTTCCTGCTTAGCCTTGCGTTTTTCATTTAGTATTTGTGGACTCGTTAACAGTCTATGGGAAGTTAACCTTCTGCTGTTTTTCTTAGGTGGTTTTGGAATTATAGGCGGCAATTTGAAAATATTCTCCAACTCTGAATTCCATTGAGAAGACCATCCAGTGATATCTTGATGAAGTGATGATTCCACGGTTTCTCCTGCAGTGATTTCCATGTTACCATCATTAAGTGCTGCCAAAATATTTGCAGCATCTAAATCCGATAAGCTTTGTGAGATCATTGGATCATTTGATGTGTTCAAAATAGAATTATTAGGGCTTTCGAAATCAACTGTGTATTCACCATCTTGGCCTTGATTTTCTGCCACTGTATGCACGGAGCTTGGGACCGCTGACCTGTGAATTTCAACAACAACTTCTAAGTTTTGCTGAACATTTTCTGGTTGAGCAATGGGCGTCACATCTGTGGGCAGTGATACAACTGGAATAGGGTTGTTT
Organism: Mytilus edulis; assembly: GCF_963676685.1. Lineage (NCBI taxonomy): Eukaryota > Metazoa > Mollusca > Bivalvia > Mytilida > Mytilidae > Mytilus > Mytilus edulis. The sequence goes on from NC_092352.1 coordinate 18,572,327, forward strand.
GGAACACTTTGTATGTTGGCCAAAACCCATTGAAGAGGGTGTTCATCAGTTTTGAATTGGCCATTATTGTTCCGGTCAAATGCATCGGAAGGGCTGAAAGCTTCTTTAGGAATTGCTAAAGGATTCCAGTGGTATATTCCTGTAGATTCAAACCCTGATACTATGTTTACCCTTGTGAAGGCCTTCTCATATGCCTGTCGTATCAATTTCGGGGCTGATTCCTTGTTGACTATGTTGTTGGGGTCAGATGACATGTATTCGGTACATAAGTATCCATATTCCTTCATTAAAGGTCCAAACATTGTTCTGTCAAGAGGACACAAGAAGTGTGTTGTATGTGGTGGAAACGCAAGTACTTCTATCCTGTTTGCAAGGGCTGCTTCCAGAAGTCCCAATGTCTCATGTGAATGATGAGAATCTAAAACTAGAACCTGTGGTCGCTGGGGACCACAGTGTTTTAGAAACACGTTTTTGAACCAATCCTCACCGAGCTCATCGTCCATCCATGCTTTTGCCTGGAAACGCCACTCTGCGTTTTCTGGTCCTTCATGCATGTTGTATGCTCTCAGAGAACGCGGTGTTTTACCTTTTGCCACAATGAATGTTGGCATTTTTTCCCCGGCGGCATTGACACAGGGAAGGAGTGTTATATTTTCCCGTGTATTCCCTACACGACCGGGAACTGACTTAGCACCCCTACGCGCTAATACTCCAGCAGGCTGATGTTCTAGATTGATCCCAGTTTCATCCATATTCCATATTGATGTAGGGGAAAGTTCTTCTGTTACTGTTTGCAGTTCCTTGAAGTAGTTGCCAACAACAGTTGCATTCAGCATTCTTGATCTGACTGTTGACAGTTTTTCTGGTTTTCGGATTACAACTTCAGGATGTCTGTTTTTAAATCCTTTCCACCAATCTTTTCCAGGAATACCATTCTTAAACGGAGTTTTTAGATCCATTTGTCTGACAAGTGTCCCGACGCGTGCCAACATCTGTCTCTTTGTTATTCCAAAGCCTTTTTCTGATAATGTCAGGACTACCTCCACCATTCTGTCTTCAATTTCAATTGGAATGGTTGGTTTTCTACCAAATTCTAGTGCTATTGGTTTTTTACCTGTTGTTCTGTCGTTTAAACTTGACTTGGGGACACCATAGCGTATTGCTGCCTTTCTAATTGACATTCCACTTTTAACTGCATCAACTGCATTTTTTAGTGCCTCGACATCATATTGTCCGTAAATCCCTTTTCCCTTATGGGGCATTCTGATATCTTAAATTTGTCAAGGTTAACTCATTGATAGATTAATTGATCGGTTAATTAATTAATTAATTACAGACAGACAGACAGACAAACAGACAGACAGACAGACAGACAGACAGACAGACAGACAGACAGACAGACAGACGGACAGACGGCTCGATGGACATACATACATACATACAGACAGACAGACAGAGACAGACAGACAGACAGACAGACAGACAGACAGACGGACAGACGGCTCGACGGACATACATACATACATACAGACAGACAGACAGACAGACAGACATACATACATACATACAGACAGACAGACAGACAGACAGACAGACAGACAGACAGACAGACAGACAGACAGACAGACAGACAGACAGACAGACAGACACCTTTAATAGCAATAGCTACTTTTTAATTATAATTATGTAAATATGCCTTTCAATTTATTACTTGATTACTACATTTAGAAATACAAAAGAACCTTTGTTATTTGCGATGTTCAGGTAAGTACATACATTTTCTGTAACTTTAAAATAGATGCATTTCGGTGAACTTCCAAGATTTGTTATTCTTTAAAAATAAAAGGAGATGTGTGTGGTTATTATTTTTCATGAAAACTATATATAAATATCACATTATATCTAATGACAAGTTTCTTGCCTCGTCGGCGGTAACTTAAAACCAGCTCAACACCAAATCTGCAAATATGTTTCAAAGCCGTCCTTCACTCTGATATCGGTGGATGTAGGAACGAATACGTTGGTCATTTTTTTTATTATTTTGTAATGGTCAATATATTATTAATTAAATTGTCACTAATCAAGAAATATTTATCGGCAAAAAACGACGGACATATTGAACAGCAAAATATTCACATACATCAGTGTAAAAGAGAGGACAAAGAAAATACTGAGGGGACATTCAAACTCATGCAAAGGAAATAATTCACATTTTGATACAGAAGTTTTATTTTTACTTCAATTATCTTACACAGAGAAAATGTTAACATTTGATAGGGGTACATAATATCAAAAGTCGTGTTGGTCATCAGTTATTTCATCTACACAATTTTGCATTCTGATGATATCGTTGCAAATTATTGCATTTTCTAAATGCATTGTTTTAACAACAGATTTACACAATAACACTACACTGCGAATCTCAGAATCCTTGTCATATTCAGATTGCGACAATTCCGTTAAAACGTATTCATGTAGACTACATTGTTTGCAAGTTTCACAATGAATGATAAGATCTTGGCCGAGTAGATATACTTTAGGGTGATAGAAAAACCATTCATTTTCTAGCATTGCTATAAGTTCTTTTCTAGTGAAAAATATTTTCATCTTGTTCACTGCAGAAAATGTGCCAATACTACGTAAATTCTGTAGCTTCAGGAAGGACATGGTAACTTAATGTTCTGTGTTTTTGGTAAAGGAAAATATTGCAGGTTAAATGTTGAATTCCAGGGGACACTATTTCCAACAATAATATGTCAAATTATGTGTAGTTTTTTACTGAAAATGTTTTTTTCAGGAGTTTTTAGTTTATTATGTGTAAATTGTTTCTTACTGAAAATATAAGGGAGTGTTAAGTCCACAGAATTATTAGAACTAATTAGAAATTGTAAAAAATATGAAAGAGGGTGATCATTATGCCTCAATTTCACCTAGAAATATTTTAAGAACTTTCAATTGTCATTGGATTCATTTCTGTACGAAAAAAGTGTGTCCGAATATCCCCTCTTTAATAGAAAATAGGGTTGGGGATGTTCGGACACATTTAAAAGGACAAAAGCACTGTGAAAAAGCTGTTAAAACCCGATGGAACAGGAAGAAACGGCAGAAGAAGAACATTAAAACCATAGAAAACTATTTTTGCAAAGGATACAGATAAAAAAAGCTGTGTAAAAAATCTCCTAAAGTAATTCACTGATCTAACGTTTTGCAGTTCCGGTTTTAATGTTTACAGTTAAATTTTGCCGCCGAAAAACTTTTTTCAAATATGAGCCAATGAAAAATCTTATTACAGAAGGGTATTCCCCGAGAGTTTGGAGTCAAGATAAGCCCATTTTAATTGGCTGTTCTTCAGATATGATGTCATGGGCTGCAAAATATGCCGAATCAGAACGGAGAACTGAAACAAAACTGTCCGAACTTCCCCCTCTGTCCGAACATCCCCGGTTGTACCCTACATATGTTTTATGTTCCCAATCGACATACTACATATATAATGTGTGCCATTGTACATTATAACATAATTTCTTTTTCTTCTTACATAGCCGTGATACACCAGATATATTAATACACATAACGTAAGGATACCCAAATTGCACCTATTTAGGCAGCAACCATTTGATTTTCTGGGGGGGGGGGCCTATGGTTTTTTTTTTTTCTGGACACTGGAAACAAACTTTTTTTTCCAAAAAAAAACATAGCCCCCCCCCCCCCCCCCCCCCCCCCGAAAATCAAATGGTTGCTGCCTTAGAAACAATAGCAACGGAATTCTTACAAGATTTCCTAGAGATTTAACAATTGGTATTTTTATGATTTGATACTATGCACGTCTTTTAACATAGGTAAACATATTTAGATATACACTAAACGTTCACAGTATTTATCAACAGATGTACTGTTTACTGAAAAAGCAAAATGTACGAAAACGTCATCATGCGACGTCATCAAAACGTCATCTTTTTAAAATTAGCAAATACAAAATATTATAAGTATCCATTTCGTAAAATATGAAAGTTCAAAATATTTGAAGAAATTAAACAAAAGCTCGGTTATTAGACTTTTGACGATGTGAATTGAAGCATGGATGCAATTTGGGTACTCCTCATTACAGAATCATGGATAGTTTTGAGGTTGATTCAAACCCATTTTTTTATGACTCAAAATGGATTAAAAATTAAATTGGTGTACCTATACAGTAAAGAAGGATAGGGCTACAAAATAGACACACTAAGGACATTTATTTCTTGATCATAAAAAAACGTAGGTGAAAAAACTGTCAAAATAGGTGCAATTTGGGTACCGTCACGTTATGTCTCAGGAAACACCAACCAATCTGGATTTGTTTACATGCACCATGGCAATTTATTTAGCATCTATATTCTCAAATTGATGTATGAAGCTTAATTAACGCATAATATATGGTATATTTTGGATCGCTTTGCGGTTTGTTAAAAAAAAACAATTCATAAAGACATCAAGGAGAAAAAAATCGTCGAAAAGTAATATAAATGTAATTTAAAATGTTAAATCAGAATAAATATTAGATTATCTATATACTAAATGTCTCTGGTTAATTGCATCCACAAATTAGTGAAGCGAGAGCGAATCTGTTGATCTATTTGATGACTGTCTTTTGATACCAAAAAAAGTTTTCAACATCATAAAACTGACCAAAGTTGGAAACGTGTGTCTTATGTCATCATGGTAACTACTATAAATTGGTGTGTAACAACATTGACTACCTATGAGGACACCGGTCTCGCTTGGTATGCACCATGATCACAGGTACCCAGTGACAAAACACATTATATATGATTTTAATTCCGAGACAAGTCCCTATGTCTCAAAGGGCCATTATCAGCATGTTATATAAAAAAGGAGATGTGGTATGATTGCCAATGAGACAACTGTCCACAAGAGACCAAAATGACACAGACATTAACAACTATAGGTCACCGTACGACCTTCAACAACGAGCAAAGCCCATACCGCATAGTCAGCTATAAAAGACCCCTATATGACAATGTAAAACAATTCAAACGAGAAAACTTACGGCCTTATTTATATAAAGAATGAACGAAAAACAAATATGTAACACATAAACAAACGACAACCACTGAATTACAGGCTCCTGACTTTTGACAGGCACATACATAACTAATGTGGCGGGGTTAAACATGTTAGCGGGATACCAACCCTCCCCTAACCTGGGACAGTGGTATAACAGTACAACATAAGAACGAACTATAAAAAATCAGTTTAAAAAGGCTTAACTCATCAGAAGGACAAAAATACAAGTGGACGTGGCCGGGTACTTGTACATCCCGACAACAAAAAGACACTAGGAACAGATATGAGAGTACTTGCAGTTATCTGACAGCGAGTTTAAAGCCACTAACAACTAATAAAAAAAACATGCATCTAAGACTAAACTTTCAATCCGTACACATCCAACATCCAATAGATTTAGTGTAAAGACGTCATAAACAGTCAGAGAAAAACATGACCTTGTGCAATACCAAGTTACAGGTATCGACAGATTGTAGATCCATGAATGTGTATATGTATATAACATACTAGTAATATTTAGTTTGCTTTTAATTTACTGATACCAAAATCAATATTTATACCAATAAAAACAATGTTCAATGATCTTATTACAGTCTTGAATTGGTAACCTTTTAGAATAAGTTTATTTAAAGGAGTGATAAGTTTACAAGGATCATTTCTAAATTTCCGGGCACGGTTAACAACATTTTTGTAAAAATGAGGATGCGCTATCCCGTTAGAAATAAGTTTTCTACAGGTACAACAAAAAATCAAAACCAAATCTTTATATCTATTGAAAAAATTAGTAAAGGTTTTAAGTAATTTATGGTAACGATATCCCTGGTTTAATAATGCATCAGTCATATATACATAGATTGCGTTCGTTAAAATAAAAAACGTCACAACAGACATGGGCATAGCGAACGAGCTGTGAAATATAAACACCGTAAGATGCTGCCAAAGGAACATCACCATCTTAAAATGAAAAATTAACAATAGGGAACGAAACATTGTCCCTTTTGTCAATTTTAGTGAGAAGTTTCCCGTTTAAAACCGAAATATCTTAATCCAAGAAAGCTTCAATCATGTTAACCGATTTGACTCAAATTCTCATATTTGATTTATAACATACTTAAACGTATTCAAATAACAAAAAAGTCTGAAATAAAGAATTAACAATACATGTACTCGATGATATATATCTGCATTCCTAACTCGAAAACGCGAAGTCGAAAATGCGAAATCGGAAAGACAAATTTTGGGACCCTTTTATGCAGAAAATGTTTTTTTTTCGGGTTTCGGCCATAGGACGGTTAATTGAGAAGCTACATGTACATAGGACTTATACATAATTCATGAGTGCAAAACTATTAAAAAATCTTCTGAATAGAACATCTAAATAGAATAAAGCATGGTTAATTGAATACATAAACAACACATTTTTGTGTTATGGAATTTACTCAAAATTGTCAAAAATCCGCCGTTCGGGTCTTAGCAGAAACGAACTTCTTTAATTATTACTTTGTCAATATTCACACAAAAATCCCGATGAATATGCAGCAATGCTAGCGATGCTAAACCGTCGTTGTTCGTTGTTAATCTTACACATGTTTTCAACAGACGTAGTACACTGAACGCTTTCTCTGTGGTAGCACCCGCGAGATGTAAATCCAGCGTGTTCGCCATCGAGCGACCTCCCGATTGAATTTGTCAAAATTACATGACAAGTCAGTTTCGTATGTCTTAAACAATGCTGCGATTTGTTATTTTGTTGTATTTCTTACAACACGAGAAAGCAGATATGCGCAAAGCAGCGAATCAGTTCCATAAATTATCATGCGGTCTATGGACGCAAAATATAATGAGACTTTCCAAGACTGTTTTTGCGTGTTTGCAGGGTGATTGGTTTTGGTAGTCTGTCGAAAACATTGCATCGGCATATTTAACGGTATCGAAGGGTTCTGATAAATCGAATGGCCGATTGGTACATCGCATTCCAAACAGATTAACCGTACTCTGTAAAATGTTCTCCGAAACTACAACAGTATAACAAATTCTAATCTTGTAATAGATTCAAGTCACTGTCCGTTTTTGTCATCTGCAATACAATTTTAATTTTGAAACCAAATGCCGCTATTTAATGACATTACATCATTTGAAAAAGCGACAGCATATTATACTCGTATGTGTACCCTTTAATTTTTTTTTTTGAAATATATTTTTTTGCATGCCGAATTGATGTGCACGCAACTGCGTGTTGGCGTATTAGTGCGGTGACTGAAGGCAGATTTTTTGGAATTTAATCTCCCCACCGAACACACACCTACATAATATATCATTGGAAAGAGGAAATCGTGTACTATAATAATATGCCTGTCGTCAGGACTTGATATGGTCACATTTTTTTAAATTGAGGTCAAAGGTCATATGTAAAAATTTGTGAAAATTTGGGTGGGTTTCAATTTTGACATTTTTTTCTATTTCTAAACTCTACCTTAATACAAATGATACTGTTTTGGCTTTAGTAATGTTTGTTATTATACATAAACCTTAATCATTAAGATTTTTTTATCAAAAAAAATCCTAAAACGACGTTATATAAACAAAACTTCAAAAATCAAGTTTTCAACCTATAAAATGTTAAAAGCACCTTAACCTTATGAAAAATATCAATTTCAGGTAAAAATCAAGTGTCATGCAGGACAATACTTTAAAATTATTTTTTAAACTATCATATTGGGTGAGGTATCAAACCAAAGCCATAAAACACTACAGTCAAATATGCCCTCAAATTGAATTTGCGGATACTTCAGGTTTTTTTTAGACTACTCGTTGCTTTTTGTTTTTGTTTCACAATTATTACTGCTACCATAGTATTATCTTTTGTTGTGTATTTAACTCTGGTTAATATCTATTACATTATAGGTTTTGTACCTTTATCCCCCCTTTTTTCCCTTGCAACGTACCACAAACTTCAAAAGTATTCCATATGAAAAAAAGAAGATGTGATATGATTGCAAATGAGACAACTTTCCAAATGAGACCAAATGAGACACAAAATAATTATAGGTCCCGTACGGGTTTCAACAATGAGTAAAAGTCATACTGCAAAGTCTTCAATTCCCGAAACGAATAATGTAAAACAAACAAAAAATCTAACGGCCTGATTAATGTACAAAATAAATAATAAAGAAACTAATATAGTATATAGAAACAAACGACAAACACTGCATTATCGTCCCGTAACTTAAAACTGACACATACAGATAGTGGCGGGGTTTAACTTTTGTAAGGGCACGCCAACAATCCCCTAACCTCGTGACTGGATGAGTCGTGTGTACCAGTGCAACAAGCTTTATACCAAATCAACCCTTATCTCTATCATGTTCATTTTCATCAACTGTCACAATAACAATAACGGTACCATTTTTTCCGACCGGATGCGCATTTCGACAACACATGTCTCTTCAGTGATGCTCGTGGCCAAAATATGTGAAGTCCAAAGCTTATATTAAAGATGAAGAGCTATAATCCAAAAGTTCCAAAACGTATAGCCAAATCCGTGAAATGAATCAGAGCTTTGCATAAGGGAGAAACATTACTTAATTTATAATAATTTCTAACATTTTGACATGTTTTAATATTTCTACACATTTCACTCATGGCTACAGGTCTGCACATGAAAGGTTCTGCTCAAAGCAAACACGTTATTTTGAGTTTTTCTTTACAAGTACAGACAAGTGTTGTAGGAAATCCGAAGATATTTAATTGTTTCTAATAAATACCAGCTTCAAACCATCCCTATCAGTTCATCCAAGATTTAACAGAGATCAATAAGGGGGTTTAGGAAGGTGTGATGACATCCATATGCTTGTCTGCAAAGATGCTGGGGAAACATCATACGAGAAGTACACACTATCTTGTACACACTACATTTGTAAAGCCAATCCTAAATGAAAAGGAGTAAAACAAAAATGATTGCCTCAACAATTGCTTAGCATTTCCACAATTTCTCTGGTGCCATTTCCTGAGAATAGTCTTGGCTGTATGCAGTTTCATTGAGTAACCATAGAATGAATTGCAATAAATACGAAGGCATTGACTGAATTATGAAGGAAGAAACAATTCATCCAAAGTTGGGTAGTCTTCTTTAGAGTTTCGATGTCTTTTCTAAGTATACTTGCAGCGGAATTAAATATCTGTCCGTTTTTTGTGTCTATTACAGTTGACATTGAGATTTTGAGGTCAGTTTTCAATTGAGTAAAAGCTTATATGGCATCTAAAATAGTTAATTTGCTACTAAATAGTATGTTATATTTCCTTGAACTTGTTAAAGTTGTTCGACAACTGATTTTCTACAGAAATAAATGAGTTTAGACTGCATTTTACATGTAGACTATTTTAAATTAGAATCAGCCCGAAGAAATGATCTATATTTATCAAGTAACGGTGCCATGAGGAATGACCATTAAATCGTTGTCAATAGCCAAAATAGAATTAGTAAAAGCAGTATCGTGTTCTGAAATATCTGCTTCCACGGGTTTGGATTTTTTTTTTCGTTTTTAGCAAATATTTTGTAATGCAACCAAAATGACAGAGTGCTTGAAGTTTAAAAGATGGACGGGAAACTATTTCAACTTTAACTATATCTGACACGGATAAAACATTTTTAATGCACTCATCTGATTCAAACTTGAGTATTTTTTTATCTTTCTAAAATGTTTTGTTGCAACAAAATATACAAGCGCTCCAGATGAACGACTGCATTCTAGAACGTGTACACTGAATACCCGAAACTGAGGGACAACAGTCAGATAATTGTATGTCGTCAAACTTCCTGTACGGAGTTCTTCAAATTAACAGCTATCGCATGAAACATCTTGATGTTCCCCTCATCCAATCTTTTATGCAATGCAGATACAAAAGTCGACTTCCCTAAACTAGTAAATTGACTCAAAATTTCAATTGAGGTTTTTTTTAGCATATTTTTTATTCACTGAGTAAAATTTAAAGACTTTTGTCTGTTCTTTGGACTTAATCGAGCAAGTTGCAAAGGACTTGACATATCACGGAATATTTACTGAAACTATCCGTCAATTATTTTGATTTTACAATAAGACTTTTCTGACAAAGTATATTTGATGTTTTATAACGAAAAAACATAGAATATAAACATATACAAACAAAGTATGTGGCATATATCAGTGCACTTTGATTGAAAATATGTGTATATAATAGCGAAAAAGGTAGTAATTTCATATATCATTTGAGAGCAAATTATTGACTAATACACAAAATGGGACGGAAGGCAAGTGATTGAGTTCCGTGTTGAAATTGAAGATTTTTACTCCATTCTTTTTCCATTGATTTCTTAAGGTTTTTTTCATATTTTGGTTCCGAAATTTTTTATCACTTATTAGTTTTATTAAATACTATATGTTTAAAATATTATGGGATAATTTTAATTACTACTATGAAGAAGAAACTAAAGTTTGAGTCTGAATTTGCAATTAAAATTACCTCAATTTTAAATAGTCTAAACTTCACAAATTTTATAGATTAGAAGAAAATAAAATACTGAATAGCATATTTTGACATGTAAAAATAGCTTCAGGAAAAACTATTTCAATTAAATGTAAGCAAACGTACCCATTTTTTCATTTTGAAAAAGGGGGGTTGAAACTCTCCAATATACTACCAGTCATTAAAACGACTTTTTAGAAAAAAGTGACCGTACGAAATTCTGACGACAGGGCAAAAACTAAAGAAGACATATTTGTCTTTAAGTTAAGACCATTTTTAGCCGTGTGTTATTTGGGGAGATTAAACTCGCGATCTAGACGACTTTTTACACTTCTGTCACCGCACTATATAGGGAGCTACGCGCCTGGCTACTCAGAATTTGTAAAACGGCATCACTATTCAGTCTCTGAGAAAAATAATAATCAGCCAGGATTTTGTGAAAGAACGTTCTGTCCTTTTTCTCACGGAGTTAATTGGAAAATACCTGTGAGACCTTATTATGCTTATACACAAATGTTCATAGCCTATTTACAGCAGATTTCACGGTGAGTGTGTAGACAAAGGTAATATCTTTGGTTAGCTTGCTTGCTAGCTGAACCGTGAAGTCATTGTTAGGTCATTTCGAAGTAGCCTAGTCCTACAGACAGATAGATTGGTTATCTGTCGGACTAGTCTATTCGTAAGCAAGCAAGCTAACCAACGATATTACCTTTGTCTACATACTCATTGAAATCGGCTGTAATAACAAATATATAATACAGTTTCTTCTTGAATTATAGCTTTTATGTACTTACTCTATGTAGAACTTTATCTTCTTTTTACCTATATTTGTCTTTGCACTATTGTGTTCCATTTGGTCGTATATGACTCTTGACGTGGTTCGGTATATGAGCAACCAGCTTTCAGGTTTATTATTGGCTTCGTTTTGTTGTTCCTTCCGAAGCACCTGTTATTGGATGTGTTCGTGTTGCTTATTCCTTAGTTTTCTGTGTTGTGTTTTGTGTACCATGTCTGTTTGTCTGTTTGTCTTTTACTTTTAATTCATGGCGTTGTTAGTTTATTTTGGATTTATGAGTTTTAATGTCCCTCTTTTATTCAGATGGAACCAGAGATGCTTTTCGGTCACATGAGGCTTTAATATTGTTGTTTTTCATTTGGTATATCCTTGTATCATTATCTTACTTATTCTGTATTCTATGAAGAAAGTGTATATACTTCATTATGCTTTACTATATTGGCTGTGTTATCAACTACTCTTACTTTTTTGTTGACGTCTTTGTTTAATTTTTAATTGTCAGTATTTTTGAATGCTTAATTCAGTTGTGTTGTATGTCTGCTATGTATATGTTTACTCAGGTTCGGCTGCTAGGTCACAGTTATGGCCACGTTAACAAAGTACGTCTGTTTGGGTTGCTCACCTAATTTGGCAAGATTACAGAAAAGTACTGAGCAACTGCCATACAAGTGCTCGTTCGAGCTAGCAAGAACACCAGTTTAAACCCATCATTTTTTTACAGGAAAATGTATGTGCCAAGTCAGGAATATGACAGTTGTTTTCTTTTTTTTTTAAACAATATTCTTTCAAATTTCTATAAAAATCAACAAGGATCTACGTTTTATAAATATGAATTTGCATCATAACTATGTTAACGGAAATCATATGCGACAATCTTTACTCTTCATTAAGACTTATGCAAACCGTGACGGGTAGACGTGTAGACGGAGTTACCAGTGTGGTATTATCAAATATTCAAAACCAATAGTGCCCACTAACATAGTCATATTTGCAAACAAAAGTGAAGCAGAATAAGTCATGCAAATCCAATATATATTAATTCCAAATATGTAATACCATATTGTGATGAATATTTGATCGTTTTCTTGGAATGTTTGGCTTTGTTCATCGCCTATGTTCCATGCAATATTCAATTTGTAATAATTTCACAGATACGATTCAACGATCAGTTTCATATCTTGTCAAATGTTGAAAATTTAAATTTTATCATTGCTTTATTATTTTTCAGTTGATACAATATTACAGGACTTGCGCTTTTTCTATTAGGTTTTTATTGATAAAGTTTTGCTACCTACAGGAAAACTATTGAACCAAAGATGAGCAGAGATTCTAAATGATAAGGTTGAAGACATTATTCAGCTTTACGCGGGACGCCTTCTTTGAGACATAAGACATAAAGCTTTATTTAGAGTCGGTAAGTAAGTAAGTAAATTTTATTTACTGGTGAGTTCTTTAACCGACTATCACATAAAAAAATCATGCAGCATAATGCCGCTATTTTGACAGTTTCTTCAACTACGTTTTTCTATGATCAAGACAAAATTTTCCATTTTGTGTTAATTTTGTAGCCGTATCCTTCTTTATTATATAGGTACAACAATTTGATTTTCAATTCATATGGAATCATAGAAAGATTGGTCTGAACTAACCTCCAAACCATCAATGTTTCTGTAATGATTAATAATTGCATCTATGCTTAAATTCGCATCGTCAAAAGTCGAATAACAGAGCTTTTGCTTATTTTTTTCAAATATTTTGAACAATTTGATATTTGTCCATGCTAAATCGTCATTTTTTATGAAATGGATACTTGAAACATATTGCATTTGCTAATTTAAAAAAGATGACGTTTTTTAAAAGACGTCGTTTCGGTACATTTTGCTTTTTCAGTATCACTTCATCTGTTGATAAATACTGTAAAAGTTTTGTGTATATCTAAATATTTTTACCTATGTTGAAAGACGTGCATAGTATCAAATCATAAAAATACAAATTGTTTAGTCTCTAGGAAATCTTGTAAGATTTCCGCTACTATTTTTGCTAAATAGGTGCCGTTACGTTAGAGATGTTAGTGCCCCTTCTCCCATCACAACCATTTGAAGGAGTAACCTTTCGAGGCTGGTTAATAGTTGCCATATATCGGTGTCAACGATAGAAAAGGAAAATCATACTTGATTTCAAAATCATATCAAGCGCCTAAAATGACTTAATTTGAAGCCGGCTACACATCGGCATGATACCTATATTTCAGTTTGCTAATTCAAATCCAATTAAAATTGAGAATGGAAATGGGGCAATTAAACCATTTTGCAGTAGAGACGGTCGAAAACAGGATGATATCACAGAAGAGGCATTGGTGAATAATTATATAGTATAGAAATTACATCACTGCATACAAATTAACTGGAAACCAACGTGAATCCCTTCAAACAAAAAATTACCATCTCTAAAAATAAGAAGAATGCGATCATTGGCTATTGAAGTTTTCAAAAATTATTAATAAAGATTGTCCTGTATATCTCCATGATTTAATACACTTAAAGGAAAACACTTACTCTTTCAGATACCAGAACACAGCCGATCTACCACATGTAAGAGCATCTGCATATAGCCTCGTAAGCAGTCATCTTTAAATCAATTTAAGAACTTGATAAATTCTTGATCTGGCAGCTCATGCCATTCACGGTTTTGCCTGCAAAACCAGTTAATTTCTGCATTATTTTTGGATTAATGCTTTATTTTCAGCATGCCATGCTTATACCGGCTATTTCTAAATGTTTGAAAATGCCATAGAAGTACAGTTAGTACAGTACTTTGATAAAATCTTCAGTCCATTTTTGACAGCTTTTAGATCAGGTTTTGGATGTCAGTCAACTTTATTAAGAGTGATTGAAGATTAGAAATTAGCTTTAGATCAAAATAAATACCTTGCAGCTATCCTTATGGACTTGTCAAAAGCATTTGACTGTCTCCCCCATGACTTACTGCTACTGAAACTGAAAGCTAATGGTCTCCCAAATCCTCACTTGATATGTTATATAGTTATTTAACAAAAAGAAAACAGTGTATGAAAGTAAACCAAAATTTAAGTGGTATGCTTGACATATTTAAAGGGGTACCAAAATGATTTGTTCTTTTTTGTAAAAAAAATGTTCTTTATATAATTATGCTGATGACAATACTTTGTCAAAGTCTGGAAATTCCTTACAAGATATAATTTCTGCTCTTGAGGAAGACAGCAATTATTCAATACAGTGGTTTTCTTCCAATAAAATGCAGGCCAACCCAGAGAAATTTCAAGCTATCTCTCTTGGCAAAAAAACACATGATAAAAAATTTGTGTTTGATTTGAATGGTATTTCTATATTATGTGAGGATGAGGTAAAACTACTTGGAGTTATAATTGATTTTAAATTAAACTTAAATTCACATATTTCAAATATTTGTAAAAAGCTGCAAGGCAATTAAATGTTTTAAAAAGAATTGGGAAACTTCTAAACAAACTGAGTAAACTTACAATTTATTACTCTTTTATTATGTCTAACTTTAGTTATTGCCCTTTAACTTGGCATTTCTGTGGGGAACAAAATACCAGAAAAATAGAAAAAAAATACAAGAACGAGCGCTTCGATTTATTTATGAAGACCATCAGAGCTCATACGAAACACTCCTGCAAATTTCAAACCTTCCATCATCAAAAACTCGTAGAATGCGCTCAATTGCCTTGGAGACCTTTAAAATAATTAATAAACCGTAATTTATTCAAGATTTAGTTGTAATAAAAAAAACCAATTCATATAATTTCATGTATGTGAACACTGCTGAGGTACCTAGACCTAGAACCTCAAGTTATGGTAAAAGATCCTTTAGATTTATATAAATTCCTGGTGTGGGGGTCAAAAATGTAACTGCAGCCAGTTCATGTCGTTTCCATTCAGTGCTGTCTCAAAACTGAAATTTCTTTCTTTCTTTTTATAATGGCCTTTTGCTCTGCTTTTTATGCATTTATTGAATATATCTGCCATTAAATGCTAGTGCTTATATTTATTTATCTATTGGTGTTTTTTTGCTTTTAGTTTGTTATTTATCTTATGATTTTCAAGTGATTGGCTGATTCCCCCCGTTCAATGCACATAGAAGCGCTTGCCACATGAACTTTGACTCTGGATGCTCACAAATCAAATAGATTTGCTCTCATTATATTTGCATGTTTTTTTTTCATTTTTTTTTTTTTTTTTTTGGTAGTATTTCAACGGTGCAATTTTGGGTACCGTCACGTTATATGAATAAGATAAGATTTTTATTTCCAATAGAGGACTCCCATTATGAGCATAGTCAGTACAGTGATTTTTATATTAAACATTTGCAATATAGAAAATACACACACAAAAAGACTAACTGAAAAACATGAAATATAATTTGAGTTAATATAAAGCTGCGGAATCATTATCTATTTGATAGAGGCAGAGACATATATATATATATATATATATATATATGTCTCTGATAGAGGAAATGAGGTCTTCTGCTGTTATAGATATAATATCCCACCTCAGGAATTAGAATTCAATTTTTACCGCATGAAAACTATTGAAATTGAATTCTAGTTTTATGTATATATATATGTCTCTGATTAAAACTAAGCCGACCTAAAGGTTTTACTGTAACTTTTGTTCTTTCTTTTATTCCCCATATTTTCAGGAACGATAACTGAGTCAACTTCCGTATTTTTTTCCATTGAAGTAAAAATGGAACTTCAAGATGTCTTTTACAACAATGCAGAATATATTGAAACTGTATATCATTTTATTATCATTTCCATGCGTTGCATATGGGTTGGGACCCCTTAATTAAAAGAAGGCTGCAAAGTCTTTAAAGGATCTCTATGTGTCAAATGGCTAAATCAATCATGAATCAAAAATTATATTGAAACAACTAATCAGTCTATAATGATTATGACTATATTTTCACACACTGTACTTTAGTGGTCCCTATTCTTTAGAGTATTGGTTTACTTATGTTAAGGTAAACAGGTAAAGGGTTACATTGTAGGTATGGGTTAGGGTATTTTTAAAGATTGAGGATGGAGAATATTTCATTATACATATAGCTTTATATATGTTAATTTCCATTTTTGTGATTTAGAGCACTGTCCCTTAAATCTTGCACAGAAACAATGTCAACCTCTTGCTGCTGTGCATTAGTCAATAATATCATGAGGAGAGCCTCTAATGGGGATAATCTCACATTTGTCAGGGATCTCCATGCCCTGTTTAACGATGGCGCCCCACCATCGTTCAAATGTCTTGCGCCATCGTTATATTGTCTTCCGCCATCGTTCAAAACTTCATCGTTTTTTGTAGCCCGACGCCATTTTTTTTTATCAATTATAATCAAATGCATGTAATTGCATAACCCTTAGGCTTTTTATGTTATAATCCAATACACCTGATCATG
Source organism: Mytilus edulis (assembly GCF_963676685.1). Classification (NCBI taxonomy): domain Eukaryota; kingdom Metazoa; phylum Mollusca; class Bivalvia; order Mytilida; family Mytilidae; genus Mytilus; species Mytilus edulis. Next base: position 18,589,149 of record NC_092352.1, read on the forward strand.
AGGGATATCCGGATTAAGATCGCTGATCACTTGCACCTGAGCTTGTACAGGTAGATCAACAAACCAGACAGGAGAATACTATCTGAGGATAGACGATTCATTTGTAGAATTAATCAAGTTTCAGCAAATGATTATTGATAATTTAGATTAAATAAATAAATTAATAATCCAGTTACAAAGAAAACAGTTTAACAAGTCGAATACATGCTTTATTTTGACTTACGCAATCAACATCCCCCTTTTTAAGAATACAAAATAAGACGCAAAACAGTAAATATTATTTCATCGCAAATAACTCGAGTACTGCTGTAACGATAATTTAGAATTACTTTAAAAGTTTAAATGTAAAAACTTAAATATTTCCTGTATTAAAAGAAATATCGTATCGTAATTCCGAATTCATTTCATATATTACAATCAAATTGATACATCCGCATTTCCGATTTCTATTCAGACTCGAAAGATGCATGTTGCACAGCATCAATTTGCCAGATAAAGTCATTAAAAACCTTTTCATTTGTCAACGTTTGCTTTACAAATCTCTTTAACCTTTTACATAACCCGTACGAATCGTTTTGTTGTTGCTGCAAATCAGCCATACCGGTAATGAGTTCTGAATTTGACAGTGTCCATGAAAAATAAGCTCCACATCATATAATTTTTAACCCTCATAACAATTACCAAAAATACAAGAAATCTACATGGGGACCTTCATGACAGCTTTTGGTCATTCTCGACTAAGGGGGGACCATGAAGACTTGGCATTTGAATGGTTAAAAAACAGCAATAAATGAAAATATTGATACTTCTAATTCTATACTGAAAATTCAAATATTATAATTTAAATAAGCAATGAATTAGCATGTTCACCATTCCTTGTATGGAGGGATTTTACTTCCGATCTCGACACTGTACATCGTAGACACGGTTTGTAACGGTGAAAGTTCCTCCATCGTTCAATTTTCATCCATGGAGATCCCTGATTTGTAACTGGTTCTTGATTACCTTCCCTTAATAACATTGAGCTCTACATTGTAGTGATGTAAAGTCTGAATAAAAGTTCCTTAATGCTGTCTATTGTGCATTAGTAATGAGGAGAACTACTACAACAAAAATAAAGAAACTGTATTTCTTGTTCCGTTATTTTTGTTAAAATATATTTATCTTTTAATTTAAAAAAAAAAATCAAACTCATTACACTAAATACTAATACTAAAATAATATTCTTTATTGCTCATATTTTTCTGTTGTGTTAAAAATGTGAATTTTTACTTCTTAAAAACGGGCATATTTTATAAATATTATTGTATTGTGATGTATATGTATCTTGACTTGAAACTGTCTGGGTGGTCTCATGGTAGTGTGTTTGCCTCGAGTGAGGGAATTTACACTCAGGTTGTGGGTTTGAACCCATGAAATTTTGAATTTGGTATTTGCTGCTTCTCTGCTAAGCACACATCATTAATTAGTAAGTGCAAAGACTGGTCAACTCTGTGTCAGAGTAATGTGTCTGAGTAAGATAACTTGCCTTCCTGCAGACTGTTACCTTGTGAACTACATATAGCAGTTGAAAATCTAGCTCATATTGTCTAACAGTAACATGTCATTCTAGTACAAAGCAGGGTTAATATTCATATTACATTAATGTATAGTCGTCCTGAATGTGTATATTCATTTGTCGTTGAACGTTAAGCAGCCATCATCATCTTGCCTTGACAAAGGCCCATGATTGGTAAAATAAGATAATGTCTAATGTCCATTAGTTTGGACCCTTAGTTAAAGAAGGCCCTTGCAACATTTACCCTTATATGAGTGAGACAGAGGTGCTACTTAATGAGCTTCAAAGATTGTTGGTTTTTATACGCCCGTCAAAATTTTGAAGGGACGTATTATGGTATACAAATGTCCAGTGTCTGTCTGTCTGTCCGGCGTAAACATGTCACACCTTAACTTGAGAACGACTTATCCAAATTACATGAAACTTAAATAGTTGTTTCTTATGATGGTCAAATGATCTGTATACTTTTTGGTGAAAATAAGATTAAAACTTTTTGAGTTACGGCACTTTGTAACTAAAACAGGGGTGTGTTTTTTTCACATGTCGCACCGTATCTCAAAAACGATTCTTGATTATGGCTTAAAACTTTAAACACTTCTTAGTTATATTAATCTTAATATCTGTATACTTTTTGTTGATGATTCAAAATTTTATTTTTGAGTTCTTGAGTATTTTGTAAAAAAGGGGGAGGGTTTTTTTACATGTCGCACCATATCTCAAAAACGATTTATAATTATTACTTAAACTTTACAAATGTCTTTGTTATATTAATCTTAAGATCTGTATATTTTTTGGTGATGATTCAAAATTTCGTTTTTGAGTTATTGAGTATTTTGTAAAAAAGGGGGAGTTTTTTTTTTTACATGTGCCGTATCTCAAAAACAATTTATGATTATTGCTTAAAACTTTACACACTTCTTTGTTATATTAATCTAAAGATCTGTATACTTTTTGGTGATAATTCAAAACTTTATTTTGGAGTTATTGAGTATTTTGATAAAGTCATAAGAAACGAGTGACCGGTGAAAAATAATGTTCTTCCAATTCTTAAACCAATGCATACAAACAACATAAACTTAGTCTTCTGTGCTCGAATTTATCATTTTTTTCGTGTAAATTTCGTATAATCGTCAATTTTGTTTTCAATCGGTCAGTGTTGTTGTGAAAATATGGCAGGTAATTAAAGTTCGTGTTTTGAAGCCGAAGTTTAACGATTGTCACCTGTTTGTCAACAATTGACGAAAAATAAACAAAAAAGCATGGAAATTGAGCACGTGTTTAACGTGTAAATTCAGATAAAAGTTTATTTTAAGGACATCCATGCGTATTGTGGTCACCGGATTTTAACGAGATGGGTCACACTGAGGTCACCTTGCATACGGAAAATATATCGGGGGAATTGCTTGCTGGAAGGAAGCAATTCAAATAAAGTAAACTTCTTCTAAATATGAATAAATTAAAGAATTTACTTCAGAAAAAAGTATATGTACCTAAGTTTTACAATGAAAACTATCCATTGAGTTATAAAAAACATATGCATTATTTTTTTTTGATTTGAGGTTTCTTATGACTTTAAACAGGGGAGTTTTTTTTTTACATGTCACGCCGTATACTTATCATCTAATTATGTTCATCTTAACATAAAAAACACATTTGCAAAGTTTTAAATTTATATTCCTTCTAATAACGGAGAAAATCAAGTATTTGTAACTTTTTTTGTTGAATTCTCGAGTGGGTCGTGACGTATTAGCCCGATTTATTGAATTCTGGGAAAAAATAAAATCTGTTTAACTCTTATAGCTTATCGACAATATACGTAATTAAAAGCGCACAGCTGACGAATGGTCGTAGTTATTAACCACAATATAATAATGAACGAAAATGAATATGCATATACCGTTTTGTATTCATTGAATTAAACTCCTATAAAATTATATGTCTCTGTCTCTAGTTAATGTTTTTGAATAAATTTAATTAAATATTGTTGAGATTTTATTCATAAAATATTTATTGAACATTTTTACTATTTACTTGTCTATTTACCGTTATTGTTTTGATAATCATTTCAATGCAACTAATGTGTGAGCAGAGTGTGTATATTATTTTGTAAAGGTCACTGTATATTTCTCGGCTTGAGGTCAATTCGTTTACCTTGTAGCTATTTAGCCGCAGGTGTGAGTTCAAGCGTACACAGGTATAAATGTTGTTATTTGGAAAGGATATACAGAAAGGATTAGAAAGAGTATGATGTCACGATGTTAATACACTAGGATGTAATACACGATGAGAATAAAGATTCAATAATTAAATTGTGTAAATTAATTGAAAATAAAATTCAGATTCGTAAATCCGAAAATGTATAAAAATAAAAGGAAACAATTTTTGATTACTTTCTTAGCGGCAATTGGCGTAAAGATTCAAATATGAAGTAAAAAATAGTAGTTTTAATCTTTAATAAAAACTAAATGCAATATTACCCAATTTGATATACCATTGTACATCTGTTTGATATCATTGACTTTACCGGAATTTCTTAACTTGTATTCAAATCTGGCTGTGTTTAAATGCTAATAAAACTATTGCAATTTTAAAGTTTTTAATTGACAAAAAAATACAACATACATGATTTTTTTTTTAGTTTCTTTTTAACATTTTATTCTTACATAATTAAATTCATTTGACAATCATTTACACGAACTTTTTGTGAAAAAATACCAATTATCTAAGCTAAGGCATTATTTTTTTTTAAGGATTTTTGAGGATTTTTTTTTTTAATTCTATGAAAATAGTTGTGCAATGTTGAACATGATAGCCGTCATTAATCCAAATAAGTAATACAGTAGTTGTAATAAAAGTTATATTTTAGTCATGCATAACTGATATTGACGAATTTAGAATAGTTCGTCCATACATCGTTGTTCTTGAAACAATCATTATTAGTATACATGTAAGTTTCCTGACGTATAAGAGCCATTGAGGATGAGCTCCAGAGAAAGCAGACTAGTAGCGTTTCGTTCGTTTGTTTGTTGGGAAAGGAGAGGAAACGCAACCGCTTGTACAGATAAACAACAGAATTACCATACAAGCATTTATAGTCAACACAATCAGAAACAGTTCCCATCGTTAGACAGGGAATATGAAGGCTTTCAAGAATGAACAAGTGACATGTCTAACTCGAACAGTTAGAAAACAGACTATCGACATCGACCGTTTGTTCTTGATATTTGAAATTGTATGCATATATACGTATACGTTTATGATAGTGATGAGTTCTTGTGTCTGACAAAAACTAAATTCCTTCATGGTTATATCTTGCCATACGTTTATATTGGTTTGTAAGGTGATTACTCAAAATCGTTATTTGAACGTCCTGTTTGTGAGATGTATATTCATTTCAATACAGAAATTTCGTCTATATATTTCACAAGTGTATAACACGGAGAAGCTCTGAAGGTCCATTACTCCCATTTTGTTTGGGTGTGAACCATCAATGTTGACAGCAATATCAAAGAATAAGATGATGATGGTAGAAAGAACTATGGGCGTCATGTGGCAAATATTACATGCATATCGGACAATGAGTTGTCAATCTGTATGAAAAGATTTCCAATACAACCATATTATTGAGAAGGAATGTTTACATGCTATACTCTCGTACTAGTATTACAGGGTTCTTGTGGCGTTTACCTTAGACACACATCTATTTAACGATGTTTAAAAAAAAGACAGAACCAATTTAATGTCATATTTCCCTATTTTTTTTAAATATAACTAAAAGTCTTTCATCTGACAAGAATACCCCTATTTAGCGGACAAGTAATTTATTCTTTTTTCTGTTATTGAATACCAAGAACAAAAATAAATCCCGAAATTAATTTGAAACTTTGATACTCAAAAGTTTCCCAGCAAAATATTCACATCCCTTCGGGATAATTAGTGTTCGTCCAGTGACATATATAACAATTGTGATGTCGAATTCCTTCCTTTGTTCGAGAACAATCTTATTGAAATATAAATCTGTGATTTTACTATGTCCACAACTTAAATGAACCAAAGCAAAAGTTATACATCGACCTGTATTTAAATCAAATTGGTTCTCTTCTTCTTCTGGTATACAATAGTCTATCGACATTCGATGATTACATACTGTTGGCATACGTGGACTAGTCTATTTACAACACTTTTACCCCTATTTATTCAAAATATATGTTTTTTTCTTATGTTCAATGTATACATGTATATATTTTAAATTGCGCTATAGTTCCGTAACTTTCTATCCAGTCGTATAAACGAATCGTCGGCAAGTGCGTACATTTTTTTAAATCAATATTTCTGGTATGTTCCAATCTGTCCTTCACTTTTGACAATGAGTATATATTACATTTTCCCAAATTCACCCTTGGAAAAAATATTTAAATAGATTTTAATTTCATCAAATCTTATTTTTTGGGTATTATTTATATTTTTATGAATAATATTCTTTACACCAGAAATGTTATTTATAAACAAGCGTATGAGTTTGGTAATGACAAGTAAGACAGAGTTGTATATTATACATCTGATAGTTCAAAATGGAAAGTTAAATGTTATCAGCCATGTATACTGATCAATACCTGCAGAAGTGAAACGATGCGTGAACTTGCAAGCCCGACAGGAAATCGCTTGAATACCTGGACGTGTCACCTCACACCCCTCACAATACCTTTGGAAGTAATACCTTTAGCCATGCTGGTGATCAGAAGAGGGAAGATCAAAATTTATTTGAAAACAGTTTATAACTTTAAAGAATTATGAACAAATTAGATTTTCGAAAACAATTCTCACGGAACACTTATTTATGATTTCAACTTTGACTTTTCACCTAATTCCAATATCAAGTTTAAAAACAACAGACCATGGTTAGTTAGTCGGATAAAACAACCTTACGATTGACAAGATATCGACACGCAATTACGACTACATCGGTTACTGTAGTTTTGTTTCTTTTTGGTTTATAGACATATCGTTTCATTAATCGGGAAAGAAGGACAAAATGGCGGAACGCAGAGAATTAATACTCTAAATTTAAAATCGATGGTGATCGCTTATCTAGCGGAATAAAACTTTAATATCTATGAATTTGAGCATTTTTATACAGAATGAACATAATATCAATTTTTGATTTTTTTGCGAAGTTTCCCTTTAAAACTTTCTCAGAAACTATTTATGATTATTGCATAAAACTTTCACACAAGATGTCGGGCGTATCATGCGCTCATGGCGCAGCTGTTTATTAGCAAGTTAGTTTTGTGTGTTTTTATAACTTGTATTATATATATGCTACTTTTTCAAACAATTAAAAACCACTTTTGGAATATACATATATGTATATGCTCTTTTATTTTTGTTAAATGAAAATCTGGAACAAGTTCCTGGAATCTACAGAAAATTAAGTTTTAACCTGTAAAAATGACCTCCCTCTCCTGTCCATTCATGATAGATATTAAATAAATTTCATGTATAAAAAAAATGAAAATATTTTTTATTTATTCTTTCAGGCATCTGGAAATAAAGTCAGTCGTCAATCAGTTTTGTGTGGAAGTCAGAATATAGTCATAAATGGAAAGGTATGTTAACTGTAAACTTGAAAATCTTTGCAATGCTTATTTATGTAAACATGGTAAATGCAAAATAATTTATGTGATTGAATTTGTAAATTAGCTTTTTTAGCTCCCCTGGCCTGAAGAGGCAGTGTTAGCTATTGTCATCACTGTGCGTTAACTTCTTTTTTTTTGGAACTGCTCAATCTTGATTGAAACCAAAGTTTGCTTCATCTAAAGGATGCCTACAGTGAAGGTTTGTGATTTTCACTCATACATGTCATATGGTTAGAAATAGAGCTTAGGGTCATTTTAGGGCTAATATTTCAAAACATGAGCAACTGGAGAAAAATAACACAGTGAAAATGGTCAGCACCACTTACTCCATCCCTGAAATAGGCTGCAAATTTAAGAAAAATTTGTCAACCCTGTTATGTAGTCATTGTCCATAAAATGTTGAATTTTACTTTTTGGCATATCTTGGCATTTGTTTAAAAAAACAGGAGGCTGAGTGAGTATTATACCTATTGCCATTCTAAAGTTGAATAAACATATTTTATAAATAATTAAAGCAATTCAATATCTTTCTGCTGCATAATTGTTTATATTTTTAGACAGTTATAATGACAGATTGTGTAATAAGAGGAGACCTAGCTAATGTCAGAATTGGAAGGCATTGTATTGTTAGTAGGAAAGCTGTTATAAGACCTCCATTTAAAAAGTTTAGCAAAGGGTAGGTATATTAACTGTAGAAGACAGTTGCAGCACATGTATTGTTGAAAAATGCTTTCATATATTGAAAGCATGCAGTTCAATTTGTTTATATATTAAGTAAATTAAAAGATGTGGTATGATTGCCAATGAAACAACTTTCACCAGGGACCAAAGAAAAAGATGTAATGTAAACTATCACTATCCAGCTTTTAACAATGTGTAAAAATTAAAAAAAAAAACCTATATACTTAAAGGTTTTGTTGGCTACTCTTTTTCCTCATTTATTATATTATGTCTTACAATAGTGGTTTTCATCATTCTCTATAAGCACAAAACTATTGTAAACCAGAAAAAAAGGAAAAAAAAAACAAACGAAAATAATTTTGCAGAATTTTGCAAGTATATATTTTTGTGGTTAGTAAATGTAGAAACATTTGTAAGATTTTTTATATGGCAAACTAATAATTAGATTTCAATTTTTGGCTGAACTTTTATGATTATGTGCATTTATGGGCTGTTATAATTTTAAACCTTTCTATTGTAGTGTGGCATTTTTCCCTATTCATATTGGAGATAATGTGTTTATTGGGGAAGACTCCATTGTGAATGCAGCCCAAGTTGGTTCTTTTGTTCATATTGGTAAAAATTGTGTAATTGTAAGTATACAGCTTGGTGAATCACTTACAAACTATAACCTTAACCATATGTCATAATATGTGTGTACAAATTAACAGCCTAAACTATGGTTTCAGATAAGGGTGAAGGTTGGTACCCATAAAAACGTTTTTGGGGCCCTTAATAGCTTGCTGTTTGGTGTGAACCAAGGCTCCATGTTGAAGACCGTACTTTGTTTGACCTATAATGGTTTTTCTTTTACAAATGGTGACTCAGATGGAGAGTTGTCTCATTGGCACTCATGCCACATCTTCTTATATCTAGTTAATGAAAAGAAAGGAAAGTGCCATTAATAATAAAAGTTGTGTATTGTGTTAATGAATGGAATGCAAAGTAGTCCAAGAGAGTCACAGTGATGATATAAACTAGTGATCAAAAGAATCCAATATAAAATTATTATAGACATGAATTGACATCCTGTACTTGTGATATAGTGCTTGCTTGGATGAAGTCCACACCCAACAAAATAGAATAATGGTAGCAGTTTTTTAAAAGGAATTCTTATAGTGTCAGTGACTTACTAAAGGCCAGTAATATACAAGGGACAAATAAACCATCAAGAAACTGCAGGACAACAAAGAAACAAATAGTGATTTTGAAACTTGATAGAAAAAAACCCACCAAAAACTGTATGCATGCTGAAATTAAACAATTACTTTTATCTAGTTTAATGTCAAATACAACATATTCTATTTTAGGGAAGAAGATGTGTATTGAAAGATTGTTGTGCCATAGCTGACAACACAGTTCTTCCTCCAGAAACTGTAGTTCCTCCTTTCACAGTATTTTCTGGTTCTCCAGGTATAACACAGTAGAGAAGAGTAATGAAATAAGTCCATTCAAATCTGTCTTTTATGATCATTTTAGGGCAACTGCCCAAAGATCAAAATAGACAGTTGGTATTGAGGCTACTTTTACATCATTTCGAAAAATTCAATTATGATACACATTAGAAAGAAAAATAAGTTGGAAATTTTGAAGTAAGGTAAAAAGTGCTTCATATATTTCTTGCATATTGAAAATTTTACATGGTGTACACTTTTTTACACAACATTATTATATGGTGTACATTTAAATCACAACATTAACATAATATTTTATTTTGTAGATACCACTTACTACCAAACCTTTTGCTTCAATCTCTATTTTTTTGAATTACAAATTCATAATTCTAGGAGTTTTGTTTTGTACTTCGACCTTATTAAATGTACCAGTAACACCTTTTACTTATTATGTCAGATTATGAAAAACAATAAAGTTGACGCAACTAAATTATTTTTTCAGGTAGATTCACCTCAGAGCTTCCAGAATGTACGCAAGACCTAATGATAGACGTAACTATGAGCTTTTATGACCACTTTAAATCTATAGGAGGACCAAAATCTAAAGACAGGAAAAGGTATTCAATCATTTTCACAATAGTATTTCTGTTGTAAATTATATTGGAACTGAATATTTTCCCATCTATAACTATAATCTTATGTGAAATTTTCTTGGATGTCATTCAGATTGTTGAGAGTTTACAAATATAACTATATATGAAAAATGTGTGGTTTACCTTACATAGTAATCATCTTAATGTGTACAAAACAATACAGATTATTTGATAAAAGTTGGAAGAATTATTTTTCATGTAAACAATTTTCTTAGAATAAAAACTTATGTTTACACCATCAATGTTCAAGTTTTAGTGAATGATAATGATAGCAGTGGTGAGTTGATGATAGAAAGATCCAAACACCTAGTTAAATCCTGCTTGGAAATCCTTAATTCTTATTGGCTAACCTTAGAACCTGAGATGTTCAATTGCACTTTATTTACTTTAATATTGATAGTTAACAAATTAATGAACCCAAAAAATCCTTAATTAAAAAAATATATTCTTGGTCGTGTAAATGTACTGTTTCAAAGGCCTAAATAGAAAGAAAAATCTTTATATCAGCCCCTTCAGAGGGAATATTATAACGCTGCCTCCCTGGTGTTAGAGTCGGACACCAGAGATAACAGGTTACAAATAAAAGGGATTTCTTTAACTGGTATGGTTTATATTACTATAAGATGTATGGCCCGACGTCTAATTGGAATACCGTCGAACCAACACACTTTACAGCTTCGTTAACCTAGTAGACTCTAGAGGTCTATCAATATAATTATTATTTATAAATAAAAGACAAAGTATATAAAAGTTGTGATCATTTATTTAACAATCTTAGAATGGCAGAGAGAATGGCTGTGAAGGCTCTAGCTGTTTCTGGTTTGGTTGGGTTCCTGGTATGGTTGGTCTAACTTATTAAATATATATATATATACACATATATATAACAATCCAGAGTATAACCACTCTGTAGATTCAGTCGACTAGTTTAAAAACTATCATTAGCATATAGCTCATTTAGGCTTACAAAGGGTCTCAATAAAAGAACACCTATAAAATTATGTAGCCTTAATTCAACAACATCTGTTTAAAATAACCATCTGTATATAAATACTAATGGTTATTATCGTCACCAAGACATATATTTCTTTGACTAATTAAAACTATAGGTATAATTTACCCTCTACATATATTGTCACCAACTATTACCATCCAAACTGAGTCACCGAGATTTACTCCCAACTTCTCCCAAATTCGTCTCCTTAATTTCCTCCAAAAGTCTCCCTAATTGTCTCCTTAATTTCCTCCTAAAGTTAAACTCGATCACATTAAAGTAAATCAACCAGATTCACTAATCCACAGTTTATAATAAGTCTCCATTCCTTAAGACATAATAAATACAATCAACAATCAACAATTCTTTAAAGGTAATCACAAAATCGTTCCTACCATAAAGCTTCCGTAATCAATATTAAATACTTGACTTTCTTAAAGTTTGTCACCTAGGAATTTCACCTAACCAAACAAGTTGCACAAAACTATATATTTATTTGCACCAAGCAATATTTACACCAAGGATTTTCACCTAAAACATTATTTGCTCCAAGCAATATATTTACACCCAGGAATTACACCTAAACCATCAATTGCACCCATAAATATTTGCACCAAGGATTTGCTCCCATTTGGCACCTAAAGTTTGCACCAATAAATATTTGCACCAAGGATTTGCTCCCGATTTGGCACCTAAAGTTTGCACCAATAAATATTTGCACCAAGGATTTGCTCCCGATTTGGCACCTAAAGTTTGCACCAATAAATATTTGCACCAAGGATTTGCTCCCGATTTGGCACCTAAAGTTTGCACCAATAAATATTTGCACCAAGGATTTGCTCCCGATTTGGCACCTAAAGTTTCCCCAATTCGTCTCCTAATTTCCTCCTAAATTCTCCGAGATTTCAAGTTTGGTGTTTCATAACATTCAATTCCAAACCACAACAATATACTGCTTTCCGTAGTTGATCATTTTAGTTTTATAAGAATGTCAGCCAATCACAGACTCTCTTACATAAGTCGGACCAATCAGCAACCATCTCTCTAATTAGGGAAATTCCCGAAATGGCAATTCAAAATGTAAACACTGGACATTTTATGTAAATAAAGATGTTTTCCAGCTTAAAATCATTAAGAACTAACATATGTATTCATCATGAAGGTTATTACACCAACAGGATAACTTAGGAACACATGAAAAAGGTTAATATCTCAAATATACAACAGAACTAAAGGTACCGGCACTCCGGGAACAAACTTGGTCACCGCGAGTAAATTCCACTCATAACATCACTTGAAACACAATAGAATTAAATCAATTTTAGTGTAATCAGCGTATCGAATACACTCATATGCAAAGCATATCATCTCACAGACAACTCCGTATTATTATTTGTACTTAATAACACAGCATATTCAAAAAGGGGGGTTGACGGCATTACATTGCCCCCATCCTTCAGAATTTGGTCCCCAAATAGGTTGACTTGATTTGGTTCCCAGCAATAGGAACTAAAATTGGGTAATATTTGATAATATTCAACAAACATTTAAATAACATTTATCAGGCACATAGTCAGTATATTTACAGTACTTTATGACTTTGATTTTTCAAAGCAAAAATCTTATTCCAATTTGGCTGATATTTTACTATATCAGATAAACAGAGCATATAAATACAACTCAACTAAATATAGATATAATTTTCTGTAACTAAAACACATAAAGGAGCTTATTCTTGACCAATAATACATGTATTTTACTATCGGGCTGTTTTTGTTTACTTCGTTTCACTCTGGTTTGAGGTTCTCATATTCTGGTTTGTAAGCATAATGAAATGCTTTTCCAACAAAACCATTTTATCATTCAATGCTCCATAAACATTGACCAGTGATTAGGTCACTCGTGAGTTTATCTCTTTTGAGCACTAATGTCGTTCCTGTCTGTTAATGATTTTTGTTTTTAACCCTTTTTGGTGTTAAATATACTTGTTGCTCTCTTAAAACTTTGAACCGGGCTTGCAAACATTGTACAGCGTTTCTCTTGCAGACCCGTTCTTGCCAAGCCTTGCTCTATAGACACTGACCAGTAATAAGGTCACTCGTGTGTCTATCTCTTTTGAGCAATCAAACACCACCTCCAGTACTATACGATCTGTGAAATATTTTAGGTGCACGCAGCCTTCTTAGGAAGGTGCTTCGTTGTGTACCTCTCGTTATTTACGGACCAACATGTACTCTATCTTTTCTGATCAACTCTCTCAAGAAACATACCTTCAGGTTTCATATTTTGACTGGCCAGGCCAAAACATCTACATTTCAGTACTTAACTGAGACAAGTCTTTCTAGCAACATATTTTATTTTAATTTTCTTAATTAAGAATATAGATAACCATTCTTTTCATAGGGCCTCTCACTAAGATTGCAATCATTTAAAAATCATCCTATCTGTGTGTTGAACAATCGCATAGCACCACATAACCAGAGTTTTAACCAAACTGTCAAATGACTTTCTATGTTTTAATATTAAAATTTCTGAAACTAAAATTACCAATATAGTGCAGTATTTTCACCCAAAATTTTATTTAGCGCGACCATAGACTGTGCCGTGAGTAATAGTTTATCTCTGTAGCATTAACTTCTACAATTTCCGCTTCGGAAATTTTACATGAGACATCATCTCTCATTTTAAAACAAGGTATAACCTCCTCTTTATAACTAGTAAGCCATCCTTAGTGAAAGGATATCAACATAATATTTATACATAAAACCTATTCCACAAATAGCGACATCTTTTATGTCCGTCCAATAAAAAAGGATCATGTTTAAAATACATGAGTATTTAACTTTATTTCTAAATTTGCTTTTATTTATTAATTCTGAAGAGTTTGACAAAAATCTAATACATTGATTATCTTTATGATTTTTGTTTTGTTTTATGGACAATGGTCTACAGTGTTTCAGTCTCGACTGTACGAACATTCCGACCTTTCTGTATATCAGCTATACGTAAAGCTTCAAGTCTAACAGCAATATTCTCTGCTTCATTTATTGAAGTTGGCCCAACCTCTCTCAATCGGAGGCGTATATCAGTCTCAGGAATTGCATCGATAAAATAATCGAGGGACAATGTGTCCATAACAAGAGCAGTAGTATCCGGGTAAGCCCTACGTGTAAGTTTCTTTATAGCTTGTGCCAGTTCTGGCAGTGTTTCATTTTTCATTCTTACCCTTGTTTGCAACTCAGCCCTAAAAATTTCTGACCTATTCATCGAACCGAACCGATTTTTCAGAGCATTAACCAAACACTCAAAATCGTGCCGTTCCCGATCAGTGATTTCATTTAATATAGCCCGAGCACTTCCAGATAAACTACTAGCCAAAAGTAAGGCCTTAGTCTTAGGGTCCCAATCATTTATTTCTGCCAATAAATCAAATTGTGTCAAATACTCCTCCAAATCATCCGAACCGTCATAGATTTGTGGTTTTATTTTGCATGAGATATCAGGTTTTGACTGTCTGATATCTGAAATATGACTGTTATTTTTATCAGTCTTACCGTGCCTGACTATGTGTTCCAGACTATTTGCTGTACTTTCAATTCCCCGTCCTAAAATTGGGGTTGACATACTTTTCATAGCTTGCCCTTCAAATTTTGCAAACATCTGGTTCATATCATTTGAAAAATCGGAAAAACATTTGTCCATCCGAAGTTTCATTTCTGCCCGTGCCTCTGCCATCATTCTCTCCGTTCTTTTAAAAATTTCACAACTTTGTGTCTCTAATAAACTCTCATGCATAGTTGCATCTGCTTCATCAACAATCTCATTGAGATGTGGGCCAAACGTAACAACGTTTGAATCATCCATTCTTATTATAATTTTTGGTTTTATAATTAAATTATGTAATTGTACAAACAATAACAGACTCTATAAATGTATCCCACCGCTGCCACCAAATATAACGCTGCCTCCCTGGTGTTAGAGTCGGACACCAGAGATAACAGGTTACAAATAAAAGGGATTTCTTTAACTGGTATGGTTTATATTACTATAAGATGTATGGCCCGACGTCTAATTGGAATACCGTCGAACCAACACACTTTACAGCTTCGTTAACCTAGTAGACTCTAGAGGTCTATCAATATAATTATTATTTATAAATAAAAGACAAAGTATATAAAAGTTGTGATCATTTATTTAACAATCTTAGAATGGCAGAGAGAATGGCTGTGAAGGCTCTAGCTGTTTCTGGTTTGGTTGGGTTCCTGGTATGGTTGGTCTAACTTATTAAATATATATATATATACACATATATATAACAATCCAGAGTATAACCACTCTGTAGATTCAGTCGACTAGTTTAAAAACTATCATTAGCATATAGCTCATTCAGGCTTACAAAGGGTCTCAATAAAAGAACACCTATAAAATTATGTAGCCTTAATTCAACAACATCTGTTTAAAATAACCATCTGTATATAAATACTAATGGTTATTATCGTCACCAAGACATATATTTCTTTGACTAATTAAAACTATAGGTATAATTTACCCTCTACATATATTGTCACCAACTATTACCATCCAAACTGAGTCACCGAGATTTACTCCCAACTTCTCCCAAATTCGTCTCCTTAATTTCCTCCAAAAGTCTCCCTAATTGTCTCCTTAATTTCCTCCTAAAGTTAAACTCGATCACATTAAAGTAAATCAACCAGATTCACTAATCCACAGTTTATAATAAGTCTCCATTCCTTAAGACATAATAAATACAATCAACAATCAACAATTCTTTAAAGGTAATCACAAAATCGTTCCTACCATAAAGCTTCCGTAATCAATATTAAATACTTGACTTTCTTAAAGTTTGTCACCTAGGAATTTCACCTAACCAAACAAGTTGCACAAAACTATATATTTATTTGCACCAAGCAATATTTACACCAAGGATTTTCACCTAAAACATTATTTGCTCCAAGCAATATATTTACACCCAGGAATTACACCTAAACCATCAATTGCACCCATAAATATTTGCACCAAGGATTTGCTCCCATTTGGCACCTAAAGTTTGCACCAATAAATATTTGCACCAAGGATTTGCTCCCGATTTGGCACCTAAAGTTTGCACCAATAAATATTTGCACCAAGGATTTGCTCCCGATTTGGCACCTAAAGTTTGCACCAATAAATATTTGCACCAAGGATTTGCTCCCGATTTGGCACCTAAAGTTTGCACCAATAAATATTTGCACCAAGGATTTGCTCCCGATTTGGCACCTAAAGTTTCCCCAATTCGTCTCCTAATTTCCTCCTAAATTCTCCGAGATTTCAAGTTTGGCGTTTCATAACATTCAATTCCAAACCACAACAATATACTGCTTTCCGTAGTTGATCATTTTAGTTTTATAAGAATGTCAGCCAATCACAGACTCTCTTACATAAGTCGGACCAATCAGCAACCATCTCTCTAATTAGGGAAATTCCCGAAATGGCAATTCAAAATGTAAACACTGGACATTTTATGTAAATAAAGATGTTTTCCAGCTTAAAATCATTAAGAACTAACATATGTATTCATCATGAAGGTTATTACACCAACAGGATAACTTAGGAACACATGAAAAAGGTTAATATCTCAAATATACAACAGAACTAAAGGTACCGGCACTCCGGGAACAAACTTGGTCACCGCGAGTAAATTCCACTCATAACATCACTTGAAACACAATAGAATTAAATCAATTTTAGTGTAATCAGCGTATCGAATACACTCATATGCAAAGCATATCATCTCACAGACAACTCCGTATTATTATTTGTACTTAATAACACAGCATATTCAAAAAGGGGGGTTGACGGCATTACATTATGGCAAAACCAGGAAAATATATGTTCCCCTTTGAATGACCTTTTAAATATTGTTATCAATGCTATGCATCACATTTAATATGGTTAAAGTTTCACCTTTGTTATTGGTTCTAAATCTGTTTTTAAATCCTGTAGACATATTTTAATTTTTATGTTTTCACCTCAGGGAATTGTGCATGTCACATTTGAAGAATAACAATCCTGTTTTAGAAAGACATGTTTTATACACATTAGCAAGCTTATTGGATTCTGGGAACAAAATTATTTTATTTGAAATTCGTAAAATTTTATTTCTTATTCTGTTATGATAAACTGATCATAGATACCAGGATCTTTCTATGTCTTTTTGCAAGACTCAAACAAACAATCACAGATAAAAAAAATAATAATTGCATTTAAGTGAATTTCATTGAAACCTTTGATAATTTTACACCAATATATCCTCATAGATTTAGAAAATCATACCTCAAAAACATTTCAGGTCAACAGTAGGGAGATGTGGGGTCATATGCCTATGAAAAAATAATTAAACAAGCCTACATTTTAACTTTGAGAAATGTAATGCTCACAATATTTTACAATCCCAAGTTTCATAAAAGGTTCAAATAAGTTCACCTAGACTTGCTTGAATGCCTGAATGTCTGAAATAACTTAGGCATTTACAAGACAACAAATATAACATGTGGAACGTGTATTAACATCTATACAAGAACACATAACAACGTTACTAGGATGTGACGTTACATATAGAACACCACAGTATAGCGTTACGTTACGCGCGGTTAAAGTCATTACATTTCTCCATTTCTTCAAAAGTTCTGATCTTCATTTCAAATAAAGTAGTATTAAATAAATTAATGTTCAAAAATAAAAGTTTAAATTTAACAGTCCATATTTCACTTATGATATCTATTTTTGATAATTACAGTCCATATTTCACTTATGATATCATATTCGATAATTACAGTCCATATTTAAAATCAGACCACAAAGTCTCTAAATCTAGCAGGTGCTCTTTTGGTTCGGTTCGGCTTCTCTCTTCTTCCTGGTGCAACCATGTGTTTGTCTCCATTCGGTTTAGTGTGCATTAAAATTCTATCTCGCCATTTACCATTTGAGTTCGGAATGTCAATGTTATTAGCGAGTTTGAAGTGTGAAGAGTCACGAAACACTTTTCTTCCGTCTGACTTTCGCTGAGCTCCTATGCTTGATCCGGATATTTTGTATATGATATACGGTTCAAGTTCATATGCAGTTGACCATTTATTCAGTTTCTCTTGCTTGAATAAAACATGGTCACTGATTTTAAATGAATGTTCTCTGTACTTCTTTTTCTGTGAATGTTTATTCGAAACATTTTGAAGTTTGTATTCTTTGTCTCCTTGTGCTCTTGAATTCTTGTCTCTTTGTGTAATCTTCTGGATCATGTTTTCTGTTTTATTGCTGTTCCTTACGTGGTTTGATTTAGTCCTTGCTGCTTTGTTTCTTATCTCTGGTATTTTATGTTCAAATTTTGCATTTCCAATTCCTAATCCATTTGGCTCTTTTAATGTTCCATCTTCTTGTATTTGTAGCATGCCTAATTCAATAAGTGTTTTCTTTCCAATCAATGGTGGTGAATTAGTTTTTCCTTGAATCACAATTACTTTTGTTTTTATTCCTCTAGTTGCATTTCTCACTGTTGTAATAAATTCTCCTTTTACTTTTAGACTGCTTTGCAAAGTACTCAATTTCGTTTTGCTTTCTAATAATTCAGCTCCCTCTCTAGTTCTGTTTTTGTACGCTCTGTACTGATACTCATCCATTACGTTAACGTCGGCTCCACTGTCTGGTTCTATTTTCACTTCTACATCATTCATCATAACTAGTACTGTTCTTGCTTCGTTTCCAATTTTATTTACATTTATTTTCTTAACTGCTCCTAAATGATTCACTGTCCTTCCGAAAAACTCATCATCTGAATATTCTTCTTCGCTTGTCTCTTCCATTGTTCTTCTAACGTTCCTACCTTGATTTCGTTCAGTGTATCGTTGATTCCTATATTGGTCATTGTCCTGGTATACAGATTGCATACTTGATTTGCAAACTTCAGCAAAATGATTCCATTTATGACATTTATTACACTGTTTTCCGTAAGCCGCACAATCTTCACGTTGTTCAAACGAATGTATTTTTCCACAATAGTTACACTTATTCCTCCTTTCATTTCTCATTGTGTATGTTTCCTCTCTATTTTGCATGCCGTAATGTCTTTGTTTTCCTCCATAATTCGTCACTTTTGCAATTTCTCCGGTTCTTGATGCTGTGTATATATCTCTCATGTCATGTATCTGCAATGTCGTATCTTCTAGCTGATGTACTTCCTGTAACATTTGATCAAGTGTCCACTTTCTGTTAATTGTCTTTTTGATTAGCGATTCATTATCTGTGGTTTGAATAATATGTTCTAAAATTCTGTCATCTTGATTTTCAAACTCACAATCAGCAGCTCTCTCTCGTAGTCGTGTCGCGTATGCCACTGTTGATTCTCCATTAATCGGTCTCATTTTCAAAAATACGTATCTCGCATAATGTTTATTCTTCTTTGGAGCAAAATAATCATTTAGTTTCTTCTTCAACTTTTCGTATGCATCCATGCGTCTGTCTACCGGGTCAGGTGTACTTTTCTCCAATCTAGAAATTTCCTTACCTCCATAGATAATCATTGCATCCTTTTTGTCTTCAGGTTCTGTAATTCGAAAATATCGGAATTCTCTTTCTATCCCTTCTAGCCATTCCTCCCACTGACTTCCTGTAGTAAGATGATCCTCCGATGGTGTGAAAGGTAATGTGCGCAAATTTCTGTTTTCTGTCACAACGGTAATTCTTTCAGCCATTTTTCTTTTCTTTTACTTATTATGCCTTTTAATCTCTTCTTTCAGTCACTTTTCATCTCTTTTATCCTCGTCGCCAATGAAATAACTTAGGCATTTACAAGACAACAAATATAACATGTGGAACGTGTATTAACATCTATACAAGAACACATAACAACGTTACTAGGATGTGACGTTACATATAGAACACCACAGTATAGCGTTACGTTACGCGCGGTTAAAGTCATTACAATGTCTATGCTAAGTTTTGCCTCTAAGTTGCTTGTGTGAGTTTTCTTATTTTCATACTTAGGTCAATATAGTATTGAAATCAATATTTGACCACTGTTTGGATATCAATATATTGGTAAATTGTAAAACATGGTTTTGGAATAGACCCACTTTTAATGCTTTTGGGCAGTGATGAAGTTTTGCATTAGGTTCAAGTCTGTTGAGAACATTTGTGTCTTACATATTAATCATATGATTTCTATATAATAAATTTCTCATTGATAGGAATAATATTTTTGCTTGGCCCTTTGATTTTCTTTATTTAAGACAAAAGTTTAAAATGAACTTGTAGTTTATCTCACCTTGTCCTGTAGTTAAATACCACAGCCTGCCTCTTAATACTTGTATTAAGTTCATTTGGCAAATTAGGGAGATTGTGTTTCTAAAACATATATTTATAGTCTAGGTATGCCTTTTTATCAATTTATTACCATTTTTGCTGTAAATGGATAAATGAAAGTGGTAGTCACAATAATTTCAAGGGAAAATTTTCCTAGAAATGCTGCCATTGCACCAAAGTTATCCAAGCACTACACCAGTCTTTTCTGCATTAGTTTTGGCTTCAGAATTGAAGCTTTAGTGAATTCAAAATTCAAAGGCCTTGCTTCACATCTATACATGTTAGGGAATAATAAAATATCTGCAAAAAAAAAAAATGAATAAGGAATTTTAGAGGCCAGATTCCAATTAAATATTTTTCATTTTGGTCTAAAAATTTTACTGTTTATCTAAACAATCAATTTGAAAGATTTATTTGCATATTAAGAATTCGTAAGGATAAAAAAGAAAATGAGAACGCAAAATTTTGAGTATTTGTTAATCTAATAGAATAATGACAGACAGCAAATGAACTCATTCAAACATTCCTGTACATGATAAAAAAGGAATCTAGTTCTTTTGCATCTTCTTTTAAAAATTTCTTTTTGGTATGAAAAGAAAATTTAAAGAGTACTCATTTCAATAAGATTTGACATTTAATTTTATTATAGCTGTATTATTATAATGATCGTTATTATATTTACAGGTAACATTGCTGTATTGGTATAAAAAGAATGGAAAAATGAAGAAAACTATGTAGTGCTTGAACTTTATTTATTGAAAGAAAGAGTGCTTTATTTCAGTTTTGTACATTTTGGTGAATGGCAGTTTTATTTTAATTCTTACTTCAAACAGGAGCCTATGAATTATATATTGTTTTAACACCTACAATATAGTGTCCAGACTGTAGAAGATGTAGGATGAGAATCTCTGGATATTGTCCTTTAAAAATTATAGATAGTGCAGCAACTGGCCCTTGTTTGGATGTCAACTTCTACTCATATTGATTGTGGATCATCTCTGCTTTTATATCTGCTTTAAAGGCCTGTCAGAAGAAATAGACATACCCTTATTTCTAAGAAAGTGTCATATCAAACATTTTATTCTGAAAATTGTTTTTATTCTCAACTTAATGGGAAGAAAGATTCAGATCAGCTATATTCACTGTTAATTCTCCACATAAAAATGTGTGATTTTCAATCATATTCAGATAAAGAAAGTATATTGATTTTAAGAAATCTACAATTATAGTTGATACAATTTGTCCATTTACACCAATTCTTAAATGAGCTATATTAGAAACATTTATTATGATTGACCAATAAAAAGTTTGATCTTACTTATTTCATTTTAATAGGATGAACTAGAAAATTTATGCTTTTAGGAATTCAACTTGTTTTATGACTATTCTGTAACTGAGTTTTCAAGGACTTGTTAGTTGAAATATATTGCCAATTTGGTTAGTGCAAATTGACTGTATAAGATGACAAATTTTCATATTCTATGTTTTTATTATAAGGTGATATGAGTGATATATTATTATAAATAATTTATGTACTGTGCAATAAAATATATACACTTGGAATATTTTTTAAATACTTTTTATGTGTTTGAAAGATTTATGTTTTCAGACTTTCCAGTCTTACATATTTTCTTTTTTCCAGTCTTTGTATGTTCTGAAGGTTATTATTATGATAACAAAATTTACTATAAAAAAGATGATTTCAGCTTTCCAATTGTGGACTTCCTATTACTATTTAGCTACATTCTATCAGTACCTGCATACTCATACTTAATATATATGTTGTGTACAAGTTATCATTTTGTCATCAAGATGTGGAACCTTATAGTTAATAGGTTATAGATGACAATAGATATTTTCCTATTAAGGTAGACTTTTTTCTGTCCTCTTTAATCAATTATGACAACACAGAATAAGATAATAAAATTAACGGTACCAATTTTCTTGCACCAGATGGGCATTTCCACAATACATGTCTCTTCAGTGATGCTCGTGGCCAAAATATTTGCAATCCAAAGCTTATATAAAAGATGAAGAGCTATAATCCAAAAGGTCCAAAAAGTATAGCCAAATCCGTGAAAGAAATCAGAGCTTTGCATGAGGGAGATACATTCCTTAATTTATAATAATTTCTAATATTTTGTAACAGCAAATTTTAATAACACAATAAATCCATATTTTCATGCCAGTACTGAAGTACTGGCTACTGGGCTGGTGATACCCTCGGGGACTAATAGTCCACCAGCAGAGGCATCGACCCAGTGGTAGTAATAAAATTAACGGTACCAATTTTCTTGCACCAGATGCGCATTTAAAAGATGAAGAGCTATAATCCAAAAGTATAGCCAAATCCGTGAAAGGAATCAGAGCTTTGCATGAGGGAGATGCATTCCTTAATTTATAATAATTTCTAATATTTTGTAACAGCAAATTTTAATAACACAATAAATCCGTATTTTCATGCCAGTACCTCACACAGGATTTGTATTTACAATTAGAAACCCAACTTTGAAGCAGGATCTGTATTGCATTCAACAGTTCTACCAGTCACTGAAATTACCATCGACCTACAGTAATACATATAAATATTACATCCATAGAATAATCTGCTTACACTTTTGGAGACCTGAGATGGGGTTTGTGTTGCTAAGATTTTAAAAATTTTTGATGTATTATTATGAAGGCTGTTATTTGTCTTTTTGTCATTAGTCCCTTACTGATGATGTTAAAGGGGACTTGAGATTTGCACTCCGTCTGTCTGTAGGTCTGTAGGTTTTCCAGACTTTTCATGCTTGAAGATGTTGATTTGATATCTGGTTTATAGTTTTATCATGACAAGTTAAAGATCAAGTTCCGGTCTGATGATTTTGTGCAGAGTTATGGGCCTGGGACTTGAAACTAAATTCACTCAAATATTCAGTTTTCGACACTTTTTTGTATGATTTAAAAATTGGTTTATAGTTTTATCATGACCAGCTACATTTCAAGTTCGTATTTTGTAGAGAGTTATGGTCCTGGGACTTGAAACTAAATTCACTCAAGTATTCAGTTTTCCACACATTTTTGTATGATTTGAAAATTGGTTTATAGTTTTGTCATGACAAGCTACAGATCAAGTTCGTATTTTGTTCCGATCTAATGATTTTGTGCAGAATTATGGTCCATGGACTTCGACAAATTCATTCAAATAGTCAGTTTTCCACATTTTTTTGACATTCTTGAAGATATTCATTTGATGATTGGTTTATAGTTTTATCATGACAAGTTACAGTTCAATTTTGAATATTGTTCTGGTCTGATGATTTTTATATGCAGAGTTTCTTAATGTAAATACAAATCCTGTGTGAAGTTATTCTGTGTTTTCATAATGCTTGTATCACTAGTTTCCTTACAAGTATATATACTTACTAGTAATGTAAGCATTATGTGGGTATTGCATGGCAATACAAAGTCCCCAATCTTTGCTAGCCAAGGGTAAGAATCATCTCACATCCTCTCCTCCCTTGGTGGATTGAGAAAATTTCGGAGACACATGGTAATGATTTTCATTGGTTGCAATCATCCTCTCAAAAAGCGTTTCTAACATGATCAAGTGTAAATGTAGAAATTGTAGGTAAACAATTGTCACGTGCTGATTATACAACTATTCTTTATCACCCAAATCAGACGACGATATTGAGTTACAATTTGAATGTTCTCAATCAACTAATAGAAGTCCCTTCCTTGTATGTTTCTTGTACAAATGTTGGAATGTCAACATAGATTTTCGTTTCCTGCTTCACCAAGTTTGTAAAACTATACACTACAATGTTTTCACCTCCGCACTGAAGAGAATTCAAGTGCTATCATTGGTCAAGAATAATGTTTTCGGATGGGCGTGACTTTATACAACCGATAGATGGTGCAACATTGTTATCACAAACGTTGGCCCAATCTGCCAAGGGTGGAGAGGAGCGGAGTGGATCACAACCCTTGATAGTCCTCTATCGGTTAAAAATAGTTGTTGCATTGGAACAAAATTCTTACTCGACTATAGCTTGTCTCGGTGTAAAAGAGGAACGAAAGATACCAAAGGGACAGTCAAACTCATAAATCTAAAACAAACTGACAACGCCATGTCTACAAATGAAAAAGACAAACAGAAAAACAATAGTACACATGACACAACATAGAACACTAAAGAATAAACAACACGAACCCCACCAAAACTAGGGGTGATCTCAGGTGCTCCGGAAGGGTAAGCAGATCCTGCTCCACATGTGGCACCCGTCGTGTTGCTTATGTGATTACAAATCCGGTAAATAGTCTAATTCGGTAGGTCACATTCATAGTCTGTCTGTAGGTCTGTAGGTTTTCCAGACTTTTCATGCTTGAAGATGTTGATTTGAAAATTGGTTTATAGTTTTATCATGACCAGCTACAGATCAAGTTCGTATTTTGTTCCGGTCTGATGATTTTATGCAGAGTTATGGTTCTGAGACTTAATTGAACAAAATCCACTCAAATAATCAGTTTTCCACACATTTTTGTATGATTTGAAAATTGGTTTATAGTTTTATCATGACAGGCTACAGATCAAGTTCGTATTTTGTTCCGGTCTGATGATTTTGTGCAGAATTATGGTCCATGCATGGACTTCAAAAATTCATTCAAATAGTCCGTTTCCACATTTTTTTGTCGAGCCTGCAACTTTTGTTGCAGAAAGCTCGACATAGGGATAGTGATCCGGCGGCGGCGGCGTTAGCTAACTTCTAAAAAAGCTTTATATTTTAAAAGGTAGAAGACCTGGATGCTTCATACTTTGTATATAGATGCCTCATGTTACGAACTTTCCGTCAGTCACATGTCCAATGTCCTTGACCTCATTTTCATGGTTCAGTGACTATTTGAAAAAAAAGTTAAGATTTTTTGTAATGTTAAATTCTCTCTTATTATAAGTAATTGGATAACTATAATTGGTATGTGCGTACCTTGCAAGGTCCTCATGCCCGTCAGACAGTTTTCACTTGACCTCGACCTCATTTCATGGATCAGTGAACAAGGTTAAGTTTTGGTGGTCAAGTCCATATCTCAGATATTATAAGCAATAGGTCTAGAATATTCAGTGTATGGAAGGACTGTAAGGTGTACATGTCCAGCTGGCATGTGTCATCTGACCTTGACCTCATTTTCATGGTCCAGTGGTTAAAGTTAAGTTTTTTGTGTTTTGGTCTGTTTTTCTTATACTATATGCAATAGGTCTACTATATTTGGTGTATGAAAATATTTTATGATCTATATGTCTGTTATGCACTTTTTATTTGACCTTGACCTCATTTTCCCGGTCCATTGCTAAGTGTTAAGTGTTTGTTTTTTGGTCTGTTTTTCTTAATTTATAAGCAATAAGTCAACTGTATTTGTTGTATTGAAGAATTGTTAGCTGTACATGTCTGCCTGGCATGGTTCATCTGACCTTGACCTCATTCTTGATCAATGTTTCGTTTAAAACTGGTTATGTAAGTGATTTTCCATGGACCATAACCATAGCTGATTATCCATATCCCAACCTGTTGATTGTATTTATTTATTTTATTCTGTATTTTGGTGGGTTTGATCACATTTCGTCATTGGTCATAATTCAGTTCTGACGTCAAATTTTCTTGTTTTTTACAGGAATTTCCTAGAACCCAGGCTCACAATGCCTCAAAGAATTGTGTTTATAAAATTGAGAACGGAAATGGGGAATGTGTCAAAGAGACAACCCGACCATAGAACAGACAACAGCAGAAGGTCACTACAGGTCTTCAATGCAGAGAGAAATTCCCGCACCCGGAGGCGTCCTTCAGCTGGCCCCTAAACAAATATATTTACTAGTTCAGTGATAAAGAACGCCATACTAAACTCCAAATTTTACACAAGAAACTAAAATTAAAAATAATACAAGACTAACAAAGGCCAGAGGCTCCTGACTTGGGACAGGCGCAAAAATGCGGCGGGGTTAAACATGTTTATGAGATCTAAACCCTCCCCCTATACCTCTAGCCAATGTAGAAAAGTAAACGCATAACAATACGCACATTAAAATTCAGTTCAAGAGAAGTCCGAGTCTGATGTCAGAAGATGTAACCAAAGAAAATAAACAAAATGACAATAATACATAAATAACAGACTACTAGCAGTTAACTGACATGCCAGCTCCAGACTTCAATTAAACTGATTGAAAGATTGTCTTTATAATACGAATATCAGGCACAATCCTTCCCGTTAGGGGTTTAGTATCATACTATCATAACATATATTAGAAGAACATAACCCGTGTCATGCCAACAACTGGTATTTAAATAAATGTGTTTAGTTCCGATTCAAAGACCCTATAAGTGAATCAATATTAACGCCAAAATATGCAATCTTTTATGACCTGACAACAGTATCGTAACTATATCCCTTCTTATTAGTCTATTTAAAGGTTTTGTTAGCTTCTGAGGTGAATACTGACAATCACATTTTTGTGCTTAAAAAAGAAATTTCCATAAAAATTGGATGTGAAATACCTGAACGTATAAGAAGTCTGCATGTTGAGCTATATTTACGAATGATGTCCTTATACCGATGATAAAATTTAATAAATGTTTTGACTAGTTTGTGATATTGAACCCTGGTGTAATAATTTTTCAGTAATACATAAATTTCTCTCGTTAAAATCTAAAACATTGTTACATACACGAGCGAATCGTACACGTTGAGATATATAAACAACGTAAGATGGTTATAGTTATCAAAGGTACCAGGATTATAATTTAGTACGCTAGACGCGCGTTTCGTCTACATAAGACTCACCAGTGACGCTCAGATCGAAATAGTTTAATAGCCAAACAAGTACAAATTTGAAGGAACATTGA
Organism: Mytilus edulis; assembly: GCF_963676685.1. NCBI lineage: Eukaryota > Metazoa > Mollusca > Bivalvia > Mytilida > Mytilidae > Mytilus > Mytilus edulis. The sequence goes on from NC_092352.1 coordinate 18,616,336, forward strand.
GGACCCAAAAATTCCAAAACGTTGTGCCAAATACCGCTAATGTTATCTATTCCTGGGATAAGAACATCCTTAGTTTCCGAAAATAATAAAGTTTTAAAACAGGAAATTTATAAAAATGACCATATAATTGATATTCATGTAAACACCAAAGTTCTGACTACTGGGCTGGTGATACACTCGGGGACGAAACGTCCACCAGCAGTGACATCGACCTAGTGGTGTAAATAGTTATCAAAGGTACCAGGATTATAATTTAATACGCAAGACGCGCGTTTCGTCTACATAAGACTCATCAGTGACACTCAAATCGAAATAGTCAAATAGCCAAATAAGTACAAAGTTGAAGAGCATTGAGGACCCAAAATTCCAAAACGTTGTGCCAAATACCACTAATGTTATCTATTCATTGGATAAGAAAATCCTTAAGTTTATCGAAAAAATAAAAGTTTTATAACAGAAAATTTATAAAAATGACCATATGATATTCATGTCAACAACGAAGTGCTGACTACTGGGCTGGTGATACCCTCGGGGACGAAACGTCCACCAGCAGTGGCATCGACCCAGTGGTGTAAATAGTTATCAAAGGTACCAGGACTATAGTTTAATACTCCAGGCGCGTTTCGTCTACATAAGACTCATCAGTGACGCTCATATCGAAATAGTTCAATAGTCAAACAAGTACCGGCGCGCGTTTCGTATACATAAGACTCATCAGTGACGCTCATATCGAAACAGTTAAATAGCCAAACAAGTACAAAGTTGAAGAGCATTGATGACCTATAACTTTACATTAATTGTTTCCCATAGACATGGAAGAAAAGTATCCTGTAAAGCAATTTATATATAAGGGGATTATGAAAAAGACATAAGACAACATAACCTTTTTATTTTAAGATAATAACTCTATTTTAAAATTACATATGAACAAGTGTATTTAACAAGCAAGCATATGTAAGATAGTTTATAGGCACTAATATAAATCGGTTTACTTGACAATGTTCACACTAGCCCAATTCAGTGGGCTGCTTCCAAAGTAAAGACAGGTAGTCAAAGGTCTACTATCATCTATAAATTCCCTTTTTGATATAAAATTACTAATTTTTGTTTATTTAACTGCTATTAGGGTTGCACTTTGTAAATTCCGCAGTTTCACAAATCAAGCTTTTTTTGTGAAGAAATATATAGATAAATTGATTTGTTTACGTACTGATTCCCACATATGATCTATATGTTTCATCCTTCAACAATGAGAAAACAACATTAGTCAACTATTAAAGATTTAATTTGAATAGAATATTAACTTTAAAGATTACCTCAATAATCATTTTTTGGATCTAACTTGGCCTAATGTGATATTTGCTTGTGACACTGTCTGTAACTTAATAGTTGTAATTATTTGTTTGCACAAGTTTTGATTACACATTACACTGTTGCTTTAATGACTAATTTTGATTAATTGTTCAATCAACACTTTAACAACCTGATATTTTAACTTCATATAACTTGGCTTCCTTGGTTGTACTGCTTATAGATTTGGTACATCCAATGACAAGCTGTCCTGTTGACGTAAAGGCCAGGGAAAGTGGAAGTTCTATTCCTAAGTCTTTTGTGTTGAACATTGTAATCAGCCGACCTGTATTGGTTAGAATATGCAAGTAACAAGTGTTTAGATCCATTACAATAACATTGTCTCTTGGTGTTGTCACTATTCTTATTGGTTGTAATGGTCTGTCTTTGTTGACATCTGTATGTCCTGTATATGCATTGATTATATTCCCTCCCTGTCCTAACACCAACACTCTACCTCTGTCATTATTTGTCTTAAAATCTGCTACATGTATATTCCCATTAATTGTACTGGTTATACACCTTGGATAATTAAATATAGGTTGATTATGTTGATCATTTTCATATACATTTTTATGATCTCCCTTCTCATTCATTACAAACACAGCTCTTCTTCCTAGTTTATCATCATTACCTCCTACTATGACTTTGTTACCACTGGTAATGTGGATGCATGTGGGAACTAAATGTTTCAGATCATATACAGTATCTGTCAGATTACAAGTAATGATATTGAGTTGTTTTAGTCTTGATCCTTTTGTGGACAGGAGAACATCATTAGATTGAAGTGCCGCCATACCATAGACCTTGATGCTGAAGTTTGATATTACTCTAAGCTTGTTTCCTTGTAACTCAACTCTTTGTAAATCTTCATCTTTTCCAGAACTTATCCACAATGAATTGTCCGGGGATGGAGATAAATGTATAATCTTGCCAAGTTCTGTTTGATATTGTTTATCGATAAATAGCACAATATTTGGATCAACTGATGAAACTTGCTCTCTTTGTATGACTCCAACATTAGACTGAGTGATCTCCCCTGGTATAAATATTGGGGTAGAGCTATAGCTTGACTGTGTATGTGGTGCTTGGACTGTCATGGATTGCTCAGTTAATCTGATATCTGAGAAAAACTTTGTGACATCAGTATTTTGAATTATTTCCTTGACTTCATTGTCCTTGTCTTCTGCCAGCTCCATTGAACTAGACATTGCATTTTGATCAGATTCAATTGACTTCACAGCAGTTTTATGACCTTGTTCTAATTCATTTCTAATCCCTTTAAAATAGTTATCTACTGCAGCTCTGACAGCTTTTTCATGAGTAAGAATATCTTGACTTACTTTTGTGAATTTTGACTTTTCTGACGTTATTAGTTGGTTCATCTGATCAATTTTAGCTACCATGTTTAATTTCTCTTTTTGAATATTAGCTTGTTTTTTCTTGAGTTTGTCTACTTTCATATCATATCCTTCCATTATTTCGATAAGGTCATGTTTCTTGTGAACCTTTGACACACAAGTTGGACAGATCAAATTGTCACAGGTTTTACAGAAAAGACAGCAGTTTTGTCCATCATGTTCTTTGCACTTTATGTTTTTAAAATCTAATTCTGCAGAATGCAGTCCTATCTCCCTTATATCAATGATCTTATGATCCTGTGCATTTTTAAATTTTGAATGTACTTTTTCCTTGCAATGATTACACATAAGTAGTCTACAGTCCAAACATTTCCACTTAATTGGTCTATCAGCTTCACATAAACCACAACTAACAGGTACCTGGCTTATTTGAATGGAATGCGAGTATGCCATATTTGTAACTTGTAACACAGGTATTATACTTTCTGGATGTTTATCTTGGTTACATTAGTTAGATGATATCAAGCTCAAAGTTGTGTATGCTTATAATATGATATGAAATGTACATTAAAATAACATTGATGACCAAAATATGATAAAGGGATGTGGTTTGATTGCCAATGAGATAACAATCAACAGTTCAAAGTTTTTTTTTAAATAAAAGATAGTTAGAAAACTTTATCTGTTTAGATGTAGATTTTCACAATAGTAGACATGTAATGTATATGTATAAGGGTTGCTAAAAATTTCAATACTATAACGAGAATAAATGTTATCTGTTATTGTCTGAATATATACTTTTGTGGTTAAAAAAAAAAATTGACTTCAGCAATGATTTTTGTAAATGAAAGATTTAAAAAAAGGCAATGTGAATTGTTATTAAATATTTATATTTGAATTTATAATTTACTTACAGACCAGTATTATTCTGTAAATAACTATCGAAAAGTTGGTCTAGTCTTTTGGTCAAACAGATTTTATGAAAACTGCCCTAATTATGTGCTCTAAATGTCTAATTTATCTCATTCATAAAATAATGATATAACATTCATGCTTATTAACAATCATATTCATGCACTACAATGTAGAAATATTTTCGAAACGGATCCCTTATCTTTACTAACATGTTTCTTCTATAAGACCATACCCGTATGCTATCTAAAAAGCAAGACTCTAGCTAGTGTTGCATTTTGTATTAATTGCAAGAAAATAAAACTCAGCTTATTTTTTAATTTGATGAATTGTCTGAATGTATAACAACTAATTAGATAACAAGTTATTAGTTACTTCAGTGGCGAATCCAGGAGGTGGGGTGGAATTCCGGGTGTTGGAACCTCTTATTGTTTGGACAATCAATGCATTTGAATGGGGACAAATAGTTGGAACCCCCCTTTATCTTTGGTTGGGATCCCCTCCCTTAAAAATGTCTGAATCCGCCTTTGTCCTTTCTATGTCTATTGGCACATTGGACAAGGAGGAAAAGTCACCTCTACTCTTTTCTGTTGTTTGCATTTCTTTCCACTATTCCTTTAATTCATTTTCAATAGTGTGTCTCGATGTTGTTTTTGGTCTTTCTTTATTATTTTCCCTTATGGTGTCCATCTCAGGGCTACCTTGATCGTGTCGTCAGATGTTTTGCGTAGAAAATGACCAAGCCACCTTCACCTTTTTTGTTTCAGTGAAGTCTCCATGTCATTGGTGTTGGTATTCTTACGATGGTCTTTGTTGGAGATTTTTTTTTGTCAAAAATAAGTTCACTATCTTTCCCAGACATGTTTCATGGAAGCTGGAGCGTCTGTTGATATCTTTTTCAGTCCTTCTCCAGCACTCTGATCCATAAAGGAGTACAGATAATACACAGCTGTTATAGAGTCTGAGCTTTTTCTTGTGTTTTTGTTGCGCCAACCAAGCAAAGCCCTTACATGGCTAGTAGTAGAACAAACGAGTATATTGCAACTTATTGTCTTATATTTTGAAACCTTTAATTAAAGCTGCAGAGAAAAACATGCTCATTACAATCTTGTAGGAGTTACTATCCCTTAAATGACAAATTTGGTACAATTTTAGTACAGGGTATTATGAATTTTTGAAATACTAAGACTTTTCTACCTCAGGAATAGATAACCTTAGCTGTATTTGGCAAAACTTTTAGAAATTTTGTTCCTCAATGCTCTTCAAATTTGTACTTTATTTGGCCTTTTAAACTTTTTTGGATTCCAGCGTCACTGATGAGTCACAGACGAGCGTCTGGCCTAAATACAAAATTTAATCCTGGTATCTTTAATGAGTTTATTTATAACCTATTTTCTTAAAACAAATATATTCTATAGACAAAAATTGATCAGCAGTCGTTTATCCCCCCCCGTCTCCCCCCCCCCCCATTTTTTTTTTATTAAATATAAATGATCGTCAATGTGACCCTGGCACCGTAGGTGTTCAAGGTAGGCTTTCAACGAGCATATCGGCAAACAGCTATTGGAAAAATTAGGTGACATACGTTTAACAAGTGTATAGTGAATCTCCCAAATTTTAAGTCAGGTGTTGATTTTAATCTAAGAGTAAATAGATATTTTTGTCTCCTTTACACCGTCTCTCGTTTTCTATGTTGTGTTTTGTGTACTGTTGTTTGTTTGTTGGTCTTTTTCTTTTAAGCCCTGGCATTGTTAGGCTATTTGCTTCTTATGAATTTGAATGTCTCTTTGGTATCTTTTGTCGCTCTTTTATAAATGTGTTATTACCATCTGTTATGTCGATGTACCTGCAATGTTTCACTCCGTTCAGAATTCAAGGAATTCTGATTATTTCATTATCAGTTTTGTCTTATAAATACACGAGAATACTATAATATGTGTAATAAGAAAATGTTAAATAAGATAACCCTTTCGTAATTTTTTAGGACGCCATCACGAGTTGTTTGACCGTTTTCACAGAAAACGAGGAATATGTTTTTATGGTCGTTACCACAGTCCCACCATCTTTTCTGCGAATGTGACATACCTAATAACACTTATCACCGGATCAGTACTATCATTAGCAAAACTAAGGCAGCAACATGGGGAGCAGAATCCCCTCAGTTTCCCTCCGTTTTTTAGCTCACCTGTCCCGAAGGGACAAGTGAGCTTATGCCATCACTTGGCGTCCGTCGTCGTCCGTCGTCTGTCGTCGTCTGTCGTCTGTCGTCGTAAACTATTTCAAGAATCTTCTCCTCTGAAACTACTGGGCCAAATACTTCCAAACTTCAATTGAATGTTCCTTAGGGTATCTAGTTTGTAAATTGTATCCGAAGTTATGATCTATCAACAAACATGGTCGCCATTGCTAAAAATAGAACATAGGGGTCAAATGCAGTTTTTGGCTTATAACTCAAAAACCAAAGCATTTAGAGCAAATCTGACAGGGGTAATATTGTTTATCAGGTCAAGATCTATCTGCCCTGAAATTTTCAGATGAATCAGACAACCTGTTGTTGGGTTGCTGCCCCTGAATTGGTAGTTTTAAAGAAATTTTGCTGTTTTTGGTTATTATCTTGAATATTATTATAGATGGAGATAAACTGTAAACAGGAATAATGTTCAGCAAAGTAAGATTTACAAATAAGTCAACATGACGGAAATGGTCAGTTGACCCCTTTAGGAGTTATTGCCCTTTATAGTCAATTTTTAACCATTTTTCGTAAATCTTAGTAATCTTTTACAAAAATCTTCTCCTCTGAAACTACTGGGCCAAATACTTCCAAACTTTAACTGAATGTTCCTTAGGGTATCTAGTTTGTAAATTGTATCCGAAGTTGTGATCTATCAACAAACATGGTCGCCATTTTTAAAAATAGAACATAGGGTTCAAATGCAGTTTTTGGCTTATAACTCAAAAACCAAAGCATTTAGAGCAAATCTGACATGATAATATTGTTTATCAGGTCAAGATCTATCTGCCCTGAAATTTTCAGATGAATCAGACAACCTGTTGTTGGGTTACTGCCCCTGAATTGGTAATTTTAAAGAAATTTTGCTGTTTTTGGTTATTATCTTGAATATTATTATAGATAGAGATAAACTGTAAACAGCAATAATGTTCAGCAAAGTAAGATTTACAAATAAGTCAACATGACGGAAATGGTCAGTTGACCCCTTTAGGAGTTATTGCCCTTTATAGTCAATTTTTAACCATTTTTTGTAAATCTTAGTAATCTTTTACAAAAATCTTCTCCTCTGAAACTACTGGGCCAAATACTTCCAAACTTTAACTGAATGTTCCTTAGGGTATCTAGTTTGTAAATTGTATCCGAAGTTATGATCTATCAACAAACATGGTCGCCATTGCTAAAAATAGAACATAGGGGTCAAATGCAGTTTTTGGCTTATAACTCAAAAACCAAACCATTTAGAGCAAATCTGACGAGGTAATATTGTTTATCAGGTCAAGATCTATCTGCCCTGAAATTTTCAGATGAATCAGACAACCTGTTGTTGGGTTGCTGCCCCTGAATTGATAATTTTAAGGAAATTTTGCTGTTTTTGTTTATTATCTTGAATATAATTATAGATAGAAATAAACTGTAAACAGCAATAATGTTCAGCAAAGTAAGATCTTCCAAAATTGTCAATTGACCACTTAAGGAGTTATTGCCCTTTAAAGACTTTTTTCACAATTTGTTCATCATGTTGACTTACTTCAAAAAATCTTCTTCTTTGAAACTGCTGTATCAATTTCAGCCAAACTTAGGCTAAATGAGTTTCAGAGTATCTAGTATAAATTTTATATTTTATTTCCTTGTATGTCAAGAAACATAGCTCCTATGGCTAAAATAGAACATAGGAGAAAATGATTATTTTTTTTGGCTTTTGAAGAAAATAGGACGATCCAAAAAAACATTTAAATAAATTGAACAGCCAAAATAATCATTGATGAGAGATTTAACCAAAAGAATTAAGGTGAGCGATTCAGGCTCTTGAGAGCCTCTTGTTTTATTGAGTTCTTACTCAGTCTTCATTTTTTTTGCGTTTTTCGTTTTTTGCCATGTGGCATTGACAGTTTTCGACTTACGAATTCAAATATTCTATGGTATCTTTCGCCACTATTTCATTACATATTAAGTTTACCTGATGAGAGAGTTAAAAAGAGTCTTTACATGTATTAAATAGTTTCTATACTAAGGCTATCAATGATGTATATATAAACTTATTTGGGAAGGGGGCCAAAAACGCCTCTTATCATACCTTGTCCTTTAATTTGAGTTTGGCATGTATTTGAAATAGATTTAAACACATCAATTTCTTTATTCTTGTTGTATGTACATTATATTTTATCATCAAATAAGTAAATTGATTTTTCTGTCACTCATCAGTAACACAACAAACATACCCTCGAGTTAACATGTATTGCAATAATAAGGTAAGACACTTATTTCTAATTTCGTTTTGGATTCCAAATTAAAACAAAAATTAATGGTTAATTTTAAATTGCAATATAAGATGCGACCATTGATAAAATACCGATTTATAACACATTTTTCTAAAATTCTTCGTTGAAAGATCTAAACATGCTGGTAGTAAACCAAAAATAGTGCTACGACGGCACCTAATTTTTATTTTATGTTCATTTATTTAACACTTCTTCAATGCTGCGGCTGATGGACTGCCAATCCCCGAGGTTATCACGAGCATATTAGTCAAGTTCTTCAGTACTTCATTTATATCACATCTATCTTAGTAACAGTAAGGAAACTAATTTTACTGCACCAGACCTTTGGCCTTTTTGCCTTTTAACATTTTTCGATTCGAGCGTCACTGATGAGTCTTTTGTAGATGAAACGCGCGTCCGGCGGAAATATAAAATTTCTATCCTGGTATCTATGATGAGTTTGTTTACTGCACCAGACGCGTTTTTATGAAACTTCATGTTGATAAATAATCGAAACAAAGTCCCAAACCCCGCACGCAAAGTTTCCTCAAATGGATTTGGTTATTCTTTTCAATGTACCTGGTCATAAAGCAAAGCTGATCATGATTCCAACGAAGTACTTGTACATTCTTAGCTTTTAAATTATGTGTTTGAACTTTCCCGATAACGGTAAATCCAGAAAGCGATCTAGACGCACACCTTTATGTTTTTCCCCCATTTTTATCACGCTCAGGTGAATTTCTACCAGGTAAGAAATCAGTGCTTTAGTTCAATGCCATTTATAGCAGATCTTTATTAATAAAATAAATCAATTTTCATGCATGGTAAGTGCATTTTTTAAAATTTCCATAGATATATACTTATCTACACTAAGCTTTTCAATGTTTGGGTTTTAACGTTATTTTTGAATGATAATCCAGAAAAGCTGTCGGAAGCATTAAGTTTTTAAAATGTTATTTTCATTAATTCGCTCCGTTGATCCGATTTTATATATAAAAAACCCGTTAATCGTCACAATATATATGTTACGTTTGGATAACCTTGATCAACACACATACGCAAGCTTTTCATGTAGAATGGGCGGAAGCTACTATTATCTTATAACTTTACCTTCGTTATATAGATCATGTCTTCTCGATAAATAATTCAAAGTTTAGCATGTATGGTAAACTCATATATCCCATTGCAATTGAAATAAAGGAATTTTTGTCTGTTTCTTTCTTCTTTTTTAAGGTAATGCGTTGTCAGTTCATTTTCGACTTTTATTTAGTATGAGTTTGAATGGGCCATTCGTATCTATCGCCTCTATCTTATACCTCAGAGTTTGTCTCGTATTTTGACTTACGTATAGACATCGAGGGTAGATTGAGACGAATACTTTACATCGAAATTAATGATATCAGCCTCCTAATTGTGAACTCTACGTTTCTATGTAGCAAAAAAAGTAAAATGAAAATATTCCAGCTGACCCTGCAGACATTACATATATCTCCCAGTGATACAGTTGAATTATGTATACATATAAATTGTTTACCCTAATTTTATCATTGTAATTACTAGAGTAACACATAACACAGATAATTTGCATCGTAAGAATATTTTGAAGTCGTTTTTTTTAAACGACTAATATAAGCTGGTTAAATATGGATGTTTTTGGCTTTAAACTAGCTTTCAATAACTGTGAGTACTCTGAAATTGGTTTCTTTATGAATTTTGTAATTACATAAGGTTTTTGTTGTGGCTTGTACCAGTCTATTGAGATAAGCCATTTCAAACTGATTGTTTTACAGTTTGTATTTATCTTGTTACACCACTTTCATCGTGTTGTTTAATGTCAGTGATATTTGTTTTTCGCTTTACTTTTGTTGGTTTTTTTAATTAGGCCGTTTGTTTTCTAATGTTGTCTTGCCTTTTGATACAGAATAGACGATAAATATCGTTTATGCTCATTGTAAAAGTTTATACGGTGAAATAAAGCTGCTAAAATACATGTCATTTGGTCTCTTGTTGTAGTTGTATCATAGGTAAATACCCTACATTGTATTATTTCTATAATTACGTCTTATCCCTTAACTTTAAGAGAGGGACGAAAGATACCAAAGGGACAGTCGAACTCATAAATCCAAAACAAACTGACAACGCCATGGCTAAAAATGAAAAAGACAAACAGAAAAACAATAGTACACATGACACAACATAGAAAACTAAAGAATAAACAACACGAACCCCACCAAAAACTAGGGGTGATCTCAGGTGCTAAATGTGATTGTCATTCAATTTTCTTGACGCGATTGTTGACGCTTAATTTATGATATGGTTCTAAATCTTTATCTCCATCCGAGAAATGACGCACTGACTACTACTCTATAACTCTCATTCTATAAAGAGGTGTTGGACGTGCTTGGTTATTTGTTTTAATTTTTAAATATAAAAAAGACAGTTGATATGATTGCCAATGAGACAAATCTCCACAAGTCAATTGCAAAGCATTTATACACAATTTGGGTTGCTGTTTTCTAGTTATTGCCATATTAACCGATTTTTACTGTTTTAGCTGCTCACTCAATTTTGTCAATATAAGCGAGCTACAAATAACTGTTATACAATTGGGTTTAGCGAGCTATGAAACCAAATGAAATTCACCGTTTTATTCAAAGGCAGGAATATGTCACTCGTTCCGTTTATGGACTTTCTCTTTATGAATTTACCTTGGAGTTCGGTATTTTTGTAATATATTTATGCTACTTATGATTTGCAATTCAATTGGAAGTGCTTTTCTTCAAATATCATCATCAAATCGTGTCATTTATGAAGCAATAGATCCATTTTTCCAATTTAAAAAAAATTATATAATAATACGATAAAAGCAGATTAAACATTTTTCTTTCTAAAGCGTTTTGTAGAACACTTTTACCATAATGTCTTACGAGTCGAAAACATGCAGAAGAATAATTTTAACATAACACGTTAAGCCAACAAGATAATAAATTTCTATTTTCTACATTGTTTCGTTTCATAATTTCTTCCCTTTTTCTATTGTAGATTAAACTGAGCCAAACAATGAAACTAGTTGACCTATATGTTCCATTCTTTATTTTCATCTCTGTACGTTCTATTGCTATTCTTACAGAACAGAAATGTACAATTCATGGAAGTACCAATGATATTACCTGCATTTGTCGGAAACAAAATATAGCTAACATTCAGACTCAATGTCCAGAAAATACAACTACTCTAGACATTAGAGACAATGTTTACCCTATTCTTCGGAATTATTCTTTCTCAAAGTGGACACAATTGAAAACTTTGATATTAGTGAACTGTAAAATACATGAAATAGAACAAAAAGCGTTTGTTTTCTTGTCGGAACTTATACGTCTGGACATGGGGAAAAATTCATTTAGGGATAACTCATTACCAGATGGTGTCTTTGATCCGCTGGTCTCACTGAGGTATTTAGGTATGTATGACAACATAGGGGAAATGACAAACTACCCGGATGTTCAAATAAGTGATCTTATTAACCTTAAGCAACTTGTTATAAATGGTTTGGATGGCAAAGTATTTGGAACAGGATTTGGGAAGCTTCAGCAGTTAGAATATTTGTCATTACAACCTTGTCGATACAAAAAGTTGACGAATGAAACATTTGTTAATCTGAGAAACTCGCCTATATCGTATCTGCAGTTAAAATGTAATCTCATTTCAGTAGATACTGATGCTTTTAAGTCACTTCAGTCATTGACAACTCTAGATATCAGTGAAAACAAGTTTCTGAAAATATCGAGCTTACTACCATCTTTTTATGTTTTTCATGGCCGTAATATGTCATCTCTATTGCTTCAGCGGAATTATCAAACGAACGAAGTTGATACTATAACAAAGAACAATTTAATTACACTGGGAAGTATTTGTGTATCTACTATTGACTTACATCGAAATCAAATACTTGTTTTACAGATAGCTGACCAATCAAAAATGCCATATATACATTGTCTACAAAATTTGAATCTAGCAGAAAATGCAATGAGTTCTAGAATTTATTTCGCATCCCTTCTTCTTCTATCATCTGCGATGAAAAATTTGAAAAAACTTGACATTTCGAAACAAAGATTATATTATACAACAGATATCAATATAAACAAATTATTGACAACAAATTACACCAGAAAGAATCTTCCTTATCAAATGCCTATTCCCGAAAATTTAGAATATCTAAATGTTTCAAACCAGAACTTCAAGTGAACGAAATTTAACTTTGATATCATCTTTACACATGGAAACAAATTAAAACTTTTAGATTTCGCTAATAATAAATATACATCATGTGCCGGAACTTTGAGGGGTTTATCTAATTTGATAATGCTGAATTTTTCTGGATCATCATGTTCTGATATAGCGGTAGACTTTTTCAACTTCATTCCAACTCTACAGAAACTTGTTTTCCAAAGAGCAGACCTGGGATATGTGATAGCAGCGGAAAGATATTCAAAATTACTTGATAACATGTTGAATCTTTCATACGTTGATTTCACGGGAAATGGAATAAAATTTATCAATTCGAAAATTTTTACTAAACAGAAAAGATCATTGGAAACACTGATTTTAAAAAATAGCAAACTCCCATACATTCCTATAAATGCTAAAGATTTCCCGAAACTGTCAACCTTGGATTTAAGAACTAACAATATAGAATATTTTCCAGAGAACATCATGAATGAAATAGATGAAGCTTTAAAATTGTCTGAAAATACGAATTTTATGATTCATCTTTTCGATAATCCAATAAAATGTAATTGCGAAACTCTTACGTTTATTGCATGGCTTAATGAAAGAAAGATATATTTTGACAATGACGGAAATTATACCTGTCAATATACCGATGGAAGCTTAACTACCACATCATGGATATATCGTAACCTACGAGCAAATCAGATACATTGTATGGCAAAAACATGGCTTTTGATTTCTGCTCTTCTGACATTTTCTCTCCTAGTTCTAATGATGATAGTCGCATGGTCGTATAAGTATAGAACGGCGCTTAAATATTGGTATTACAATATACGTCGTAAATACAGACTTCTTCAAGATACAGACATTACAAGGCGAAAATATGATGCATTTGTTGCCTATCATCAATCAGATTATAAAATTGTTAAAACAAAAATTGTGCCATTTCTGGAAGGCGAAAAAAGTCTGAATTTGTGTATACACCAACGAGACTTTTTATCAGGATTATATATTGCTGACAATATTTTGGATGCCATGAAGAATAGTAAAAAGATTTTAATATTGATAACAAAGAATTATCTTGATAGTAAATGGGGGAAATTCGAACTAGACATGGCGAGAATGCAGCTATTTCAAGAAGACAGAAATCTGCTTATTACAGTAATGATAGAAAACATACCACCTTCTCATATGCCGAAGCCGTTACTTGATATTTGGGAACGCATTACGTGTATTGAATCTGATGACAGTTTCTGTAATGACATAATTCCTACAGAAGGCTTACACGCCTGGAAGCAACTGTATGAATCTATAATAAGTTTATAAGCAGTTACTTTTCATCTTACATTCGGAATTACATTAGTTAAAACTATCATAAAGACAACATATAAACCATCAATAACTTAAGTTTACGCAAGACAGACACCACAATGGACAAAAATGATAATACCACCAAAACAAATACTAGTACATAAATATGGATTGTAAAATAACAAAAATACCAAACTCCAAGGAAAATCTTTAAAACAAATCAAACGAATGAAACAACTGTCATATTCCTGACTTGGTTTATTTCCCTTATGTAGAAAATGGTGGATTAAACTTTGTTAGATAGTTTGCTAACTTAACCTATCACATGTAGACACTTACATTAATATAGATGAAGTTGGGTCATATATCAACCGGGTGAACACATGTACCTGTAACTAAAGGCAACTGTAGTATACCGCTGTTCTATAGTCATATATTGATTAAGCGAAAAGAAATCCGGGCCACAAACCAAAACAGAGGGAAACACCTCAACTATAAGAGAAAAACAACGAAAGAACAAAAAAACTACTACAAGAAACTTCTATCAAACGGTGACGGCTTTCAGCGATCTTACAGAACCAAAGCAAATTAACCAAAACACTTTTGTTGAATTGTAGACCATTAAAACTTAAACTGTATTTTATGTACACCTGAAAAGCATGATTTCATGGGTATTTATAACACAGGTTTACTTGCTTTAATTTTACTTTTTTTTATTTGGACGTTTGTAAATCCCAATTTGTTTTGCAATGGAGCGTTTTAACGTTTACACTTAGTTAATGCACAAACGATAACAACAGCAGAAAAGATAAATTCATAGGTACATCAATTTAAGGTATTGTATAGATCTGTATAGTTTAAAATCTCATATAGTAAGTCTGAGGTATTCATTCAAAGACCTATTTATTATATATTTGTTATGTTTATGAATGAAATATGAAATATGAAATGCAAATTTATTGTATGGAGAAAAAAAATTGAGTAAAATGTAGAACAGCTATGCAAAATTTCAGAGTATATTGATTATACCTCAGTTGTTTAAAGTATAATACCGTTAATCTTCGGTATATTTAAAGATCAGTGGTAAAATACTTTCAGAGCCAGAGGCATTAAACTTTGTACATATACATCATTTAGAAAAGATTCGAAAAAAATACAATGAAACGTTTTGTAAAATTAGAATGCCAATTACAAATTAGATTCATTTTGATGTTATATGCAGCATCGAGAATCGAAAGAGGAAGATTTAAAAATTAACTTTTAAAAAGTACAAATGTACAGTGATGTATTTACAGCTAAAATATTTTGAATTCCATTTAATTATAACAAGTCAGTTATTTGATGATTTTAAGGAAGATTTTTTTAAAGTTGATTATACGTCGTCCAATGATCAACGGATATTATTGATTTGATTTTTAGATATAAATTTGAATTATAGCTGTGCAGAAGCCTGTTAAGATATCTTATTTCATAGAAAAGGTGAAATATTATATGGTGTAAATAAGGTATAAATATTTTTTATATTAAACACTCTGTGTACGTATCTGCTGGCATTGTCACTTATGATTATTATTGTATAACTTATAAGTTATATTGTTAGGGTCACCCTTATGCAATATTGTTCTATATAACAGTGGGAGATGAGAAGTATTGTAATGAATTCAAAAAACATTGTCTATTCACTGCAGTACCATTTGCTTAATTTTATAATGAAACATAAAAGTTATATATCCAATTACCAGCAATTACGGCGACACACACATGTGCGTATACTGATTAAAGATATATATGAGAAAATTGACATACTTTTAGTATGATTTCATAAATCTTCGAACTTGTATATATAAAGGCAACAGCAGTATACCGCTGTTCAACAGCCATAAATCAATTTAGCAAAAACAAGTCCGGATCAAAAACCAAAACCGAATCACATGGCAAAACAAAATGACAAAACACATCAAAAACAAATGGACAGCAGCTGTCGTATTCCTGTCGTATTCCTGACTTGGTACAGGCATTTTCAAATGTAGAAAATGGTGTATTTAATCTGGTTTTATAGCGCTAAACCTCTCACTTTGTATGACAGTCTCATCAAATTCAGGAAACTCATCAACTATAAGAGGAAAACTACGGAACAACATATTTCCTCCTTATAACTCTGTTGGGTAAGTTATTGTGTAAGAAACAATGTCATGTATATGAAGTCCATATAGTGTGAACATGCACAGAGGGGCAGAGGGTATGCTACTACCGAAAAAATTAAAATTGATAACTGGGAAGTTGAAATCGTTCCGTTTGTCATAGATTTTAATGTGGTATTCTTTGTTTCATATTCACTGGGATATATGAGATGTAAGAAATTTACCTGTGATGTCATTTTTTGCAGCGTTGATACATTTGTGTGACGCAAAGTTCATTATTCTATTGAGACGTAAATAAATTTTTGGTGTTATTCTGTAGGTACCATGTCGAAATGTATTATTATATTAGTTATTTATGTATTTCTGTCCTGAGTGTTCTTGCATTTATTGTATTTGTACTGTATTCCTGTCAAGTAATATTGTCATTTTAGCAGTATTATTAATTTTGCTACGAAAGCGGGAGGTTTGGCTAGCCCCATAAATTCAGGTTCAACCCACAATTTTTAAAATGTCCTGTACGAAGTCAGAGTATTGCAGTTGTAATCACATAGTCCGTTTCTATGTATGTTGGCTGTTTTTTTTTGTAGCAGTTCAGTGTTTTTGTTGTTTTTTTCCCTTATAGTTGATGTGTTTCCCTCAGTTAAATCGATATATGACTATTGAACAGCAGATTACTTCTAATGCATTATATTAATAAAGTATACTTTGTTAATATGTCTTTTGGTTGAGTTAAACCATTCCAATTGGTATTTTATAGTGTATCTTTTTATGTTGTGATGTTACACTATTGTTTCAGATAAGGGTGAAGGTTTGAAACCATTAAAACGGTTAAACCCGCTGCAATTGTTTGCATCTGTCCTAAGTAAGGAATCTGATGTTCAGATGATGTCGTTTCTTGATGTGGATTTAAAAGTGTTTCTCGTTTCTTGATTTTTACGTAGATTAGACCGTTGGTTTTCCCTATCGAATGGTTTTACACTTGTATTTTTGGTGCCCTTTATAGCTTGTTGTGTGGTGTGAGCCATGCCTCCGTGTTCACGATTTTGACCTATCATGGTTTACTTTTATAAATTGTGACTTGGAAGGAGAGTTGTTTCATTGGCACTCATACCACATTTCTTATGTTTATTTAGTTACTTTTAACAAGTCATATTGTGATGCCAACGAGTAAAGAGGAACAACTCTTATCATTTTCGCACTTATAAGTGATATAACAGATACATGCATGAATCGAAATAATGGTTTCACAAATGAAAATATTTATCATATTCAAATTCAAACACATTTTATTTTTAACGTAATGTTAATATTTAAATTACCCTCATTTGTCAGTGAGTTGCACCTCTTTCAGGATCGATGATCTTTAAACATAGATTATTCTTTATTTTATAGTAAGAAATTATAAAGTTTCATATTGTAGGATGGCTATTTTTGTTGGAAATAATAAGCATTATATTTTTGTAGGCGTAGTTATTTTCTTTAACTAGCATTGCATCGATACCACTGCTAGTGAGTAGTCAGCGCTTCTGTACTGACATGATATTATAAAATTATAATTAGATAAACAAAGAAATTATTAAGAAAAAGTAAAATAGCAAAAATTCCGTGCTCCAAGTAAATTCAAAACGGAAAGTCCTTTATTAAATGGCAAAATCAAAACCTCAAACACATTAAACGAATGGAGAACAACTGACATATCCGTGGCTTGGTTGAGGAACATTACACTTAACGACAAAGGACATCAATGGCCAACATTTGGTTTTAAAAAGTTATGAACCAAAGCAAAACACAATGAAATTAAGGAAGAAATCAATGTTTTTTTTTTCTAAGATATAAAAATGGTAGCGTTAACATTACAAACATATAAGATGGAAATTTGCCGAAATTCTTTTTTGATGAAGATATGAAGAAAGGTAAATTATATAATACAAATAATGAATAATCCAATATCGCCTAAGACCATCATGCCCGATGGATTTGCAACTAGAAATTTCATTACTTTTTAATAACTCATAAACAGAATAGTAACAATAGAATTGTTTATCAAAATCAAATCACTTGGTAGATGGAACGGTAGGGACAATCACTTTACGTGCAGGACAGCGAGTATAGCTCACACGAGTCATGAATCTGTGATTTACAAATAATACACGATGGTCTTGAAGTATTCATTGTGGATACTAAAGTTGTTAATCCTCTTAATAACGTGCTATAGTGTTCTTTTCTTTGTCTTTATGAATATTATGTTTACTGTTTAGCCTGCTTTTATTGATATCCATTTGGACTGGTAGGTAGTTTCTGCACAATTATAACAACCATCGTGTTACACATTGCAAATGATATAAATACTCTCGGAGGGATGACTTCAACTTTTCCATTTGGAACCCTTAATTGGTGCAATGGCTTCCGAGATAGTAGTATACCGGTTTTCAAACGTTATAAATCGTTTGAGAGAAAACAAATCCGGATAAAAACTAGATTTTAAGAAAAAATGGTGGGTTATATCTGGTTTAATGGCTAGCCTAACCTTCCTCTTATATGGCAATGTTTTAGTGACAACACTTCGTGACAGACATACAACACAAAGACTTAATATAAAAGTCAACCAAACATGCAAACCATAGAAGAAGAACAACGAACATCTGCCATCAACGACAGACACCACAGAATATCACAAACAGTGACGCACTTTCTTAACGAACAGCAAGCACAGACTCTGTACACTTATTTAACAATACCCGTACAAACAATTTTCATGACCATTATGGTATTGAACGGCAATTTTATAATTATTTGGACTACAACCGATAATACATAACACATTGTCTTAACTATACCTTAGATGACCAGGAACACTTTTGAAAGTGCAACAAAAACAAACGTCAACATACATAGAAACGAACTATTTGATAAAATCTACCATATTCTTGACTCGGTACAGGACATTTTAAGAAAAAATGGTGGATTGAACCTGGTTTAATGACTATCAAAACCTCCCTCTTATATGGAAATGTTTAAATGATAACACTTCGTGACAGAAATAGAATTCAAAGAAATACAATAATGTAAAAGTCAACACAACATGCAAACCATAGAACAACAACGAATATCTTCCATCAACGACAGACACCACAGAATATCCCAAACAGTGACCGGCTTACGTAACGAACAGCAATCACAAACTTTGTACACTTATTTAACAATACCCGTCCAAACAATTTTCAGAAACATGATGGTATTGAACCGCAATTTTATAATTACAAACGATAAGACATAACACATCGTCTTAACTACTAGTATACCTTAGCTTTGAAAAACATAAGCTTCTCTTAAAACTTTATATTTAAGATCCGCTGTAAATGCATTGTGATAAATGTAATATGTTTGCATGGAAACATGGCCAATTATATATAAGAAACAATAATGTCAATATGCTGTCTTAAATAAGTTTTATATGGATGTATCTGTACACTGATAAAGTGTTATTTTTGACCCTATTAAACATTAAACTTTTATAAAGAGTTAAGCCAAAAATGTTTCCAAGCTACGTTCGGTTATCTTCGGTTATATATGAAAGGGAAAATGAACCAATAATGAATTCAAATATTAATAATAATACTGGGGTGTATAATGACCTTGACTACTAATGAGGCATCTTACAACACTATACTTAAGATAATAGAAATGTTGAAAACTTCTAGAATAATCTTTGTAATTTATAATAGTTTGAAAATTGTAAGTTGTCCCTTTTCATTCATTACTATTAATAAATGGAGATAAAAACACAAAACAAACACTCTCGCTGAACTTTGTCACCTTGCCTTTACTCAAAACAGAAATATTGAAATATGAAAAATGACAATAACAAGTAGATTAGAAAACACTTTTAAATTGTCATTGGAAAAAGGTGAAGAGGAACGACGTATAATAAATTATTAGGTCATGGACATATCCGTTTTTCAATGTCAAACTTGTTTTTATTGAAAACTAAGGCCAAACAAAGAAGAATGGGATACAATATAAATATAGAAAAATTCGATTATGAAAATTCTACATTAAAAGATGCAGAACTTATTACGAAGGACATAAATTTGATAAAATGTTTTAATCAACGTATTGGTATAGCAAATGGGCAAATGTCGCTTATAGGAATTCACTTTAGTGAGAGTTATCATCTGATTTACTGTTAAGAGGGGCATTTCAGCGAGGAGTCTATTTTCGCTTATTCGTGATTGAGATGAAATCTTTAGATTATTTCGATTTTTTAAAAAGAAGATTAAAAATTGGTGCCCAAAATACGAGTATAAAATCACATCGTGGAAAGATTTCGCTCTTGAAAGTATGAATGTAAATCCGCGCTGAAACATACCATTGTACAGAGTCATAATGAACTGTAAGAATCATATGGTTTGAAGTATTTTTTGTTCTGATTTTTTAACTTAAACTTTAAAGAGATCACTTCAGCTCCGCCACTGAGAACCATTGGTTCAATAGCTGTCTTGTAAATAGCAGCAAACTATAAAGGAATTCATTATAGGAACCACAAACTCTGGAATGTAAACGATATATATAATGCATATGGAGGTGCTACTGAAATCTTGCTTCGGAAAATGTAAAGTTCACAATTCGGAAGCTGAAATCATCGATCGGATCTGTCGTAAATGTTCGTTCTCAATCGATAATTCATTGGCCATTTATTAAGGTAAGTCAAGATAAGACGCAGATTTAATTGTATTTGTGATATATTTTATTTCAATTTCGATGGCAAATATGATATGAATTGTTGAATGACCTTATTGAAATACTACCTGTCTGTTGAAATATATGTCCATTAAACCTAACAATTATGCTGTCGATAAAAAATAATCCAGCATTCTTATGATACTCTCTTAGAGGTTGCACTTTGTAAATACAGCTGTTTCTCAAAACACGCCTCTTTTGGGGAGTAATTGAATATTCATAGAAAATTCATTTTGTTTACATACTGGTTCCCAGTTATGCTCTCTGTGTTCCATATCGCAGAGACAGAACTTGGGAATGTTACCAGTAAATAAACACGTGCATATTGTTTACATTGAAATCTGTGGTTACCTTTCATTCGAGGTAGAGGTAGTTAAGAAAATTAGTGTAAGTTTAAACTCTGCATGAGAAGTTCAGGGCATATAAACGTTGAAAATATGCCGCACAGCCCTATATTTTGACCTTTGAAAAAAATTGTGGTGCATATGAACTTTCAATTCTAGGATACGATTTTTTTCAAAACTTCATAGTAAAAGTGGTACAGTTTTAGCCATAAAAGGAGTTCCTATGGGAAATTGCATTGTCAATATTTACAGAAATACAACCTAGAAGTATTTGTTATAGGATTAGTGTAGAGGTTCTCCGCAAAGCAAGATGTTGAAGACCTTAAATAAGGAATTTTATATCTAGGATTCCCGTTTTCGAAGTAAAAGCTATGTTGCACTTTATCTTCCAATTCAGAATAAGAATTGAACTGTAAACCGCAGAAAAATCGGAACTGCAAAATTACTTTATCGATATATTTTTGAATGTCATCTTTGACTATTAATATAATCATAGATGTCAAGATTGAAATTGTGTACGCCAGACGCGCGTTTTGTCTACAAAAGACTCATCAGTGACACTGCAATAAAAAAAGTGAAAAAGGCCAAAACATATGCGAATTTGAAGAGCACTGAGGACCCAAAAATTCTAAAAGTTTTGCCAAATACAGCTACGGTAATCTATTCGTGAGAAAAAGGCATATAAGTAATAACTTTAAAATAAGTGATGGTTGCTCCGTATAACGCCTCTGAAATGATGGCCTAACAGAGTTGATGCAGTTTATGTATCAAGTTTATGTTTTTTTGGCTAGCTCTATTCTTGTATAGTCCTCCAATGCATCCATTAGTTACAATAAATTGATTTGAGTACGTAGTTAATAAACTCATCATAGATACCAGGATTGAATTTTATATTTACGCTAGACGCGCGTTTCGTCTACAAAAGACTCATCAGTGACGCTCGAATCTAAAAAAGTTAAAAAGGCCAAATAAAGTACGAAGTTGAAGAGCATTGAGGACCAAATACAACATTTAATCCTGGTATCTATGATGAGTTAATTTACAACCACTATATCGATGACACTGCTGGTAGAGTTTTAATTCCCCGAGGGTATCACCAGCCAAGTAGTCAACACTTCTGTGCTGACATAAATTATCATTGATATGGTCATGTTTACAAATGAACCGTTTACAAAACTTTTAAAATTTTGAAATACTAAGGCTTTTCTACCTCAGGAATAGATGACCTTACCTGTATTTGGCAAAACTTTTAGGAATTTTGGTCATCAATGCTCTTCAACTTCGTACTTTATTTGGCCTTTTTAACTTTTTTGGATTCGAGCGTCACTGATGAGATTTTTGTATTCAATACCCGGCCACTCTTTGACATTAAAACTATTACATAAACCCGGATTTTAGTCATAACTATAAGTTAACTTTAATTGTAAAAATGTTATGACGTAATTAGAATTGATGTGGATAGTTGTTTGAGTTAAAGAAAGGTCAATAAATTACCTGTTTCAATCCCATATTTTACCTTCAGCTATCAATTAAATGATATAAAAGGATTTCCGAAGAACTGACAGGGAACTACGTTTTATATGGCAGCTTTAGCTGTAGTCAATTCGAGATGAACTATGTGCACAATGGAACAAATGAAAAAAACCCAATCCTGGTCTTTTTCAATTTGGTTTCCTTCATTTTTGTAAAACAACAACATTTAACGTGTACATTTCGTTCAGAAACGTCATTTGTAAGCTCTCAACATAAAACATATATATCAATGAAGGATTATATATATTCAAGAGGATTCTTGATAAATAATCAATATTCGAACTTCAAAATATAGAGTTGAAAAAAAAAATCTTTATGAATTTTGTTAAACCTTAATTTTTCAAACACAGAAAAGAATTAAATTACCATTTCATATCTGATCTTTTTCTTTAGGAACTTCATAAGTTTCAGTTTATAAAGAAACAAACAGTTATGATGCGTACATATATATGTAACCAACCAATATCCTGCAAAGTTTGGACTGAAAAGATTTCAGACAACGCATAATCAGACAAACAACAACAACGACGACGACGATGACTATGTGGAATAAAAGATTATTTTGATAAAGATGCTTTTATCAACCTTATCAACGAAAGTTTTTATCAAAAATTTGTCAAATAGAAAGTTGCTTTGATACAGTATGTATTACTTAGAGTTGTTTCTCTTTCTTTATTAACTTTAAAACAAACTTTTAATTGATGGTGGTCTGTGTGTTTCAACCCTAAAGTACGCCAGTTTAATACAATTGTTTCCTATAAACTGAGGACAACACGACTTATTGTTATATAGCCTTATATATAAACGATAAATGACACGTACCACTGCATTATTTTTCAATCAGATAGGACTTTTTACCTTTTTCACTTAAGTGGTGTAGTGCGTCATTGACTGTTACGAAACAATGTTTTATTTAGTTTTTTTTTTAAGTCAAAACGGGCGTATGACATTTGCGCCGATTTTGAAAATTTTCATTCTTTCATTTGCGCCGATTTCATTTTTTCATTTGCGCCGATTTTATATTTTTTCTTAATTGGATTTACAGGTAAGTTACAGGTAAGTTCATACTTTTACATTGGCTGAGCACAGAGTATACAGACAAATCAAGTGACATTGCTAGTGTTTCAAATGTCTGGTTATGTAAATGTATTTCAGTTGTTTCCTGTAATTAGTTAATACTTCAGCTTTATCATGTACATCTTTTGAATATTCATTTTATTAAATTTACTGTTTGCAAAAGTATAAATTACTCTAAATTATAGGGATTTTCTGGTAACTTAACGGAAAACCCTTGCCGTTTTTGGCACAACCTTTTTGATCTTTTGGTCCTCGATGCTGTTCAACTTTGTACTCGTTTCGGCTTTCAAACTTTTGTATCTGTGCGTCACACATAGGTCTTGTGTGGACAAAATACACTTCTGGCGTATTAAAATTTTAAACTTGTTGCCTTTTGTTGGCTGTTGTTCGTGTGATTCTTTGTCAATTGTGTTCTCCAATTTATTTATATTGTAGTCCTGTGTTGTCATTTTGATGTTATATTTCATATGGCCATAAAAGTGCGAGGTTTGGCATGCCACAAAACCAGGTTCAACCCACCATTTTTTCCTTTAAAAATGCCCTGTACCAAGTCAGGAATATGGTCATTGTTATATTATAGTTCGTTTCTGTGTGTATTACATTATAACGTTGTGTCGTTTGTTTTCTCTTATTTTTGAGTGTAAATTCACATTGCGATAAGACGTGTCACGGTACTTGTCTATCCCAAATTCATGTATTTGGTTTTGATGTTATATATATATATGTTATATTTGTTATTCTCGTGGGATTTTGTCTATATGTGTTACATTTTAGTGTTATGTCGTTGTTCTCCTCTTATATTTAATGCGTTTCCCTCGGTTTTAGTTTGTTATCCCGATTTTGTTTTTTGTCCATGGATTTATGAGTTTTGAACAGCGGTATACTACTGTTGCCTTTATTTATTGCAATTGGTAAATGGCTATCCCAATGTTTCGGGTTACGGTTCCTTTCCCTAAATGAAATCGATGACTGCTTCACGTTTGACATTGTCTGACGCTCCTTCTGATGGCAAATGTCATACATTCTTAGACAACGTACAAGTACACATTCCATAACGGTCAACCAATTCGTGATGGCGTCCATAAATTAAAGAAGGAATTATTTCAACTTCACCATTTGGAACTCTTGGTTTAATAGCTTCCTTGTGAGAAAATGCAAACTCTAGAAATGTCCCCACAAGTACGTATGCCAGACAAAGAAAAGAGACCTTCGTTATCGACAATTTTGCCAAATATAGAAGAAATAGAGACGAAATCATAAGAAAGGAATACATTAGATGTGTTGCCTATACATACTCGGCAAGAACAGATTTATGATTTGAATGTATTGCGTTTTTATGGATTTAAATGCTGCTACATATATTTTTAATTCGTCATTTTAGTATAAACAAAGTTCTTTTATCTTAGGTTTTTTACTTCTTGGTTTTAAGCAGGAGACAACAGTTATATACATGTTATGATTGACAATTCATAACACATGTACAACTCGCTAACGGAAGAAGTCTTTAATGATAAATGAAAATAACATTACTGGGATGGAGAGGTGTCTCATTGGCTCTCATACCACATCCTCTTATACCATTTCACCTGTAATTTACCTGTTATTTACCTGTAAAAAAATCGGCGCAAATGAAAAGAAAAATCGGCGCAAATGAAAGAAAAAATCGGCGCAAATGAAATGCAGATCGGCGCAAATGCAAAACGCCGGTCAAAACATGTGATGTGAAATGAATAAACGTGTGAAATTAAGGTTTTATGACAGTTTTTGCAAGAATAATTCGACAGAAAAAAATAATGTGTCATCAATTATTTACTGTAAGGACTACTGACTTACGAAACAAAAAGTTAGTGTTAATTTTTTTTAAAGCAGAAACAGGAAATCTGAAATAATAAATAAAAACATGTGAAAATAAGGTTCCGTATCATATCATTATTATTATTATCATTGATTGATTAATTGATTGATTATCTTTATTATCTCGATATTTAAATTTTACAATTTATATTATGAAAACAACATCAAAATCATTACACAAACATTATTATTATTATTATTATTATTATTATTATTATTATTATTATTATTATTATTATTATTATTATTATTATTATTATTATTATTATTATTATTATTATTATTATTATTATTATTATTATTATTATTATTATTATTATTATTATTATTATTATTATTATTATTTTAGGCACATAAGTAAGTGTTAACAATAAGTAAAAGGAAATGATATACTTCGTTTATTTAATTGTCTTTTTTTTTTTTTAAATATGGAAAACTATGCCCGTAGCAAATTCCAAATTTTTACTTTTATGTACTAACAATTGTATAACATATATGATAAAGAAACTATCAGCTGCTTACCGTATCTTCAGCCTATATATATAGTGGTCGCTAATTTAAAAAAAAAATTTACAACAAAATAATCATACCAACTCGAAGGGTAATTTGACTTTAGCCGATTTTCATAGGGTAATTTCACTTCTGCAATATTTTGTCTATTTGCTTTAATAGTTACTTCGATTATATTCTTCCCAACATTTTTTGGCTATCGAAATACTTGCCTCCGGTATTACTGAATGTTCTAGGCGCTTTTCTTGGTTTACTTTCATCAGAAACGCTCTGACAAAAAAAGATGAAAGCCAATTCCTAAACAAGCGAAGAGCAAAATGACCAAATTGGGACATGCAAAGGCCAAGATTCATTAAAGGGGTCAATTTTGGAATTTGGACATTCAGACTGAAGTCTTTATTATGATGAATAGTCTTTTGGTGTCTTTTAGAATGGAAAAAAGTTAATCCTTTCAATTTCAAAATTCTAAAGAGGTCCTAACATATCTAATATTTATAAAACAACTTATGATAGTACTGTAGTTCGGCCAGGAATCGAATTGTTTTCGACAGTATAATTTGACTAGCTCTTCTTATCATAACTTTGACTTTAAAAAAAAGAAAAAACCATACAAAATACAAGGAACTATATCTTTTTCTAGGCGATATTATTTGTTTTAGATATTATTTAGTGGGAAATCATAGTATCTCATTGCAATCAAGGAAAATAATACACGATACACATAACGATGGTGTATATTTATATATATTATAGGAGCTAAAAACTTTCATTGTGCTTTATACTATCATGAGCTTAAATGTCTCGTTAAATAAATGTAATACATTTGAATAACTAATTTGAACTTTTCAATACATGTAGTGACGTTTGACTTAATTTTGTTTAAATCTTGAATTATTCAAATGATTAAATATAATTGTATTATTGATTTGATTGTTATATTCAAAAGTCATGCTCTTAGCTCATGGTTTGGAATTAAATTCTTCTCCCTCCCCCTCTTCCTCAAATCAAAAGTATAAACAACTTATATTTACCAAATATTTCCGTCTGTTGGCCTGTTTGAAACAAGGATATTTACGAATGTTTATAATTAAACGGAAATGTCTAAATCTAAATAGTTCAATCAGCATTATAAATTACTTTGTTGCATCAGGTTTTTCATTTGACTGTTTGATTCACTTCTTTTTCCTTATTACGAAGAAATTATTACTTTCTACTGAAACAGATTTGTCAAAACCTCATTTCTAATTGATGATGGTTTGCTTGTTTCAACACAAATGTTAATTGTCTCATATTAACAAGAACACAAACAAAAGGAGACAATCCTGTCATTTTATAACTCTAAATGCTGGTTAAAAACTATTAGATAATTCGCATTTTAATGTTTTTAACATTTCAAAAAGGTTAACCAAGTCAAGGTTTACAAGAAGCCAATACATATATAATCAAATAAATAAATTATTTTTCGTATATTTCAAACGTTTTTTTATTATTATAAATATTGTTGGTTAGGCAACTGCTTATGTATAGTCTTGCAGTTATCCTTCAGGATATAAAAAAGATATAAGAGTTTATTTCTTTCAATTTCGAAACTTAAAAGAGTTTCCTTATGTCCAATATTTATAGAAAATGTTCAGTTTTCTGTGTAGTATTCTTTGTGGACTGTTGTTTTTTTATTTTCATAGTATATGATTTGACCATAGTGTTTTTCACCGACTTATTGACTTTGATTGGTCCCTTGGTATCTTTTCTTTTCTTATTCCTCCTGACAAGATTGATTTTGTATAGCAGGGGTCTTTTATGTTCCTTTTGGTTATGTTGCTTACCATATATTTTCTTTTCAATATATGCCTGTTTACGGTGAACGTACACGCGATCGTCAATCTAGTAGTCTAACTTTTTACAACTGGGGCATTTAGGCCATCTTGATAATTCAAAATTTAATATTTGGAATATTTTTGTCATTAATCTTTTAACCTTTATTCTTTAGCAGATGTTCTAGTAGATTTCTTGTTAATAAATATACTAATTATTGGTAAAATTTTTTTTTAAAAAAGTGCCTTTTCAAATTTTAAAATAATATTAACCAGGGGCCGTTTCAATGAAAGTATCCTAGGATATGTCCTAAGATATGTCTTAGGACATTATTTAGGATGGTCTTAGGACGTGTCTGAGACATGTCTTAGGATGTAAAACAAAGCTGTCTTAGGACATCCTAACACATTTATTCAATTGGAAAAAAGGTAGAGATGTCTATGACATAGATTTTATTGTATTTTGGTATCTATATGTAAAGAGAGAGAGAGGGCGACTCTAGTAGGGAAAACAATTAACGCAAAATAAAAGTTAAAGATTTAAAGTAATACTAATAAATACGTTATTAAATATGTTAAAGATATAAAAGAATCTAATACGAAAACAAAAGTAAATAGTCACAAAACATTGTTAAATGCAATATCCGTGCTGCAATTTTAGTACATGAACTAGTTTTGTCGTTAGGTCCTCTCGATTTCATTACTTATATCGAATCAGGATTAGTTAAAAAAGAAGTAATATTTTCCCATATTTAAATTAATATTGCACCGTTTTGGTTATTCGCAAAAAATATTGCTTCTGATGATACATGTAGTCAGTAGTATTTTGTAGGCTTAAAAAAAGGCAGCACGAAATAATTTAAGGTAATAGAATTGAATCTTTAACAAAATTAAAAAACATTTTGTTTTATTAATCTAATTCTAATAACAGTATGATAGTTTAATATAGTATTAGTATTTTAAGTATTGAGTTTATGCCATATATTTTGTTTTTATTACCTTTTAGGACATTGTAACCTTTAGGACTATCCTAAGACACCTATTTGTATATCCTAACTTTAGGACCAAACTTAGGACATATCTTATTTTAGGACACTTTCGTTAACCTGACTTAGGACGTATCCTAAGACCATCCTAAGACATGTCCTAGTCCTAGGACAGCTTCGTTGACACGGCCCCAGGAGACATTTCAAATAAACATTTTAAAAATCTGGTATGAGCATTGGTCGCGGGTTATATATTAATTTCGAATAGTTGGCAAACTGTACTATGTTGATAAAAAAAAAAAGTAAATCTGTCCTTTGATTTGTGATTTTTACCCTCACCGCCCCACACAATCTCCTTTCCCGCCATCTTCTCGCCTATGTTTTTATACTAGAACTATGTCTTATTCTAGAACGTTCTATATCAAAACGTCCTATATTTAATTTTCTATATCTTAAACGTTCTATGTAGTTCTATATGTAGAACGTTGTATATTGTTCTATATCTAAAATGTTTCAGATTTGTTACTTGTTCATACACAAAAATCTATCCAAAAGTGTTTTTTTTTTTAAATAACAAATTTAATAAGAATATGATAACTATCAACAACTAAGACAAATGATTTAGCAATAATATAGCTGTTCTCGATATTCTCGATTGATTACAAAAAAATCCTTTTTCAAACTTTTAATTGATAATTTATTTTGGCTGTCCGGTTATGAACTTATAACAATATTTTTTTTCACATTTGTTTTATAATAAAGCATATGATGGCGAAAAGTAAAAAAAAAAAAAAAAAAAAAAAAAAAATCAACCAGAAATATCTCTCTATATATACCTATATGTTATTATTTGTGAGTGATTCATGCCAATCGAACAAAAAAAAAAATCTTTTATTAAATATAACTCAATTACAATATATACAATAAATAAGACAGTCTTTGACATCGATTTATGTTTTTAGATATATGTATAATACATAAATACATTTAGTTTGTTAATTAGTAATCAATTCACTTTAGAACCGTATCAAATTCATGTAATTTGAAAATTAGGAGAAATACTGCAGGGTAACTATACACTACTTACTAATAGTTTCTACTTACATTTAATATTTGATCGAATTTGCATTAGAAAATCAATTGATTGATTGTTGGTTGTTAACGTCCAGTGGCAAACCTTTCATGTACTTCAAGACGATTTATTTTAATAAAAAAATATTGAAAATTAGTAAAAATTTATAAGTGTTTCCTCAAGTCTAAGTACAACAAAAAAACAACTTAAATTAATAATAAATGAATTAAAAGAATCATTTGTCTTGTCGGGACAATTTATGTCTAGATATACGGTTAGGGTTTTGCCCCTTGTTGAAGGTTTTTCAATGACCCATAGTTGCTTTCCAAATTATTTGGACTAGGGATGATAGTTAGGCTTATTGGCACTCACAACACATCTCATTATTTTTATATGGGAATAAATATATATCTGCAACATGACAATGAAATTGTGTTAGTCGGGATGATAATCAGAATTGTCGGAAGTTTTTAGAATTCATTTGAAGAATATCACATTTTAAACGGTGAGACAAGGCGAGATTATACATACATAAATGTGTCCAGCTTGTTTTTTTAGTCATACTCCATTTTTCCCTATACTGTTTATTTGATCACATTTTGTGTTAAAAAATCTGTATATACAAAATCCTTATCGCCTAAATTAATCGTTAAATAATTATTATATTTAATCTCTTGAAGAAAAAAATGAAATCAATAGATATTTACTCAAAGCAGTCGGCAGTTAATTTTTTTTTATGCCTTACTATTCATCCTAAAAATTAAAAGATTGGACATAATTCCACTGATGCATTGTTTATGAACATAAAAGAGAAATACAAATAAAAAAGCCTCGGAAGATTAGAAGGATTAAAAGTCCAGACACATTCTATTTTTTAACCTGCGGTTAGATTTATATTGGTCAAATATTCTGTTTATAACAATATGGAGTTGTATTTGTTTCGTGACTTAACAAAAGCTAGTATTGGTAATAATCCAAATTACTTATTTTATACAAAGGTGTTCGACTGTATCCGGAGCCACCCATGTGACTTGTTTCAGCGAGAAATTAGTAATGTATGTGCACCGACGATATGTATTGACAACGATAGCCATAACACTGAATCAAAATATCAACAAACAATTTTATAGGTTTCTATAGATTCTTTATTGGATCAAAGTCGTGCGACGACGTCACGACCATACGCATATAGCCACGTAAGACTTAAAACACATGCTATCCGTAATCTATAATTAATAAAAATTGATTTTTCAGTAATGGGTTAACCACAATAAAATATACAAGTCATTAAGTTCACATTATCGTTAAGAAATCAGTGAGAAAAAGAAACCACAAAACCAAAATCCCTTTCATCAAACCTCTTGAGGTACTTTTATCCAAATCGTTGTTATTCATTGAATCTGTTATTATTTTTCTTTCCGTCGTTATTTTCTCGCCCCATTTGGGATTTTGCAGGCCAGTATGATAATATCAACATGACTGTCAAACAAAATCCCGAATAAACGAGAAGGGTCCATACATACTGCAAACACCGAGTATCTAAAATATTTGAAAACATGGTGTAATGTATATATATAGATTCTGATTAAGAAAGTATTTTTGAGGTACTACCTTTCACGTCCGTGACATTAGTTTGGCTAGTACTTGTTTGTTCCAGGATATGGGGAACATGTGTTTTACCAGTAAATATATGTTTATTAATGATGATGCGGAAATGCACATCTAAAGAACAGTATAAAAATTAAAATACTTACCTTAAATATTTACAGGTTATTTTATCCCAACAGATAAAAAGTTAACGTTGTTTCACATACTTTTTATTTGTCCAAATTAAATAAGCCAGAGGAAACGAATAACACCCACGCTTGGGAATTTCTAAAGGGATTAATATTTCGGTCAAATTTTTCTTCTTTTGCGCTTCAAACGTATATCCATATTATGAAAATTTTCATTTAATAAAAAAACTAACTTGATCGATATACGATTACTCCATATGTTTCTGAATGTTATCTGAAGTTCCGTCATTTTAATTCGATATTTAATATAAAGCCGTGATATTGCTTAATTTAAAAATAAAATTCGTCTTAATGTGTAACTAACGCAATCTTCTATATCACTATTTTCCCGCCTAACCATGTGCTTTAAGTGTACTCTTGTAGTAGTAAAATCCATTCACAAAAATAGTATGTGGGTGTGTCTTTTGACGTCATATGTCGAAATAACCATGTAAGCAGTTCACGTGACGATGAGGTAATCAATAATTTGAATTTATGAATGAATGTTGCATATTTCTTGTACCTAACCGCACGTATTTTGAAATGTTGTATGATAAATTAATGTAAATGTCGTAAATGTGTTAGTATTATATGGCTAAGATATATCCGGCTAGTTATATATATATCTTGATCAGGAATAAAACCAGAGGTCATTCCTGGCATTATTGATTCTTTATCAACATGAGTGGGAGAAAAAAGAATTATGAAACTGAAATTGACGTATTATCTACTTTTTGCCTGATCGTTCGATTTAACCATTCAAGTAAAAAGTTCAATAAATAGAACATCTTTAAATGTATTTCATGCTTATTTAAAAGTCACGTAAATCTTTACATAATGAATAATATTTGTATCTAAACGAATACGTCAGACAGTTGCATCCCAGTCATTGAGAGGAATAGATTATAAAAAAGTATACATAATGCAATTTAAGCGGGGTTTACATCCTTTGCTACTCAGTGTTGTCGCAATATACACAAGAATACTAAGAGAGGAAAAAGATACTAAAAGGACATTCAAACCCATACGTCAAAAATAAATGGACAACGCCATGATTAAAAGGGAAAAAAAGAAGACGAATAGACAAACAACAGTACACAAAACACAACAATAACATAGAAAGCTCAAGACTGAGCCACACGAACCCCACCAAAACTGGGGGCTGTCTCATGTGCTCCTGAAGGGTATTAACTAGATCCTGCTCCTCGTCGGATATAATACTTTCATGTACACATGTCAAACATTTTAGCAAGATTTCAACAAAATCAGCTCTCAGATTCCACGTGTGCGTTGTTACGCCCAGCGGCTTTTTCGTTGACTGGTCTGTGCGTCTGTAAGTCAATTCGCCCGTTAGTCCTTCTGTCCGTTAATCAGTCCTGTATCAGGTTATTGTTGTTTTTTGGGGGGGGGGGGGGGGGGGTAAGGAAGTTTATTATGAAGACGTGGTCACATTAACTATAGGCTTAACACCTAAAAAATTTAGGCCTAAATATTTTTGAATTCAACTACGCAGTTCATTGAAGATAGAAATTGATGGTGGGAAATTAGTACATTTTCAACTGCTAATATGTTCTTTTGAAAGCTTATAAAATTGATGGTGGGAAATTAGTACATTTTCAACTGCTAATATGTTCTTTTGAAAGCTTATGGAATTGATGGTGGGAAAATTAGTACATTTTCAACTGCTAATATGTTCTTTTGAAAGCTTAAATCCAGGAGATGCATTTCCCAATTTAGTCTAAAGCGAAAACTCGAAAGCAAAGCCCATGTTTAGCAATTGAAACGTCAAAATAAGTGACATAAAAGGCACTCATTGATATGATATGTCAAAAAATTTAGGAGAGTTTAACTAAAATCTACTCCATGTATAAATTGAGTTGCAAAATGATCATGTAACTTAATTAGTAGTACGGACTACTAATCACTTTATACTCATATATCGCTAGTACGGGTATAAACTTTGAAGCAATATAAAAGAGTTTTATGGCATGATATACGTTTTACGTTTGCATTCAATAATCAAACATAATTACGCATAAACGTCATCTAGACCAACCTCTGTATAAAACAGTATTTTTACAAAATCTTGAATTTGTATATATTATATTTTTACTGCTATACACTCGTCATTGTAATTCTACCCCGGAAACATCTATAAATAATAACGTGAGATTATAACAAGATTATAACTGTACCTGTTTACACATGGTAACGGGTATCAGTTGGGGAAACCCCATCAAGGACAGACGCGCTGTTACCTTAACAAATATTTGTACTTTATTCAAGGCCACATTCCGGTTGTGTGTCATTGACAAACAAAATAAAAGAAAATTGATATGAACCAACGACTTTATCGTTCAAATAAAGATATTACTTGATTGTTCTATTGTCTAAACTACAGTTGGTTGAACAAAGACATTCATGTTATTTGAAAAAAAACTAATTGCCAAATGTTTAATGCTGACAAGACATTATTCACTCGTTTTTCGGAAACCAAGATTTCCATAGCTCTAACAGCAAACGACGCGAGAAACGACGAGACCCAGCACGATAAATGACCGCCTTTTTACACACAAAGCCGTATCTAATACTTCTTCGATTAATACTAAAGCTTATATGCTTTTGCCGAAAGCGGAAGCTTAAAGTTTCTAATTTCATTCAATGACAAAATAAGGTCGTGTAACATTTAGTTGACCGATAAAATGTCGTTAACTATTGTTTAGTGGAAAAGGAAAGTAATTTGCATACATTTCCTAAAACTATTAATAAGCAAGTGAAATTTATAAACTTGTGAAATTTATAAACTTATATGTTGCGTCAAAGCAGCAGAGAATTCTAGTGTATATTAAAATTCAATTAAAACTCTTTTCTTGTAAAGAAGAGTGATATCTGTTTTTTTTAAGTAACTCGCCTCTCTTTTACTCGCTTGGTCTGAATTTATATAACAATAAAAATTATGGATCGTTTATATAAGAAGTACCGCTGGATGTACGTTACAAATAGGAAATGATACAAAAAATACTGGAATTCTAAATCTGGTATTTTGATGACTTTTTATTAGTATAGCAAAGTGCTTCTGCGAAATAATATTTTTTTTTACAAAATATAAATCTGTGTATTAAATGAATGTTCTTCCTTCAAATTATTTTAACAATAGTGAGTTTTACATGAAGATATACCACCATATTTAATTTTATCATATCAATTATTTAAAACTGAACATAAGTTACTGCTATAAAATTGTATCGATCTTTTCAACAATTGTACCAGGTGTTCTCGATTGTATATCTTTTAACAAATATGAACTGACATCATAAATTTATGCATGGTTCTATTTGTTTTATAAAAAAATACTATTGGGTTCAATTGTTTAATTCTTTCGAAATGCAGTCATATCTTATTTTCATATTTTGAATGTTGTCACAGATCTAACAGAGGCAATAAAACACCATAACTCGAAACATACTGACTACCCCATAATGTTGTTGAATGAAAAGGGACACACATACAACAATCAACAAAACAAACAAACACACACACATACAGTTATCCAAAAACCGCTATATAGAAATATGTAGCGACAAAAACTCACACCCAAACTAGATACAACCCTTCTATCAAACTATTTATAAGTAAAGTCTTAAAACAACCATACCGTTGCCCTTTTGTGCTCCAAATATGTATTGTCCTTAAAAACATATACGTAATACCCACCTCTGGACATTAAACAAACCAACATTTAACCAATAAATCCCAACTTTTTGACTCTGCGTTGTTTTGATTGTGACTATTTTTTGAAATATCAGATGTTGATGTAATTCCTTTTGCCATCTGAAATATCCAACTGAACTAGACATTAAGGAGGAGAAGGTCTACTTCATATATTGACCTCTTACTTGATTTTGGCAGGGATGAACCACTTCAGATTACAATTTATGACAATCTATGACAAACGTGAGGTTTGCAACTTTCCAATTTCTAAGCAGTAACATATCCCCTGTAATATCGTATGGCGTTTACTTATGTAACTTACTTTCGTTAACTGGGTTATGATCATGAATGACTGATATTGACACTTACGTGTAAGTTTTTACGGTAATTATCACTATTCGATTGATAAATACGATATGCTCACTTGCGATAATTTTGCAGTTTTTACATCTTAAAGTACAACAGTAATTTTTTACCGATAATCAGTTTCACAAAAGGAGTCGATTTCCATGGCGGATTATGAATGCCTAGCCGGACATGCTTACTGTGACGACCCGTCCAGTCTCACTTCTTGAGGAGGTAATTTGATTCCTGGAGTTTTTTTGTGACCTTGTTTTGACCTCTTAATCGATTATTTTTGGATTTGAAAATCAGTAAATAAACACATCATAGATACCAGGGTTGAAATTTTGTATTTGTTATCAAAGGTACCAGGCTTATAATTTGACAAGCCAGACGCACGTTTTGTCTGTATAAGACTCACCAGTGATGCTCAGATAAAAAAAGTTAGAATGCCGAATAAGTATAAAGTTGAAGAGCATTAACGACCTAACATTCCAAAAAGTTGTGTCAAATACGGCTAAGTATCTATTCTAGATGTAGAAAAACCTTAGTATTTCAAAAATGTTATGTTTTGTAAACTACCATTGACTTGGACTGAGATGTGAGGAATAAATAAACAAGGCTACCAAAGGATATAGAAAAAAAACCATATCCAGTTACCGATATAGTGGCTTCCACAGTAGACTGTGTCTTTTCAAAACTCCAAAACGTCAAGCTTTTAATCCGGCCATAGGTCAATTGTCGGTAAGGACAAGAACATACAGATATGCTCTTTGATGCTAAAGGCAAGCTCCTGATGTTGAAAACATGCTTTCTTACGTTTTCCTTTCTGCGGCTGTACGTAAAGGAGTAAATCTCATACAGTACCGTTATGAATAAGGCGGTTAATTTAAACAAAATTTCAATATATAAAAGTATATACCAATTAATATAGTATTGTTTCAACTATGAATCAGATACAAAAAGAAATGATCAACAGATTCAATAATTCAACTTCAATAATACCCCTATCAATAAGTCTGCAAAGCCAAAATGATAAATCTGAAGAACAGTTTCGGAAGTCTTATTTGTCAAATGTTATTACTATAAAAAGCTCGGTGTTAAAATAATCCGTTTGCTAAATGCCTGCAATGCATAGAACGTTCTTTCAACACTACACATCTGAATTTGTGATAAATGTAAGTAAAGAAGTAGTTCGATAACGCCCCTATTTATAGCTAAAATTTTAAATAAATATTTATTGACCAATACCACAATGCACCTTGTTAACACAATGACTGGATGTGAAGTACATCTTCGTTGAAAATTCACGTAAATTGGGTTCTATTTATGACTTCACCAATATCACTAATTTTATTTTTTCACGAAAATTCAATAAAAACGTGTATATTTCAATTGTTTTGTTTTGACAGGAAACTTAAGCTTATGCGTCGATTTTTTTTATTTTAACATAATATTTACAGATCTGACTTTAATATTTAGTTTCGAAAATATGGCTCTAACCGAATTTACTCCTTTTGTTTGACAATCAAGTATAAAAGAGGGACAAAAGATACCAGAGGGACAGTCAAACTCATAAATCGAAAATAAACTGACAACGCCATGGCTAAAAATTAAAAGGACAAACAGACAAACAATAGTACACATGACAAAACATAGAAAACTAAAGAATAAACAACACGAACCCCAACCTCATGTAGTGTATGGTATCCAAGTGAGATGAAAACAAAAATATTACGTTCATTGAATTATGAGATCATACGACAAATGAAAACGCGCATATAAACTAACTGAGAAATAAACACTCTATGAGAATCCAAAAAGAACATCACCACCAAGAAACGGAATATTAACTATAGGGGGTAATGTTTATCATTTAAACAGAAAGAAAATGAATATACCATTTCAGGAATATGACAGTTGTTATCCATTCGTTTGATATGTTTGAGCTTTTGACTTTGCCATTTGCTAGGGACTTTCCGTTTAGAATTATCCTCGGAATTAGGTATTTTTCATTGTTTACTTTTTATCGTATGACGATCATTGAGAGACATTCTAATACTACGTCTTTTTTTTTTTTTTTTTTTTTTTAAATAATATCTCTATTGCACTTTTCTTTGCTGTTGTAACAAATTACTCGACCTACAGCAGTTGGCCGAGTATCCCTGAGAATTAGTCACTGGATAACCAGGGAATTTATGCAGTGAATTCATATTTATAGATAGTTTGTTAGTTTTACAGTTCATGGTTATTACAAACATTTTACAAACTATATTGTTTCATGATTACGGAAAGTGTACAGTTTTGTCCTACTATGTCTTAACTTTAAAAATTGGTTATAATAAGAGTAAGTTAGGGTGAATTAATAATATTTTACATTTATAAAAAAAACCCAACTTGACTGATTATTTAAAGAACATATATGTCGTCTAAATAACCACACACGCTGGCGTTATTGAAATATCTTCCAAGGATTATTTTGATTGAAATAAACACTATGCATTGATTTCAACTATCGACTGCTATTCTTGATATTGAAACAAAAAATTAAAAAAATCCTATGTAAGGGGTAACAATTCGTTCCAATCGTAATACGTTTCACTTGATGGTATACTTTATCTCCCCCAACAAGAACTTTTACCAAGCAATATATAATAGTTTGATATATCTTTGAATTATCAGTTTTGTAAATTTTAAACACACGCTTGAAAGAACAGAAATGTTTGTAGTGAAAAATTTACTGAACAATTTGTCTCTAGACCATTATTCCATAAATCCGAAGTACTTTCCATGATTTATCTTCACCAGGAACGTTCAAATTGATTAAAATAAAATTCAATGTAGTAAAATTTCTCTCTCTTTAAACTCGGTCAGTGGAATAGCAAAATTTTTGTGGACTGTTGATTTTCTAACCTTCTATTTTCTTTTTCCATAGTGTATATCATTTTGATTGTCATTTTGTTATAGCGTTACTTCTTTTATTATCATTCGAATCTATATTAAAAATGTGCCAATCACCAGAACTATAATACTTAAGCATATTCGAGTGGGAAATATTCAAACAATGCTGTCTGAATTCTTTAACATTCTTTGATCATATAGTGTATGGTAATTGGTATTCAAATGCCAATTTTAATTGTTTTAAGTTTTAATTCATGCCATTTTTAGACTTCGTTCTATTTTTGTGTCTTACTTTAAATTATGTTCCAAGTAAGCAATTATCTATACTTGTTTTTGTTTCTTATTTGAATTTTTGTTTATTTCTATGCCAGTCTATGCAGAGTCTTAGAACATAACTGTTCATGCTGCCTGCAATAAAAAAATGTTTAGGCTGGAATTATGACTCGAGGGAAATTGAAAGTATCAGTCTGTTCATGACTGACAATAGTTTGTTCTATGAATTATTCATTAAAAAGATTTTTATGTTTTAGAAAAAAATGGTGAATACTTACTATTGCCTTTACAAATGTTATAGATGGTTTCTTTCTCCAAGAACTGATCATAAAGCTGTTACATGTATTTGCTGCTTGAGATGTTTCTCTGGATACTTATTAATAATACAACACTTCGATCACATGGCAAACGAAAGGAGGATATTTTCAAGTGCATCTGAATGACATTAAGGTCATGTTTTTTTATAAGATAATGACATGACTTAATGAATAAATGAACTTTTAAAATAATTAGTGATTTTATATGGTGTATCGATTGTATCACGCCTTTCTATATTTATGATTTTATAAATAGACCTTTTTAAATTAAAGGAATTTAACAGGGATTGTATGAATGTACTATGTATCATTGCTACTTAAATGCATCTTTTTTCGTGCATATTAAATAAATCCTAGCTTTTTAAAATTATTTTTACTATTATTAAGTACTGAAAATGCCTCTTGATACTGCAATATTCGGTTTTAGTACTTTCAAACCATTCTCCGATGGCAACATTAGCCAAGTAATCAACACTTCTCTGTTGAAATTATTTATCATTGACATAGTCATACCTATAAATTAACTTTTACAAAACTTGATATGGTTTCTAATACTAAAGATTCTCTACCAAAGGAACATATTACATGTGTTGCAATTGGCAAAAACATTCGGTAATTAAGGTCCTTAGTGCTCTTCAACTTTGTATGTTATTTGGCTTTTCAACTTTTGTATTCCAGCGTCAGAGTGTTTTGAAAACGTGAAAGATATAATATTGTAGTACCAGAACTCTTTAGTACTAGATTTGTACTTAGAGTTCGAAATGAACGTTTTAAGGTAGTGAGCTTTACTGTTATAAAAATCATAATATAATATGAACAAAGACGTTTAGGGAAGGAAGTAGCATCTCAACAACAAAAAACCCAAATACATTTAGAGACTCTAGTTAAGACTAAATATCAGTACTGTGTTACTAAACGACTAAATTCAAGCATCAATAATTTACCAATGTTCAATCCTACAAAATATAAAGACAAAATAAATCAAGGTAACAAACAAAACATGAGTGAGACCAGTGCATCGACATAATTAAAACAAAAGTATGTTTGACACAAAAGAACAGCATTTCCACCAAACAATTATGAAAAGTTGAACCAAATACGAATAAGGCTATCTATGTCTACGTATAAAACAAGCTTAGTGTTATGAATAACTTGAATTACAATAAACAGAAAATTAACAGAAAATGATATTCCAAATTTAACTTCCACTAGTTGTGGGTCTGATCCGATGGATGCTAAAAGCTGATTAAAGATACAAGGCTTCTGATTTGCGTTATGTCTGCATGAGACTCAGTCGTGGCTCTCGAATTAAAAAAAATCATTTGCACATATGTTGTAGAACAAATATTTTAATTAAATAATATATTACTGTTCATATAGCAGTTTGACAAACTTTAATTTTGTGATCATTGAGAAGCTTATTATTCACTTAACAAC
This sequence comes from Mytilus edulis, assembly GCF_963676685.1. Lineage (NCBI taxonomy): Eukaryota > Metazoa > Mollusca > Bivalvia > Mytilida > Mytilidae > Mytilus > Mytilus edulis. Next base: position 18,656,812 of record NC_092352.1, read on the forward strand.
ACAACATATTTAAAACGTTCAGCTGATTTTACAGAGTTATCTCCCTGTAGTGTTAGGAACCACCTTAAATAAAGGCAAGTCTTATACCGCTTTTTAAAAGTCATAAATCAATTGAGAGAAAACAAATCAGGATTGAAACTAAAGCCGAGAGAAACACATCTACTATAAGAGGAAAACAAAGAGGAAGTGCCTGTACGATATAACTGGAATTCACTACTGAAAGAATAGTTTGCGGTATGCTCTATCTCTTTCAAAAGAACTAGTTTTCTCTTTTCAAAGATGTCATATAAGGTGGTTAAATATCCTTTACATCTAAGGAACTATCAAGAGTAAACAAATGTTCTGATATGAGCGTCACTGATGAATCTTATGTAGACGAAACGCGCGTCTGGCGTACTAAATTATAATCCTGGTACCTTTGATAACTATTCTGACTAAATTTTACTTGAAATAAACAATCTTTTGCCAGAAACACACAAACACACACACAAATATATATATATATATATATATATATATATATATATACATACGGCCACCAAAAGCTTTATTATTGTGAAGCCCAGGTGGTCGTGTGGTCTAGCGGAACGGCTACAGTACAGGCGATTCGGTGTCACGATATCTCAGTAGCATGGATTCGAATCCCGGAGAGGGAAGAACAAAAAATTTGCGAAGGAAATTTACAGATCAAACATTGTTGGGTTGATGTTTAGACGAGTTGTATATATATATATATGTATATAAACATAGGTAACTTTTATTGATTTTAAAAATAAAAACGAGTTTTTTTCCTTTTTTTCCTTTTAATTTTGCACTTTTAATTTTGGGTGTTCCAAGAGCAATTATTGATTCAGCACTGTAAACAGACATTCTGTTTCAGTCTTAGATTAAGTACGAATGTATTTTTTTCTTTAAACAGCAATTCATGCAAGCGAAATAAGTATTTTATTGCCTTGTTATTGCTGTTTTAATGGAAAAAAAATCCTTATCAATTCACATCTTCATTTAATTCAAGAATCGTATTTTTTGCAATGTGTTATGTTGAAGTAATGATCAAGTATTACAACAGCTGTATACGTCAGAAATAGAAATTATCGTTTATATACTTACCATACTAGTCGTTTTCCTAAAGAATATATCGATTGCTGGAATATTTACGTATGTACATGGTATTACGTAACAGACTGTCATTAATAAAGACATTAACGACATGACTTTTTTCCCGCACATTTGTATTTTAAAAGCCGAACGATTAAATTTATGACTTGTCGTATCCATAGATGATATTTCCAAAAAATAAATAATAATTAACGCCTTCGTCCATTTAAATAATAATTAAAAGGTTGAAAAGTGTCACGATTCACTCCGTTCTTGTAAATGACCACAACAGTATAATTTCGTTTTTCTTATTTGAACTGGACATTCGTCATCATGATGATGCTTTTTGAACAACATGTGAATCACAATTGCGCAATGTCTAAAAATATTTCCTAACTTAAAATAATATCATTAGTCACATCTAACTATAGTTGTGGAATTTGTTAACCTTTAGTAATTTTCTAGAGTTAAGCTATGCAGAATCCCGTTAAAATCTTTAATTTACAAAACATTTACTTAACATCCTGCTGCTAAAAATAGGCATGCAATAATTAAAACTAGGACTTCCCCAAGTATTTTTCCCATACTAACTAAGTTAAAGGAGTGGCTTCCTGCCGATCCCTAAATTCCATTTATCTGCTGAATAAGCAAAGTAATTGTTAAACAAAATTTGAATCATGTAATCATGGTTTTATGCTTCAATGATGTTAGAAAATCAGAAAAGGTATCTTATCTATTATGTTTCGTTTAGCAGATACTTTGTTCAAACTATTTTTATCTCGTGAATTTTGTAAAGATTAATCTGAATTTATGTTCACTATTGGTAATGGAAATCAGGAAATCATATACAGATGCTCAACCTACCTTGTAACATTTCTGTATAAATGTCGCTGGTTGTAGCTGACAACGTGAAACATACCGTTATTATAACCTGGTACCTGGTTCAGTAATTGCAGTTCAATAATTAATGATTTCTTTATAACAGACTGGTACACTCTTCTTTGCTAATCCATCCTTTTCGACCACGATGGCTATAAACACAAAAAAGTTACTTGAAAATCATTGAATATTAATAATTTGTTGGCTTTACCGATTGACACAAACTGTTTTAAGTAATCGTAAGAAATATGATTAAATGTTGTTTCTTGAAAACCATGAAATATTGAACATGCATTTCTGGAATCAATCATGACGTAAAAGATTTTATTTGTTTTGTTGTTTTCAAGTATTTTCTGTTTACTTATAACAGATAACAAATGTATCAATTTGAGCAAAGCACACGTCGTACAAAAATACTTATATAGAGAAATAGATATACATATATAAATAAGAAATAGCACAAGTGGATGGACAAAAATCCCGATGATTTTTTGCTGATGAATATATTTTCTTTAACAATAACAGACATATTGATTTTTTCTTGACTTCATTTTTGTTTTTGAATTACAAAGTGAGTAAAGGGAAAGGGAATTGCGTCATGAATAAAGGCTCAGTATTCTTCCGTTCAATGACCAAATATACTTATCTTGTTGTCACCAAAGCGTTTTTATGGACCATAAAATATCAGGAAATCTTTGATAGTAAACGGTGTTAATCAACAAGTAGTAACTATCTCAAAAAGGATATAAAGGAGAATGCCAAACCAATTTAAAGAGTTGATTAAAATTTACGATTGCAGGTGAACCTTGATTTAGTTCCTCCGTATATTAGCTATTTCCAAAATAATTGGATAAGTTTTATACCATTTAGTAGATCTTAAAATAATATCATATGTTGATTTATAACAATTTACCTAATTAGGTACTTCATTTAGTTTACTTTTTCATATCACTTCTTTAAAACTATATTGACGATTCAACAGGCATATTTTTTTTGTCCAAATATACCGTCATATTCACTGTTTTTGCTTAACGTTAAAACTTTTTTGAGTAAACATATTATGTTTAGTACTTAGAAGTCAAAATTAAATGTCATTTTTTTATATATAGAATAAAGTCTACAAGCTTGTTCAAAATTATGATTTTCAAGTCTGCCAGTCAATCACTGTAAGATATTAAATGAGAAATAAAATGTTCATGAGATAGTTAGATCGAATGTTATGACATCAGCGTACAGAGACTGTCTTTGTATTGATCTGTTGTACAGACATCTAAATTAAATAAATCTTACAACGAATGCAGATTTTTTGAATAATTAGACGGATTTATGTTATTGTTTTTAAAAATTATGTATATGAAAAAGTAGAGATGGATTGGTTTACGTCAATGGGACATTAACCCAGCATCACAAACAACCAAAAGACATCTAGAGGTCAACGAACAGTCTGTACAACAGAAAGGTGTTGATTTGTCAAGCTCGAAATCGTAATACTCTAAATATATCCAAGTTAATATGAGATTGATGAGAAACCATGGTAATTGGAAGAAAAAAAAAGTGGTAACTGTATACAATCAGACTGTATAGGAGGAAACCACACATATAAACTGTTCTATGCATTGTTTTCAATTGTGCTAAGTAATCAAACGGCTTTTGATTTTGCTTAACTGATTCTCGGGAATTAGATTACCAAATCTAGTACTTTTGTTTTAAATTGAAGGTTCTATATCTAAACAAACGAGAAATTAAATTCTTATCCAAAGCTTTTTTTCTTTTTTTGCCTTTTTCAAATTTAATTATGAAATCCTACGACACGAGAATACTCGTCGTTTTTCCTAGGTGTGTAGAATATCTTTTCAGTCAGTTATATGGATTTTGTTGATGGATGTAAGTTGAGAAATTTCAAAGCGATGCAGAATCAAAATTTAGTTTTAAGACTGTTTATTTTTTCCTTCGTTTGGGTATGATTTTTGTGTTAAATTGTAAATTTTTATTAGTATTCCTTTATTAAAGATTGTATATGTTCCTAAATGGTTTTTGTGTATTGTTCAAATAATTCTGTTTTGATATAATGATATCGCTGGCTTTGTAGTTATTCATTTCTGACTTTTGTTTATTTTATTTGAGCGCACCTAGAGAAGATATATCAGAAAAGCTCTTACAACACACACACTATTAGTCAAAAATTATTTTATTTTATATGTCTTTTGATTGTTTGTGTCGTTATGTTATTATGTTGTTGGGTTATTGAAGTAACCTACTTTTAAAATATTTAACCAATTTTGTTTCTTGTAATTATGTATTATTTATTCCAAAATGTCTAGTTTATGTCTTTGGAACTTGTACACAATATCTGTTTTTTTTTATTCTGCCAATATAGATAAATGGTAACGATTTTAGTTTGACCGAAAAAAAATTCTTAGTACGTGATATCAATTTGAAATAACGAATGTTCTTTGCATTCTTTTGTTTGCATTTGTTGGTTTATTTCAATAATCTGTTGATTGTATTGAAATCATTGACGTCTTTATTCCATGATTTCTTATTCTGTCAAGTTTTCTAACTCTGAGTAGAAATATACAAAAGACTCATCAACGATACTTAGGAGACGTTGTTCTTTCGAATTCACGTGATGCTTTTGTCTTATGACATTTATTCTTTAATTTATCATATCGATGAAGACCTTCGCCATGGTTTAATTTTAGTTCCTTCTTTAAGGTTTAATGGTGTTTGTCATCTCTAATAATAAATTACATGTACATTGTTATTTAACAAGGATATGACAGTTTGCAACATGAACATGTAAAATAGGTCAAAGGTGAATGGAAACAACAATTATGACGACAGAGGGCGGGGAAATTAATGCAGCTTACTTCTCTCTTCATGATTATATTTGTTTCATAACTGAATAACTTTTTTTTTGTGAAATACCAACTTTTTATCATTCCTATGACTCGTTTTTGAATTGAAATCAGATTGTATCGCTGATAAAAAAAAATAGCTTATCTTAATCATAGATTCAATTTTAGATTTTTCTCAAAACTGAACAAAAATTTAGTCTTTATACTGTACAAGTTTTATTGATAGTTTAATACTATTTTATAACTATTATCCGCGTAATGCTAATAAGAATGACTGCAAGACACCCTACATAAACTGATTGTTTATGTAATCTAATGATTGGGTGGAAAATTATTTTCCGGTAAAATAAAACCCAGTAGTCAGGTCAAAATAATGTTGAACGAAACTCCTTCGTACTTTCTTCTGTAACTACAAATTCATTTTTTGTATCATAATAATTAGCTGATAATTAATATGGATAGCCGTAATTGATTAGTTACCCTTTTCATATGTTTTGTACGTAGTAAGAACAGTTATATTTACAGGAAAAAATAACTAAACACCTTGATGGAGAACTTTTATGCTTGATTTCAATTGGTTCACTAAAATATGAATTTGGAGAACATGATTTTAATTCAGCTAGCCTTGTAGACATGGGATATAAAATCTAAATTTGAAACTACATGGAATTTTACTTTGGCTCGATAAAGGCATCAATATTCTGAACAATAAACTAGGCGCATTCCTAGAAGAAACAACGACACGTACTTATCTCTTAAATTATTGTGGCAACTACTAAAGTTGGGTGTAAATATTTTTTTCATGACGAGTTTTTTCCGAGGTTATTTCAACAAATCCGGGTTACAACCTAAAAAAGAGGACACAACAGAAACACTGAAGTGTAATAAAAACAAACGACAATGCAACGTACATATAAACGAACTATTAGATAACAACTGCCATATTCCTGACTTGGTACAGGACATTTAAGAAAAAAATGAGGTTGACCCTGATTTTGTGGTAACATTATGACAATATTATATATACACTAAATGACAACATTTATTTACATGACTGGAACACAGTATAAAAAAAAGCCAAACCACTCAGGACAGTAATACATATGCTGAATAATAAAGTATATAAATAGTAATCAAAGGTACCAGGATTATAATTATATGCGCCAGACGCGCGTTTCATTTACATAAGACTCATCAGTGACTCTCAGAGCAAAATAGTTATAAAGCCAAACAAGTATAAAGTTGACGAGCATTGAAGACCCAAAATTCCAAAAAGTTGTGCTAAATACAGCTAAGGTAATCTATTCCTGTGATAAGAAAATCCTTAGTTTTTCGAAATATTTAAAGTTTTGTAACAGGACATTTATAAAAATATATATTGAAGAAGGAAAAAAAAAGAACTCTCGGTTAAAACAAAAATGGGTTAGTCCATACAAACTTACAAAATCGAACTCCACTAAACACTAAATAGAATACCCTAATAGTTTTTATTAAAATAAAAGTGTCAATTTTACGAACACTGATCCTGACATTGATGGTCCTTAATCTATTCATTTATCCTGATGGCTTTATGTACACTTTTAATCTTAATTTTTCCTTTGCTTTTCTAAACTTGTAATTAAACACTGTTTGTCATTCATGTAACGCTGTAACAAATTTATCTCTGCAGATACACATACATTTTTTCAAAACTACCTTCTATTTGAAGGCTGACTTCGTGATTTCCAAAAAAAGAAATGTAGAAATCGGTATATTTAACTATTATTTAGTGTTATTATCATATCACATTATTACATTTGTAGATGTTAGACGAAATGTTAATTAATGTATGTAATAACAATGATAATTGTAATGATTGTATGGTTCTGGTCCTGCCTGGAATTAAATGTATGTGATCTCTATAGAAGGAAGATAATAACATCTGTCTGAACTTTTTAATGTTTCATTTCAAAATATAAAAATGTTTTTCTGATACAATTCATGATGTAATGTTTTATGTGTACATGTCATGCTACCCACCAAGGACCCTTAATTGGAATACTAAATATTCTCATTCTTAAATAGTCTTATTCTTATCTTTTAAGACAGTTTGTTTTGTAGAAAAGAGGGACGAAAGATACCAGAGGGATAGTCAAACTAATAGATTGAAAATAAACTTACAATGCCTTGACTAAAAATAAAAAGACAAACATACTAATAATAGTACAGAAGACATAACATAGAAATCATAATAGGAAAGACCTAATAAGGGAATACATTTGAATTTGAAAATTTACTATTTACAGGTTAAAAAGAAAATAACTATTGACCCTGTGCAAAAATTAAGAAATTTTTCTCTTGCATGAACAAAGTTTCTTAAATTTTTAAAAGTTTCTTGTAGTTGTGGTTGACATGAAATGATATATGCCAATCTGACAGCTAAAGAATACACATAAATTCTTTAAAAAACACAGTTTTCAACCCTAAACAAGTTTCTATGCTATCTGTCATGCGTCAAATAATTAAAGATCTAGAAGGGTCCGAATTGGGTGTTCAGAACAGAAAATAAAGGACTAAAACTAAAGAAAAGAGGGACGAAAGATACCAGAGGGATAGTCAAACTAATAGATTGAAAATAAACTTACAATGCCTTGACTAAAAATAAAAAGACAAACATACTAATAATAGTACAGAACTCTTGAGGTACAGAAGACATAACATAGAAATCATAATAGGAAAGACCTGATAAGGGAATACATTTGAATTTGAAAATTTACTATTTACAGGTTAAAAAGAAAATAACTATTGACCCTGTGCAAAAATTAAGAAATTTTTCTCTTGCATGAACAAAGTTTTTTTGTAGTTGTGGTTGACATGAAATGATATATGTCAATCTGACAGCTAAAGAATACACATAAATTCTTTAAAAAACACAGTTTTCAACCCTAAACAAGTTTCTATGCTATCTGTAATGCGTCAAATCATTAAAGATCTAGAAGGGTCCGAATCGGGTGTTCAGAACAGAAAATAAAGGACTAAAACTAAAGAATAATGGACAAAAATACCACATATTCTTATATCTATTAAGAATAAAAAATAGAGCAAAATAGGGGGGATAATGGGCAGATAAAAAGTATAAAGAATAGAGATTAATATGCAAAATTCATAACAAAAAAAAAAAGAAAAAGCTTGAAAAGTTTAAAAATATTGAATGGGGACTCTCATCTAGACAAGCTATGAATATATAAAAGCAGAGAATAATTACATTAATAAAAAATATGTCATCAACTAGGAATACTTGAATAAAACCAACAAATCAAATATTTCAAATGACAACCACAGGAGTTAGTAGTCAAACAAGTAATTTTGATAGCTCAACTTTGACTTTTGCTTTATCTCATTCAGAACAATAACAAAATGAATATAAAAAGATCCATGCTATAAATCAGCCTGGGAACAGCTTTTGAGTGCTTAATATCAAACATGAAAACAAAATAGATACAACCGAAGTAGCAACAACAAACAGCCTGTGTTGAAGGCCATACCTTGACCTATAATGGTTTACTTTTATAAATTGTTATTTGGATGGAGAGTTGTCTCATTGGCACTCATACCACATCTTCCTATATCTATGTATAAAAGTACGTTACCATTTTGAAACTCAATATGTCGAACGCAAAACTGTGGACTCTTCACGATAATTTCAATCTCTGCATTTCTGAGAGGACCCAGTACATAACCGAAACGGAGATTGTAGAAATGTTAACCAATTACTTTACACAATATGAACAGGGAAAAATATAAAGAAATACGAAAACGTGCTACAAACTGATAGTAACTATTATTCACTAATACAGTACCAACATATCTCACTCTCTAATAAACAAACGTTAAAATACACAACCTACCCGTTATCCTAAACTTCCTTTTGTAAGCATCGTAGTCGGCAAAAATTCTATACACATTTTTTGAAATAAAGAAAAGGGATGGGTTGAATATAAACATTACTAAATAAAACCCACGCAACATTTTTTGTTGCGAAATGTGTTAGGATCCTTTGGGATTTCCTAACACTTAACAAATTAAAAACATAAACTATTTAGTGACACAAACTAATTGTAAATGATATAAAAGAGTATACCAAGATAATGATAATAATTAAAATAATAGGAATAATGATGACAATAATTATAATTATAGTACAATTTTGGTGTCAAATATCGATAACTTTTTTCTCTAGTATCATTATGTACCCCTGTGTTAGGATCAGGCACTAGAAACGGAAAAATTATATTTTGCCTCCACACACATTTCTAACTATTCCTTAAACGAGAATTTTCAGTATACCGGTTTTCGGTTTGCTTGTTTATGTAGCATATTTACCGTAAAAACGTGAATTATGAAGTTAAAAAAAAATTTCAAATATTTTTTTTACAGTAGGTAAGCTTTCATTAGTCTTCACTATCCTATAGATTAACAACTTTTGGTTATATTTATAATTTAGAATCTTCATTGAAGGTGGATCACGAATGCACAGTTAGTTAATTATATTGATGTGCCATTTGTATGCAAGAATGACATTCCTTTGTATTATGTGCCGATTCGAAAAAAGTTATGCGAGTATTGTCTCCCTTTAACATATTCATTATTTTATAATTAAGTATAGGTTTCTGATATAATTTTGAATAATTACAAAATGTATCAATTCAATATATTTCAGTTTTTGTTATTGGTGTATCAAAAACATTGATGTACGAATAAAATTACATAAATTTGAAACGTTTAAAATAATTACATACCAATATAAAGAACCGTTCATCATTTTTGAAAAAGACTATAAACGATAGTCGAATTATTTAACTCCCCTTCATGATAGATTGATTGGAAAACTAATCAGAGTTATCTAATATCAATCACAGAGAGGGACTAGCAAGCAATTTTAATTGCAGCTTATTTAACGATACAACAATTTTCCACTATAAATGAATGTTACTATATACAAGTATAAGGACTTTGTTAGCTGAATCTACAAATTTTATTAGATATTATGAATTTTTATTACAATAGATTAATATGCTAGTTTATGAATTCTAGTCGTGTCGTTTAAACTGTTTCCTGGCTGATCTATGTATTTGTTCGTGCAAGTTATGTTTTACATACAGTTTTTCTACTTGTAAGGTTTGTCATGAATTTCACCAGAAAGGTATACTTACTTAGAAGTATATTTTATAGTACGAATTGTGATTCATTAGGAACTATAATCTTCAATTAGTACAAATAACTATGAAAATTTCCAGTCGCAAAAGGGACTTCTGATTTACCTTGATTTAAGAAAAAAACTATACAATTTGTACTAATCGAATAATAATTAATTATTATAACTTATTCTACAATATGCCATAAAATTTCTAACTTTGTCCTTTACACAGTGAGTGTATGCGTAGAAATAAGCTGTTGTAAAAATTGAAGATATTTTATAAGAACAAAAAAGGCAACAGCAGTATACCGCTGTTCGAAACTCATAAATCAATAGAAAAAACAAATCGGGTTTACAAACCAAAACTGAGGGAAACGCATCAAATATAAGAGGAGAATAACGACACAACAGAAACACAACATTAAAACGATACACATACAGAAACGAACTAAGCATAATAAAAAATCTGATGAGAATAACAAATTTAATATTTAAACTAAATACATGAATTTGAGATAGAAAAGTACCATGAAACTTCTTATAGCAATGCGAATACACAATCAAATAAAAGAAGAAACAAACGACACAACAGAAAAACAACATTAAAATGTTACACACACAGACACGAGCTATAATATAACAATAGTAATTTTCCTGACTTGGTACAGGACATTTTTTAAAAGAAAAAACATGTGGGTTGAATCTAGTTTTGTGGCATGCCAAACCTCCCACTTTAATGGCAATGTTTAATATAACATTAAAACGACAACACAACATGACAGGATTCCAATACAAATAAATAGGAGAACATATAGGACAGAGAAACACACAAATAATAGCTAACTAAAGGCACCAGATTTAAAATTTAATAGAAGTGCACCTTGTCCACAAGTCATATTACTGACAACAGCACAAAGTCTGTTTTGTTTACGTCTGTAACTCTGCATGAAAATGAAACACTCTGGATTGTTATTGACTATTCACAGAACTATTTGCTTAACAAAAAGAAATCTATTAGAAAAGTCTACAATTAAGAAAAAATGCAAAAAAGTGTATAAGATTTAGAAATGTACATTACCCTATTTAATTTGTGAAAAGTAATATCACACAAATACTGAACTTCGATGAAATTTCAAGTTGCAAAGTCACTCATCAAATGGCAAAATCAGAAGCTCAAATACATCAAACGTAAGGATAACAACTGTCGTATTTCTGACTTCGTACAGGCATTTTCTTATATAGAAAATGGTGGATTAAAACCAGGTTTTATAGCTAGCTTAACCTGTCACTTGTATGACAGTTGCAGCCAATTCCATTGACAACGATGTGTGAACAAAACAAACACACATAATCGGTTAGAATATCAAAAATGGGGGTACAGCAGTCAAAACTGTGTTATAATCTTAATCACTATAAAAACAAACAAATATGTAATAAACTAAGAAGCACAAAAGACATATAGACTTAGCACCGCAGCAAAACTGAACGACAAGAATACAAAAATGTACACTAGCACAATAAAACAATGACGGGAAGTAAAGAGCCACGTATCGATATTATTATTTAGTTACTAGCTTTTGATTCTACTATTTGGTTAGGGACTTTCCATTTTGAATTATCCACGGAGTTCAGTATTTTTGTGATTTTACTTTTTACGTTTCAAACAACGTATCAATATTATTACAATTTATTTCCATTTATATTTTTTCATATGAAGCTGCTTAAATTCGCATGCTAGTTGATTCGTGCATAACAATGAAACGCTAACCCTCTTTTTGCAACCGGTTTCTCTTCTTCGGGACTAAACGCGATTCCCTAAGTTTTGATATGTTACGTTGTTTATCTCTTTTTAATCGTTAATCGAGATTTGAACAACGGTAAACTACAATATTCTTATCTACTAGAAGTAATTACATGTAATTTACATGTAAGACAAAACACCACATATATACAACAGCTAATGGATAACTTATTGATAACTTGTAATATTAAAAGTGACAAAGGCTTGAATGAATTCAAAATCGAGAATTGAAATATCCTTCGCATCTTTATCGTACATGAAAATTAATTACTAGACAGAAAACTTCGATTTTACCTGCGTAAGCTTACTATTTCTTTGTATCAATATTCGCAAAAACACCGACAAAGGAGTAGGGCAATAGTATAAGTGCAAATTGAAAAGACACCATGCATTATCCGTTATGTATCCATCTACACTACGGTACAAGGTGTTCAGAAAATTAAAAACAAATCACATTTAACAAGTTACCATGGCCACAAACCATGAAACATTTCTTGATTTTCCTAGTCAAACCTCAACTTTTAACTATGATTAAAATTAGCAAAGCATGCGAGAAACAACGTTATGCTTGGTGAAAATATGTCAATAAACTCATCATAGATACCAGGACTAAATTTTATATATATGGCAGACGCGCGTTTCGTCTACAAAAGACTCATCAGTGACGCTCGAATCCAAAAAAGTTAAATAAAAAATAAAAATAAAATAAAAATAAAGTACGAAGTTGAAGAGCATTGAGATCCAAAATTCCTAAAAGTGTTGCCAAATACAGTTAAGGTAATCTATGCCTGAGGTAGAAAAGCCCTAGTATTTCAAAAAATTCAATAGTTCTGATAAATCTTCTCTTACACTATTGGTTATTTTAGGCTGTGCTGTATGCTTCCCAAATGTAAAACAAAAAAGAAAAACAATATTAATTATGCAGGTTTCTTTGTTTTCATTAACGACGGGTGCATGTTATGACGTCTTTGTGACGTCATAATATCAAAATTATTATGTTTTTCATGTTTGTGTCTTGAATTTATGCATTTGTAAATATTATGTTGAAATTTGAAATCTTTTCTTTTGGCCAAATCAGGGACTTCCTGCGTGGCTTTTCCGGGAGTTTTCGTTCAGTTCTGTTGAGACATGAATTATCATTTATATGATCATAATGATAATTCAACTGGTATATCAAATTTTCAAAATACGTAGGATTGTCTATCCCAGAAATAGATGACATTTGCCGTACATTTCGTAATTTCTGATCTTCAATGCTCTTCAGCTTCGTTCTATTTATTTTGCCTTCATAACTATTTTAATTCGAGCGTCAATGATGAGCTTTTTGAAGACGAAACGATCGTCTGGTGCACAAAATTTTAATCCGGGTATCAATAATAAATTTATTTAGTTGTACTCACGAATAAATCGGTAAATACTAAAATTAATACGGACCGCTTAATCTTCAAGAAATTATCCAGAATTTAGGCGATGAAACGTGGCTGTCGTTTCCTTAGTTCTGTGTTAAGTTTTCGTTGATACTTTCTTTTTTTTCTCAACCATATTGTTTTACAATATCAAATTGTTAATTAGTCATATTTGAGTAATACACATGTTTAGGTAACTGCTAACGTTTTGTTGTACGTAAATTGAAGAATATTATGTCATAATTGACATATTACATTTTTGGGATGGTCGCAAAAATACAATGATAAGCAGATATTGAATTATAATGATATTAATACTTAAACGATAGTCCACCTACAAAAGTTCAATAACGTCATGTTGTAAACGACATCTTGTAATCATATTCCATATGTGAGAATTTTTTACATTTAATTATGAATTTAATGTAAAGTTAGCTACAGATAAAAGAAATAACACATTTATTACATCGAAGACGGTGTGATTAGTCACAAGGTGTTGCAGGGAGGTTTTAGGAATATAAGTGGCAGCAACAGTTTGTCGATGTTCAATTTCGATAAATTAAAACAATTTAACACCATGGCCTTTACATCATTAACATTATCCTTCCCAAAATCAGTAGCTTCGTCGATGATTGTAAACGCAATATGAATGGTTTAAGATTGAGAAGATTCATTTTCGTAATGTTGTGCCAATATGCAGATCTCGACTCTAAATTAATAGAAGTGTATAGTAATTGCAAGTTTTATCATTATTGATGGTGTTTTTTTTTTTTACCTATACCTTGTATAGATATCCAATTAAAGTTTGTCCATAAATAAAAAGAGGACTGTTGTATCCATACATTTCCCCCTCAAAGTAAGGTATACAGAATTTGAAGCATTGAAACAAAACTGGAGAGTCAAGGTAAAAGTTTTTTTAAATAAACATTGCTACATGTGTCATTCTTGGTATTTTGACAACTGTGAAATACATAAGTAGCAAGCAATCTGGTCATAGAAACCAAGATTAAAATTGTGTACGCCAGACGAGTGTTTCGTCTACAAAAGACTAACAAGTGAAGCTCAAATCAAAAAAGTTAAAAGCTAAATAAAGTACGAAGTTGAAAAAACTTGAAGGACCCAAAAGCTAATTTTTTCGTAAACTAACAAAAATGTCAAGAAAAATAAGTCCGGATTTCTAAGATTTTCAAATTCACATCTGAAATTCAAATTATTCATGTTTTTTTTTATTTAATTAAGTTTAAATGAATGATTATAGCACTGAATTGGGCGTTTATTTAGCAACTGAAGCTAGCACATCTCTTTCTTTTTAGCTTAAAATTCATGATCTGGTTATATTTTCTCATAAAATTAAGACTTTCTTGTGAAAAATATATGGTTGTTCCTGACAAAAAATAAAAACAAAACATAGCTAAGAAATAACAGTTCAATTGATAATCTGCCCTCATATAATGTGATTCACGTATAAATACATATACATAGTACATTTTTATATCAATTAATTTATTCAATATGGACAAATGTCTTTTAGTTTTCAAAACCAGCGAACAAAGTATAACTTTTCTTTTGAGGAAGTTAAGGAACGAACGTACTGAGAATACTAGTATTACGTTTTATATCCAGTAGCAAGGTTGCAAAATTTAGGCAAGCATTGTATTCCGATGCCCAAACCTCATTTATCGACTAAGAAGAAAGACAACGCACAAAAACTGAGGGAACTGCACGAACTGTTAACGGAGCTAGACTGGATGCATCGCCAGGATAAGCGTCATCCACTATGCATACTGCAATCGCCAAACACGTCAATGCTCAGTAAAGTGTCACAGTGGGGAATAGGACACAATCCGTAAAGTTACAGATTTAAGACTTATCTGGTATCTAAATAATAATATGTATAAGACTACAAAAACATGTCACTTGTAGCCTATTCGCAAAACCATGGAAGGTGATAAACCGGAAATAATGTCAGAAGATCGATATTTAAATGTGAATCTTTGACATTTTCAAAATATAATTATTGTATCAGAACGTTTAGAAACTGATGATTATGTTGAAGGATACCGGAGAGTTTGTTAAGTGGTAATTAAAGTCATGCTTACTAACAACCTTACTTGGGAAGATTAAAGTCAAGAGTTTATAAAACATATCGTACCTGGAAAAACTAAAATATGTATCTTAAAAAATTAGTACATGTCTCAATATAAATTCTATACAAGAAGTTGTTGATCTGAAAATTTACCAGGACTTGATTTAATGAAGCAACCAAATTATTATCTAGTTCTGTTTAAAAAAATTATATGAAGAATAAAATTTATGACAGGAAATTATTGTTTGACATTTTATTTATGTTGTGTTTCTTTTAGATCATAACGCTAAGGTAATGGAAATTAACTCATCATAGATGATAATTTTGTTTTTACGCCAGACTCACGTTTCGTCTTCAAAAGACTCATCAGTGACGCTCGAATCCAAAAAAGTTGAAAAGTCCAAAAATTGCACGAAGTTGAAGAGCATTGAGGACCAAAATTCCTAAAAGTTTTGCCAAATCCAGCTTAGGTAATCTATTCCTGAGGGAGAAAAGCTTAAGTGTTTCAAAAATTCAAAAGTTTTTAAAACAGTTAATTTATAAATATGACCATATCAATGATATTTCATGTCAGAACAGAAGTGCTGACTACTGGGTTGGTGATACCCTCGGGGAATTAAAACTCCACTAGCAGTAGCATCGACCTAGGGGTTGTGAATAAACTCATTATAAATACCAGGATTTAATTTTGTATTTACGCCAGACGCGCGTTTCGTCTATAAAAGACTCATCAGTGACGCTCTGATCCAAAAAATTGAAAAAGTTCAAATATTGTCCGAAGTTGGAGAGCATTGAGGACCAACATTCCTAATAGTTCCGAAAACATTGTTTTCATTATTTTGAGATTTTCAACATTCATTTACTCCCAAATTTCGTTCTGATTATTGACTTTATAATATTATGAAATAACCAAACAAAACACAGTCAAACAAATAATAAAAATTTTTATAAGAAAATAACTTTGTATATCATCTTAAAATAGCTGCATCTATATGTATTTTTTTGACTGTTTTTTTTTTTGCTTGTTAAACGTCAAGTTTATCGTTCATAGCTGACCAATTTTTGTTGAAGGAGTGAACCTCCGAGCTTCAGCGGGAAAACTAAGAATCCTTGTCAATTAAAATCGATCTCCAATACAACTTGCAAGACTGTTGCAAGTTGCATTGGAGACACAATGACAGATTCAAATAAATGGTTTAATAATATGCTATATCTAATTAACGAACCTATACAGATAATAAAAAAAAAGAGATATGGGATATAGGTCAATGACAAAGTTATCAAAATCAAAACAAAGATGGGAACTAAGTTTACAACCTTCCTTCAATAATTAGTTAGTTGAATATTTGCCTGAAAAAAATTATATAGGGTTGAAAATATAAAGGTGCAAACTACATCTCCATTCGGCCTTTAGCAATTACAACTATTTACTGAAATACAAATCTGTCGTCCTTCAAAATGCCGGTAATACTTTTATTCAAGTATGATACAACAGTATGATTAAAATTGTCAAAAATTCTGAGAAAAAAATCATATACGGCATATATTTCTCTCTCTGAACATGGAAAAACTTAAAGTTGCTGAATCTTCATATATAAATTTATCCTGTCTTTTATCTAAAAACATTGGTATTATTTTATTGAGGTGTCAACGGGTTAGTACCAAGAAATAGTTAATGAGTAATCGGGGGAAAACCCAAAGAAACTTTGTGAAAATAAAATGTGCACTGCCTAAGGTCACTACAAGCATCCTGTTATGATAGTGAATTTAAGGTGTTGTGTGTTGTACTAGACGCGATATTAAACAAGATGTATTGATAAATTCAATGTCAAGAAAAAAATGGAGGGTACAAGATTTTCGATTAATCTTCAAGTAGTTATCGTTGAAACGTACCCTCTATCACCATTTTCTGGAAATTATTTGTCGAGTATTTGGTTTGTAGTGTTATATGACCTAGATATATATACAAAAATGTTCGATCCGGTTTATGTGAATCACCTTTTCAAGGTTAAACCTGAAGCAAACAGCAAGGAAACTATGAAAAAATAACTATGCATTCTACTTCGTATCAAGTCAATGCATCGTCGGTGATGTGATGCAATAAATTTGTAAGCTATCGTTTGCTTATTTCATTTTTACCATTTTGTTCTCTATACCAACTTTTGTAATACATTTCAAGACAAAATCCGGATACGTTAAATAAGAATTGAAAAAACACTAATCATAAATCTAATAAATATAGGCAATAAACTTTTAGCTACCGCTTTACAAGCAGAGCCAAATACAATGAAAGTCCCAACTATGTACTGGCTTCCGAAGCTACACAAAACACCTTACAAATATAGATTTATTTCGTCTTCAAGCCATTGTTCCACTACTAAATTGTCTATTCTTCTTACCAGAACACTTGGTACAATTAAAAACTTGATAATACATTGTTCAAATAAGGCCTTCGAAAATTGTGGAATTAATTACTTTTGGAGTGTCAAGAACTCGTTGGAAGTACTTGATAAATTGCATGCTTATATTGGTGATTTTAAATCTGTTCAAAGTTTTGATTTTTCTACCCTGTATACCACATTGCCTCACATTCTCATTAAAAAAAATTTCACACACCTAATTAAATGGGCATTTAAAAAGTCAGAATGTGAATATATATGTTCAAACTCTTTTAGGTCATTTTTTAGTAGCAATAAACAAAAAAACTATGTCAATTGGACATGCTTTGATACTATATATGCCCTTGAATTTTTACTGGATAACATTTTTGTTCGCTTTGGGGATTCCGTATATCGTCAGATTATCGGAATTCCAATGGGGACTAACTGTGCACCACTTATTGCGGACCTGTTTTTGTATTGCTATGAGTTACAATTTATGACAAAAATAAGCAAAGACCCATCGAAGCAACATCTTATAAACAAATTTAATAATACTTTTAGATATTTGGATGATATTTTGACTCTCAATAATGACGACTTCAGTATGTATATTAAAGAAATTTATCCTGTTGAACTTACTTTAAATAAAGCTAATACTAACAATGACCACTGCCCTTTCCTCGATCTTGATATCTATATCACTAACGGAAAGCTGAATACTAAAATTTATAATAAAAGAGATGATTTTTCATTTCCTATCGTTAATTATCCATTTTTAGATGGTGACGTTCCCTTGTCACCATCTTACGGTGTTTATATATCTCAACTTGTACGATTCGCTCGTGTAGGTAACAATGTTTTAGATTTTAACGAGAGAAATTTATGTATTACTGAAAAATTATTACACCAGGGTTTTCGATATCACAAACTAGTCAAAACATTTACTAAATTTTATCATCGGTATAAGGACATCATTCGTAAATATAGCTCAACATGCAGACTTCTTATACGTTCAGGTATTTCACATCCAATTTTTTATGGAAATATTCTTTATAAAGCACAAAGGTGTCAGTATTCACCTCAAAAACTAACAAAACCTTTGAATAGACTTATTAAGAAAGGATATAGTTACGAGACTGTTGTCAGGTCATTAAAGATTGCATATTTTGGCGTTAATATTGATTCACTTATAGGGTCTTTGCATCGGAACTAAACACATTTATTCAAAAACCAGTTGTTGGCATGACACGGGTTATGTTCTTCTCATATATGTTATGATGGTATGATACTAAACCCCTAACGGGAAGGATTGTGCCTGATGTTCATATGATGAAATCATAATCTTTCAGTCAGTTTAATTGAAGTCTGGAGCTGGCATGTCAGTTAACTGCTAGTAGTCTGTTGTTATTTATATATTATTGTCATTTTGTTTATTTTCTTTGGTTACATCTTCTGACATCAGACTCGGACTTCTCTTGAACTGAATTTTAATGTGCGTATTGTTATGCGTTTACTTTTCTACATTGGTTAGAGGTATAGGGGGAGGGTTGAGATCTCACAAACATGTTTAACCCCGCCGCATTTTTGCGCCTGTCCCAAGTCAGGAGCCTCTGGCCTTTGTTAGTCTTGTATTATTTTAATTTTAGTTTCTTGTGTACAATTTGGAAATTAGTATGGCGTTCATTATCACTGAACAAGTATATATTTGTTTAGGGGCCAGTTGAAGGACGCCTCCGGGTGCGGGAATTTCTCGCTACATTGAAGACCTGTTGGTGACCTTCTGCTGTTGTTTTTTTCTATGGTCGGGTTTTTGTCTCTTTGGCACATTCCCCATTTCCATTCTCAATTTTAATAGTAGTATACCGTTGTTCAATAGTCATAAATCGATTAAGCGAAAACAAATCCGGATCACAAACCAAATCTGAGAGAAACACAAAAACCTGACAACATAAAGATTGAAATGCAGAACGTCATTTACATTATTACTTAACTCAAATAGTATTTTCCTTTCAATATCGCATTTTTTGTTCTTTCTCTGAGATAATTCTGACAGCAAAATTGATTGAAAAAACGCAGATGAAAACTCTGGAATGATTATGTGCATAGGATCTATTTCAAAAATAAATGCTTCGATCTAATGATTTTGACCTGAATACGATTGATTAATTTGTTGGTGATTTCTTTACGCCGCAAAAAAGGAAATATTCAAAGAAAGATTGGCATTTAGGTGGACATAAATTCAATGAATACTTACACCTGTTTGTGAAAAGTTATCATAGGTACAATAATATGCTAATAATTTAATACGACAGACGCGCGTTTCATCCACATAAGACTCATCAGTGACGCTCAGATAAAATAAATTTAGAAAGCCAAGCAAGTACAAAGTTGAAGAGCATTGATGACCAAAAATTCTAAAAAGTCCAAATACAACTAAGATTATCTATGCCTTGGATTCGAATAATTCTTACCTATGCAAACAGTAAATTTATACAAATGAACATATCATTGATAAGAATGTCAACACCGAAGTGTGAATATATTGTATTTGAAAAAGTGTTGGAACATACTATAATATCAATAAACATATGTTATCAAATTTCATACAATAATTTACATGAGCATACGCACGGCCGACACTCGGCTAACCGAGAGATTGGTCGGTTAATCTATATTGAGTATGCGGCTATATGGGAGATTGGTCTGTTAATCGGGTTGGTTATACGTCTGTTCAGAGTAAAACGCACAATTTAATGTTAAACTGTATCAAATATACAGATTTTTGCATATTATAAGAACCAAATCAAAAAACGAAAAGTGTCTGACAAAATGATATCTAACATAGAACATTTTCCACTTGTAAAAACATTTCATAGTCTACGCAGTTTTCAGTAAAATTAAAAGGCGTCGCGCAAGTATGTAGTATTTATGCTTATACGCATAGGAATTTTTTAATAAAAGTCGAAACAAACAATTTTAGATATCATTTAAAGGACACAAAACAGTACTTTGGGTCTAAAAAATAAATTTGCATTGGTGAATATTTCATAATTGTAATATAACGTGAATATTACCACGTTTTAGTGAAAATTATAGGAATAAAGTCTGTTAATGGGTTGGACAATTGAAATTGTGTCAGTTAAGAGTTATTTAGCCACAGTTATTTTTGCTACCTTTATATTTTCCCATAGAAAAAGTTAAGAATGAGATGTTCCTAAGTAATAAAAAAAAATGATAATACGGTGCAACAGTATCCTACGGAAGCGAATTAGCGCCACACATTTTTTTTTTAATTTTTCTTCCTATATTTGCGTTGTAACGCAAACCTCAAATATCTTGATTGCAATTGTTCATTTAAAAGTTTTGTAAAAAATGTCCGTCTGTCATTCATTTCGGTTGTGATTTACTAGTAAGAGCATTTTTATTTTGACTTTCTTTGCATTTTATTGAAGGGTGTCACTTCAATATAGCGTGATATAAATTGGCCGCTGGAATATGCATGAATTTATTATTAATGTTTTCAATCAGCCTCAATTTTTGTGTCTGTTCAAAGTAGCACGTTCTCAAATCCGACTGAAAGTGTCTTTCTAATACAACACAGGGTACCGGTATAATAAATATAAACTGTACATCTGTCCAGTGCATATAACGTGTTGTCATTCTCATATACACATGATATTTGTCACTGGACGAAAAACCCTAATTCGTAAGCATCCTCCAATTGGTTCTTTATTTCTATTACTTAATCATATGTTGTTTACAAAAAAAAGTAAAATCACAAAAATACTGAACTTAGAGGAAAATCAATTTGGAAAGTCCATAATCACATGGCAAAATGAAATAACAAAACGTATCAAAAACGAATGGACAAGAACTGTCATATTCCTGACTTGGTACAGGCATTTTCAAATGTAGAAAATGGTGGATTAAACCTGGTTCTATAGCGCTAATCCTCTCACTTTAATGACAGTCTCATAAAATTCCGTTATATTTACATTGATGGCGTTAAATAAACAGACACAATAAATAAAATAGTCAAAATATGGGTACATCAGTCATCATCGTATAACAATTTTAAAAGGAACAATTTAACAGAACACAAAAACATCTACTATCTACGAACACATTCATTGATTTGAGTGTCTGACATCAGAAAATTTTATACGTCACATAAATTTGTCGTTCAATGTGCATACAAACGATTTTCAAATTTTACATAGGCAATGTTAGTCATTCTCAAGAAGTAAATGGACAGGAGCGAATGCAGCTACATTTGGTCATCTTAAGTTTTAATACATTTTATTCCGTTTAGTTCCTTTCTTCATAAGTGTAGAGGAGAACGGCAGTTGTCCGCATGTAAACTTCAAGCATTTGTCACCAATATTAGTACATCGCAATCCGTTACTGTTTCAACACCCAGGGGTGTTTCATGTGTGTATTCTTAAACAATTATTATTTTTTCTCTCTTTTTTAGCAATGCATCACTCTCTACTGTCCTTATCTATTATTCTATTTTCTGCTACTCCATCCAGATTATCGTGTATACCATGAGGGTTCGGATTGGGGGTGTTGTTTATTTCTGTATTCTTTAAATTGTTATGTCACGTTTCTTCCGTGACGTTTTTTCCTTTTACCTTTTATTTATCTTACTCATTATTCTTTCTCTATTCTTTATATTTTAGCATCCCAATATATTTTAATTACTGATGTTTAGTTACATTACGACGTTTATCTCTGATTTATATACTGGTTACCAATGTAAATGACAAGTTGGTGTCATGCATGCCAATTAAACAGAATCCACATGACATATGCGACCATTCTTGGATGAAATTAACATTACTTTAATATAACACTTTTTGAAACCGTTTTTATCAATTTTCTATTTCCATTGTTTAAATTGTTCATTGTTCACAGTGGCGGATCCAGCCATTTAAAAAAGGGGGGGCGTTCCCAACCCAGAGTAAAAGGGGGGGGGGGGGGGGTTCCAACTATATTCTCCCATTCAAATGCCTTGATCGGCAAAAAAAAGGGGGGTTCCAACCCCCGGACCCCCCTGAGTAGTAGGGAGTGTGGAGTTTTATGCAACCACAAAACGCAGGGCGCTAGGGCGCTGGCGTCATATGCGCATGCCCCGCCCCCAATATTATATATGGGCATATACTAGCCCTAATGACGTCATATGGACAGTATGACTCACGTAGAACTTTGCCAATTCCATGAGTCATACCGAATGCACGCCGGCCGGTCATGACGCGGTGCGACCATGAATCATCAGGATACAAGATCGGGCATGACTCACTACATGAGTTATCAGGATGCAAGATCGGGGCATGACTCACTACATGATAATACCATGATGTACGTATGAAAATTCGAGAAGTATTTTTTCTGTTCGTTATGATGTTTTATGCAACCACAAAAACGCAAGGTACTAAGGCGCTGACGTCATATGAACAGTATGACTCACGTAGATCTTTGCCAATTCTAGTATGAAGGGCTATATATCAAAACGGAAGCACCAGATGTCCGGATTATGACTCTTGGACCACCATATGATGAATTCCATATATGGAAAGCGACCACAATACCCTATGACCATATATGGAAATTATGACCAAATTTGGTAAGAACCTTATTTTCACTCAAAATAAACATACATGACCATATATGGAAATCGACAAAACAACCTATGACCATATATGAAAATCATGACCAAATTTGGTAAAAACCTTATTTCCGTTGAAAAATCAAAATAAAATACAAGACCATATATGGAAACCGACCAGATACCCTATGATCATATATGGAAATGATGACCAAATTTGGAAAAAAACTTTTATTTTCACTCAAAAATCAAAATAAACATATATGACCATATATGGACAGCAGGTCACGTGATCGTATCGAGGAACGTTAACTCTGGTACAAAACAAGGGAAGCAACTCTGTATATATATCTCTCGTAGAGTGACAATTCAACGAGGTAAGGTCACGTGATCGTATCGAGGAACTCTGATACAAAAAAGGGAAGCAACTCTTCATGATGTGAACATCAATCACCGATTAATCGTATCGTGTTCGGGGCAAATAGAAAAAATACCAACGCAGATGTCAGTTTCATATATATTTATTACATTCATTCGTACAATGCAAGCAGTTTGTCGTCGTTACTCATCAAGTCTCTAGACGAAAAATCTTTCACAATGTCTTCCATGCTAATGTTTCTATATCTCATCTTCACGAAATGTACACAATAGAGTCCGCACGTATCGGACGATCCCGGTTGCACTTGAGTCGTACTGAATCTGTATTGAGGTCCATTGGTGATGAGCACGTTCCTGAAGCGACGAAGGTAATACTCCGGAGAACGTCCGAACGAATCGAAAAATTCGACGGGTCCCTCTCGCGGGAAGTGGAACGCCACCCAGTGAATGCCCTTGCCGTCGCAGTCGTCCGTGTTGACGACGAAACTGCGGGGCCTGTTCGCGACTTTATCCGGCAGTTCATCGACACAACACACGGTCGCCGGCAGGTCTTCGAGATAACACTCCAGTTCGTATCCGTAGGTTCCCTCCACGCCGTCGTCTTCCGTTCTGCATCGTTTGGCGGATGGTTCTTTGCCACAGTACCTCTCTTGATGGATCTCGAGTCCCCGGTCGTGCGCAAATACCAGTCCACATGCGCGGCAAGCCATCAGGTCCGATTCGCTTCCGACGTCTTCTTCCCCGAATTCCATGGTGTTCGATTCGCTTCCGGTGGAAACGACGTCTTCGTCCTCGGCTTCGGCGTCGTCCTCGCCTCCGCCAAAGACGTCGCTACGTAATCTCAAGTGTTCGGGTGTAGCGGCCTTCAGATCCACCAGAAGGTATCCGAAGGGTCTCCTCGTGGCCTCTCGGAACGTTTGCATCAAGAGGTGTCTCTGACTCGGATACATCTGTCTACCTAGCGTGGCGACGGGCTGTCGATCGACTGGATTGTCGAAGAGGACCAGGTAGTGACAGTTTCTCCTCTGAGTCGGACCCTTCCCGAAATACAGGTTCTGATTCACAGCCACCACCGACAGGTTCCAATGATGCGATCCTTCCGTGAACAAGTCGTTGATGCGACGGTCTTTGGCCGAGGTCGACATCAGGTCGTCCAGCACGAGTAAGTTTCTGGTCCGTGCATCGAAGAAGTGATCGGCTTCCAACTCGGTCGGGATACCGCGAACGAATTCCACGGTGGGCACCACCGTCTTTCGGATCTCGTCGTAGAGGGGTTGCCATCGTCACTACAGCCAGACGATCCTCTCCGGCACCGGGTTGCACGTGGATCTTCGCAATGCTTCCTTCACGAAAAACGTCTTTCCGCAGGAGGTCGGACCGGAGACGATCATGGTGAACGGGAGTTGAAAACAAAAACTTTCTTTCGTCACATTTTTCGGTGGCGGCGGTGGCGAAGGTGGCGGTGGTGGTGGTGGCGGTGGCGGCGGCGGCGTATTCCCACTTCCATGCTGATTGCGATAATGTCTCAACATGACATCTCTCCTGGAAAACCGTCTATGGCAGGTAGGACATTCCATGTTTATACTTCGATATCGAATGATCCGCTATCCTCTGATAACTTTTTTTCTAAAATGCAGCAAGCAGAATACGTGATCGTCCTTGAATCGATACACTCGTAATCTATCGTCTCTGACGGTGACTTCCAATAGTGTCACCTCGCCTCCCCTCGTCGTGCGGTAGAGTGGTCTCTCAAAGATGACTTCCATCGTCTCGTCCCGTCGAACTGTTACGGATTGTAGTAGTGGTAGATACGTCGGAACATAGGTAGACCCTGCTCGTGGGTATTTCGAAAGTAGGCACGAACGTCATTTCCAATAGGGCACACTCCCACGTTCCATTCGTTAAGTGTGATCGAGGTAAACGTACTGAGAACTGACCTCCCCTATTCTCGGGAAAGCGATCGAGCGAGTCTCCGCTATTGACGAACAAATAAAACTCGTCCATGATTAGATGAAGGCCGTGTTCTCCCCTTCTTATAAAGTTTTGAACAATACCTTCGCCGCCGCCGCCCGTGCCTTGATTTCCATATATGGTCATAGGTTGTATTGTCGATTTCCTACCATCGTCGCTTCAGGAACGTGCTCATCGCCAATGGACCTCAATACAGATTCAGTACGACTCAAGTGCAACCGGGATCATCCGATACGTGCGGACTCTATTGTGTATATTTCGTGAAGATGAGATATAGAAACATTAGCATGGAAGACATTGTGAAAGATTTTTCGTTTAGAGACTTGATGAGTAACGACGACAAACTGCTTGCATTGTACGAATGAATGTAATAAATATATATGAAACTGACATCTGCGTTGGTATTTTTTCTATTTGCCCCGAACACGATACGATTAATCGGTGATTGATGTTCACATCATGAAGAGTTGCTTCCCTTTTTTGTATCAGAGTTCCTCGATACGATCACGTGACCTTGCCTCGTTGAATTGTCACTCTACGAGAGATATATATACAGAGTTGCTTCCCTTGTTTTGTACCAGAGTTAACGTTCCTCGATACGATCACGTGACCTGCTGTCCATATATGGTCATATATGTTTATTTTGATTTTTGAGTGAAAATAAGTTTTTTTCCAAATTTGGTCATCATTTCCATATATGATCATAGGGTATCTGGTCGGTTTCCATATATGGTCTTGTATTTTATTTTGATTTTTCAACGGAAATAAGGTTTTTACCAAATTTGGTCATGATTTCCATATATGGTCTTAGGTTGTTTTGTCGATTTTCATATATGGTCATGTATGTTTATTTTGAGTGAAAATAAGGTTCTTACCAAATTTGGTCATAATTTCCATATATGGTCATAGGGTATTGTGGTCGCTTTCCATATATGGAATTCATCATATGGTGGTCCAAGAGTCATATTCCGGACATCTGGTGCTTCCGTTTTGATATATAGCCCTTCATACTAGAATTGGCAAAGATCTACGTGAGTCATACTGTTCATATGACGTCAGCGCCTTAGCACCTTGCGTTTTTGTGGTTGCATAAAACATCATAACGAACAGAAAAAATACTTCTCGAATTTTCATACGTACATCATGGTATTGTCATGTAGTGAGTCATGCCCCGATCTTGCATCCTGATGATTCATGTAGTGAGTCATGCCCGATCTTGTATCCTGATGATTCATGGTCGCACCGCGTCATGACCGGCCGGCGTGCATTCGGTATGACTCATGGAATTGGCAAAGTTCTACGTGAGTCATACTGTCCATATGACGTCATTAGGGCTAGTATATGCCCATATATAATATTGGGGGCGGGGCATGTGCATATGACGTCAGCGCCCTAGCGCCCTGCGTTTTGTGGTTGCATAAAACTCCACACTCCCTACTACTCCCCTGGATCCGCCACTGGTTCATGTGTTGTTTCCGTATATTTTATGTTTCATTGCTCATGTGTTGTTTCCGTATATTTTAGCCGCTCGTCTTGAGCCTACCCATTTGATCCGATAACACCCCATATAGCAATAAAATTATACTTTTATTGCCATTCATAACTCTTAACAGACCAATTAACAGACCGGGTTTTTTACATCCGACCCATTAACAGACCAGGTTTTAATTAAAGATTGATTTATGTCACCAAAATACAGATTTTCGTGCAGATTTTTCACACAATGATTTCAGTATGGTTAACAAACATAATGCCTGTCTTTTTTCGATGTTTAAAATATTGCATGCACGTAAATTCAACCAACGTGTCATTTTGTGTATAGTTTGTGTGTGTAAAATGTGTATAAATTTATTGATGAGTAACCCGCCTTTTCATTTTATAGATCGTACATTGATGCTAGAAAAATAATAATTGCACCACTGGATTCAGTACATTGAATTGTTTTGTTAGACATGAATATTGTTTATGATAAACATATATTTAAAAAGTTATACAGTGAAACATGCTGAAATTTCAATGATTTTCTCGATAACACCTGATTAACAGACTTTAACCAACCCGATTAACAGACCAACCGCCGATATAGCCGCATACTCAATATAGATTAACCGACCAAACTCTCGGTTAGCCGAGTGTCGGCCGTGATACGATACAGAAAAATATATAATTCTTGTTAACTGCTTGAAATTTACATATTACATTTTCACATAAATTAACAAATAAGTCAGATAATGTAATTCAATGGTTATCGTTTATTGCTGTATATCATCTTTGTTTTCGTTTATTATTTACGCAAATCTGGCCATTTGTTTTCTCGTTTGAAATGTTTCATATTTGTCATTTCGGGGCCTTTTATTGATTTCTTCAAGTCATAAAGTTTATCCTTAATTTATTGACATGTCTTCAACCCAGAATTCTGCTTCATCTTAAAGTTGTGAGTGATCACATAGATCCATGCAGCAAGGCTGTATCAATTATTACGTCATGTAAATTCATTTCATATTGCGCTTATATCAATATGATCATGTTTGTACTTTAATTTTACGTAATGGTCAAAATAAAATATTTTACACCTCTGTAAGTAACAAATAAAAAATAACCGTGACAAGACAATACAGTCATTTCAATTTCCGATAAAAAAAAATGATCATGAAAGTAGTCATTTAAGATCATGCTATAATCAAGTGACAACCTGCAAGTCATTATGAATCACAGTCCGGTTAACATGACCATTACTATACATGGATTTAACAACTTCGAGATACAGACAATGACTCATGAATAGTAACTATACATTGTATAGTTTTTTCATATATCATTTAAATCGATCAAAAGTTAATAAATGCATGAAACTGGATCTGATATAACAAGGTCCAATAATATCACGGTTCAAACGTTAGTTTGAATTTCAACAAAATGACCATTACGAATGTTACAACACTTCTAAAGTCATATATAGTTAGGTTCAGATCAAAATGACTACGTCAATACAGATAAACTGCCTAAAAAAGTAAAATAACAATAATAAAAAAAACTCCAAGGGAAATTCAAAAAGGAAAGTCTTTTATAAAATGTAAAAAAAACAAAAGCTCAAACACATCTAACGATGGAATATTACTGTCATTTTCCTGACTTTTTATATCATTTCTAATGTAGAAATAGAGGATAAAACCTGGTTTAATAACTAGCTAAACCTATCACTCTTGTGACAGTTGCATATAATTCCATTATATTGACAACAATATGTGTCCAAATAAACGCACATAATAGCTAAAATCGTCAAAAACTAGGATACAATAGTCAAATTATAATATAATCTTAATCCCTATAAAACAAATGACTTTAAATAAACACAACTTCCTATACATGTATACACTTTTAAATCTAAATGATCATACCACTATCAACCGCATGGAAAAAGCAAAAAGACATTTAATCTGAGGTCAGGCCATAGCAATCTTTTAAGAATAAAGTTATCATTTAGATGACACTGTACCATGCCTGTGCTATATAACAATTCACTACAGTGTTCGAATCAAAATATTCGAATCATATCATATCAAAATAAAGACAGCGACTGTATAGCTAGTATCTTATCTCCGACTTCTCAAACTGATTGTTTTGACGTACAAGATGTGATTTGTTTTTAGAAAAATACCATGTCAGATGTACTGACATCTGTTAACTACTTAGTCGGTGAGACTATGACTGGACAGACACTCCCCATATGCAAGTCCGTTCAGTAGAAAGTAGTACCGTATCGAGATGAGTTAAATGATACATTCATTTTGACATTTGAGTTAGGTGCATGGAGCATCCAAGTTGTCTAGTCTTAACATTTTAAAGAGCTAGTGTTAAACCATTAATCACAATATTTGAAATTTTGCAGTAATATCAAAAGGATATGTCCATTCTCTCTAAATAGTTATCAAAGGTACCAGGATTATAATTTAGTACGCCAGACGCGCATTTCGTCTACTACATAAGACTCATAAGTGACGCACATATCAAAATATTTTTAAAGCCAAACAAGTACAAAGTTGAAGAGCATTGAGGATCCAAAATTTCAAAAAGTTGTGCCAAATACGGCTAAGGTAATCTATGCCTGGGATAAAAAAAAAATCCTTAGTTTTCCGAAAAATTCAAGGTTTTGTTAACAGGAAATTTTTAAAAATGACCACATTATTGATATTCATGTGAACACCAGTGTTGACTACTGGGCTGGTGATACCCTCGGGGACGAAACGTCCACCAGCAGTGGCATCGACCAACTGGTGTAAATAGTTATCAAAGGTACCAGGATTATAATTTAGTACGCCAGACGCGCGTTTCGTCTACATAAGACTCATCAGTGACGCTCATATGAAAATATTAATAAATCCTAACAAGTACAAAGTTGAAGAGCATTGAGGATCCAAAATTCCAAAAAGTTGTGCCAAAGTTATCCCCATGCTCAATTGGAAGATAGATAAAATCATCGTCTCATCAAAAGAGGAGCGATTTCTCCAAAATTGTGGTTTGAGGAAACATATAGTTTGCTCAAGGTTGTGATAAATCTTACTCTGAGAAGATTGACACGAACTTTAAAAAAAACATCACAGAGAATGATATCAAAATGCTTGACTTTTTGATCAACGGTTAGTTGTTTTGTTTTGGATTAAATTTCATCATACATTTGGTTTTCAAATGGGTACTCTTTTGGCACACCTTCTGGTCGACTTATGTGTGTACTTATAATAGGCAGAATTAATACATACCTTCTATGTCTTCCATCTCGAAATTATCATTCAAAATTCTTTAATAACACTTTAAGGTATATTGATAATGTATTGACACTCGATATTTATATTCATCAAAGTTGATACATGTTTGCTGTATTATATATTTATATGTTATATAGGTATTTACAGAAAGGTCTTATTGATTGGATATCTAAAAGAATAAAAAGAAAACTTCATGCGCGGTTATTGACAATAAAAAGGTTGAGAATAGCTAAGAATTTCGGAAGAGTAAACAGTGAAAACAGTTGTATTGCTCATGGCGATTCAAAATGAGATGATAAGCTGCACTTTGTCATCATAGCCATATCTCCCGTAAGAGAAGGAAACTAAAGTAAGAAACGATTTAAATACAATATCAAGAAGGAAATGCAATTTCTGACAGTTTCTTTATACAAATGAAAAGTTAACATTTGAAAAACTTTCAGGAATAAAGGTTTTAAACAGACCCTTTTTGTCAAGTTAAAGCTTCGATTGTTTCTCTGGCAGGTAAATCCGGAGAAGCTGGAACTTTGTTAGCTGGTTTTATCATTGCGTTTCAACTTCATTCTTTATTCGGCCTGTTTAACTTTTCATGGTTGTGTATGAGAAACGCACATCCGGCATACAAAATTGTTATCCTGGTATATACGAGGAGTTTATTCTTTTACGTGTATTTAGAAAATAATTCCAATTTTGAATGTTGGCGTTTGTTTTTGTTGCACTGAAGTGGTCCTGTTGTCCCTTAGTTTTCCTCTTATAGTTGATGTATTTCCCTCGGTTTTAGTTTTTTTATAATCCTGATTTGTTTTCTCTCAATCGATGTATGACTTTTGTACACCGATATACTACTGTTGCCTTTATTCAAACAATAAGATACAAAAAGAGAAAACATAAAATTGGAAGAAATCAAATATAACAACGTAAAAAAAAAAAAAAAAAGGCAGACATCGTTCAACAAAACACTACTGAGAAAACGGTATCCTAAAAGCATTTAGTAAAAGCTAAACATTACGAAAGAGTAAGCAGTGAAAAGAGTCGTATTCATTTACATAGGACAATGTATTAGTATTAAAGTCATATGAAACCTCAAATTAAAAAAAAATATGCATCTGTTTTTTATAACTAAATGGATAGTTTTCATTATAAAACTTTTGTACATATACTTTTTTCTGAGGAAAATTCTTTAATTTGTCCACATTTAGAAGAAGTTTACTTATTTTTAATTGCTTGCTTCCAGGAAGCAATTCGCCGACATATTTTCCGTATGCATAGTGACCTGAGCGTAACCCTCCTCGTAAAAATCCGGTGATCGCAATACGCATGAATCTGTCATTAAAATAAACAATTATCTGATTGTACATGTTAAGCACGTGCTCAATACCCATGCTTTTTGTTATTTATTTACTATAAGGTGACAATCGGTAAACTTCGGCTTCAAAACACGGCATTTATTGAGCAGCCATATTTGTTAAATCATAACAGAGAGAAAAAAAAATTGACGATTATACGATATATTTGCGTAAATAATGATAAAATCGTGCACAGAGGACTTAGTTTGTGATATATACATGCATTGGTTCAAGAATTGGAAAAACATTATTTTTCACCACTCACTCGTTTCATATGACTTTAAGTTTCAGACAAAATATTAAATCATTCCATGATGAGCAATGATTTTAGTTTTTATATCCTGGAATTCGTTTAATTATGAACTTTTAAGTCTTTACTAAATTCATCTATAAATATAAAAATTTTGTTTGGAAATTTGGTTGTACCTATAGAAAACTTATTTTCAACGGGACAGCAAATCCTAATTTGTACGGAGATATTGGTCACCAAGCCCAGGAATTTAGATACGATCCTGGTAAAAATATCCTAAAAGATCACCAATTCAGCACTATAATCATATCTATGAATATTGTTTTTATTTGTATCAATATGATTTTGTAATCAGTAAATTAAAATCAAATGTAATAATAATTCTATATATATATTTAGAGTCTAGAACTCTGGACACGAGACTAAGCGTTTGGTGCTGTAGTAATTATATCAAAGGTGTGAGTTCGAATCCCGCTGAAGGACGAAAAAAAATTAGTCAGCTGAAAAATGTATTTCTAACAATGTTGGGTGTAATTTTAAGACTTATATATATAAAGTATAAATATATATTTATGATGTAGTATGAGTAACTCTCAATCCAAGTCACAATGTTTAAAAAGTTAACAATTTTAGGTCAAAGTACGGCGTTCAACACGGAGCCTAGGTTCACACCTACAAGCACGCTATGAAGGACATTAAAGTAACAAGTGTAAAACAATTCAAACATTTGATGAGAATTTAACCATAAATCGTAACACATCTGGTATACATTAAATTCTTATGTTTAAACTAACATCGGTATACTACTTTCACACTATTAATTGTTTACTTTTATAATATATCATTTTTAATTTGAATGAAATAGAATTTTCTGTATTATTTTAAAATCATTATTCTTTTGCAGAGTAAACTATATATCGCCCTTTGAAAAGAATGTCTGTAAATTTTCTATGTTGAAAAGTTAAATGCAGTCAACATCATATTAAAGATCATTCAGAAGCTTTCTGTTACAGAGATAATTCAAAATGTCGAAAAGGTAACTCTTTTTACACTAGGAGTGGTTATTTGTAAAGATTTAATGTGCGGTGTTTACTAGAATAGCAAATAACATATTGTCATAGTTTAGATAATGAGTACACCCAAATAGTTCCGTTGAAGAAGGAAGACAAATATTCGGACAGGTTCACATACAAATAGAAAAAGATGCATACACACATAGATAATTCACAATTACAAAATTCATCTCGGTTGCCAATTTGTATCTTTGCATGCGTAGGAGACTTATGTTTTAGTCAAAATATTATAATAGGTCATCTGGTATGAATGAGCTAGCTGAATGTGGTGGTTAAACTTAAAAAAGGCACCGTAGCCTTTATGTTTAACAATTAATTGAGTTAATTTTATGTTACGCTAGGTCACTTTATATCCA
This sequence comes from Mytilus edulis, assembly GCF_963676685.1. NCBI lineage: Eukaryota > Metazoa > Mollusca > Bivalvia > Mytilida > Mytilidae > Mytilus > Mytilus edulis. The sequence goes on from NC_092352.1 coordinate 18,690,242, forward strand.
GGTACTGAACAAGGCAAGGTTGGACCAGTTGGTTTTTTTTGGGGGGGGGGAATAATAATCAAAGATACCAGACTTGCAATTTTTAACTACGGACGCGCGTTTTCATCAGTGACGCTTAAAACAAAATAGTTGGGTAGCTAAATCAAATACGAAGTTGCATGCATTTAAAACAAACGAAATTCCAAAATTTTGACGCAAACGAGGTTAACGCAATCTATACTTGGGGTAGATAAACCTTAGTGTTCAAAATAATTCAACGTTTTATAAACTGCAAATTTACAGAAAAACTAGATATCATTGAGATGGGAGCCATCTCTGTGGGCCCCGCTGTCAATAACGTGGGGTAAATAAGTTGTATGGATAATCTGATATGAAGCATTATTTGAAGTTATTACATAGTCTCATGTGTGATTTTGATCTAAGATTTTAAGTTAAAACTGATAAATATTCTCATCTTACTTTCATAGTATAATAGTGATATGACTGCATGATGTGAACTCATTGTTTACTACTCTAAGGTGACTTCTGGATATATGGATTGATGTTTGAACAATATGTTTAAAGGTGCTGCCCAATTGATATTTGTCACATATTTTTAGAATTATGCCTTCAATATATTATGACCCACCAAGTATAAAGTATGAAATATTAATGGTTCTCGAGAGGTAGAGCGGACACAATCTGTTAAGAACAACGAACGGATGGACAGACCGACAGACTGATCTTAGACCTAGGATGCATACATTATGACACATTCTCTTGTGTTGGTTAATATATATGTTAAGTTGAAAATGTTTGTCAGGTATAAAGTATGAAATAATAACAGCTGTCCTCTCAAAATATAATGTGGATCAAATTTGTTAGCGATGGACAGACCAACAGACAGACAGACCTTTGACCTAGGAAGTGGTACATACATCATGACACACCCTCTGGTGTTGGTTAAAATGGATGTCAAGTATAATATTTGAAATCATAACGGTTCTCAAGATATAGAGCGGACACAATCTTCACCACAGGACACAGGGTTGTCAACTGAAACCAAAGTTTTTTTGACGTTGACCTTTGACCTAGGAAGTTGTACATACATCATGACACGCCCTCTGGTGGTGGTTAAAATGTATGACAAGTATATACTTTGAAATCATAACGATTATCTAGATATGGAGCGGACACGATCTTCACCACAGGACACAGGATTGTCAACTCGAAACCAAAGTTTTTGACCTTGACCTTTAACCTAGGAAGTTGTACATACATCATGACACACCCTCTGGTGGTTGTTAAAATGGATGTCAAGTATAAACTTTGAAATCATAATGGTTATCTAGATATGGAGCGGACACGATCTTCACCACAGGACACGGGGTTGTCAACTGAAACCAAAGTTTTTGACCTTGACCTTTGACCTAGGAAGTTGTACATACAACATGACACACCCTCTGGTGTTGGTTAATAATCATGTTAAGTATTAAGTATGAAATCATAACGGTTCTCTAGATATGGAGCGGACACGAAAGTGTTACGGACGGACGGACGGACGGACAGACGGACGGACGGACGGACGGACAGACTGATCACTATAGGGCGACCCGCCGTCGGCGGGGCCCTAATTAACATATCAATGATATTTGATCATACTTTAGATCAACAAATGTTCTGATCACTGAATTTGTGCTACCCTGCGAGGCTGAACGTCAACCAGCAGTGGTATCAACCAACTGGTTGTAAACACTCACCAAAGATACCAGACTTCAAGCTATATTTTTTCTCGTCTACATAACTTCGCACTGACGCTCTTATCACAATTATTGGAGGCCAAATGAGAAATGATATACGTTGTTGAAGAGCATTGAAACCCGTGTCAAACAAGCAGAGACATACAATACATTATTATACATTATATGTCTCTGATACAAGGTTTCGATATAGGAGGAAGAAAACCCTTAGTTTTTCGAATAATTCAACCCAGTTTTTGTTACAAATCTTTATTTCCCATGCTTATAATTTTGTTCGACAGACGAACATTTTGTCAACACAAGATTTATCACCGACACTCTATAAAGGAAGAGTGTGTTTACTATTGTGAGTGTAGGTTACTGTTCTCTTGAAAACAAGAAAAATTTGACTGAAAACTTGGAAGTTGACTAAATATTGATAAAGCTATTAAGGCCTTCTTGTGCCTTCAAACGGTCAGTCTTTTACGGGTGTGCATCCTTGAAAAATATATCTAGTTACAAAACAAGAAATGTGGTAGCCCAAACTAATTCCTTCAAGATTTTGCTTTATTTTAAACAATTTCAAAGATTTTATTGGATTATGTCTGTCGAACACACCTGAGTAGACATCACTGGACACAGAAGATTAGATATAAAAAAAATCAAGATATGTTCAACAAGTCAATATAAAAAATAAATACTGACATATTTTGTAGAATTTATTTTCTCAAGGTAGTAAATTTAGAAAATATTGGACTGACTGTTATATTCCTGAATAAGTACGGATTATTTCCAAATAAAAAACAAGTGGATTAAACTGTGTCACCCTTCAACTATGCATATTTGGGTTTAGTATTTAAGTGGAAATGTTTCTATACAAAAAATTACATCAAAGTTCAATACAATGAAGCCCCTCAAACAAGAGTTGACATATTCATATCTTCATAACCACATCAGATGTGGGTGTGTATTTATACATCCTGGACTCATACGGGTGCTGTCCTCATTTATAGCCGAACTTTGGTGGATAGTTGACTCATTGGTAATCATATTATCAAAGACAGATTAGCGCTGTGTCAGAGGGACAGGCATATCTTTCAATCCTGATTAACACCAAATATAGCTTACCTTTTACCAATTATAAAAGCTTTATATTGAAAAATAATCCATGACAATGATTTCAAGTAACTCTTGATAAATGCTCTTATCCCATTGGTAGTGTGAAAATGAAGTTGAAATCAGTTGCCTGTCTGATGTCTCAGATTACATAGACTACAAATTCTTATTTACAAAAGTGAAAATCTGAACTTTCAACAGATATAAATATTATTTTATTTTTGCCTTTCTTTGTGATTTTAATTAAAGTTAAAACAAACAGGATATCACTGTAGCTCAAACGAATGTGACAAGGTTACTTTTCTTTCTGCAATCATGTCCGATAGATCTATATCTCAATACCAATCGCAAACTAAAGGTAAACAAAAATGCCTCGAACAATGCAACAATTTTTAATTTCATTTGTAATTGTATTATGGTCAACACAATAACTTGAATTATCTTTAGCACTTGTACATATTCTAATTGATCAGTTTAATAGGTCAGGTATGATCAAAATCATCCCCAATTTTCTGGTTCTTCGAACATCTTCACATCACCATCACCTCCAGCTACTGTAAAAAAAGTTATGAAAGGAAATGAATACCATGAAAATTACACTAAATTAAATGAATACTACTGTCATACAAGTGAGCGGTTTAGCTAGCTTTAAAACCAGGTTTAATACACCATTTTCCACACAAGAAAATGCACGTACCAAGTCAGTTATATGACAGTTGTTATCCATTTGTTTTATGTGTTTGAGCTTTTGATTTTGCCATTTGACTACAGTCTTTCCTTATTTATTATTCCTAGTAGTTCAGAGTTTTTGTGATTTTACGTTTTGCTGGTTAAAGGCAATATTTTCCTTCTGTAAGGTGTCATGCCTCATTTCAAATAATATGTTAGTTTGGATTGTTTTGTAATATTTAACACAACTTTTTAAAAGTTCGTTCAGTTTAGTTACTGAAAATAAAACTAGGAGACTATTGATAACTCTGAAATTACAAAAGATTATGTTTAACTTATCCTATGACAGCAAAGCTATAACATCTGTCTTAAAAGTAAGCTATATAAGTTTGCAAGAATTACATATATACAGCATTCCACATGCCCACTACAAAGTATACATAAGAGCATATATGGAAAGGTTGTCTATTGATTTTAGTGTGCAAGACAGTGTTACAGAAAGTAAAAGATTTGTCTTTTAAATTGTTACTGTGTTAGCTTGTGCACCATACAAAAAACCATGTGAACTCATTAAGTTATTGGTTTTCAATTGTGAACAACGATTAATCATAAAATAATTTAGCTAACGATATATACCTTTATTTTTATTTGTGTTGGGTTTTCCATTTTTGGCAGATTTTTTCAAAGCATCAGCATAAGAAGGGATTGCGGGAGGTATGATCTCTGATAAAGGAGGAGTGATGGATCTGGACACAAAGGGTGGAGCACTGAAAAAAAAAAAAAGGAAAAATTGAATGTTTATTACAATATATATGCTTTGTAATTGATTCCTGGAAAAAAACTCCTGTTAAGACAAAAACCAGATAACTTTACATTCTTGCACAGTAAAACATAGACCAGATAACTTTATGTCTTAGCTAGTAAAACTAGAGGCTCTAAAGAGCCTGTGTCGCTCACCTTGGTCTATGTGCATATTAAACAAAGGACACAAATGGATTCATGACAAAATTGTATTTTGGTGATGGTGATGTGTTTGAAGTTCTTACTTTATTGAACGATTTTGCTTCTTACAATTATATCTATAATGAACTTTGCCCATTAGTAACAGAGAACTATATTTGGTAAAAATTTACATAAATTTACCAAATTAATGAAAATTGTTAAAAATTGACTATAAAGGGCAATAACTCCCTAAGGGGTCATGTTGACTTATTTGTAGATCTTACTTTGCTGAACATTATTGCTGTTTACAGTTTATCGCTATCTATAATAGTATTCAAGATAACCAAAAACGGCAAAATTTCTTTAAAAATTACCAATTGGAGGGCAGCAACCCAACAACCAGTTGTCCAATTCATCTAAAAAATTCAGGGCAGATAGATATTGACTTGATTAACAATTTAACTCCTTGTCAGATTTGCTCTAAATGCTTTGGTTTCATAGTTATAAGCCAAAAACTGCATTTTACCCCTATGTTCTATTTTTATCCGTGGCGGCCATCTTGGTTGAATGGCCAGGTCATCGGACACATTTTTCAAACTAGATACCCCAAAGATGATTGTGGCCTAGTAGTTTCAGTGGAGATTTTTGTAAAAGATTACTTAGATTTATGAAAAATGGTTAAAAATTTACTATAAAGGGCAATAACTCCTAAAGGGGTCAACTGACCATTTCGGTCATGTTGACTTATTTGTAAATCTAACTTTTCTGAACATTATTGATGTTAACAGTTTATCTTTATCTATAATAATATTCAAGATAATAACCAAAAACAGCAAAATTTCCTCAAAATTACCAATTCAGGGGCAGCAACCCAACAACGGGTTGACCGATTCAACTGAAAATTTCAGGGCAGATAGATCTTGACCTGATAAACATTTTTATCCCATGTCAGATTTCCTCAAAATGCTTTGGTTTTTGAGTTATAAGCCAAAAACTGCATTTTACCCCTGTTCTATTTTTAGCCGTGGCGGCCATCTTGGTTGGTTGACCAGGTCACACCACACATTTTTTAAACTAAATACCCCAAAGATGATTGTGGCCAAGTTTGGATAAATTTGGCCCAGTAGTTTCAGAAGAGAAGATTTTTGTAAAAGATTACTTTAATTTACGAAAAATGGTTAAAAATTGACTATAAGGGCAATAACTCCTAAACGGGTCAACTGACCATTTTGGTCATGTTGACTTATTTGTTGATCTTACTTTGCTGAACATTATTGCTGTTTACAGTTTATCTCTATCTATAAAAATATTCAAGATAATAACCAACAAGAATGTGTCCAAAGTACACGGATGCCCCACTCCCACTATCATTTTCCATGTTCAATGGACCGTGAAATTGGATAAAAAAATATAATAAGGCATTAAAATTAGAAAGATAATATCATAGGGAACATGTGTACTAAGTTTTAAGTTGATTGGACTTCAACTTCATCAAAACTACCTTGACCAAAAACTTTAACCTGAAACATGCACTTTCATTTTCTATGTTCAATGGACCGTGAAATTGGGGTCAAAAGTTTAATTTGGCTTTAAAATTAGAAAGATCATATCATAAGGAGCATGTGTACTAAGTTTCAAGTTGATTGGACTTCAACTTCATCAAAAACTACCTTGACCAAAAACTTTAACCTGAAGCGGGACAGACGGACGAACGAACGAACAGACAGACAGACAGACGGACGGACGAACGGACGCACAGACCAGAAAACATAATGCCCCTCTACCATCGTAGGAGGGGCATAAAAAACAGCAAAATTTCCAATTCAGGGGCAGCAACCCAACAACCGATTGACCAATTCATCTGAAAATTTCAGGGCAGATAGATCTTGACCTGATTATCATTTTTACCCCATGTCAGATTTGCTCTAAATGCTTTGGTTTTTGAGTTATAAGCCAAAAACTGCATTTTACCCCTATGTTCGATTTTTAGCCGTTGCCGCCATCTTGGTTGGTTGACCGTGTCACGCCACACATTTTTTAAACTAGATACCCCAATGATGATTTTGGCCAAGTTTGGTTACATTTGGCCCAGTAGTTTCAAAGGAGAAGATTTTTGTAAAAGTTAACGACGACGGACGCCGGACGCCAAGTGATGAGAAAATCTCACTTGGCCCTTTGGGCCAGGTGAGCTAAAAACAGATAACTTAACAATCTCAGATAAGAAAAAGACCGAAAACTTTACAATTTTGTCTGTTGAAACGAAGACCAAACAACTTTATAGTGGCTGGCAAGACAAAGACCAGATAACTAAACAATTTTGGCTAGTAAGACAAAGACCAGAAAACTTTATAGTGACTGGTAAGACAAAGATCAGATAACTTCACAATCTTGACTGGTAACACAAAGACCAGTAACTTAACAATCTAGGCTGGTAAAACAAAGTCCAGATAACTAAACAATCTTGGCTGGTAAAACATTGACCAGATAACTTTACAATCTTGTCTGGTAAAACAAAGACAAGATAACTTAACAAGCTTGGCTTGTAAAACAAAGACCAGTTAACTTTACTGTGGCTGGTAAGACAAAGACCAGAAATATTAACAATCTTGGCTGGTAAGACAAAGACCAGATAACTTTGCAATCTTGTCTGGTAAAACAAAAACCAGATAACTTTACAATCTTATCTGGTAAAATAAAGACCAGATATATTTACAATCTTGTCTGGTAAAACAAAGACCAGATGTATTTACTATCTCACCCCTAGTTAGTCAAACACCTGATAAATTTAAGTTCTAGATTGATTAGACAAAAATATATAATTTTACATAATTGGCTGGTAGGTCAAAAACTAGAAAAATGTACATTCTTGGTTGGTAAGACAAAGACCATATAACTTTAAATTCTTCACTGATAAGACAGAGATCAAATAACCCCACATTATTGGCTGATATAAAGACAAACACCACATAACTTTACAATCTTTGCATGTCAGATCATAACTAGATAACTTTAGACAAAACCAGATATCTTATTATCCCCGGCTTAGTATATATCTAGGATTTTAATTGGTTAACGCACGTCGTTACAAAACCATAGCCCCTGGGTGTTGCTAACCCATATCCCCGGACGTTGCTTACCATTATCCCGGGGAACTTCACGCAAGTTTTCCTTAGTTCCATGATTGCTCCTTGTGAAATATTGAATTTTGTAGATTATCCATGATGTTTGTAATTAAATATTTAATTCATTAACGATTTTGTTCTATTATGCCGATCATTTACACCCATTTCATTAAATGCATCACTTGACTGACACATTTTCAAGGAATGGGACTACTGACCTAGCTATGCAAATGACCCACGTTGACGTCCAACCATCTATGACGTAACTCTCACAACATTGAGCACCAAATTTGACACAATCCAGTCTCTCTGTCACCGTATTAAAAACGTCTTATAGTTGATTACCTGTAGGGTTCTACCAAAGGTAGTACCCTACACCCCGTAAAAAATATATAAAATTTCCAAATTTCAATAAAACTTTTTTAGATAATGAAAAAAACGTTGTTTTCACGTTACACTTTGTACCCGAATTTCCATAAAACTCGTCCAATTTGGACTAAGACCGGGGATAAATTCGTTATCTACGTTCATACCCGTAGAACCCTTCGGCTACGCCTCATGGTGTACTGGGGTACTTCAGGGTGTTAAAATATCCATATCTACGGATATGAACGTAGATAACTTATAATATTCTTGACTGGTAAGACAAAGATCAGATAACTTTACATTATTGGTTTAAAAGAAAAATATCAGATAAATTTACATTATTTACTGGTGAGACAGAAACCTGAAAATTTCACATTCTTGCATGGTAAGACTTAACACCAGATAACTTTACATTATTGACAGGTAAGACAAAGACCAGATAACTTTACATTCTTGACAGGTAAGACTTAGGACCAGATAACTTTACATTATTGACAGGTAAGACTTAGGACCAGATAACTTTACATTATTGACAGGTAAGACTTAGGACCAGATAACTTTACATTATTGACAGGTAAGACTTAGGACCAGATAACTTTACATTATTGACAGGTAAGACTTAGGACCAGATAACTTTACATTATTGACAGGTAAGACTTAGGACCAGATAACTTTACATTCTTGGCTGGTATTACAAAGACCAGATAAGTTTACTTTATTGGCTGGTACGACAAAGATCAGATAACTTTAAATTCTTCACTGATAAGACAGAGATCAAATAACCCCACATTATTGGCTGATATAAAGACAAACACCACATAACTTTACAATCTTTGCATGTCAGATCATAACTAGACAACTTTAGACAAAACCAGATATCTTAATATTCTTGACTGGTAAAACAAAGACCAGATAACTTTACATTATTGACAGGTAAGACAAAGACCAGATAACTTTACATTATTGACAGGTAAGACAAAGAGCAGATAACTTTACATTATTGACAGGTAAGACTTAGGACCAGATAATTTTACATTATTGACAGGTAAGACAAAGACCAGATAACTTTACATTATTGACAGGTAAGACTTAGGACCAGATAACTTTACATTATTGACAGGTAAGACAAAGACCAGATAACTTTACATTATTGACAGGTAAGACAAAGACCAGATAACTTTACATTATTGACAGGTAAGACTTAGGACCAGATAACTTTACATTATTGACAGGTAAGACAAAGACCAGATAACTTTACATTATTGACAGGTAAGACAAAGACCAGATAACTTTACATTATTGACAGGTAAGACAAAGACCAGATAACTTTACATTATTGACAGGTAAGACAAAGACCAGATAACTTTACATTATTGACAGGTAAGACAATGACCAGATAACTTTACATTATTGACAGGTAAGACAAAGACCAGATAACTTTACATTATTGACAGGTAAGACAAAGACCAGATAACTTTACATTATTGACAGATAAGACAATGACCAGATAACTTTACATTATTGACAGGTAAGACAAAGACCAGATAACTTTACATTATTGACAGGTAAGACAAAGACTAGATAACTTTACAATCTTGGCTGGTAAGACAATGACCAGATAACTTTACATTATTGGCAGGTAAGACAATGACCAGATAACTTTACATTATTGACAGGAAAGACAAAGACCAGATAACTTTACATTATTGACAGGTAAGACAAAGACTAGATAACTTTACAATCTTGGCTGGTAAGACAATGACCAGATAACTTTACATTATTGGCAGGTAAGACAATGACCAGATAACTTTACATTATTGGCAGGTAAGACAATGACCAGATAACTTTACATTATTGGCAGGTAAGACAATGACCAGATAACTTTACATTATTGACAGGTAAGACAAAGACCAGATAACTTTACATTATTGACAGGTAAGACTAAGGACCAGATAACTTTACATTATTGACAGGTAAGACAAAGACCAGATAACTTTACATTATTGACAGGTAAGACAAAGACCAGATAACTTTACATTATTGACAGGTAAGACAAAGACCAGATAACTTTACATTATTGGCAGGTAAGACAAAGACCAGATAACTTTACATTATTGACAGGTAAGACAAAGACCAGATAACTTTACATTATTGACAGGTAAGACAAAGACCAGATAACTTTACATTATTGACAGGTAAGACTTAGGACCAGATAACTTTACATTATTGGCAGGTAAGACTTAGGACCAGATAACTTTACATTATTGGCAGGTAAGACAATGACCAGATAACTTTACATTATTGACAGGTAAGACAATGACCAGATAACTTTACATTATTGACAGGTAAGACAAAGACCAGATAACTTTACATTATTGACAGGTAAGACAAAGACCAGATAACTTTACATTATTGACAGGTAAGACTTAGGACCAGATAACTTTACATTATTGGCAGGTAAGACAATGACCAGATAACTTTACATTATCGACAGGTAAGACAATGACCAGATAACTTTACATTATTGGTAGGTAAGACACAGACCAGATAACTTTACAATCTTAGCTGGTAAGACAAAGACAAGATAACTTTACAATCTTGAATGGTAAGACAAAGACCAGATAACTTTACATTATTGACAGGTAAGACAAAGACCAGATAACTTTACATTATTGACAGGTAAGACTTAGGACCAGATAACTTTACATTATTGACAGGTAAGACAAAGACCAGATAACTTTACATTCTTGGCAGGTAAGACAATGACCAGATAACTTTACATTATTTACTGGTGAGACAATGACCAGATAACTTTACAATCTTGGCTGGTAAGACAAAGACAAGATAACTTTACAATCTTGAATGGTAAGACAAAGACCAGATAACTTTACATTATTGACAGGTAAGACAATGACCAGATAACTTTACATTATTGGCAGGTAAGACAATGACCAGATAACTTTACATTATTGACAGGTAAGACAAAGACCAGATAACTTTACATTATTGACAGGTAAGACAAAGACCAGATAACTTTACATTATTGACAGGTAAGACAATGACCAGATAACTTTACATTATTGACAGGTAAGACAAAGACCAGATAACTTTACATTATTGACAGGTAAGACAAAGACCAGATAACTTTACATTATTGACAGGTAAGACAATGACCAGATAACTTTACATTATTGACAGGTAAGACAAAGACCAGATAACTTTACATTATTGACAGGTAAGACAATGACCAGATAACTTTACATTATTGGCAGGTAAGACAATGACCAGATAACTTTACATTATTGGCAGGTAAGACAATGACCAGATAACTTTACATTATTGGCAGGTAAGACAATGACCAGATAACTTTACATTATTGGCAGGTAAGACAATGACCAGATAACTTTACATTATTGGCAGGTAAGACAATGACCAGATAACTTTACATTATTGGCAGGTAAGACAATGACCAGATAACTTTACATTATTGACAGGTAAGACAAAGACCAGATAACTTTACATTATTGACAGGTAAGACAAAGACCAGATAACTTTACAATCTTGAATGGTAAGACAAAGACCAGATAACTTTACATTATTGGCAGGTAAGACAAAGACCAGATAACTTTACATTATTGGCAGGTAAGACAAAGACCAGATAACTTTACATTATTGGCAGGTAAGACTTAGGACCAGACAAAAGTACAATCTCGGGCTGATAAGACAAAGATCAGACAACTTTACAATCTTGAATGGTAAGACAAATACCAGATAACTTTACATTATTGACAGGTAAGACAAAGACCAGATAACTTTACATTATTGACAGGTAAGACTTAGGACCAGATAGCTTTACATTATTGACAGGTAAGACAAAGAGCAGATAACTTTACATTATTGACAGGTAAGACTTAGGACCAGATAACTTTACATTATTGACAGGTAAGACAAAGACCAGATAACTTTACATTATTGACAGGTAAGACTTAGGACCAGATAACTTTACATTATTGACAGGTAAGACAAAGACCAGATAACTTTATATTATTGACAGGTAAGACAATGACCAGATAACTTTACATTATTGACAGGTAAGACAAAGACCAGATAACTTTACATTATTGACAGGTAAGACAAAGACCAGATAACTTTACATTATTGACAGGTAAGACAAAGACCAGATAACTTTACATTATTGACAGGTAAGACAATGACCAGATAACTTTACATTATTGGCAGGTAAGACACAGACCAGATAACTTTACATTATTGGCAGGTAAGACAAAGACCAGATAACTTTACATTATTGGCAGGTAAGACAAAGACCAGATAACTTTACATTATTGGCAGGTAAAACTTAGGACCAGACAAAATTACAATCTCGGGCTGATAAGACAAAGATCAGATAACTTTACAATCTTGAATGGTAAGAATAAGACCAGATAACTTTACAATCTTGAATGGTAAGAATAAGACCAGATAACTTTACAATCTTGAATGGTAAGAATAAGACCAGATAACTTTACAATCTTGAATGGTAAGAATAAGACCAGATAACTTTACAATCTTGAATGGTAAGAATAAGACCAGATAACTTTACATTCTTGGCTGGTAAGACAAAGACCAGATAACTTTACATTCTTGACTGGTAAGGATAAGACCAGATAACTTTACATTCTTGGCTGGTAAGATAAAGACCAGATAACTTTACATTATTGGCTAGTACGACAAAGACATAACTTTGCATTATTGGCTGGTAAGACAAATATCAGATAACTTCGACTTCCCATTCTTGGTTTTATAAGACAAATGTAAGATAACTTTCCATTCTTGGTTGATAAGACAAATGTCAGATAACTTTGCATTCTTTGCTGGTAAGACAAAGACTATATAACTTTCCATTCTTGGCTGGTAAGACAAAGACCAGATAACTTAACATTCTTGGCTGGTAAAATAAAGACCAGATAACTTTCCATTCTTGGCTGATAAGACAAATGTCAGATAACTTTACATTCTTTGCTGATAAGACAAAGACTATATAACTTTCAATTCTTGGCTGGTAAAATAAAGACCAGATAACTTAACATTCTTGGCTGGTAAAATAAAGACCAGATAACTTAACATTCTTGGCTGGTAAGACAAAGACCAGATAACTTAACATTTTTGGCGGTAAGACAAAGACCAGATAAATTTACATTCTTGGCTGGTAAAACAAAGACCAGATAACTTAACATTCTTGGCTGGTAAGACAAAGACCAAATAACTTTACATTCTTGGCTGGTAAAATAAAGACCAGATAACTTAACATTCTTGGCTGGTAAAATAAAGACCAGATAACTTAACATTCTTGGCTGGAAAGACAAAGACCAGATAAATTTATATTCTTGGCTGGTAAAATTAAAGAACCTTAGTGAGCACGCTCACATACCCCACGTCCCCACATTGTCATTGGAGAAATTAAATAAGTATAAGAAAAAAAAATTGTATAATAAAACTAGAGGCTCTAAAGAGCCTGTGTCGCTCACCTTGGTCTATGTGAGTATTAAACAATGGACACAGATGGATTCATGACAAAATTGTGTTTTGGTGATGGTGATGTGTTTGTAGATCTTACTTTACTAAACATTCTTGCTGCTTACAATTATCTCTATTTATAACAGTACTTTCTGTGGAAAATGTTATTGAAAATCTTCAAATTTTAAGAAAATTGTTAAAAATTGACTATGAAGGGTCATAACTCCTTAGGGGGTCAATTGACTATTTTGGTCATACTGACTTATTTTTAGTTCTTACTTTGCTGTACATTATTGCTGTTTACAGTTTATCTCTATCTATAATAATATTCAAGATAATAACAAAAAAAACAGTAAAATTTCCTCAAAATTACCAATTCAGGGGCAGCAACCTAACAACCGATTCATCTGAAAATTCCAGGGCAGATAGATCGTGACCTGATCAACAATTTTACTTCCTGTCAGATTTGCTCTTAATGCTTTGGTTTTTGAGTTATAAGCCAAAAACTCCATTTTACCCCATGTTCTATTTTTAGCTATGGCGGCCATCTTGGTTTGTTGGCCGAGTTACCAGACATATTTTTTTAACTATATACCCCAATGATGATTATGGCTAAGTTTGGTTAAATTTGGCCCAGTAGTTTCAGAGGAGAAGATTTTTCTAAAAGATTACTAAGATTTACGAAAAATGGTTAAAAATTGACTATAAAGGGCAATTACTCCTAAAGTGGTCAACTGACCATTTTGGTCATGTTGACTTATTTGTTGATCTTACTTTGCTGAACATTATTGCTGTTTACAGTTTATCTCTATCTATAATAACATTCTAGATAATAACCAAAAACAGCAAAATTTCCTTAAAATTACCATTTCAGGAGCAGCAACCCAACAACGGAATGTCCGATTCATCTGAAAATTTCAGGGCAGATATATCTTGACCTGATGAACAATTTTACCCCCATGTCAGATTTGCTCTAAATGCTTTGGTTTTTGAGTTATAAGCCAAAAACTGCATTTTACCCCTATGTTCTATTTTTAGCCTTGGCGGCCATCTTAGTTGGTTGGGCGGGTCAGTGGACACACTTTTAAACTAGATACCCCAATGATGATTATGGCCAAGTTTGGTTAAATTTGGCCCAGTAGTTTCAGAGGAGAAGATTTTTCTAAAAGATTACTAAGATTTACGAAAAATGGTTAAAAATTGACTATAAAGGGCAATAACTCCTAAAGTGGTCAACTGACCATTTTGGTCATATTGACTTATTTGTAGATCTTACTTTGGTGAACAGTATTGCTGTTTACAGTTTATTTCTATCTATAATAATATTCAAGATAATAACCAAAAACAGCAAAATTTCCTTAAAATTACCATTTCAGGGGCAGCAACCCAACAACGGAATGTCCGATTCATCTGAAAATTTCACGGCAGATAGATCTTGACCTGATGAACAATTTTACCCCCATGTCAGATTTGCTCTAAATGCTTTGGTTTTTGAGTTATAAGCCAAAAACTGCATTTTACCCCTATGTTCTATTTTTAGCCATGGCGGCCATCTTGGTTGGTTGGGCGGTTCACCGGACACATTTTTTAAACTAGATACCCCAATGATGATTATGGCCAAGTTTGGTTAAATTTGGCCCAGTAGTTTCAGAGGAGAAGATTTTTCTAAAAGATTACTAAGATTTACGAAAAATGGTTAAAAATTGACTATAAAGGGCAATAACTTCTAAAGTGGTCAACTGACCATTTTGGTCATGATGACTTATTTGTAGATCTTACTTTGCTGAACATTATTGCTGTTTACAGTTTATCTCTATCTATAATAATATTCAAGATAATAACCAAAAACAGCAAAATTTCCTTAAAATTACCATTTCAGGGGCAGCAACCCAACAACGAAATGTCCGATTCATCTGAAAATTTCAGGGCGGACAGATCTTGACCCGATGAACAATATTACCCCGTCAGATTTGCTCTAAATGCTTTGGTTTTTGAGTTATAAGCCAAAAACTGCATTTTACCCCTATGTTCTATTTTTAGCCATGGCGGCCATCTTGGTTGGTTGGCCGGGTCACCGGACACATTTTTTAAACTAAATACCCCAATGATGATTGTGGCCAAGTTTGGTTAAATTTGGCCCAGTAGTTTCAGAGGAGAAGATTTTTCTAAAAGATTACTAAGATTTACGAAAAATGGTTGAAAATTGACTATAAAGGGCAATAACTCCTAAAGTGGTCAACTGACCATTTTGGTCATGTTGACTTATTTGTAGATCTTACTTTGCTGAACATTATTGCTGTTTACAGTTTATCTCTATCTATAATAATATTCAAGATAATAACCAAAAACAGCAAAATTTCCTTAAAATTACCATTTCAGGGGCAGCAACCCAACAACGAAATGTCCGATTCATCTGAAAATTTCAGGGCAGACAGATCTTGACCCGATGAACAATATTACCCCATGTCAGATTTGCTCTAAATGCTTTGGTTTTTGAGTTATAAGCCAAAAACTGCATTTTACCCCTATGTTCTATTTTTAGCCATGGCGGCCATCTTGGTTGGTTGGCCGGGTCACCGGACACATTTTTTAAACTAGATACCCCAATGATGATTGTGGCCAAGTTTGGTCAAATTTGGCCCAGTAGTTTCAGAGGAGAAGATTTTTGTAAAAGTTAACGACACCAGACGACGGACGACAGACGACGGACGACGGACGCCGGACGCCAAGTGCTGAGAAAAGCTCACTTGGCCCTTTGGGCCAGGTGAGCTAAAAATACTGAATAATAATTTCCTGTCAATATACACATCTACATAGTATGTCCTTATTATCTACAAAATTTCATGAAATTCTGTTGTGTGTTTTCAGAGGAGTTGAGATGACAAACTGTTGCAGAAGTACATTGAAGCAAATAAGTTCAAAGGGGCATAACTCCTAGAAAAAAAATTGAATCGTAATTTCCTGTTGATATGCACATCTACGTAGTATGACCTTATTATCTACAAAGTTTCATGAAATTCTGTTGTGTGGTTTCAGAGGAGTTGAGATGACAAACTGTTAAAGAAGTACCTTAAAGCAAATAAGTTCAAAGAGGTGTAACTCCAAGAAAAAAAATTGAATCGCAATTTCCCGTCGATATGCACAACTACATAGTATGTCCTTATTATCTGAAAAGGTTTCGTGAAATTCTGCTGTGTGGTTTGAGAGGAGTTGCAATGACAAACTGTTGCAGTAGTACATTAAAGTAAATAAGTTCAAAGGGGCGTAACTCCTAGAAAAAAAATTGAATCGCAATTTCCTGTCGATATGCACAACTACATAGTATGTCCTTATTATCTGAAAAGGTTTCGTGAAATTCTGTTGTGTGGTTTGAGAGGAGTTGCGATGACAAGAAACAGGACTGACGGACTGACGGACGGACTGACGGACGGACGGGTCAAAAACATTATACCCTCCGCAACTTCGTTGCGTGGGGTATAATAAAGACCAGATAACTTAACATTCTTGGCTGGTAAGACAAAGACCAGATAACTTTACATTCTTGGCTGGTAAGACAAAGACCAGATAACTTTACATTATTGACAGATAAGACAAAGACCAGATAACTTTACATTATTGACAGGTAAGACTTAGGACCAGATAATTTTACATTATTGACAGGTAAGACAATGACCAGATAACTTTACATTATTGACAGGTAAGACTTAGGACC
Organism: Mytilus edulis; assembly: GCF_963676685.1. Classification (NCBI taxonomy): domain Eukaryota; kingdom Metazoa; phylum Mollusca; class Bivalvia; order Mytilida; family Mytilidae; genus Mytilus; species Mytilus edulis. The sequence goes on from NC_092352.1 coordinate 18,707,401, forward strand.
AGATAACTTTACATTATTGACAGGTAAGACTTAGGACCAGATAACTTTACATTATTGACAGGTAAGACAAAGACCAAATAACTTTATATTATTGGCAGGTAAGACAAAGACCAGATAACTTTACATTATTGACAGGTAAGACAAAGACCAGATAACTTTACATTATTGACAGGTAAGACAAAGACCAAATAACTTTACATTATTGGCAGGTAAGACAAAGACCAGATAACTTTACATTATTGACAGGTAAGACAATGACCAGATAACTTTACATTATTGACAGGTAAGACAAAGACCAGATAACTTTACATTATTGACAGGTAAGACAATGACCAGATAACTTTACATTATTGACAGGTAAGACAAAGACCAGATAACTTTACATTCTTGGCTGGTAAGACAAAGACCAAATAACTTTACATTATTGACAGGTAAGACAAAGACCAGATAACTTTACATTATTGACAGGTAAGACAAAGACCAGATAACTTTACATTATTGACAGGTAAGACAAAGACCAGATAACTTTACATTATTGGCTGGTAAGACAAAGACCAAATAACTTTACATTATTGACAGGTAAGACTTAGGACCAGATAACTTTACATTATTGACAGGTAAGACAAAGACCAGATAACTTTACATTATTGACAGGTAAGACAAAGACCAAATAACTTTACATTATTGACAGGTAAGACAAAGACCAGATAACTTTACATTCTTGACAGGTAAGACAAAGACCAGATAACTTTACATCCTTGACAGGTAAGACAAAGACCAGATAACTTTACATTATTGACAGGTAAGACAAAGACCAAATAACTTTACATTCTTGACAGGTAAGACAAAGACCAGATAACTTTACATTCTTGGCTAGTAAGACAAAGACCAAATAACTTTACATTCTTGACAGGTAAGACAAAGACCAGATAACTTTACATTATTGACAGGTAAGACTTAGGACCAGATAACTTTACATTATTGACAGGTAAGACAATGACCAGATAACTTTACATTATTGACAGGTAAGACTTAGGACCAGATAACTTTACATTATTGACAGGTAAGACTTAGGACCAGATAACTTTACATTATTGACAGGTAAGACAAAGACCAAATAACTTTACATTATTGGCAGGTAAGACAAAGACCAGATAACTTTACATTATTGACAGGTAAGACAAAGACCAGATAACTTTACATTATTGACAGGTAAGACAAAGACCAAATAACTTTACATTATTGGCAGGTAAGACAAAGACCAGATAACTTTACATTATTGACAGGTAAGACAATGACCAGATAACTTTACATTATTGACAGGTAAGACAAAGACCAGATAACTTTACATTATTGACAGGTAAGACAATGACCAGATAACTTTACATTATTGACAGGTAAGACTTAGGACCAGATAACTTTACATTCTTGGCTGGTAAGACAAAGACCAAATAACTTTACATTATTGACAGGTAAGACAAAGACCAAATAACTTTACATTATTGACAGGTAAGACAAAGACCAGATAACTTTACATTATTGACAGGTAAGACTTAGGACCAGATAACTTTACATTATTGACAGGTAAGACTTAGGACCAGATAACTTTACATTATTGACAGGTAAGAGAAAGACCAGATAACTTTACATTATTGACAGGTAAGACCAAGACCAGATAACTTTACATTATTGACAGGTAAGACTTAGGACCAGATAACTTTACATTATTGACAGGTAAGACAAAGACCAGAAAACTTTACATTATTGACAGGTAAGACAAAGACCAGATAACTTTACATTATTGACAGGTAAGACAAAGACCAGATAACTTTACATTATTGACAGGTAAGACTTAGGACCAGATAACTTTACATTATTGACAGGTAAGACTTAGGACCAGATAACTTTACATTATTGACAAGTAAGACAAAGACCAGAAAACTTTACATTATTGACAGGTAAGACAAAGACCAGATAACTTTACATTATTGACAGGTAAGACAAAGACCAGATAACTTTACATTATTGACAGGTAAGACTTAGGACCAGATAACTTTACATTATTGACAGGTAAGAGAAAGACCAGATAACTTTACATTATTGACAGGTAAGACAAAGACCAGATAACTTTACATTATTGACAGGTAAGACTTAGGACCAGATAACTTTACATTATTGACAGGTAAAACAAAGACCAGAAAACTTTACATTATTGACAGGTAAGACAAAGACCAGATAACTTTACATTATTGACAGGTAAGACAAAGACCAGATAACTTTACATTATTGACAGGTAAGACTTAGGACCAGATAACTTTACATTATTGACAGGTAAGAGAAAGACCAGATAACTTTACATTATTGACAGGTAAGACAAAGACCAGATAACTTTACATTCTTGACAGGTAAGACAAAGACCAGATAACTTTACATTCTTGACAGGTAAGACAAAGACCAGATAACTTTACATTATTGACAGGTAAGACAAAGACCAGATAACTTTACATTCTTGACAGGTAAGACAAAGACCAGATAACTTTACATTATTGACAGGTAAGACAAAGACCAGATAACTTTACATTCTTGCATGGTAAGACAAAGACCAGATAACTTTACATTCTTGACAGGTAAGACAAAGACCAGATAACTTTACATTCTTGCATGGTAAGACAAAGACCAGATAACTTTACATTATTGACAGGTAAGACAAAGACCAGATAACTTTACATTATTGACAGGTAAGACAAAGACCAGATAACTTTACATTCTTGCATGGTAAGACAAAGACCAGATAACTTTACATTCTTGACAGGTAAGACAAAGACCAGAAAACTTTACATTCTTGCATGGTAAGACAAAGACCAGATAAATTTACATTATTGACAGGTAAGACAAAGACCAGATAACTTTACATTATTGACAGGTAAGACAAAGACCAGATAACTTTACATTATTGACAGGTAAGACAAAGACCAGATAACTTAACATTATTGACAGGTAAGACAAAGACCAGATAACTTTACATTATTGACAGGTAAGACTTAGGACCAGATAACTTTACATTATTGACAGGTAAGACAAAGACCAGATAACTTTACATTATTGACAGGTAAGACAAAGACCAGATAACTTTACATTCTTGCATGGTAAGACAAAGACCAGATAACTTTACATTATTGACAGGTAAGACAAAGACCAGATAACTTTACATTCTTGCATGGTAAGACAAAGACCAGATAACTTTACATTATTGACAGGTAAGACAAAGACCAGATAACTTTACATTATTGACAGGTAAGACAAAGACCAGATAACTTTACATTATTGACAGGTAAGACAAAGACCAGATAACTTTACATTCTTGGCTGGTAAGACAAAGACCAGATAACTTTACATTATTGACAGGTAAGACAAAGACCAGATAACTTTACATTCTTGGCTGGTAAGACAAAGACCAGATAACTTTACATTATTGACAGGTAAGACAAAGACCAGATAACTTTACATTCTTGCATGGTAAGACAAAGACCAGATAACTTTACATTATTGACAGGTAAGACAAAGACCAGATAACTTTACATTAATGACAGGTAAGACAAAGACCAGATAACTTTACATTCTTGCATGGTAAGACAAAGACCAGATAACTTAACATTCTTGCATGGTAAGACAAAGACCAGATAACTTTACATTATTGACAGGTAAGACAAAGACCAGATAACTTTACATTCTTGGCTGGTAAGACAAAGACCAGATAACTTTACATTATTGACAGGTAAGACAAAGACCAGATAATTTTACATTCTTGCATGGTAAGACAAAGACCAGATAACTTTACATTCTTGACTGGTAAGAAAAGACAAGATAACTTTACATTGTTGGCTGGTAAGACAACGATCAGATTACTTAACATTCTTGGCTGATAGGACAACGATCAGATAACTTAACATTCTTGGCTGGTAAAATAAAGACCAGATAACTTAACATTCTTGGCTGGTAAGACAAAGACCAGATAACTTTACAGTCTTGGCTGGTAAAATAAAGACCAGATAACTTAACATTCTTGGCTGGTAAAAAAAGACCAGATAATTTTACATTCTTGGCTGGTAAAATAAAGATCAGATAAATTAACAATCTTTGCTGGTAAGACAAAGACCAGATAGCTTTACAGTCTTGGCTGGTAAAATAAAGACCAGATAACTTAACATTCTTGGCTGGTAAGACAAAGACCAGATAACTTTACATTCTTGACTGGTAAGAAAAGACAAGATAACTTTACATTCTTGGCTGGTAAGACAACGATCAGATTACTTAACATTCTTGGCTGATAGGACAACGATCAGATAACTTAACATTCTTGGCTGGTAAAATGAAGACCAGATAACTTAACATTCTTGGCTGGTAAGACAAAGACCAGATAATTTTACAGTCTTGGCTGGTAAAATAAAGACCAGATAACTTAACATTCTTGGCTGGTAAGACAAAGACCAGATAATTTTACATTCTTGGCTGGTAAAATAAAGATCAGATAACTTAACAATCTTTGCTGGTTAGACAAAGACTATAAAACTTTCATCTTGGCTTGTAAAACAAAAACCAAAAATCTTTACTTTTGAATTAATAAAAAAAATATTTGGTTAGGTCTGTTACCAAGTTTCCAAAAGTGCAAACAGATAAAAGGAAAATGCATGATAAAAATATGTCATTTAAAATGTACTTTTAAATACATGTAACAGCATTATAAACAATTAACATTTAGAGTATTAAAGTGCAGATGATGTGAAAAAACAAGTCAAAATGTATAAATAAATACTCGTACTGAAAAGACCGACAACAGGAAAAGCGTAATTGCTCCTTGTATATTTATAGTACAACTGACGTAATTTTAACAAATAAGCTGCAGGAAATAAGTCAACATATTTAATATTTTAATAAGATTTATTTTTAACACTGTCCAAGATTTTAATTTGTAAACTTAAGGATTTGGATCTGTATTTTCAAATTTTGATGGTAACATTTTGAATGTAAGTCTTAAACAGACTACATCACTTAAGATTTTTTTTTCTGTTGCAAATATTTTAAATGACTTGTTTTGAACATGAACAGATATAAAATAATATAGGTATCTATCCATTAATAAAGGCAACAGTAGTATACCCTGTTCAAAATTCATAAATCGATAGAGTAAAAACAAGTTCGGGTTTCAAACTAAAACTGAGGGAAACGTATCAAATATAAGAGAACTACGACACAACACCGAAATGTAACACACACAGAAACGAACTATAATGTAACAATGGCCATTTTCCTGACTTGGTACAGGGCATTTTATGAAAAAATGGTGGGTTGAACCTGGTTTTGTGGCATGCCAAACCTCCTGCTTAAATGGCAGTGTTAATTATAACATTAAAATGACAACATTACACGACAGGGTTACAATAAACAGATAAATGGAAGAAAATATAGGACAGAGAAACAAACGAATAATATCCATCAAAAGGTAACAGGTTAAAAAGTATTTTTATACGCCAGACAGAACTATGCTCAGATGTAAAAAGTTTGAAAGCCATAACAACTACAAAGTTGAAGATCGCTGAGAACTAAAAGTTCCAAACAGTTGTGAGGCCAGGGTTATCCGCCTGGGACAAAAACATCATTATTATCAAGAATAATGCGCCTCTGGTGTATTAAATTACAAGCCTGGCACATAGATTTTTCATTATAACTGAGAACCTCTGTTTTGTGCTCATTAAATAAGTGTTGTGTTAAGCATTTTCACAACATTTTGAGAATCATTCCTATTCTTAATATCATTGTGAAATTTAGAAATACTTTGAAGAACAATCTTCTTTTTCATGCGCCCTATAAATTAAAGTGTTTTACATTGTTATGTAGAAAGATGCATCTTTGCAGAAGGATGTGTAAAATGTTGGAGGAATCCCTGGGGGAAAAACCCACCTTATTTCTGTGCAGTTGCAGCCTGCTTCGAAATTTTAAGATTGCTATTATTTATCTGTTCATCCTATTTCTTTTCAATATGCTTCCTTTGACATATGTGTTTATTGACCTCTGGGCAACTCCTTGCTTGTTACCCTTTCATTATCATAGAAGAAGGACATTTTGTGTACTAACACATTTTTTTTTCATTCTGTTTTTTCCTTAAATGACTGTCCTGTAACTTATATATTTGATTGCTTTGTTTGATTCCCTTCATTATAAAAGAAGAAAAATGGTGTGCATAATAGTTATTGAAAACTGGTTATTATAGTGATATATGGACTGCCCAAAGTACAGTGGCATTGACTAAAAATAGCAATAATGACTGAGCCGTATGGTGGTCCATGTATCACAATAATGACCAGTTCTTCAATAACTATTATGTTTATTTCATGGCGAAACCATGTCTCAAAATTCTCATAAACTCAAATTGTTCAAAACAAACTCAGTTATTGTGCAACTCCTTGTTTGAACATATTATCATGGACAAAGAAAAAAACATTCTGATGTAATGCTTTCAGTATATAAGATATTTCTAATAAATCTTTCATTTACTCTAAATATTGAAAAAAAACAATCACATTGTTCCTGAAAAAAATGATAAACATTTGAATGGTGTCAAATAAAATCAATAAAATTCATTTTGAGATGTCTATCATAATTATTTTTTTTAGAAGATTCCATTGTGAAACAAATACAAAATTTTACAAATGTGTGGCAATAAAGTAATAATTAAGCAAATGTGTACCTTAGCTGTAGGTGATTGTGCAATAATATATCAGTTTAATTGCACATACTACAATTACCAGTTAAATATTAGACATCTTAACAGTGACATATATTGATTTTGCATTTAGATTTGTTCAGCAAATTGATGTACTTTAAAACTATCATATAACACAGACTATGGTTAAAACCTATTTACATGAAACTTTGTGTAAAACTATCTAAAGTTGATTTTTCAGCAATGATAAAAATATTTTTTTAGATGGGCATTTCAAGATATCATTTTCTTTTTAGTTCGGCATGAGTTAATATCTTTGGTGCACATGTACCCCATGTCTGGAAGTATAAACTTTAAAGTTAACATGAATAACAAAATTTTCAGGACTTTGAAGTATGATTTTAGATTTTTAAACATTGGGAATGAATTTTCAGTAATTTTTTCAAAATTACATATAAACTTCTAGAATTGTCTTTGAATGGATTTCCTTTTCCTACTTTCATTATCAGGGTTTCCGCTGGCGGTCGCCATTTTCGCAATTTGCGAAAAAATAATAATTGTGGCGATAAAAATTCGTCATTTGCGAAAGAATTTGGCGAAGGAAATATATAAACCGATTTATTTTCATCCATCTTGTTTATTTACTTTTTTTCGAGTTTCTCAGACTTTACCCGATCAGACAATACTCGGAATTCATCTTGACCTCACTAAGATTTAGACAGAAAATCAATAATCAGCTGATTGCATTTTATAGCTATCGACAACAAAGGACTAATTAATAAAGGTGTTGATTGAATTGTTTCACAAAATGATATGGTCAAATGGCTTCCGCTATAAATGTCACATACAGAATTTATTTACATCTTTGCGATGCACGTGTTTGAAATAAAAACTTTTGACATCTCTCCCTTTAAAGTTAGTTTTGAAAAGAAAGCTGTTGTTGTGACGAAAATTGTTCAAAAGCAAGAAAAATTTCCGATTTAAAACTTTAATTCTTTTATCCTTTGACTTTAATAAAGTCGTTTGAGTGACACATGCACGTGTTTCAAGCATAGTTGTACGTCTCAACTTTTTCATTTACGATGGTCAAGAAAAGAAAATTGTCGTTATGAAAAAATCTATCCAAAAAGGCTGGGAACAACCCCTCGAATGAGAGTAACCCTTCAATTTAATGACTACACATGAAATGAGGGATCAATTTCATGAGATAAAAGCTTTTGTTTTGTTGTAAAAATTACTTTTTAGTACAAAAGGGCACAACAGGAAAAATATATTTATGTTACTTGGCGAAAAAAATAATAAAGTGGCGAAAAATATATTGTTTTGGCGAAAGAGGTGGCGAAAAAAATAATTGACCCAGGGGAAACCCTGCTTTCATACATATGTTGGATAGAAAAGTTTGCCTCATTCTTAATAAGCTCTATCAATTAATTAGGCCATCAAAACTATTTCAACTTCAGAGTGAAAGGAGGAGAATGTATTGACATTTAAATTTTTAAAGTCTAATGCTGACATAAATCCTCATTTGCATTGATCTATGTAGCTATTTGACTGTGGGGGGAAAAAGTGTGCAAGTTCATCTCAATTGCAAAATTAATCACATTCTTCAAAAGTTATGGTCACATAGTTCTTATTATGTTGAAAGGTTGAATCTTTACATACATTAATATGCATGAAATGTAGATCAGACAATCAGGAAGCTTATATACTCCACTAGATGCATCTTTCAGCCAAAATATGATTGCTAGTCACTAGGTTTTCAATAAAATACTGTGCTAGGTGCAGCTTGATATAATTTTGATCATGAACAGTTGGAGCAATAAAAATGAAAATGGGGAATATGTCAAAGAGACAACAACCTAACCAAAGAGAAGATAACAGCTGAAAGCCACCAATAGGTCTTCAATGCATCGAGAAAATCCAGAACTCAGAGGTGGGCCTCAGCTGGCCCATAAATAAAAAAAGTGTACTAGTTCAGTAACTAGAGGCTCTCAAGAGCCTGTGTCGCTCACCTTGGTCTATGTGCATATTATCAATGGACACAGATAAATTCATGACAAAATGGTGTTTTTGTGATGGTGATGTGTTTGTAGATCTTTCTTTACTGAACATTCTTGTTGCTACAAATATTTCTCTCTATAATGAACTTGGCCCAGTAGTTACAGTGGAAAATATTTCCTAAAAACATGACGAAAAAGTTGTTAACAATTGACTATAAAGGGCAGTAACTCCTTAAGGGGTCAATTGAAAATTTTGGTCATGTTGACTTATTTGTAGATCTTATTTTGCTGAACATTATTGCTGTTTACAGTTTATCTCTATCTATAATAATATTCAAGATAATAACCAAAATCTGCAAAATTTCCTTAAAATTACTAATTCGGGGGCAGCAACCCAACAACAGGTTGTCTGATTTGTCTGAAAATTTCAGGGCAGATAGATCTTGACCTGATAAACAATTTTACCCAGTCAGATTTGCTCTAAATGCTTTGGTGTCAGAGATATAACCCAAAATCTACATTTCCCCTCTATGTTCTATTTTTAGCCATGGCAGCCATCTTGGTTGGTTGGACGGGTCACGCCACACAATTTTTAAACTAAATACCCCAATAATGATTGTGGCCAAATTTGGTTAAATTTGGCCCAGGAGTTTCAGAGGAGAAGATTTTTGTAAAAGATTACAAAAATTTACGAAAAATTGGTCAAAATTGACTATAAAGGGCAATAACTCCTTAAGGGGTCAACTGATAATTTTGGTCATGTTGACTTATTTGTAGATCTTACTTTGCTGAACATTATTGCTGTTTACAGTTTATCTCTTTCTATAATAATATTCAAGATAATAACCAAAATCTGCAAAATTTCCTTCAAATTACTTATTTCGGGGCAGCAACCCAATAACCGGTTGTCCTATTCATTTGAAAGTTTCAGGGCTGATAGATTTTCACTTGATGAACAATTTTACCCCATGTCAGATTTGCTCTAAATGCTTTGGTTTCAGAGTTATAAGCCAAAATCTACATTTCACCCCTATGTTCTATTTTTAGCCATGGCGGCCATCTTGGTTGGTTGACCAGGTCATGCCACACATTTTTTAAACTAGATGCCCCAAAGATGATCAGTGGCGGATTTACCGGGGGGGCACAGGGGGCATGTGCCCCCCCAGTTCAGGTCACCAAAAAAATAATTTCTAACATAATTTTATTGCTACTGAATCTTCTTATCTAAAGAGCGGAAATGAATCACAGCTTGATTTGACTTCTTAAACTGGCCGTTAATTAATGCCAGCGTCCACATGCGTGATTTATGACAACTTATCGATGGGTGTGTAAATATTGACACCTTTGTGTGTTTTTAATGTCTCTTTGCAAGCTTAAATTATGGAGATACATTTACATGTTGATTGGAATAGTACGAATTTTTATTGGTTTATAATACAATACAGATTAAGATCGATTACCAGGTGAAACTTCTGATCTGTGTTTTTAAAGAATAGGTACAAATTATATGTTTAATGTCGATTATGTTGGTATACATCTATATTTAGGTACTTAGTTTCTCTCCATTCCAAAATACAGTACTCACAATACCATTTTATTTAAAATTTATGTTTTTTCTCTCTTCAAAACTGACTTTTTGTGAATTTATTCAGCGACAAATCAAAACATTTATTTTTTGATACCATACACGTTTGTTTTTTAAATGGAATATCCTATTTCCTTCCCTCTTATGTTCAAGGGAAATCGACAATTTGTCCCCCTCCCCCCCCCCCCCTTTTTTCACCGGTCTAGGAAAAACATGATGAATTGACATTTTCTTATAAAAAAATCATTAATAAAATGCTAAATTATTTTCCTAAGATCTATTTTGTAACTGAATCTGGGACTTAATCATTTCTTTGAATGCCCGAGCATACAGTTATATTTGTTTATTTTTCTTGTTTCAATTGCCATGTACATGTATGAGGCTAAAAAAAAGGTCACCATTTGTAAGGATATGAAGGTGTTTTACAGATATTAGAATAATGTACAAAAAAGTCAGTCTGGAGAACAAGACCACAAAAATATAGAGGTGATGAAGAAAATATTGATTGATTGTATGTTGTTTAACGTCCAGTGGCAAATATTTGATGCATGTTGAGGACAAATATAATAAAGATCAATTGGCAGGAAAAGAAAGTATAAAGTGAAATAGTAAAAAAACAAAGATCTAAAAATATAGAGATATAGAAACGATGATCTGAACCCCCCCCCCCGTTAGAAAAAAAACAACAACCAAAAAACAAAACACTCACACTCGCATATACCGTATATACATCTCTAAAAAATCTAAAATTTTGGTTTCATGGTGCCCCCCCAGACATCAAGGTTCTGGATCCGCCCCTGATGATTGTGGCCAAGTTTAGATTAATTTGGCCATGTAGTTTCAGAGGAGAAGATTTTTGTAATAGATTACTAAGATTTACGAAAAATGGTTAAAAATTGACTATAAAGGGCAATAACTCCTAAAGGGGTCAATTGACCATTTAGGTCATGTTGACTTATTTGTAAATCTTACTTTGCTGAACATTATTGTTGTTTACAGTTTATCTTTATCTATAACAATATTCAAGATAATAACCAAAAACAACAAAATTTCCTTAAAATTACATATTCAAGGGCAGCAACCCAACAACTGGTTGTCTGATTCATCTGAAAATTTCAGGGCAGATAGATCTTGACCTGATAAACAATATTACATCATGTCAGATTTGCTCTAAATGCTTTGGTTTTTGAGTTATAAGCCAAAAACTGCATTTTACCCCTATGTTCTATTTTTAGCCATGGCGGCCATCTTGGTTGGTTGGCGGGGTCACGCCACACATTTTTTAAACTAGATACCCCAATGATGATTGTGGCCAAGTTTGGTTTAATTTGGCCCAGTAGTTTCAGAGGAGAAGATTTTTGTAAAAGTTAACGGCGACGGACGACGCCGGACGCCGGACGCCGGACGCAAAGTGATGGGAAAAGCTCACTTGGCCCTTCGGGCCAGGTGAGCTAAAAATGGATGTCATACTAAACTTCAAAACATGTAAATGAACTTAAATTGAAAAAATATACAAGACTAACAAAAGCCTGAGGCTGATGACTTGGGCGCTACATTCAAATCTGATACAGCTCTAAATTCAGATTGTGATTAATTATCTGACACAGCATAGAAATGGTACAATTTCATAGAGATCTATAAACTTATACCTAAATTATTGTCAAAGAAACCAAATGTCTTTGGACAACAACGTCACACAGTCATATGACCGCAAAATATTAAGTTCATTAAGCTGAACATGATCTTTGAACAAAGCAGAATTATATTAAGGTAAAGTATAAACAAGAATTAATTTGATTAGAACGAACATATTGCAATAACACAAAAAATAAAGTCACACCTGACATCTCTTTTGACTAGGTAAACTGTAAATATATTTCTTTGATCTTATTCAAAAGAGTATTTTCATACCATTAAAAATCTTTTTAAGTCTTAAAGTTATTCAACTAATCATTAAAATTAACATATTCCTATTAAAAAGAAAACCATAAAATGTCTGAAATTAGACAACTTTTTTTTCTAAATGTAGAAAATAGTAACATTTGATTGCACTTTTCAAAGGTAATCTGTTGATTGTTACATAATTTTCTCATATTGTATCAGTTTAAAACTAGTGTCACCGTGAGGAAGAAAATATCTATCTTAGGACTGGGTGTGTATGCACATTTATATCTACAGATGCATTGTTCACTTGGCTAAAACTGAATATAGTTAATGTTATCACAAAATTGTATAGTCACAAGTAATATCTTGATACCCATACAAAATCTCTATAAGAATTGAGGATAGAAATAGACATAACAAAATGTCATACTAGTAACAAATTTTCTTTTTATTTAATATAAGAAACTGTATATAAATTTTGAAAAATCTACATTATGCTTCCTTAAGACAAGGAAAAGTTGAACAAAATTTATCACTTTATCTTTTTCTATTCTGCACTTTATAGGAAAATGTCAGGGGTAAAATTTTAAGACCTCCTATCATGTAAACAACATTTTAAACTATCTCTAATGACTTTCAAAGCTCATTAAGCATGTAGAGTTAAGATTTGGTCTTCATGTTGCATGTTTAAAATGATATCAAATTGTTACTTTTAAATCAGTCTGTCAACTTAATGACATACTCCAAAAGGACAGTAAAACCTCTTATTACAAAACTTCTTTGTACTATTAAATGTAGAGCAAGTTACATATGTTATCTCATCAAATTCAAAGAAATGACATTTTTATAGCAAGAGAGGGATAAAAATAACTACTTATTATGGAAACAGATATCAGATGCATTATCAAGGATACTTCATTGTGTTAAGTCCTTTTAATTTTAGAACATCAACCTATTCCTACTTACTGAGACCTTGAACCAAAAAAGCAATGAGGATCTTCCTCTTTAAAAGAGAAATAACCAACCTAAGTGCATGTGATAAGAAATAACAATGTTGATAGAAAATATAATTGGAAATCCCACTTATCTAAATATCTGGGGTCAAGTTATGGCTACCATGTCCTTGACCTTTGATCAAGTGACATTGAAAAAAGAAACCACTCATCTGCTTAAATGAAAATGACTTAAAGACTAGAGAAGAGAGTTATAAGAATGATTGATGGATGAATGGATGAATAAAAAACTGTATGCTACGTTTTAGCAAGGGGTATACAAACAACTTTTCATGAATTTCTCACTAAGGGTTTCTTTAATCTGCAGAATTCTTGACTTTTAACTAAGTGACAACAAAATCCACAGTGGTTTCATTTTCTCCAGAGGAAAGTTTTTTTTAGATCATTTATTTTTCTAAGAGTATAAAATGCTCTGCAGGGCGCAGCTTGATACAACTGCAGAGGTCAAATCCTGATCAGTTGGGACAAGTATGGACACAACATTCAAGCTTGATACAGCTCTGAATTTAGATTGTGATATAATGTTTGAAACAGAATAGGTTTCTGACACAAAATGAATGTGGTCTAAGAATTCAAACATTTTAAATTGGACATTTACCTATTATGGTTCAATATCCAAAATCTAAATACATGGTTAGATTCAGCGCATTTTGGTATGGAACCTTGTGGTACAATTTCAGAACGATCCATACACTTACACACAAGTTATTGTCTGGAAACTATTAAATGCTATTTTGAACCCCTTTTTTGGCCCTTAATTCCTTAACTATAACCCCAAAAATCAATCCCAATTTTCCTTTTGTGGTTTCAAACTTTGTGTTTAAATTTCATAGATATCCATTCACTTAAACTAAAGTTATTGTCCAGAAACTAAGTGTCTTCGGACCTCACGGATGAAGATGAGATATCAATATATGACCGCAAAAATAAAAAACTGACATAATGTATAATTTCTGTCTAAAGACTTGGGGAATGAACCAGTTTAAATTTTTTTTACTCAAACTCTCAACTGTGAGAATACAGGATTTTTTTCATAATGAAACATTTCACACATCACTTAAACTTCTTAACTAAATTTCACATGCCCCTATTAATTTCTCTAGTCATAAGCAACATTTCTGAGGCTTAATTTAAATAAATGTAGAAGATTTTGCAAATTCATGCTCTATAACATTGTCTAGTAATACACCTAACTACATTCCTTTTAAACTGAGCTTATCATGAACTTGAATTGTAGATGCTGATAGTGCTACCAAAAGAAATGTGATTTTGTCTACTCTTTTGTGGCTAACATGATTTGCCCCCCCCCCCCCCCCCCCAAAAAAAACCCAACAAAAAAACCAGCAAAACAAACCAAACAAAAAACAACAAAAGTACACAAAAATTAAACAATCAGCTTTTCTATAACTATTACTATTTACTTCATCACTCTATTGCCAGCAAAATGAATGAAAAACTTTTTTTTTAATAATATCAAAACTCTGTCAATTCACCATTTTTAACTGAAAAAAGTAGAGTTAAGATCTAAAAATGATAAACAAATGATACAAGGTCACACAAAATAAGGTAACTATGACAGCTGCACATTTAAATAAAATTCAATGTGTACCTGTATTCTTGGTTTTTTTTGTGTTTTTTTTATCAGTAATTATTTACTTGAAGCATGAACTTATGGAGTGTTACAGTTTAATTAAATATAGCCAAACAGAATGTAAAACTGTCTTCCAATGGTTTCAAAACTCTGACATACTTAAGTTCTGAAAAATTAGTTAATATATAATCATATGCATGTTTTTTGGTAAATCAAAGCAATTTCAATGCACATTACACTTTAAAAAAAAAAGAAAAAATAAGTAGGCCATTTTTTTGGGCCTTTAAACTCATCATTTATATTTGAATATGTGCTTCTGATCATGTTGATGTGTTATAAAACTGTTAAAGGTGATGCCATAACATTTTTGTAATTTTGCGTAAAAACTCAGTTTTCAAATCATAAGGAAAGTGCAACTGACATTTCTGCACTAAAGTTATTTGATTTTTTTGGCACTTAATGATTAGGTTTTTGCCTGCACTTAAGAGTGCTTAAACTTTATTATTATATTCATATATGAAAACAAATTACATAATTTTGAAAGAGGAAGTTGTATCGAAATCTGAGGAAACAAAGAAACTTTTCTCATATTTTCACACCTATTTGTTTGTACATGCGACAAAGATATATTTCTGGTTGACTAGTTTGTCCATTCATATAATTCAGGAAGCACGTTTGTCTGTGTTATGGAATTCACATTTCATAATTTTTTTCAATAAGATTTCTGAAGCTGCAACTTTGCAATACCAGATCGTATAAAACAGGAAAAGTTTGAAAGAAAATTCCCTTTTTTTCCTTTTTGAAAATTTTGACTTCATTCAATAATTTTTCCATCCTTGTTTAAATTGTTATCCTATATTGAACTGAGTGAACTTGATGGTCTTTACCTAGAACAAGTCAAACAAATAGTTTACAAATTTGTTTTATGTACGTTATGGTTAATTAAACATATAAATACATGTACTATGCAATAGCATATTGTAGAATATAAAACATACAATAATTATATAGAAGGAACAGAATATATATATTTTTTACAATTATAAAAGGTATGTTCCCTATTGGAATTTTGAAAACAAGAAAATATATAAGCATACTAAAATCTAAGCAAGGAATTAAGCATAAGTAAATAATAAATTGCTATATTATAACTCAAGAACACTCAAATTTACCTTTCACTAGAACTTTCTCTGAAATTAGATTTATACAATACATGTATGAGTGAAAAACCATGAACATATCTTATACATATATATTTGCCTTCCTCACTGAGGACAGGTTCCTTTTAAGTTGTAACTTCTCAAATTTTATCATATAGTTTTTGTACTTAGTCAAGAATATGTCATTCTCTAGCTGTAGTTTATGTTTTTTTTCTGAAGGACTGAAGTTCTTAGCTGATGACATTGGATAAATCTTGAGAGATTAAAACATCCAGTTATAAATAAAGAACTAATTCCAAACTTAAAGCTGATCTGTTTTGAATAAATGAAAAACTGATCGTGCATAAAATGTACTAATTTAGTTCTTATGATAGTGATTTAAGCAACTGTTAATACATTGTGTACCAGAAAGTGATCAGAAATTACAGAAGTCTTGGAGCTGTTTCTTTATACATTCACAATTTACTTATTTGTATATTGTTTATTACACTCAAATCTTTCTTCATCACCCCATAAAACCAAAATATTTAAATATTTAAGCCTTCAAAATAATCACAGAGACTTTCTCAAACAGCTCTTACTTAATATGTCCAGTGTAATTTCTGGGTAAGCAAAAAGTCAAAATGTGCAATCATTTGGGAATAAAAATGTTGATATTCAATCCTAAAGATGTACGTGTCATCTTCATCCAGTTCAAATATAAACCAGATGCTCCTCAGAGTGCAGCTTTATACGACTGCAGAGGTCGAACCCTGAACAGTTGGGGCAAGTATGGACACAACATTTAAGCTTGATACAGCTCTGAATTTGGATTGTGATTAAATAGTTGACACAACATAGGTTTCTGACACAGAATGAATGTGGTCTAAGAACTTAAGACTTAAAAACTTAAAAATTTTAAATTGGACATTTACCTATTATGGTCCAATATCCAAAATCTAAATACATGGGTTAGATTCAGCCCTTTAGACCTCAATGTGGACCAATTTGATAACCGGGCCCAAATATTAAAAATCTAAATACATGGTTAAATTCAGCATATTGAAGAACCCCATATATTCAATTTTTGTTGAAATCAAACAAAGTTTAATTTTGGACCCCCATTTGGACCAACTTGAAAACTGGGCCCATAATCAAAAATCTAAGTACATATAAAAAAGAAGATGTGGTATGATTGCCAATGAGACAACTGTCCACAAGAGACCAAAATGACACAGACATTAACAACTATAGGTCACCGTACGGCCTTCAACAATGAGCAAAGCCCATACCGCATAGTCAGCTATAAAAGGCCCCGATAAGACAATGTAAAACAATTCAAACAAGAAAACTAACGGCCTTATTTATATAAAAAAATGAACGAAAAACAAATATGTAACACATAAACAAACGACAACCACTGAATTACAGGCTCCTGACTTGGGACAGGCACATACTTAAATAGTGTGGCGGGGTTAAACATGTCAGCAGGATCCCCATCCTCCCCCTAACCTGGGACAGTGGTATAACAGTACAACATAAGAAAGAATGTTTAGATTTTAATGCTGAGTTCACACCTAATTCGAATTCGATTCGCATTAACTAATTCCAATTAGTTTAATTCACATTCCAAACGTTTTACGTCCTAATGTTAATTTGAATTCGAATTTCAATGCACATCAAATTTGCTTTACTGTCCAAACGACTTTTAATTCGTATTAACAAAAAAGTATTTCTAATTCGATTTAGCCAATTCGAATCAATTCCAATTAAAAAAGAAGAGTGTTTGAAGGCAGTTAACAAATTCGATTCGAATTCAATTCGAATTAAATGTCCGTGTGAATGAGGCATTAGATTCAGCATATCAAAGAATCCCAAGAAATCAATTTTTGGTAAAATCAAACTTAGTTTAATTTTGGACCCTTTGGACCTTAATGTAGACCAATTTGAAAACAGGACCAAAAATTAAGAATCTAAATACACGGTTAGATTTGGCATATCAAAGAACCCCAATAATTCATTTTTTGTTGAAATCAAACAAAGTTTAATTTTGGCCCCTTTTGGCCCCCAATTCCTAAACTGTTGGGACCAAAACTCCCAAAATCAATCCCAACCTTCCTTTTGTGGTCATAAACCTTATAAAAAATTTCATAGATTTCTGTTTACTTATACTAAAGTTATTGTGCGAAAACTAAGAAAAATGCTTATTTGGGCACTTTTTGGCCCCGAATTCGTAAACTGTTGGGACCAAAACTCCCAAAATCAATCCTAACCTTCCTTTTATGGTCATAAACCTTGTGTTTAAATTTCATAGATTTCTATTTTCGTATACTAAAGTTATAGTGCGAAAAACAAATGTCTTCGGACGACGACGCCAACGTCATACCAATATACCATCAAAAAACATTTCAATTTTTGCGGTCGTATAAAAACTAGAATGTATATGCTGAATTGTTTTATCTACACTTCAAATCATTATTGAATTTACATTGCATATACAAATATAACAGAAACTAAACATTCTCGATGATCCATGAAAATAAGGTCAGATAAACTCTAACAGATGAACATGTACACCTTACAATCATTCAATACAACTATTCCTATCATATCACTAAAATAGATCCCAAAATCTTTGTCCAAAGAACCATGAAAATGAGGTCAAGGTGAGAGGAACACTCTGTCTGACAGACAATTTCACTTATACAATCATTCACTACAAATATTTCTTTCATATCACTAGAACAGATCATAAAATCATTGCCCAAAGAACCCTGAAAATGAGGTCAAGGTGAGAGGAACCCTCTGTCTGACAGACAATTTCACTTAAACAATCAATCAAAACAACAAATAGGTTAAGCTATTATGGATAGTATCTGAAAAAAGTATCTAATGAACACCTTGGTTTTATATACCCAATAAAGTTAACATATTACTAAAATAACATGTTAACTAACTTTACAGTAGTTGACAATGAAAATGAGGTCCCAGAAAACAGAATGTAACTTCAGAACATAAGGATCTGAATACAATGAATAAAGCATGCAGTTCTTCTTCCTTCTGAAATAAAAAGCTTTATATAAAGAGCTAACACCACTTCCACCATGCAGGATTATTGCAGGACTAATATTTCCAAATCTCACATTCTTTTTCATTCATTGCAGATAAGACAGTATTTCCTGCATTATGTATTACTAAATTCAGTACACCATTCTTTCTCAATCACTGGCGGAATAAATTGATGATCTTAATATTTATTTTAAATTCATGTTTCAACAGTTGAATAGAAACTGATCACAATTGGATAAATAACTTACTCAACATTAAGTGATTTTTGTTTCTTGGATGGAGGTAGACAATCTGGAGCTGACATTGGTCTTTTTCTAACATTGGTAGTAATCACTGTTTTGTGATCATTGTAGCCTCTGATTTGGTATACTGTATTGTCTTTACACAGTGCTTTCATCACTGAAAAATGTATTTAAATTTTCAAGAAAATAAATGAATGCATTTCTATTTTAATAAATTATTTTTCTGTTTCTACATATTCAAAACAAAGAGCAAATATTATTTTTCAAGGTTAAACATCATGATTAGACATGAACCAATTCCAATCTCCCAGATATTTCAAAAAGAACTATTTTAATTAAATTGATTATAATTAATATAAGACTGAATATGCAAGTCCTTAGATATTTGCAGTTTTGTTGTTGACAAATGGTAAATGGGTGTTTTACTCTTGAATTATGAGAACCAGAATCGTTTTAATATGTTCAACTAATATAAACCAATGTCATATAGATTAGAGAAGATAACTACAGATTAATATTTTTAGAATGCACAATGTTCTTCTTCCAAAACATATTAAATATAGACAAATTCAGACATTGATAATCATTCTCATTGCAAATATATGAAAGAAATTTGTTACCAAAATCACATGTACTGTTAGACTGAATATGCAAGTCCTTAGATATTTGCATTTTTGTTGTTGACAAAATGGCATTTATTCTTTCGTAACTATTAACACATCAGCAACCTATTTTTGAATCTGACTTTAAGTCCTTAAAGTTTTTTTAACCATGATATGCAATAAAAATTTTTAGTTCTTTTTGAAATATCTTGGAGATTGGATTTTCCTTTCCAACAAATATTCTTCATATACATAATAAACTCTCAAATATGTTTCTAAATGTAAATAACGACAAATCTGCTTTCCTCATATCTCATTATTCTTTTAAAACTAATGTTCTGTAAAAGTTTTTTTTTCTTTACTTCAGCCCTTTTAAAGTCCTGATATTACAACTGCCTATAAATTGTCCAAAACTTACCATTTTTAGCTTCTTCTTTTCTGTATAATGAAACATATGCTGATGTGTCATTTAACCAAGAGATTTGGATATTACCTGAAAGACACAATCAAAGTATATTTTGAAAAAAAACAGCAATTGCCTAAACCAGATTACTGAAGGTCAAATACATTTATAGGATTATCTATTTCAGAAAAACCCTGAGGATGATAGTGCACCCAGGTCTAAAAAAGGCGTAAACATAATTATCTATGATATGACATTGACTGACAATTAACAATGACTGAAGGTCAAATCTCTCTTTGGAAATGAGAAATGACAATGTTAATACAACTGCATACCAAAATATCATTCTTTTACCATTAGTGGTTCATCTTAAACTTAACTAATTATAAACATTTACATGAGGCCTGGAACTGCATTCCATTTATCGTTGACCTGTTAATTGTAATTTCCCTTAAACTGACCTCATCACAAACGTATGCATTGTGGACCCTGCCACCAGAAACAGCTTGCATAAGTCTCACTTATTCAACATGATTCAGGCAAGAAAAAAACACAGACAGTAATTAAATTACTTTTAATGTCACCTTATTTCAATTCATGATCATGAACCACAAAAAAAGAATAAGATGACAGAGATACTACTTACCAAATGGAGAAAACAGCTGATTAAGATCTTCATTTTTCCATTCCTTAGGAAAACTGACATTAAATACATGCTCTCGTTTAAGTTTTACTGAAAAATAAATTTATGTACAGTATAATAGTAGAAAGGAATGCTACCCAAATTCATACTTGGTCTGAGCTTTGTGGTTATAAGCATTGTGTATAAGTTTCATAACATTTGATTGATGCTAACTTAGTTAAAAAATGAAAATACAAAATTTGCCAAGTTTTCAATTTGTAAAGGGGCATACATCTAGAATGGTAAAAGTAACGCCACCAAAATTCAAACTTGATCTGTGTTTTGTGGTTATTAGCATTGAGTATAACATTTGGGGGAGGCAAACCAAAGAATTAATTACAGACGTACAGAAGGATGATGATAAAATTAATGCCCATTCCCCTATGGTGGGGACATATTCACCTGATATTCAAGGGTTTCAGTTGTAAGATATCACTGTGTTTGCAATATGAATTAATTTTTTTTATTACAAATAGATTGTATATTGCATGCCATTTTTTAGGCTAGTTTAAAATTTGACTGAGAAAAGGGAAACAATTCTAGGAACAGCTGTAGGCATAAAATCCAAAACCAATATGTTAATAAGGGAAAAGACATCCATACCAATTGACCAATAATCCTGTCTAATATGACAGCTTTTAGATTCACATTTAAGTTGTGTTTACTCATTATTGAAATGTCAGCCCACTCATTCTGTGACTTATGGCTATGTTTATGATTATTGTTATTTAACAATACTTACAGTCAGGACCCATAAGGTCAATATATGGAGCGTCAGACATTCTCATTAAAAACAATCTGTAAGCAAATAATAAATAAGTATGTGTTATATGATATTTTCGAAAAATTCAAAGTTTTGTAATAGGAAATTTATAAAAATGACCATTTAATTGATATTTATGTCAACACCGACGTGCATACTACTGGGCTGGTGATACCCTCAGGGAGGAATCACCCACAAGCAGTGGCATTGACTCAGTGGTGTAAATAGTTATCAAAGGTACCAGGATAGTAATTTAATAAAACTCATAACATTCCATAAACTTGATTGTTCTTGAGTCAGATTTATTACATTAATTTTCAAATTACACTTTAGTTCTATTTAAGGATGTACTTAGGTGATCTAAGGTAAAATTAAATAAATCAAGAATTCAAAATTGATACTTTAAGCTGGAAGAGTATAAGTTAAGGATCAAAATAAGCTAACAATATTGATAGGTCATTGAGCTCCTTTTTCTAGATATTTGATTTATAAAATATGGCTGGAAAAGGCTGACTCTGACTTTTACCTTATATTTGCATTGGTATTATTTGGGTCTCATACTTGGTACATCCTTAATACAAAAATTTAAATACATACATGAGTATCAAATTTGGTAAATATATTTGCGTACAATTAATATTACTGTGTGTATAGATATTTTACTACTTACTTATTTACATATGGATCTAACAATGATGAAGTTGGAGAAACTCTACCAGATGTATCTTTCTGTAGAGTACCTGAAAATATAAAAATGAAGTGTAGGCAAGTGTGGAATTGTTTAAAAACCAAAGGAGGTAAAGAGAACAGCACTTGTCGAGCTATGTCAACCCTTTAAAAAAATCAAATTTGTTTAATTTTTGCAAATATAATCAAACTTTGAAGACTAGAAATATAAAGAAACATCACCATTAATTATGCAAATGTAATTTTTTTAGTACACCTTCTGATATTTTGAAGTGAACCATATTTTGATTCTAATCTTGTTATTTATGTTAGTCGTACAAAAAAGAATAAAATCATTTTACTTAAAATCAAAGAACACTGTTTCATTTTTCCATCACTTTAAATGATCATGGAAAAGGTAAAGAACAAAATTTGTATATACTATTCTAATTATACATTCAAAATAAAATATTTCTAGAATTGTCAGTCTCTTTCACATTCTTGAATTTCAATTGCCACTTGTTAGGATTTCCTCTTGCATCAGTGTTGTCTTATCTTTCATTATGTAAATTGAACAGTTGACTCACAGGAAATATGACTTTGTATATACAGAGTTATGTTTTGATTTAATGCATTAATTTTTGTTTTAGTTTCCTTTGTCCCTAATTTTTTTAAAAGGTGAAAAATTTATCGCTAAAATGTATGAAAGTGTAAGCAATAACATTCAATGAAATCTGTATTTAAGAAAAATGGTATTTCTTTCAGACTAATAAATATTCTGAGCTTTCAAAGACTGAATACTTTGAACATATTTATCTTCTAAGTTTGCATTTTAAGAACACTTCATCACTAAAAATCTAGAATATTTTCGGAGTTTTCCATATCTTGATTTCTTTGTTTGGGTTTTCTGTTGACAAACTCCTTGTCAAGATATTGACTAATTTCTGATTATTTTTCCATCTCAGTTGTACTCCAAAGTGGAACAAGGAATATTTTTAATGAAAACCTTTTTAGACAGATGTACTCATAAACAACAGGAGGGATTTAGGAAAAGAACATAAACAAGTCAGAATGTTTATTTTCAAAGCAACCTCTGAAGAAACCACAGATGGCATTTCAAAGAGAAAATTAATAGGAACAGATGGCAAGCTATGGTCATAAAAATAATTTAGTAAAAATGTCCTTACCCAGATAGTTAGTCATACTTATATAGCACAGTCCTGTAAGATAAGCATCAAAACCTGCCTCATGATGTTGGTCTGGTGTGTTATAGCTTCCAAAACCCTCAGCTAAATCTGAAATATTTCATAAAATAAATATAAATTAGCAATACAGAAAAATTCAAAGCTTCAAGATAATTACATATTTCTTTAAATGAACCATTATTGTTGTTGATGTTTTTTATAAGTCTTCCTTTCAAAATAAATGGGGAAGGTGTCCATAGGACACAGATAATGCCCCCGATTACATATCATATAGAATTATAAAGGGACATCACTAAAGAGCAGTACAAGTGATGCTACCCAAATTTGTACTTGATCTGGGTTTTGTGCAATAAGTATTGTGTACAAGTTTCATAACGTTTGGGTGAGGCAAACTTAAGTAACAGAAGGGAAATGAAAGATGCAGCAATTTTTCCATTTGTAAACCAGCACAACTCTGGAACAATTAAAGTGACACTACCAAATTTCAAACTTGACCTGTATTTTGTGATAATTACCATTGCATATAAGTTTCATAACATTCATTTGAGGCAAACTCAAAGTAAGAGAACAAAAACAAACTTCTGGTAAGACGGACTAAAAAACGTACATACAGACGCACCAGGATAAAACAATAATGCAACCTCCACTACGACATATAAAAAGATCTTTTTGGGACATCAAGATTGGACCTTTATTTCTATGAAAATTCAGTTATACAAATATAGGGACTTGGGAATTGATTATTTATTTTGATATTCAGGATTCAGCAGTTATTTTTTCCAGGAATTTGGGTGCTCACCTCTATAAATACCACCCCTAAGATTCAATTATTAAGATATTCATGCGAATTTCATGGTCAACAATGATTATTTACGTACCAACCTCAGGCTTACAAAATGGAGGAAATTCTAAAAACTTCTGCAAATCACCTAATGCAGTACTTGGAATTTTTTCCTGAAACACAATTTAAAGGTTAAAATTATCATCATGAAATGTTTATTCAAAACTAGTGACGTAAGTCTGACAAGAATTTATGATAGATTTTAAAAGAAAACAACCACATATATGAAATCACTTATTCCTATTTACCAACAATATCAATAAATTGATCTGACAAATATCTAGAATAGCTAGACGTTCATTTAAAGAATTGAAACCAGAGCGGTGTAATAATTTGTTAATTACTTTGATAATTTAGACCATAGAATTTCTATAGAAATCCAACTTTTCCTTAAAACTCTGTCTTATGTATAAGTTGCTTTCAAATAAGATATACTCAAAGTTTGTGAGATTTAAAATATGGCTCTAAAGTTAATGTAATCCATTAGTTCATGACAAATGATTTGTTTTACACATACTTCAAAGAGAATTAGTAACACCATAAATAGATCTGCCTGTTTAAACAGTTGGTATACACAATTTTGTTTAACTTTGAATTCTCTACTGTATATTTACTAACCTTACTCCCCATCAGTTTTTGAATTCTCTACTGTATATTTACTAACCTTAAAGGGGTTCATGCTCCCCATCAGTTTCGTATCAACGATTCTATATAAAAAGAAACAATATAAATAATTTGTAGGCACAGAATCTCTCTTAACACAAATAAGCATATAAAATTCATTTTCATTCATCCTTTTTTCCTGTTTTTTTTAAAAGCCACAACTGATTTTCAATTCCTCTTTTTTTAAATATTTAATTCAGCAATTTCAGCTTTTAAAGATAATAAAATCATATATTGAAATAAGCTTTTTGTTATTAATATTCTTCACAATCTTTATCCCTCTAAATAACAATTGACTAAATAAAGTATGAACTATACTAGATTATCGTGATTGTAGCTATAGCTACCACAGAGGTCCCACTTGTGTAAACAAGTCATACGTGATAGGTTGTTAGATTTCAATATAGCTTAAATCAATGGAGGGCAGAGAATTCTAATGCACCACAAAAACCTAAACCGAAGGCTTTTATCTCTAAAACAATTTTTGTACATATGTACAGCAATGCCGAAGATGAACTAGGGTTTTGTTCATCATTTTTTATGATTGGTTTTCTTCCTTGTATCCAAATATATTATGACTTTTTTCTATGCATTCAAAAACTCCAGTTTAATTTAACTCAAACATATATTGTTTCTTTTTTTCCTGTGAATTGTGTTCCTAGGGATTTTGTGACTTTTTCTCTGGTGTCTTTTTTTCCCCTGTGACTTTTTTCCCCGTTTACCTTTCAGTAGCTGTAGCCAAAATTCAAGCAAACTTACGTTAACCAAAAATGTGGTTTAAAAGCAGAAACAACTTTTTCTACAGTTGAACAATTTTTTACCTTGACCTTGACTAAGTTTTTTTTCTTCTTGTTTGAGACATAATTTCTTAAAAATTTTACATTTAATGTGCATACATATATTCAATGCCATTTTAGTCAAGTTTGCAGAGAAAGAATGAATCCATTGCTGCTTGAGAATTTTTCTCAAAAGCATATTGTTAGAACTTTACTGTATCTTTTTTTAAATTTATTTTTGTACAAATTAAACAAAAGATATTTTAAATTAAAATATAAATATGGCTCTATTATTCATTATACAAACCTAGGGAAAGCACAGTGGGTCATTGCTTTAAAATCATCATAACTCTAAAACAACAAAATAATAAAATACAAATGTATAATAATTTTAAATGAGAGATATACCAATCAAAATTTCAGAAGTAAACAGTAACAATGTTATTTATTATCTGTATCTTCCTGGATAAATTATGTAAGAAAACAAGAATGTGTCCAATGTACAAATGCCACACCTACACTATCATTTTCTATGTTCAATGGATTGTGAAATTGGGTAAAAAAAATTCTTGTCATTTGAAAGATCATATCATAAGGAATATGTGTACTAAGTTTCAAGTTGATTGGTCTTCAACTTCATCAAAAACTACCTTGATCAAAAACTTTAACATGAATCAGAACAGACGGACGAACAGACAAACGAAAAAACGAACTGACAAACGAAATAACGAACTGACAAACCCAGAATGAACAGATGCACAGACCAAAAAATATAATGACCCTAAGTGGGGCATAAAAGTGGACTATTAACAAATGGCATGAAAATGGACTATTAACAAATGTGTCATTTTCATTCAATCTTTTCCTAATACTGGACTCTATCAAATTTCGAAATTCCATGTTATATTTTTCTGACAAACATCAATACTTATTGTCCAATACTGATATCATGAGCTGAAAAGAAATGAAATGAAAGGTGAACAATAAAATCATGATTATGATTCATAATATATGTGGAGAGGGTATATGAATTCAAGTATCTCATCAACTTAAAAACCTAAAGTCCCCTTCGACTTCGTCGGTAGGGGACTAAAAAGATAAAGCGTGTATAGTTTTTTTAATTTTAGTATGTCTATATGTAAAGTATGGCATCCATTTTCACTGAACTAGTACACATTTTAGTTTAGAGGCCAGGTGAAGCATGCCTATGGACGCAGGATTTTCTTGCTGTGTTGAAGACCCATAGGTGGCCTTTAGCTGTTTTCTGCTCTCTAGTTGGGTTGCTGTCTCTTTGACACATTCCCCATTTTTATTCTCAATTTAATTTATAAATCTAAATTCTTAAATTTTAAGGCCCTTAAATATAAAACAATTTGTTTTTCAAATAATTACTTTTTCTTATCAATTTTAGGTAAAAATCAGTCTGACTGATTATTAGTACACTCCTAGACTTTATATGATAAACTTACATCTGGTAATGGGTAATAAAATTGATGTAATATATGGATGATATCTAACAACATATTATGTCCAAGTAACAGCTTGCCCTGTAATAAATAATGTCATAAACTGAAACACATTTTAAAATAAATAACAAAATAAAATCAATTTACATTTTCAGCCAATTACATTGCATTTACATTCCCGAGTCTCTAACTTTTATTCATGTAAGAGTTTATACAACTTTGACATATTCCTCAACTAATTATGTCCAGGGTATTTTTTACATTAACATTTTTGTGAAATGCATTAATAACATTGTCTTCTTTCTATTCAAAAAATAATTCTTTTCCTCTCTCTGTCTCAAAAACAAGGACTCTGGGTGCAGGAGTTTCTCACTGCATTGAAGACCCATTGGTGGCCTTCATCTGTTGTCTTCTCTATTGTAGGGGTGTTGTCTCTTTGACACATTCCCCATTTCCATTCTCAATTTTACCCTAAGTAAGATTTTTAACATGCTAATTAATTCTCAAAGTAATATTTCACAGGAAAACATGTCACACTAATTAGACACATTATTCTTGCTGACTATAAATTGGACTAAATATATTTGATAGTAGACTTACACTTTGAGAAATCATTTTTATAACTTGTGTAAATCCTACAGCATCATCGATTTCAGCCTGTAAAAATAAGAATATTCAAAGTTATTGCTTATATCACTTTGGTTTTTTTACACTCCTTGACAAACAATTTTCCATAGCAATTTTGATAGCTACATGTAGATTATTAAACATCTCCTATGTTGTCAGTTGAACAACATTTTGGAATTTTGCAGACTTTTGTTAAATTAACAGTCTCCAGATATATTTTGAATGTTAAAATGACTAAAACCTCAATGAACATACAGGTTTTACAACATGACCCACACATTTAATAATGGGGGCATAAATATAGCACCCTGTAGAAATTTTAAAATGACACTTTTAACAGATATATAGTAATGATGTCATGTTTTTCTTACTATTTCTTTAGCTTGTTTCTCTTTTTCTTTCTTCTTTAATTCATCTTCACTCTTAACTCTTGTTACTACAATAAATCTTTCCTTTTTCTCCCCTGTTTTTGTTTCCAAGTGAACACCTGAAAATCTGAAACAACATGAAACATTTAAAAATATGAAAACATAAAAATTCATCAAATTGGCTTTTTTTTTATAGAAATTATTAAGAAACTAAGGTTGAAACTCCCTTAGGCAAAGATGAAATTGGCTCTTCCCTTTTCATCCATTTTGATCATAAGCTTCTCTTGTATTCAAATAGTCCTACATTCTTGGTGTTTAAACTTTTGGGTTTAAACACTTAAGCTAAGTAAAGGTAACACAAAAAGTATTTAAGTACAGTAAAACCTGTATAAACCGGCCGGCTACGGGACTATAAAAAAGGGCCGGTTTGGACAGTGAGCCGGTTTATTCAGGTTTCCGTTTTGACCAGAAGTTAATGACTTGTGACGTCCGACATTTTGTATGTAAAAGTTCTCTCTGTTTGTAAATTATATCTGATTTAAATTAAAGTACTTTCACTTCGTTTTTCATTGTTTGCATTTGCATCATAATGCTCGAGTTGTTTGGATTATAGGACGAAAGTTTCGATTTACTCCCATGATCAATAATTTGAAATGTTTGAATGGCCGATTAAAAAGCCAGAATATTTTCAAACGTAAATTCATCACTTTCGAAACGTTGTCGTACACTGTACAATATTCATTGATTGTTGTCATCCGGGTGTTTTTCATTATCAAGGTCGTTTGTTTAGGGGTTCACAACAGGGAACCCACGATTTCGAAATTACGATGTGAATTTCTTACTCCGCGATTTAAATTTGTTTATCCAAGTTAAAACGTAAGTTCAATCCAAGATATATTCGGTGTGTCTTTTTGTTTAATTGACACGTTTATAATATTTTAATAAATAATACAGCTCACTACTGTACGATTGTAGGTTCACAGTTTGACACCTGACTAATTGATTATCACGAAAAGCCATATTGTATAAACAAATATGTTTTTATTGCATATCGATCATTGAAATTAATTAGACAAACCGGTTTTGACAGGTAATAATTAATGTATTTAAGAGTATTGAGACTTCATAATTAGACCGGAATTCGGAATACACAGGGTCCAGTTTACAAAGGGTATTTTAACAAAGATTTTGAATGGAAAAATATGGGACTTTCATTTTCGGCCGGAATGGACAGGAAACCGGTTTATTCAGGGTCCGGTTTAATCAGGTTTGACTGTATATTTAAAAGTGTTATTTCTGTTGTCATGTTCTTTCTTGCAGTCTGTTTCTTCACTGAGATTTAAAACACTTTTAAGCCATGTAATATGAAAGTGATATTTACTTTTGTCTAATAGTTTGGTATAGTAACTTTCTCTGAAAACCATTACTGGGTGGTAAATTCAATGTGGCTTTTGCTGGATCATCCATAAATTTCTGTATGAACTCACTGGAACAAAAGAAAAATAATTCATTCATGATAAATTATATCATTATTACATCATAGTGTTCAAAAGAGAATTTCAAAACATTAACAGCCATAGACATAAGGCAGCTAAACAAGTGAACTACAGAATAAATTCTGAAAGCCTTTTCAGTTCATGGCACTATCATTAAATAGTCAATCAACTCCAGAAATGTCATAGTGATTATTTACTAAACAATGGTTAGCAGTCAGGCTATCATTTTGAAAACAGTATTACCATCAATAGTAAATTTGTTTGTATATGTCCCATATATCATGGAAAAGCTGTGTAAAGTTTGCAATTATGTATGAGATGTTTTTCTAATTTGTTCATAAAAATTCTGAAAATTTTAACATGACTTGATGGTTCTCTATTAGGAAATATATATTAATTTTCGAATCAAAGATACATTGTGGCTTACTTTAAAACACCATTATCCGAAACACTGTGAATCTTATAACAAATAAATCCATGCATGGCAATAAAAAAAAATATTGATAATCTATTAAAACTGTGAAGAAATAAGGGTCCCTCTGCTTTTTTAATACTGAAAATATGACTGCCAATAACAATACACATCGTTGAAAAGGAATTTCCCTATTATTTTTGTTTTTAGCACTGTCAAACCATTTAAATTTTTTATAAACAGTGTGCACAATAATCGAAACAATATATTTGTTTGCAGATAACAATGCTTTACATATAAAACCAACCAATTCTGGCTAATGAATGCTTTCTGTTCATCTGGTATATGTATAGGACCTTTAGTTACTCCAGCCTGTTCATCTGTACCGGGAGTAGTGAAGGCTGGAGATGAAAACAATGAAACCTCTCCATGTTTCTGTCCTAGAACCTCTCTTAATTTTCCCTCCTGTTCTGGTGTCAGATATGATATACCTAGGACAAATACGACAAATATATTACATTTATCCTTAGCTTTCTCATCTACAAGAAATAGAGATCAATTTAAAAAATACTTCACATTCATTTATGTTCTTGAGTACCAATTTTAAGTGGATTGAGGAATAAACTTTTATCACAGAAATATGTCTCGGTTTTTTTTTAATTTCGATAATGCAAATGTTGAAATTGAAATAGCAACACTTTAAGATGCAAGTTTTGCAAAGTCAATGAACCATGACTGAAGGTACATGGCTAAAAAATCTCCATAGAAATGAGATGCGCCAATGCTAATACAACTGAATACCAAATACCATTGACAAATCATAAGTACTACTTACTAAGTTCCTTTTTAAACAAACTAATACATGTAAACTAAGCAAAATTTCAAACTCAACTTAAACCATAACTGAGGGGGCCGGTCAAATAATCTCCATGGAAATGAGATGTGCTAATGTTAATACAACTGCATACTAAATATCTTTGACTTACCACTAGTGGTTCACCAAAAACTTGACCTAATCCCAAACTAATACATTGTTGACACCGCCGCCCCCACTGGAAACAGCATACCTATGTCTTGCTTTTTGACTCCGTCAAGCGAGACAAAAATTGTATATTAGCTGATATCAGAATGGTTTTGGTCTGCTTACAAGCCTATATTGTACTTTAAGTTTGTGGTTTACATATGAAAACTGGTATCCCATGAATATCAAGAGGAGAACATGTTATATGAACATGAACCCTGTTACATAGTACTTAACACCCATTTGTATACTGGGGCCAGCTGAGGTCCACCTTCGCCTGCAGGATTTTCTTGCTGCATTGTAGACCTTTTGGTGGCCTTTGACTGTTATCTGCTTTTTGGTCAGGTTGTTCTCTTTGACATATTGCCCATTTCCATCCTCAATTATACCCTAAGTAAGATTTTAACATGCTAATTCACAAAGTAATATTTCACAGGAAAACATGTCACACTACATAGACAAATTATTCTTGCTCCAGGCCAACAATACTTTGCTATCACCCCTAAATACTAGTTTTTTTGCAGAAAAGCTAAAATACCAATTTTCAAGTCAAAATCTCAACATCCTACAATCAAGAGAAGCTGGCTTTCATGTGAGTACCAAGACATTTTTTTTCACCCAGATGACATTCATCAAACTAATGACAAGGAATAGAAATGAATCCACTTAAAGTTCTAAGAAACTTTGGATTTAAAGTTATAATATATGGTACATACCTTCTAGAAAGACTTTATTGAAGTTAAAACCTTGTGATGCTAAGAAATCTATACTAGATGCCTACAACAAGAAAACTTTCTTGGTATTTACTGTGACTTGACTACAAAGCTTGCAGTCCTGTTTTGCAATCAGATATCCTTTTGTTTACCAACTTGCAGATCATAATTGATCACTTGTTAAAGTGTCTATAAACTGTTAAAAACAAATACCTTCCTACATGTCCTATCAAAAACGATACTACTTCATAGGATCAACATGTTTCAGGTCCTAAACAGTGTAAAAAAGTCAAATCTATTAAAAACACCTCATAATTCTATAAAGCATGGTTGTTTTATCACATCAAAAAAAATTATATTACACAAAAGTTTCATTCTACCTCTGGTTATAGACGGTGTAAAAAATGCACTGATGAAGTTAAACTAACAGATATTTCAGTAGATCAATACCAAATTTTCAGTTATTTAGGAAAGAAAATTTATCCATAAATGCTGAAATATTTTTCAATTATTTTTTTATGCAGATCTTTAATAACACTTGTTTTTAACTACTTTGTTATTAATCTCACTAACCTAAATGAAACACAAACTATTTCTTATAACTACTGCTGAAAATACTTTTTCTTTCTCTCAGAAGTATTCTAAGTACTATTTATACATGTATTAAATACATAGTTAAATTGCTATTATAGATAGGTTGTTGATATACAACATACTTGGCATAGGAATCTGAGGTCTGGAGCTACTCTAGAGTGTGGTCGAGGAAATACATAGAAATTAAATGGTCTGGCTTCATACCTACAACATAAAGGATTAACATTATACATTCTATTTTTTCTAATAAAAATATCACATTTTGCCTTAACCATATTTCCAAAATAAATGACCTTTCTTGTCATGCTAGTGGTTTCAGAATTTCCCCAGAAAATTTAATACGCAGCCTGTAAAGACTCTCCCTATTTTCTACAGTCATACTTTTGAATCAATATCCTTTTGCATCATCATAATCCTGCCCTAGAAGGTAATGAGTATGATTAACAAAATAGATATTATCTATTGGCCATTGACATAAAGATCCATTTTCCTCTTGTGTTTTTGACTACATTTCTTTTTTTGTAATTCTGTACAAGATATATTGATTACCTTTCTGTTTTCTTGTTGAACTTAAAAGTACAAATGCCGACTTGGAACATCAGGAAATCACTACAACTCTGAAATATCATAATATAAATTTTAATCATTATTTTCAAAATTTATAAATGAATATTCCTACTTAAAAATGTTTTATAAAAATTGAAATTGAAAGGTATAGAATTATTTTACTATCTACAATTCACAATGTGACAGAATATAGCTCAGATTTAGAGTGAGGATGAAAGAAATTTATAGGTAAAAGAGGCGTACCTTGGTGGTTGTTAGTTTTCATTAACATTTTACTGAAAAAATTTCTTTCAACAGTCTGTTTTGATTTTTCTACACATGCTTTTAGGTTGTGTAGCATGTGTATGAAGACAAGAATATCATTTGGAAAGATAATCAATTTTATTCACCTTTAATAGGTCACGAGGTGTATCATGTTTATGTAGACAAGAATATCATGTAAGTTACAGTAATTACTTTTCTTATAAATCATTTTGGCATGAATATATTTCTACCTTTTTGACTTTACCATATCTCTCTTCGTGTGTATCAAAGGGTGCAATATGACTGTGGTTTGCTGCATCCAAACCTTTTTCAAAATAGAAATGTTAATCAATACTGGTCATAATTATTCCTTGGTTTTTAGAGATAATTGTAAATGAATTCCTTTTTTCATTTTTCACATTTGTCTAGGTGATTTCTACATAAACAATGTCTAGGTGAACACATATCATACCAACAAGTTTCAGGATCCAAAAACCTTAATTCTGACTGTTTCCTTTTGATTTACAATTTGTTATAACAAAAAAACACTTTAGTGAAGCACATGACTTTCATGAACTATTTATGAACTCATCATGTTTATTTAAAGTTAATTAAATTTTTACATCATATATTTTTTTGTACATTAACATAATCATTGATAATCTAAACACAAAAAAGCAAACTGAATTTACTGAAATGCATAAGAAAACTTTTTTTGCTTTGATTATGTATTTACCTGAAAATTCGCCATCTATTGCAATGAAACAACATTCTTTTATTGCTTTACCAACATCTGGCAAAACTTCTCTAAAATCTGAAAAAGAAACACCCAAAGTAGAATTTATATGAATTAAATATTAGGTTATGAGGATATTTCAAAAATAATCAATAAATTTATGTATCTCTTAAAAAATTCAAAGGTTCAAAAGGCTTGAGAATTAATATCTCAGAAATTATATATGTATTCCTGCCCAAGCCCATCCACAATAATTTAATGACTAGAGGTTCCTTGATCTCATCAGTTAAATATTACCTGCTGCAGAACTTAACTTTTTTGGATTCAAGATGTTTTGGCCATGGAGCAAGTTTGGCCTTGGTTTATTTAGCCATTGTCGTTTCAGCCATGTACCACTTCGGCTATAATAATCACTGGTAATAATCAGTCAGGGGACTTATTGAAATAAGTGATTTTTAAATCACTTATTTGAGTAGCAAATTCAAAGTTTTGTCACAAATTATGATTTTGTAGTTTTACCAAAATTTTAAACACATAATAATAATAATAATAAATTCTTTATTTAAAGAGGGTAAACACAGTTAGTTACATTTACTAATTAGTAATCTTCCCCGAGGCCCTCATATACATGTATGCAATACAAGTAAAAACAAAATGATAAAAAAAGCATTATTGACCGAAACGACCAAGGCCGAACTGGTTAATTGCTGAAACAACATAAGGTAGCAATACACAGTTAGAAAAAAAACTCAAAATTGACACTCATAATTTTTAAACACCTTCTTTCCCCTCCTGTCTAACAAAGAATGCTTTACATGTGTGTTATGCATGTATATACTTATAGAAAGAGAATCTTCCATAGATTTGATTTCTAATGGTCATAAGGGTGAAATATAATCCCTTTTGGGTGTAACCATGGCAACAATCTACATTTCTTAGATACAAAATATAGCAAAAAAGGGGGGTGAACATGTCACAAAAGTCTCCAAAATTTGGTCTAAAGGAAAATTTCAATCAATTACAGTGATACCTTTCCTGAATCCATAGGTTTATATCTTTCAAGTGGTAAAAAAAAAATCATATGCTTATCTGCTCGTTTTTCCATAAAATTGAATTGAAAAGATCGAGCGCAAAATCTTTGTTGATAAACACTACAATAATTTATGTACCTATGGACGGTACGGATAGGAAAATACGGACTGTCAATCATATAAATGGCCTATAAAACATGTTAAAAACAATCTAAATGTTCATATAAAACCACTAAGAAGGCTATATTATTCTTCAAGTATCTAAAAATCTATTTTATTGTACAAAAACTTTCATATTTAAAAAATTCACAGGGGCCATAATGCGAAACTAAACTTCTAACTGTGTATTGCTACCTAAGGCCGAATGTTTCATGGCCGAAACGTCTTAAAAAATCAATTGAAAAAAAAAATTGTAGTCGACAGAAAAATGATTACACGATATTTCACATAATTGTCAGACAATAACATTGAATAATATCTGCTGACAAAACAACATTTAATCTTTTTACTACATGGTTCGGCAGGGACATTCTTAGATTACTTGGTCTTATAATTATAAAATATGGATTTGAAAAGCCCTCTCACTTTTTCTTGTGACTTCCATTTTGTCGCTTATAACATGTAGAAAATTGACCAAACCTCTAATATAAGTTCTAGAAACAATTATATAATATACTTCAAATTAAAAAAAAATGCTGTAAATTATTTGTCTGATAAATGATTTTGTATTAATTATTGAATGTAATTTCGTATCCTAATTTTAAATGCTACAAGCGGCTGCTTTATACTTTCGGTTTGTTTGGAAACAGAAAACAACAACACACATATCAAGAATTGAGAAAATAACCAACATCAAGAGTTTATACCCTAATACATATTGAGTAAACATCTTTATGAAGTTATTTGAGCATGAAGAGTTGTTATGGCTTAACTGAGACTAGTATATATTAATATATTGATAAAAAGTACCAACTCAGGCCAAAGACTAAGTTGCAAGATGCTTTTCTGAAGGTTTATCAGAACAGCAGATCAAATTTATATGGTAGTCATGCAGTATCTGTGCCTAAACCATATCTGTAGGCAACTGTGACACAACTAATTCTCTCTTTTTTTTTAACATTACTTTTAATGAATATTTGTTTTAATTCAAGTTTATATAAAAAAAGAAGATGTGGTATGATTGCCAATGAGACAACTCTCCAAAAGAGACCAAAATGACACAGACATTAACAACTATAGGTCACTGTACAGCCTTCAACAATGAGCAAAGCCCAAACTACATAGTCAGCTATAAAAGGCCATGAAATGACAATGTAATACAATTCAAACCAGAAAACTACCAAAGAAATGAATGAAAAACAAATATGTAACACATAAACAAACGACAACCACTGAATTACAGGCTCCTGACTTGGGACAGGCACATACATACATAATGTGGCGGGGTTAAACATGTAAGCAGGATCCTAACCCTCCCTAACCTGGGACAGTGGTATAACAGTACAACATAAGAACGAACTATAAAAATCAGTTGAAAAAGGTTAAACTCGCAATTAACTGACAGCTAGATCAAAGCCTCTAACAACTAATAAAAAATAATATGTATAGAAATCATAAATGTAGAAAACTCAAAAGGAAAAGTGCTTAACTATAGACTTGACAATTACATAGCAATTAAAAAGGACTACCTTAATTTACAAAATGTATGTTTTAAAATACATCTATATGATAATTTCAATGACAGATGTGGAGTTCAAACCTGATTGGATTGTACGTATATTTTTTATTACACTGCACTTACTTCATACAAACAACCTTTCACTAGTCATAAGCTAAACTGCTCTACCAATAGATCAGTTTGTAGATCTGGTTAAGAAATGAATTCAAACTGCAATTTGATAAAATATTAAAGCAATAGACCTCTTTCGAGTTTGTCCGTCACCAGAAAAAACTTGTCAACTATGCATGCCTTTATGACGTCATTTACCAGATAGAGGTGATTGCCTGTATCCCTACACTTTTATCGTTCATCAAGCGTCTTAGTGATCGTCCTTATGCAGGATAAACTAGAAATTCCCTTATGATAGCAGGGCTGGATACAATTATAAGAATCTATTTTGCTGTATAATTCGTGCAATATAGCATTATCATTTTCCACCAATTGCTCACAAAGGAATGGAAGTGACAACGCTCCTTGATGCACATATGATATAAAAAAGATGTGGTATGATTGCCAATGAGACAACCGTCCACAAGAGACCAAAATGACACAGAAATTAACAACTATAGGTCACCGTGTGGCCTTCAACAATGACCAAAGCCCATACCGCATAGTCAGCTATAAATGGCCCCGAAATGACAAGTTAAAACGAGAAAACTAACGGCCTTGTTTATATAAAAAAAATGAACGAAAAACAAATATGTAACACATAAACAAACGACAACCACTGAATTACAGGCTCCTGACTTGGGACAGGCACATACATGTACATACATAATGTGGCGGGGTTAAACATGTTAGTGAGATCCCAACCCTCCCAGAAAAATCAGTTGAAAAAGGCTTAACTTATATATGGACAAAAATACAAGTGGACGTGGCCAGGGACTTGTACATCCTGACAACAACAAGACACTAGGAACAGATCCGAGAGTACTCACAGTTATCTGACAGCTTGTTCAAAGCCACTAACAACTAATAAAAAAATCATGCATCTGAGACTAAATTATCAATTCGTAAACATCCAACATCCAATGGATTTAGTTTAAAGACGTCATGAACAGTCAGAGAAAAACATGACCTTGTGCAATGCCAAGTTACAGGTATCGACAGATTGAAGATCCATGAATGTGTATATGTAAATAAGATACTAGTAATATTTAGTTTGCTTTTAATTTACTGATAACATGGCTAAACATAGTATATAGGGGTAAATTGCTGTTTTTGGCTAATACATTGTATCTCTGAAACCAAAGCATTTAGAGCAAATATGACACAATAAAATTGTTCATTAAGTCCATATCTAACTGTCCTGAAATTTTCAGACAAATCAGGCAACCCGTTGTTGGGTTGCTGCCCCTGATTTGGTTATTTTGAACAGCGGTATACTACTGTTGCCTTTATTTAATAAGAAAATTTTGCAGTTTTTTGTCTCGCTTGAGATGTAGGTATGCTGTTTCCGGCAGCGGCAGTGTCGGCGTCAACAATGTATTAGTTTGTGATTAAGTCTAGTTTATGGTGAACCACTAGTGGTAAGTCAAAGATATTTGGTATGCAGTTGTATAAGTGTTGGCACATCTCATTTCCATGGAGATTATTTGACCCCGCCCCCTCAGTTATGCTTTATTGACTGAAACTTTTGCTTAGTTTTCATGTATTAGTTTGTGATTAGGTCAGTTTATGGGGAACCACTAGTGGTAAGTTAATAATATTTGGTATGCAGTTGTATAAGCATCGGCATATCCCCCCCCCCCCCCCCCCCCCAAATACATGGTCTATTGACTTTGAAATATTTGCTTAGTTTTAATATATTAGTTTGTGATTAGGTCAGTTTATGGGGAACCACTTGTAGTAGGTTAATGATAATTGGTATACAATTGTATAAGCATTGGCATACCTCATTTCCATGGAGACTATTTGGCCACGGTCCCTCAGTCATGGTCTATTGACTTTGAAACTTTTGCTTAGTTTTCATGTATTAGTTTGTGATTAGGTCAGTTTATGGGAAACCAGTAGTGGTACATGTAGCTAGGTCAATGATACTTGGTATGCAGTTGTATTAGCATTGGCACATCTCATTACCATGGAGATTTTTTAGCCATGTACGGTACCTTCAGTCATGGTTCATTGACTTTGAATATTTGCAAAACTTACATGTTAAAGTGTTGCTATTTTTCTTTCAACATTTGCATTATCGAAATAACAAAAAAGCGAGACATATCTCTGTGATAACAGTTTATGTTTGTTATCTTCAATATTATCTTAGATAGAGATAAACTGTAAACAGCAAATATGTATAGCAACAATTATGTTTCACTCACCTTATGTGTATGCAAAGTTTTACCCTCTTTCTCAACCATACACACCTCCAGCATATCTGCATACACATCCAGACTTTCTCATGTCACTCAAAGCAAAAAAAAAGGTTGAATATTACTGAAACTATACTCTCATTCTGAAAAAAAACCCACATCCTAGACAAAAAAGTTTATAACGTGCATTAAAAAATTAAAATTAAACGTGTACAGGCAATAAACTTAAACTGTTGTTCTTCAATCAATAACTCTTTGACAAATGCTTTTAAAGTTGCCTCGTGTTTCAACTAATACTGGATTAGTCCTGAATGTAACCTTTATGGCTTGTTTCATTCTTATCTAACTATAGTGGAATGTAATTCAGCATACTTTAATTTTTGGATGTCTAACAAAGACTCGTCCTGAAATTTCCAGACGAAAAAGACAGGCAAAAAATTCAGAATTGGACAGGCTGAATAAGGAACTATTTGAAACAGCATTACAATAACTTGCATGATCTGAAAATTTTTCCATATGATATTTGTGAAGGAAAAACAATTGAGAATTCCACAATTAAGAAAATTGCAGCAGATCTGTTAAAAAGTAATGATAAATTTATCTGAAATAGTAATTTATTTATATCTCTCAAATTTAATGTGAAAGGTAATTCCATTATTATTAAATCAGTAATTAAGATAATAACAGACAACAAAAAAATAACAGACTTTGGAAAAAAGGGAGAGGGCTTTAAAAAATTGACCTGTCTCCAAGTTCCTATGCATTTTGACACCTGTTCTGAAATTCTCCAGACATAAAATCTTTTACAAAAATTCACTCTACAACAGTTTACATAATTTCAACCAAGCTCTAAATGCCCACGATTTCGCGGGTGTGTTCTAGTAAAATTTAATTGTATAGAATATTATAATTCTAACAAACTCTACATGTTGTAGAATGTACACCATGTATATCTATGCATATGAGGTCAGAGGAACAATATGTTTGTTTCATCGACATGCTGTGGGTTTTTTATTTGAATTATTTCACATAATGTTATCCTGGTGCTTTATATAGCTTACAATCAAAATTGTAATAGGTTGAAATAAGCTTACTGTTAAAGGCTGTAATGAGCTTTAGTTGTTTACACCCTTCTCCTTAATGCATTGGTGGATATTTCTCTCATTTAGCATTCACTACACACCACATCTACTGTTCATATTATATATTTTTTTTAAATTTCAGAACCAGAAACAAAAGGTTGAAGGTAATGTCTGTGATGAGAACTCTTGAAAGAGACCTACAAGGCCAAAGTGAGGATGGAAATGAGGACATGGACGATGATAGTGAAGTTAGCTGTGGTGTTTGTTATGATATTTTGATATATCCAACAACATTACGATGTGGTCACAATTTTTGCCGTCCATGCTTGGCACAATGGTTTTCTACCTCAAAGAAAAAAGAATGTCCTATCTGTAGACAAAAGTACACGGATAAACCAGAAATCAACAATCTTGTTAGGTGTGTATTGAAAATAAAGGAAATTTATTGTAGCTTTTAATTGTTATTGAAATGGTGGGACTTGCATGCATGGGTCCCTTCAATATTGTTTTTAGAAAGTCTTTCCTGAAAGCTTTTTTCCTGAGATTGAGGTTCAAATCTCATGTTTCAAAAAATAATTTTAAAAAATCTGACTTTCTCCTCTTTTATTATTATTTTTGAATGTAAAATAGTT
The DNA here is from genome assembly GCF_963676685.1 of Mytilus edulis. Lineage (NCBI taxonomy): Eukaryota > Metazoa > Mollusca > Bivalvia > Mytilida > Mytilidae > Mytilus > Mytilus edulis. The sequence continues at coordinate 18,748,263 of NC_092352.1, forward strand.
GCAGTTCATTTTATAAAATGAGGTTACTGTGGATTCGTTAATGTTTGCAGAGATTCAGTTTTCATTGATTTTGTTTGTGGACATCTAATTTAAGTGCTACATTATAGTGTAAATTTCTTACAGGCTTGTATGAAAACTACAGTATGTCAAAATCAATAAATTAGATATCCACAAAAATTCAATATTTTCTCTATAGATCCATGAAAAATTGAAACCTAGGAAAAAAAATTAATCAACAGTATGATTTACTAACTTAATTTGGTTTTCATACTGTAAGTTACCAACTATTAAAAATTTCATCAATGTGGAAACTGATTTTTAGAAATTTGATAACATAATTGGAAAAAGATGATTCAACAAATCTCTAATAGTTAATAGACATGACTTTTTATGCCCCACCTACGATAGTAGAGGGGCATTATGTTTTCTGGTCTATGCGTCCTTCCGTCCGTCTTGCCGTTCGTCCGTCCGTCTGTTCGTCCCACTTCAGGTTAAAGTTTTTGGTTAAGGTAGTTTTTGATGAAGCTGAAGTCCAATCAACTTGAAACTTAGTACACATGTTCCTTATGATATGATCTTTCATATTTTTAAACTAAATTAGACTTTTGACCCCATTTTCATGGTCCACTGAACATAGAAATTAAAAGTGTGAGTTTCAGGTTAAAGTTTTAGGTCAAGGTAGTTTTTGATGAAGTGAAAGACCAATCAACTTGAAACTTAGTACACATGTTCCTTATTAGTTGATCTTTTTACTTTTAAGGCCAAATTAGATTTTTTACCCAATTTCACGGTCCATTGAACATGGAAAATGATAATGCGAGTGGGGCATCTTTGGACATATTCTTGTTATATGTAAACTAGTGAGGGGTTCAAAATAACTTATCTTATTGATAAGCTAGAAAACATGAAAGCTTCTGACCTAGAATACAGATGTCTTTTTTTTATGCCCCACCTACGATAGTAGAGGGGCATTATGTTTTCTGGTCTGTGCGTCCGTCCGTCCGTCTGTCCGTTCGTTTGTCCGTTCGTTCGTCCGTCCGTCTGTCCCGCTTCAGGTTAAAGTTTTGGGTCAAGGTAGTTTTTGATGAAGTTTAAGTCCAATCGACTTCAAACTTAGTACACATGTCCCCTATGATATGATCTTTCTAATTTTAATGCCAAATTAGAGTTTTTACCCCAATTTCACGGTCCACTGAACATGGAAAATGATAGTGCGAGTGGGGCATTCGTGTACTGAGGACACATTCTTGTTTTACGATGTTTCTGTTTGTCATATATACATTGTCTTTGATCACACTCACCATGGTTCAGTGATAGCTTAGAAAAACTGTATATTCTTTTGTTCAGCAAATTTCTGTCTTATGCTTAATATTTGATAGACTAGCTATATTTACTGTAAATGGTATCCTTGCATGATTAAGGTGTCTGTCAGACAAAGTCAACCCCTTTACCCCATTTCATTGATCAGTGATCAAGGTTATAGTGAAATCATTAGAGATTCTGACCTTGACTTCTTTTAGATGCTTCATTTGTCAAAGTTAAGATTTTGTGGTTTGTTCCGTTTTCTGAGATATACTATAAGTAAAAGGTTAAATACATGTATTTATGGTAAATGGATAGGTTGTAAAGTATACATATATGTTTGGCATTGTAGTCTGACCCTAACTTCATATGCATAGTTCATTGTTCAATGTTATGTTTCCATGGTAAGATTTGTTTCCCATATATATACTCTCAGCAACTGATCAAAAAAATTGTGGATTGAATGTCTGTCTGACATAGTTCAATTTACCATGACATCATCCATATGGCTCATATGTCAACTTTAAATTTTCTTGGTTAGGTCTCTTTGTCAGATATTTTAAGCAATATGGAATGATTGTAACGTGTCTATTTGGCACGGTTCATCTGAATTTGCCCTCATCTACATTGAATCATTGATAATATTAAGTTTATATAATGCTTGTAATGCAACCTTTATCAGTCCATTCTTCCATCCAACTATCCTTCCTTAAATCCTTACATTTTACCCTGTGTGTGTCCAAAATATAAGTCTACAGTATTGATATTGGGGTCAATAGGTCAAAGTTCAAGTTGAAGGTCGCTGTTAAATAATATAGTATATTTTTCGGTAAAACAGTATTTCCTGGTGGTAGCAAATTCCCTTGCCTGATTCAAATGAAAAGATAATAGGTCCCTATTTAGGCAAAGAAATTTAAAAGCTTTTTTCCATTGAATTCTTCAGGAAAATAATGTCTTATAAATGCCTAAAGATTTGAAGTATTATTTAACTTCTGTTTAATATAACGAGGGTATAATGGCAAATAAGGTCTATGCCCTGTATTTCACATTTCATATAAGACTGATTAAATAGTTTAAGATACCTTGTAAAAGGGGTCAACATCTACTATTACTACAATAGAAAGAAAGAATCAAGATTTTAAAACAAAATTTCATGCATATTTGTTGACAAAGTTTAAATTGAACATATAATGCTAGGTATGATGAAGAGGCATACAATTATGACATTGTCATTTTCAGAACATTGACAGAAAAAGCTTTCAAAGAAAAAATAGAGGAGAGAAAATCTACTATTATGACATCAGAAATGAAAAAACTGGTTGAGGAATATGACAAAGCTATGACAGTCTCTGTACCATCTAACTCAATCAATTTTAACTGGGAAAGAAACAGGAACAGAAATGGTGCAGATTTTTGTTCTGGGATACTTTTCATGTTAGGAATAATGACTGTGAGTAAAAAAAATAGGGTAGCAGGTTAAAAGTCACATTAAAAAGGGTTATAAAATATAATAGATATAAGAAGATGTGGTATGAGTGCTAATGAGACAACTCTCCATCCAAGTCACAATTTATAAAATAAACCATTATAGGTCAATGTACAGTCTTCAACACGGAGCCTTGGATCACATCATACAGCACGCTAAAAAGGGCCCCAAAAATGATTAGTGTAAGACCATTCAACTCGGAAAACCAACGGTTATATAAAAACAAAAAACGAGAAACACTTGAGAAACACTTTTAAACAACATAAACAGACAATTTATATGACAGAACGTTCTTGGTATTCCTAATTATTGGAAGAATTTTATTCACATAAGTAGTATACCTAAAACGACAAAGTTATATTTCATTTACCTGTAGATATTATTAAAACCGTTTTTTTTCTCTCAAAAAGTGATTATTTTCGAAGGGTTAAATACTTTGCAGTGGTGTCTTGCTATGGCTTTGTTTGGACTTGTTTGTTTGCTTTTTGGCCTTGGATGTTTGTCCCTAATATTTTATTAACTGCATTTGCATTCAGGTATCGCAGATCAAATTAATTCGTTCATAGTGTGCTAATTTACGTTTTTTGATTGAGTTAATCCTTCCAATTGATATAATTATTACGATACTATCCCAGTGACATTATGTGTGTTAATAAAAACCTTGCAATAATTTCAGAATTTACAATAATATGTATTATCAAAATAATAGCTAACCAAAATTGTTTACTCTTATAACTGGTTACTGCCTTGTTGTTACTAATCGCAGCGATGTAGCCTTTTTTGTGCTAATGCAGCGTAAAGCAACCAATAATCATGTTGTTACTAATATTTGCAATGTTAAAGTTTATGAGTAGGTCAGTCAAAGGGGAATCTAAGAAAATATTTGTTATGCAGTTGTTTTACCATTGGCCCATCTCATTTCCCTGCAGAATATAACGTCTTGCCTCCTTTGCCATTGTGTATTTTACATAAATGAATTTTAAAGTCAGCCCCTTATAAGATGTCTATGGTATTTTGGTAGGCTGTAGTATGCATTGTCATGTCTCATTCCATTGAGTTTTTTTTAGAGCTGCTCCCAAACTGTATAAAAAGTATACATATTTTGTAGATAATATACTTGGTATGGTACTGGAGAAACACTGATGATGATTTACTGACAAAGAAGCATGTCAGACACTGGACAGTAGAGGATGTTAACGCATGGTTATCAAGTATGCCATGGACAGAATCATACAGGGAGAATTTCACCAATAAGTCAATTGGTATGTTGGTCAAAGTATTTATATATCTTAGTTTTAATAAGACTGGAAATAAAATCGGGAGAGTGCTAAAAAAGTAGCTGTTTAGTAACAGTAATTAAAAGAAATTATGATCGAAGAGTGGTTAGTGCTGTAGTGCTTTACAGCGGCTTTTGTTTAATCTGTTATGAAGACTTTTACTTATTATGATAGTTTAATGGTAACCACTTGACTTGTCATTTGGACCAATATATATTTGGTAGGCTGTTAATAACTTTTTGCAAATGTCATCGAAGTCATATCCACACTTTCACCTAAGATAACAGTAATACTGTTCATATTAGCTGGTGATTGTCAAATGACATTTTAATACCTCATTTTTATATTTTATATTTTTATATTTTATGTTCTAATGGTCAGGTTAAGTTTTCAGGATGAGGTCTGTTCCAACGTAATTTCATATGATACGTTAACAATATATAGTATTTTGATTTGTTACAAAAAGTATACTATATATCCATCTGACATGCTCCAATGGTTATAGTGAGGTTATTTTTTTAGGTTGACCCATGTTAATTAGTAATAATACTTGATAGGTCTACCATGTTGATGGTTAACATACCATTATAGGTCAAAAAGACAAAAAGAATTCCACAGTACAATCACATACTGAAATTTCAAAAAATTAGATCAAATGAATTTCTATTAGACCTACAAAGTACTTTAATGTTAATTTTCAGTGATTCCAATGGTAAGTTCTCATGATGGATATGATTTATTTTTATTTAAGATGGCCGACTGCTACTAGCATTAGATGACGAAGGGATGACATCTGTATTGAATGTATCTGTACCATTACACAAGGCAGCCATTTTAGCAGCTATAGATAGTCTGAGAGAAACTGGAATGAAACACCCTTCAGATTTATGGGAATATAAGGTAAGGAATGGTGCACTCATCACTGAATAATTTCAGTCAAGATTTTCCCATTAAAATGATGGAAAAACCTAAACTGTACAACTTTCAATCTTTTTATTCGGGGCCATAGTGATAATTCGACGCTTCCATATAGTCCTACAGTTTGATGGTCCGACAGTTCGATAGTCAGACGGTTCGATGATCCGACAGTTCAATAGTCCGACAGTTCAATAGTCCGACAGTTCAATCAGCCAACAGTTAAGGGTTATTTCTGCTTCATATGTATGCGAGTAAAAAGTATACCATTATAGGTCAATGTACGGCCTTCAACACAGAGCCTTGGCTCACACCGAACAACAAGCTATTCAAACAGGAAATCCAACTGTCTAATATATCTGGTTGTATATGTCAGACTATCGGACCGTCGGATTATAGAACTGTCAGACTATTAAATCGTCGGACCATTGAACCATATGACTATAGAACCGTCGGACTGTCGAACGGACCCCTTTTATTCCAATGAAAAATTAGTTTTGATGAAAATCAAACATCAGGTGATGAGGAAGTATTCATTTTATCTCCTCATAATTCTCATATAGAAAAAATATGTTGGACTTTCTTTTTTGGTAGAGATTGCATAAAATACAGTGCTGACTAGATATCTACATCTTCCAAGATCTATTACCACTTTTGAGATACACAAAATATAGTGCATTGATCATAACATTCTATACAACCCATCCATGGTCAATGAAATAAATACTCAGATATTCTAGTAACAAAATGATGTCATACTTGTGATGAAAATAACTGAACTTTTGCGAGGCACAGGTATAAAAATATCAATGATGTCATTGTTAAAGTCATCTTTGAAAAATTGAGTTGTCTTCCTTTGTCCAGAATTGTATTTGAAACAACATGTATAAATGTTTGATTTTACTTTCCAATGATAAATTAAAGCAATCTTGAACCTTCATTAATGCTTACAAGCAATTTGAATATTTCATAAGAACTAATTCTACAATTACATTTGTATCATTATATCCTTATGTTATGCAAGCAAGCAAATGATTAATCGGCAAAAGTATGTATTTTTGCGCCTGTCCCAAGTCAGGAGCCTCTGGCCTTTGTTAGTCTTGTATTATTTTAATTTTAGTTTCTTGTGTACAATTTGGAAATTAGTATGGCATTCATTATCACTGAACTAGTATATATTTGTTTAGGGGCCAGCTGAAGGACGCCTCCAGGTGCAGGAATTTCTCGCTACATTGAAGACCTGTTGGTGACCTTCTGCTGTTGTTTTTTCTATGGTCGGGTTGTTGTTTCTGTGACACATTCCCCATTTCCATTCTCAATTTTATTTGTATTTCAGTCAATAAACCCTGGATATGCACTGTTTCTATTATATGGAATCAAGGATTACCCAAGACTGACAATTCTGTATTTTTACTGGTATGATTACTACAACATGTTCCTGCCATTTGTACACTTTACCTGTCCTTCAGAGGAGTATGTCACTAACCTTAATATGGTAAGTACATTTTAATTCTGTCATGTTCCTACCATTTGTACACTTAACAGCAGTAAAGTATGTTAAGTATGTTACTAATTTCTCATTTTGCTATACAATTTGTGGAATCTCCCACAACATACCACATGATCATTTTTCATGTCGCACAGAAATTACATTTACATTCTGTCATGTTCTATACTATTTGATCCTTTTACATGTCTCGTAGAATTTACAGATTGATTTTGTTATGTTCCTATACCATTTTATACCATTTGTACACTTTATATGTCCGCAGAAATTACAATTTTGTTCTGTCATGTTCCTAAACCATTTGTACACTTTACATGTCCCACAGAAATTACAGTTTCATTCTGTCTTGTTCCTTAACCATTTGTACACTTCAATTGTCCTACAGAACAGCAAAGTATGTCTGTATAGCAAGTTACAATTTAAATTTTGTCATGTTCGTACCATTTGTTCACTGTAAGTGTCTGACAGAAAAGTATGTATCTGACCTAGATACAATAAGTAACAGACAATTTTGTGTGCATGTTAGATAAATCAAGATACCATGTCCTCAATATGAATTTGGTAATGGATACATGTACTAACAGTGTTTGTGACATAACATCTTGGCCACAAGTTTATCGTTTCTGTTTAGTATTAAATTTATATTAAGATCCATTTTGTTACATCTCGTTATCAATTTTATTTGGCAGTCGCCAATGGCTGTCAGCAGGGTTTAAGAACATCAGTTGTTTGACCTGTTAGTCAAATGCGTTTTGTTTAAATATACTTTTTCACCTTTTTGGTCTTTTGGAAAATGTTGTTTGTGTTGTATTTAGACCCTTCTACAACGAAATTTGCTTTACATGCACACGTATAAAAATTGCGGTTTTTATCCAACGCAATCATAGGTTTGAATGTAGTTTTCAATTTAGACTCGTTTAAATTTTTTCGTTTGGACTTGTATCATATTTTCCCTCCAGTTTATATGATCCATTCATCCTATATTGACTCTTAAGATTCAAGAGTCTATCTGAAATTGAGAGTAAATTATATGGCCTTCCAAATACCGTTTTGATCCCTAACATCACTAAAGAGACATATATTGTCAAAATCTAGATCTGGTGTACAAAAAAAATATTGACACCTTGTGTTTGTGGCATAACATCTTGGCCACAAGTTTATTGTTTTCTGTTTAGTATTAAATTTATATTAAGATCCATTTTGTTACATCTCGTGATCAATTTTATTTGGCAATCGCCAATGGCAGTCAGCAGGGTTTAAGAACATCAGTTGTTCGACCTGTTAGTCAAATGCGTTTTGTTTAAATATACTTTTTCACCTTTTTGGTCCTTTTGGAAAATGTTGTTTGTGATTAAGACCCTTCTACAACGAAATTTGTTTTACATGCACACGTATAAAAGAGGGACGAAAGATACCAAAGGGACAGTCAAACTCATAAATCTAAAACAAACTGACAACGCCATGGCTAAAAATAAAAAAGACAAACAGAAAAACAATAGTACACACGACACAACATAGAAAACTAAAGAATAAACAACACGAACCCCACCAAAAACTAGGGGTGATCTCAGGTGCTCCGGAAGGGTAAGCAGATCCTGCTCCACATGTGGCACCCGTCGTGTTGCTTTAGTGATTACAAATCCGGTAAATAGTCTAATTCGGTAGGTCATATTCATGAAAGGGAAGGGGATTGTAGTTACGACGTAAGGAACATATCCGATATCATTTGTGAAACGGTTATTCCATAACGGTCAACCAACTCGTGATGGCGTCCGTAAAATTTACGAAGGGATGATTTCAACTTCACCATTTTGAACTCTTGGTTTAATAGCTTCCTTGTGAGCAGCAAACCTCTATCAAGAAAATCATGATAGGAAATGCAAGCACGGGAATATCGTATCAATTGGGAGATATATACCCCGTATGCAGGTGCTGCTGGAATGTTGCTACTTAGAAATGGAAAGTTCACAATTGGAAAGCTGAAATCATCTCTTTTGTCGTAAAGTTTTGTTTTCAACCGACCCTCATTGTCAATTTCTAGATGTAAGTCAAGATATGAAGCCGACTTAACTGTATCTGTAGTATCCTTTATCTCTAGTTCGATTGGATAGATGCGTTCCACATAGTCACCAAATTTTGAATTGTTTAGTGAAAGAACATCATCTATATAGCGGAAAGTAGAGTTAAAGGATATTGCTAACTTCTTATCTTTCTTCCTAAGAAGTTCCTGCATGAAGTCAGCCTCATAATAATAAAGAAACAAGTCGGCGAGTAGAGGGGCACAGTTTGTTCCCATTGGAATGCCGACAGTCTGTTGAAAAACACGTCCTCCGAACGTAACAAATATGTTGTCAATCAAGAAATCAAGCATCTTGTTAATATCAGTTTCAGAGAATTTTTTGTTTGAATCAGAGTGATTCTTTACAAAGTAGGATTTATCCCTCCCTAAGACAAGATACTTGTATCTACGTTGGCCATTCTTTTTTATGAAGCAAAGTAATATCAACTCTTTCAATTTGTCTAAAATTGCAGTTTTTATCCAACGCAATCATAGGTTAAACATATTTTTCAATTTAGACTCGTCTATATACCGGTAAATGTAATTTCCATTTTTCTGCTAACAGTTTTACGGCTGTTATAATTTCAGTCAAAATTGAGTATAGCTCAATTGATGAAGACTCACAGAATTAAAGTCAGATATATCATAGGTTGAGTATAGAAATATTTTTCCAAATTACTGGTATTCATTAGACTATAATTGTTTTTGAAAATTCAGGTGATGTCATCATTTTACAATCTTCTATCTAAAAAAGCTGTCTACCGGTACTGATGTTGCACATTCACAATTGGTGTTGATAAATTAACTACACATACCCCTCTATATGTATTCTCCCTACTTTTGTTCCACACCCTCAGCCCAGATATCAGTTGAGTCTGACTGAATTCTATTGATAATGTGTGATTCTGTCCCTCTGTAAATGGTATCATTCACAAGTGTTCATCCGACGTTGTTAAATTGTTATTGTCTATCACTCTGAAAAAGGAAAGAGATATAATTTAATAAAATCTTTAAATACCGGTTTATTTTTTATAATAATAAAATTCAAAAAAATTGTTATATTAGCAATACAGAGATTATCATATGACTTATTAAATATCACATCCACATCTACATGGTAACACTATCCATCAGCAGATTGATGACCAAACGTAAAAAGATTGTTGATATGGTGTATGATATTGAAAAACCCATACCATATACAAAGACAATAACTGTTTAGTGTCTGTAAATATCAGCTGTATTTATACTAGGCTAAGAAACAGGTGTAATGTGAGCTTTCAGCAAGCTACTAGTCCTGTTTTGAGCTTGTACAAATACAGCTGATATCAAAAGAAACTCAATAGATATTGTCTTTATCCTGAAAATGATTTTATACATTGTTTTTGCATTGAAAGACATCGTTCCACTATCCATCAGCATATTGATGACTAAACATAAAAATTGAGTATAGCTCAATTGATGAAGACTCACAGAATTAAAGTCAGATATATCATAGGTTGAGTATGGAAATTTTTTAAAATGACATTTGGTTTGATTACACATTTATACACATTTTTATAAAAAAAAAATCACTGATGATTTAAAAAAAATTAAGATAAATATACAGCAAAAATGCCTTGTTAACCCATGAAATCATGAAACTAATACAAAGAAATTGTTTCCAAAGAATTGTTACACAAATTTAGAGAATACATATGTAAAAAAGGTGTTCCAATTGTTTTTACAAAATGCACTTGTGTTTATCTTTTGAAACAAAAAGTTAAGTTATGTCTATCCAAAGGATAGAATCGTCCAAGGCACTGACTTTCAAGGAAAAATCTAGATCCTAAACCAATTTATCTCTAAAAGAAACACATGAAGGTACATTTTTTTTTATTTACAGTTTCATATCAAAACAAAAGAATTATTGTGTTATTTTCAAATTTAAATGGCAACACTTAAACCTATAAACTAAGTAAACATGTGCAGAATTTTCTTGCTGTGTTAAAGACCCATATATTGCCTTTGTCTGTTATCTGCTCTTTGGTCAAACTGTTGTCTCTTTGAAATATTCCCCATTTCCATTTCAATTTTATTGACTGAAGAGGCAGGACCAAAAATTCCCTCTACAAATAGTTGGGCCCATCATATTCCTTTAGTTATATAAAATATCAGAAGCAGTTTTTAGGTGTCTGATAATTTGAAAAGGGTTACATTTTACAATTAAGTAATATATAGTAATTATAATCAGCACTGGTGAAATTAAAAATATTGAAAATTAAAAGTATCTGTAAACAGCAAGTTGTTGACTGACAGACCACAAAAAGTGCACACATGTAAGGCATGTTACAAAGTACTCATTAATGAAAAGCTTCTATCCTTATACTAGTAATTCTGTTCAGTTAAGCATCTGGAAAAAGTGATACCAATAGGACAAGGGGATTGCAATGTGGACAATAATCCTAGGTAATGGGTTATATGGATCAATCTCTCATTCTTTTTACATATATATTTTCATTTTTAAAAATATTAACTTACAAGACAGCATGATCCAACACTAACTCTTTAAAACAAACTTAATAATTGCTACATCATGATAATTTCAAATATGGTAGAATATTACTGCCAAAAGGCATCTTAAATTCCTTCAAATCAATCATTTTTTAAAAGGTGTTCACAAGAAGATAAGGTGTGTAGATTCCTTTTGACAAAATCCATGTATAAAGTTTTCGTCAAAAATTTATTGTCAATGAATTGTTCTGTTTTAAAAACTATTTAACTGGTGAGATCATTCAATAACTGCATGACTTTCATTATACTTTATAACAAAATGACCATGACCTTTGAAATAAAATAAACAAATTGGTTAACCTTCGAACAAGGAAATATAAAAAAAATGCAATTATTTGATGTTTTAAAGTTAGACATATGAAACCTAAATTGAGAGCTATTGTTAAGTAATAATGGCATTATTCAAATCTCTTCAAATGGGACAGGTTCCAACACTTTGTCAGTTATGTGAAGAATCTAATGAGATAAAATGGAAATGTTTACAATGTGAGTTTCTTTTGTGCACAAAATGTCAGAAACTTCATAGAAAGGTGAAATCTTCTGACCATCATACAATCATAGACATCAAAGACATTGCTTTATACCAGCAGCAAGCAAAAGAAGCTCAATTTTCCAGCAATTTCATATGTGCTATTCACAATGGACAAAACTGCTGCTTATTTTGCCTTACTTGTGAAGAAGCTGTATGTCCACTATGCATAGCAAACACTCACAATGAACACAAAATGACTGAATTAAGTGAAGGAAACAAACTTATTATTGATTCTATGAAAACAAAGAAATCTGGTTTTGAAAAGAAGTTAAAGGAAATAGCTGAAGTGTTAACTACACTAGAATCAATAAGGTCTTCAGAAGGGTCAAAGTATGAAAATGAGAAATTGAAGATATTAAATCAAGAGAAAGTTTTAAAGGTTGAAATTGAAATACTGACCAAAAAAGTTTTAAATGAACTAGGACAGAAACAAAATGAACTTGTGAAATCAGTAAATGACGAAGAGAATAGATTTCAGAGAATTTTCAAAGATATAGAAATTAGAAATAAGAAGATGAATGAAGCATTAGGTTCTGGCAATGTCCATGAATTGCTTAGAACATACAAGGAAGAAAAACAAAATACTAAACCAGAACAAACAAATCAAATTGTCACTCGTTTTCAAAGATTGCCAGTGTATGTTCCAGGATCTATAACAAATTTAGAGTCCTTTTATGGCCAGTTAATGCAAACCAGGGATGATTATGAAGAGAAAAAAATTGAAGTAATAAAACAGTACAAAACTCAGTTGGACATAATTGAAAATATTGTTTGCTGTGAAGATGGGTCTATATGGATACACCAGCATGACAGGGTCATATATCAGACAAAAATATCAAATGGATTATTGCACATCATTAAAACTGTTCAGCAGGCTTCCTTCAATATGGCAGCACTTTCCTCTGGAGATTTACTACTATCTACATGGGAACCTTACCTTGCAATTCTCTCTCACAAAACTGGATGTGTTACAATTACTAAATACAGCGTAGAACCGCTGCAAACTGTTGCTGTCCATGTGACTAAAGAAAAAATAATCATAGTGGGGGCAAGAGAACGAGGTGAGACTTTTCCAGTCAATGGTCCTAGGGTGATTATTGTGATGAATTCAAAAGGAGAAAGAAAAAACCAATATCAATTTGACAAGAAAGGAAACAAGCTTTTTACAGTTCCATTTAGAATAACCACTGATGTCAATGATAACATTTATATAATTGATCATTTACGAGAGAAAGACTGGAGTGGAAGAATAGTTGCCTTAGATCACAAAGGTGGAGTGAGGTGGATATATACTGGCCATTCAGAGATCAACAAAGAACAATTGTTTCAACCTAGAAATTTTGTCACTACAAAATTAAACAATATTTTAGTTACAGACCAAGACCACCATACAATTCACATACTTAACAATGAAGGAGAATGCATACATTACATACATACCACAGGGCTTGAAATTCATTTTCCAAATGCTATAAACATTGACAATAGAGATTTTCTGTATATAGGATGTAAAAGATACAGTGACAAAAAAGGAACAACAGATGCTCCAATATATGTTACTAAATTTACTGGATTCTGAACAAGAATTTAATAAATACTTTTGGCAACTGAAAGCAGCTTATAAATTTGAATACACATAAAATTGATGATTCTTTAATCTTAATGGTTATCATTTCATCACTGTTGTAAGATCATTGTCTATTCTCCTTATTGATTCTTACACTGATTTTGATTTTTGATTAGTCTAAATAAGTTGCTATACAGTTATAAAAATAAGAGGGTGTGGTATGATTGCCTGTGAAACAACTCTCCACCTGAGACTTAATGACGTAGAAGTTAACAAGTATATGTCACCATATGATACAGTCTTCAACATTGAGATATACCAGTACCTATACTACTTAGCAAGTATAAAAAGACCTCAAAGGTTAAATGTAATACAATTCAATGGAGAAAAGTAACTTAGTTTGATTACCTCCCTTACACTTATTGAAAATTATGTAATAAGAAAGTTGACTCTGTGTCAGAAACCTATGCTGTGTCAACTATTTAATTACAATCCATATTCAGAGCTGTATCAAGCTTGAATATTGTGTTCATACTTGCCCCAACTGTTCAGGGTTCGACCTCTGTGATTGTATAAAGCTGGGCCCTGGAGCATCTGGCTACATCAGAAATGCAGCCAGTTCTAGATGGTCTATTGTTTGAAATTTTACTTCACACATTGAATCCGGGGGGTAACTGACTATCCCTTTGCATATAACTTAGCCGACAGCACTTTCCAAATCATACCCTGTTCTAACAAGAAGTTATTGAAAAACATACCCTGTTCTAGACACGCTCAGAAAATGTATATCCTGTTCCAATCTAATTAAAATTAAATCCTTTAATTTTAATTAGATTGATCCTGTTCTAGACACGCTCAGAGCCAGAAAATATGCACCAGGAATGATCCTGTTATAGACCGTATAAAATAGATGCTGTTTTAGGCCCGGTTGTGGGCTGTATAACAGTTAAATAAGCGATCCTTTTCTAGACAAATACTTTGTTTAAAAAATGATTCTTTACAAAAATGTTCATCAAACTTTTCCTAGCTTGTACTGAAGAGAATAATTTTAATTTTTGTCTGCAATTTGATTATGATCAGTTTTAACATTAGTTACATTAAAGCCACTTCCTGTTTCACATTTTGAAATTTTAAAACATTCATTGTACAAGAAATGTTTTGTTATAATATTTTTGTCTTTGATGAAAGGGAATGATAAGTTATGCAGAATTCATGTAACCCTAATAGATTACCTGTAGTTCTGACCTTTTATTGTTTTTTTTTAAATTTAACATCAGTGTTTTCTTACATTGATTAACCAATTCAGTGGCGGATCCAGAACTTTTCCTAAGGGGGGGCCCGCTCCAGTCATGCTTCAGTGATTCCCTATATAATCAACCAAATTTTTCCCACAAAAGGGGGGGCCCGGGCCTCCCCAGGCCCCCCCCCCCTGGATCCGCCTATGCAATTAACCATCTGTATATTAATTATTAAGTTCAATGCAAATCTGTATTGTTACTTTTTTCAATGGTAAGATTTTTATTTGAAATTTTCCATAAACATATAATTCATCAGCCAGTTTCACAGTTTTAAGTTTGAGTCATTGCCCTTAGTGCTATGCTCCATCTTACATTAGAAAAGTACCAAAAAGATATTGTTGAATCATATTACACTAGCTATTAAATTTTAAATTTTGAGTATGAAATTTTATTGTGCCAGCTAAATAACTGATAAAATCACAAAAACATGTTGTTTAAAAAACATACAGGCTGACTGACTTCTTATTTATTCAATAGTATGAATAATAATTCAGAATGTTCTATAGCTATTCAATGTCTGTCAGCATAAAAACAATCTCACTTATAAAACCCAAATGGATATCTTGATACTATTTCAGGGTTTTAAAAAGATATTCACAAAAAATGTTTGTATCCCCTGTATAGAGCAAATCAACATGCTTCACTAAACTGCTATATGCACATATTTGTTTCATAAGATATAAATATTTCTCACATTAGTTTTCTACCATGACTCAAGTTGTAATGTACTTTTGTTGTCTATTTTAGTCGCTTTCTCTTGAGGCATTTCTAACTGTTCATTTCTTAGTGTAAATGATATGAAATAGGTTCATTTATATGACATCTTTTGAAAATCATTAAATTACAAGATGATTATAAGTAAATCATGCAAGATTTTAGAATAATCAGTTCATATTCAATATTTACTGTGGGAAATAAATTTGACAAAAACCTTGTGTAACTCTTTAGAAATAAATTGCAATGTTTATTTGATGGATTTGGAAAGTCTTAGATGATATTAAACATGAATAAATCACATGTATAAAAGTGCAGTTATAATGTACTTTTCTCTAAGGTTGTTTTAGTACTGTTACATGTATTTGTCAGACACTGCTAATATAATTTTTTTTCTCTGCCTTAACCATTGTAAACTTTTAAAATAACAATTTCAGAGAATTTTTTGCCGGTTGGATGTACTTCAAATCCTATTTTGTGCTTAGATTTTGTTTAATCATCAATTTTTCAAAAATAATTTCTCTTTCCTGCAATTCTTATAACTAATTGGGACAAAGTCTGAAAGGATTTGATGATTATAATCTACTTTAGTAGTGGGGGCTATGTTGAAATCACCTTTTTTTCTTCAATGAAAGACGAACACAATTTTTTGGTAACACGTTCATCTTCTTTGAAATCACTGAAAAAATTGCAATTAAACTTGTGTGGAATGATCATAAGGGTATAAAAATATGAAGATAGTGTATTTTATTCCTGCCAATTTACAACATGTTTAATTCACAAGAAATAAAACAAGAGGATTTAAACGACAAGTATTTGTCTTATATTTTATGAAGCATATTAGGTAAAGCCCTTTTTAACTGATTTTGATAGTTTGTTCTTATGTTGTACTGTTACATAACTGTCCCAGGTTAGGAGTAGGATTTGGTGCCAGCAAACAAATTTAACACTACATTCTGAATGTGCCTGTCCCAATTCAGGAGCAAGTAATTCAGTGGTTGTCATTTGTTGTTGTATTTCATATTTATTTGTACTGTATTGTATTGAACATAGATTAGGCCTTTAGCCTCTCGATTGTAAACAGCAAAAACATCAGTAAAACATGATCTTCAAAAGATCAATATGAAACTATCAATTGATTTGTAACAGGAGTTATTCCCCCTGATCATGCTGATTAACATTTTTTTAATAATTTTTTGTAATCTTTTAGAAAAACTGTAGACAACAAAGATTGTAAAAAAAAGGAATAAAGATTCTAGAAATATGCCAATGTGACTGGTCATTATTGATAAAAAAAAAATGAAATTGAGGTTTGCAAGTATGTACATGAGGCTTTGATATTATATTGTAAGTTGAGGGCCATATGATGTCAAGGACAGAGTGATTCAGGGAGTTATGCCCTTTGACTTTTGTATATGCTAAATGATATTTCCGATTTTAAAATGTTGTAACTTATGACTAACCAGAGGTCATGTTTCATATTGTCAATTTTTACTTTTACTGTTCAGGAGTAATGTCCTTTGTTGATTAGAAAGAGACACTTCGTGTTGCTTCCATTAGCAATAGATTATTAAACTTTAAGCAATGATTTCCAACTTTTTTACTCCTGTTTACAAGATATATTATAGTATACTATTGTCCTTTCATTGGTCTGTTCATCATCAAAATGATGGAAAATAACTCAAAAATGCTTTAACCAGTTGGTGAATTGTTTATATTTATTATTGGCATGGGCTCCCTTTCAATTTTCATGAAATTTTATTCTTTGAATAGTGAAGGGTGTATCATTCGCTCATGATGCAGCTCTGTATTTAATGTGCTCATGATGCAGCACTTTATTTAATGTTATTATGCATGACAAAATGTAGGTACAATTAGATTAAGATTTTCAATATTGATGGTCAGGAGTTATTGCCCTTGACATTAAAAGATGCAATAAAATCCCAGTTGGCTGTCATTTTAACAGCCTCTTGTATTTGATTAGGACATTTTGTTAAATAAATTGGAAGTGATCAAAGAAATGTTTTAAACATTTATTTATTTAAGAAAGATTTTATTGGGATAAATTACTGATGCAATGTACAGGTTAAGTAATAATTCATATTTCAATCAGAATAAAATGTTATCAATTATTTTGTTAAGTGATAAACTTCACTAATGATGTATTAAAGCATCAAAAGATAAAGCATTGATGAATTAGAGAACCTTTTCTACATTCAGCATGCTGTGTTACTGCTTGGTTATAGTTGATAATATATTACCATCATTTTTATCAGGGTAGATAATCTTTGTTTGTATCATACAACATCTGTTAACACATCTAATTAGTTAAGAGATTAAAGGTCAGAGCTGGTAATGAATAAAAAATTCATAATATAAAGTATACTTTTCTATTATATATATATTTGTAAATTTTAGAGTAAAAAAGTAATTTTTAAAACAATGGGTGTTAATTATTGCTGAGCTGACAATTTGAATCATCTAGGTTTAGGTCATGTAACCTCTTGGCAGCAGCAATTTTCCTTATTCATTGATGTATAGCAGATTATAATGGAGCAATAGTTGGCTTATTGTAGTGGTTAAGAATTGTACCTCTTCTTCTATATTAGGCAAAAGAGCATTTGCCAATTACCTATTCGATTTTGTTATTACATACTTTCACAATTCCTATCCTAACCTTTTTCAATCCTGGACAATTACTTTAAGAAGATGTTTTATTTCCATTCAATGGTACTATAAAGGACAAATGTGATCAAAAGGTGATAAATTTGCTCTTTCTGCTAGCTCTCAATTGTGGATGAAAATTTATATCCCTCCTAAGGGAGACAATTAAACAATGTATCTCTACTTTAAGGGTCAATTACAGTTAAACAAATCTAGATTGATAAGGTTGCTTTTGTTTTTCATGGTACTGGTCAGAGAGTTGTTCTTATGAAGAAGATGTAGATTATTTGCTATAAAATTGGATGGTTAAATCTTCATCTAATACCCAGATTAGGAAGTTGAATTCAAGATAATGGCACACATTTCTTTTAAAAAATGAATGGCAAGAAACTACTCTCTGACCATTATATGTAAAATGATGTTGTAAGAAGTTGTATTAATTATTTTCCTTTTGAATAAATGATTAAAAAAATTGTACAATTGAATTATTCCTTTCTTTTATGAAGTATAATTAAGTCATTTTGGAATCATATTTTCTGCTGGTCTTAAAGCAAACAACAATCAATCATATTTGAATTTCCCTTTTTTAGCTGTTTTTAAAGAATGCAGATATAACATGTTTAAGATCAGTGTGATACTAAAAACTGGTGCATTTTAAGGTAGCCTTCCAAGTCTTTATTAAAATGTCAGTGTAGCAACATGCTTCAAGATTGTCAGTTTTATCTTTGCGTTTTTACATGTTAATTGATTAAAAGTTTGTGATGATGATAATGTATATTTTCTTTCCATTTGGGAAAGATTACTGCAGGGTGGTTCTTGATAAAATTGTTTATGTTGAATTAAAACACACATCTACAATAAGTTCATTTCAGTTCAGAAGTTTAGGGAATGTAAATAAAAATAGTAGATCGGTTGTATTGTTGTATAAATATCTGGCAATCTTGTAGTTCTTGCACTTTTACCAATAAACTTTTCAAATATCGGTTCTAAGATGTTTTACAGTTAATTTTCAAAGGCAGATTTAACTCAATATAATTATAAATTGTCAAAAAGAACTTTACATAAACTTTAATACCCAAACGTCCTCATACTTTGTATACAGTACTGATTTTAAGGTGTACATGACTGTCT
This sequence comes from Mytilus edulis, assembly GCF_963676685.1. Taxonomy (NCBI): domain Eukaryota; kingdom Metazoa; phylum Mollusca; class Bivalvia; order Mytilida; family Mytilidae; genus Mytilus; species Mytilus edulis. The sequence continues at coordinate 18,767,268 of NC_092352.1, forward strand.
GCCAGGTATCATCTTTCCTTGACCTAATTTTGATGGTTCATTGGTTATGTTTTGTTTCAGAAGTTTCATCCTCCTCCAAGTCAACCATATTTGGTGTATGGAATGTTTGTATGGTGTAAATATATGTCTTGCAGGGTTCATCTGACCTTGTCCTCATTTTTATGGTTCATTGGTAAATGTTGATTTTCCAGATTGGTTTATCTAACCTTGAACTCATTGCTGTTGATCATTTATAATGTTGAAGTTAATTTTATAAGCTTTGTCTTTCAGACTATCAACATTAAATCAATCATGTTCAGTAAAGCAGGCGAGACATTTCAGCTTGTATGCTCTTGTTGAATTAGCTCTGGCATTATCTATACAATATCATCACCAGGATTTCTTCACAATCAAATGAAATCCGTATTACCCAGGTTTCCAAAATGGGACCATGAATAGTGGTTTGTTATTATGGCACCAGTTGAAGCTGCAGTTGTTTGATATTATTGACACATTACCAATTTATCAAAATGTTATGAAGTGCATCAAGAAAATTTGAAGAGAAAATCATTTAATCCAAAATAGCAAGTTAGTTATAATCTATCAGATTAAGTCAGCTAGGAGCTGTTCTTAAGCTATGACATTTCCAAATGGAGAAATAGAATTTTAAATAGCAATTTAAGAATTCAACACTCGAATCCTTGAATCCAGCCAAGTCTAAATGTTTTAATTTTGTTTCATTTACATGATGAAATTGAAAAAAAATCAGCTGTTTGTGTTCTGAATTGTTTTTGAGATTATTTTCAAGAAGTTGTGATTTGAATTGAAAAAAGATATTGAAAACACATTCCTTACAAAATGTATTTAAATCTTTTGTTTAGAACAAAACAAAAATAGATACATTTGCATTGAAGTATTTTAAGTGAAATCCAAATATCTCTGTATGGATTTCCATTTTATGCAGATAGAATGATAACTGAAATTGAAAGATTGTTAGCGAAGAATAAAATATGCAGAATGAGAAACGAGGAATATTTCATATTGAACCTGAATGCAACAATTCAAAATTTAAAAAGTACAAAATTTCATGATTTTTCAAAAATGTTATAGTGCATCAATTCTATAAATTTCCCATTCTTCTATGACATTGGAAATTGACGTTCATGAAGCATAATCAGTTTTATATAAGAGTTCTGTTACACAATATAATGAAGTAAGTAGTTTTACTTACATTAAAAGTATCTCTATAAAAAATAACCTCTTAGATTTTATCATTATTTTGTAGCTTATGAAAAGGACAAAGTGCATTTTGTAAGAGATGACGAGAAAGTTTTAATGAATTTTATTTATCCTAAAGGAGATTTATCAGTAACAAATAATTACATTTAATCTTTTTTGGTCAATCATTATTGACTCAGATCTCTATTTCAGTCCTATGGGGAGAATTTGTGAATTTAATATGACAATTATCTGACAGAGTGTATTAGTCCATTGGTATTCATACATCAAAAGCCATTAGCGAATTAACTGTCCAAATTAACTCACCCATCTTCATGCCTTATATGTAATTGTTATAGCATAAATGTGCCAAGATGTTGAAATAATAAAACAAAATGATGCCTAAACTTTTTTCTCCATAATTGAATAACAGTTAATGTTGGATAGGGATTATATTTTACAGTTGTTCACAGCCTTATATTTGAATTGAATTTATTAAAAATAATGTTCCAGAATCAACCTTTTTTATTTGTTTTTTTGTCTTCCTTAATAAGCATAAAATGCCATTAGCCAGACCACAATCAGTACTTAATATAATGAAAACTATACTTGTAATTTACATATAATTTGCATTTTCATGACCTTTGTTTTGTTATAGCACTAAAATGTTAGGTTGAAGATATTTCATTTTCATTCAATTCCACATCATCAGTCTCAGGATCTATATGTCTTTCCGGGGCCTTCGTGGCCAAGTGTTTTAAGTAGTTCTACCACTGTAATCACTAGCCAGTCAACACTGAGGTTGTGAGTTCGAATCCAGCTCGAATGGTTGCACTCGACTCCAATCTTATTTGATGAGGATTATCAGTTTTCCTATTGAAGGTCGTAGCACTCTGGTTCCTCCACTTATAAAAACTGACCAGACCAAGAAATAGCCCAAAAGTGGTGTTAAAAAACACCAACAATCAATCAATCATATGTTTTTTTCAGCTGTTATATATTTGAGTTACATACACTATGGCTCAATCTTTTAAAATTTAATAAGATTATGTTAGTCTATTACAAAAAGGTTAAGTTATTGCGAACCCTATCTTAGTTTTCCATAGATTCACCTGCAAGTTACCTGTCCATTTAAACTTTTGTAAGTCCTATTGTCCCATCTAACAAATACAACAGGTATTGTTCTCTGTGTAGTTTATTCACTCAGACCTTTAAATTTCTTCTAGGAGAAATATATCACTCATTGATTAATTTACCTGACCAAAAAATTATATTCTTTTTTATTGAAATACTTCTAATAACTCACATAAACTGTATGCAATATTGTATTTATTCAATATTATCATTAATATATTTTCAATCTGTTCAATATAAAATCTGGTTTAATACTAAAAAGTTTATTTCAGACACATTTTTTAGTATTTTCCAATGAATTAACATGTTTTTGTTGTTGTTCATTTATAGACTTATGTTTATGAAGACCTTAATTTAAAAATAATAATATTCAATTTTTTATTTATCAAACACACAAAAATATTGAATATTTGATCAGAAATCAACTTGTAATTTTTGAATCAGTATTACAAATGTAATATTGAACACATTAAAAACGAGTTACTCCAGGTATCGAATAAATACAACACCACATGCAGTTTTGTGAGTCCTTACTTAGTATTGGTATAAGTATTTTTTCTTCATTGACAGTTCAATTTTTTACTCAGGTAGATTAATCAATGAGTGATATATTTCTCCTAGAAGAAATTTAAAGGTCTGAGTGAATAAACTACACAGAGAACAATACCTGTTGTATTTGTTAGAGGGGACAATAGAACTGCCAAAAGTTTCAATGGACAGGTAACTTGCAGGTGAATCTATGGAAAACTACGATAGGGTTCGCAATAAAAAGGTCCAGCAACTTCAACTCAAGAGTAAAGCAAATTATTGGAAAGGACAAAAAGATTTTTAAGCCTCTGCAGTAGTGAAGGGGGCATTAAATTTTACCCTTGTCTGTCTGTACATATGTCCTAAAGTTTTTCTAAATGAAACTAACTTTTACTTCTGTAACTGTTTTAAAGATTTATAGAGCAAACTTATGGACAAGCTCAACTTCGTAATTGTAGATTTCTTATATTTAAACAAAGGTCAGACTTATTAAGAAGGGATATAAATACGATACTGTTATCAGGTCATTAAAGATCGCATATTTTGGCTTTAATATTGATTCACTTACAGGGTCTTTGCATCGGAACTAAACACATTTATTTAAAAAACAGTTGTTGGCATGACACGGGTTATGTTCTTCTCATATATTTCATGATAGTATGATACTAAACCCCTAACGGGAGGGATTGTGCCTGATATTCATATGATGAAGACATAATCTTTCAATCAGTTTAATTGAGGTCTGGAGCTGGCATGTCAGTTAACTGCTAGTAGTCTGTTGTTATTTATGAATAATTGTCATTTTATTTATTTCCTTTTGTTACATCTTCTGACATCAGACTCAGACTTCTCATGAACTGAATTTTAATGTGCGTATTGTTATGCGTTTACTTTTCTACATTGGCTAGAGGTATAGGGGAGGGTTGAGATCTCATAAACATGCTTAACCCCGCCGCAATTTTGCGCCTGTCCCAAGTCAGGAGCCTCTTGTATGATTTTTAATTTTAGTTTCTTGTGTATAATCTGGAGTTTAGTATGTCGTCCATTATCACTGTACTAGTATACATATTTTTAGGGGCCAGCTGAAGGACACCTACGGGTGCGGGAGTGTCTCGCTACATTGAAGACCCATTGGTGGCCTTCGGCTGTTGTCTGCTCTATGGTCGGGTTGTTGTCGCTTTGACACATTCTCCATTTCCTTTCTCAATTTTATTATGTTAGAACTGTAGCAGACATTTATAATGCAAAGGGTCTAAAAGGAAGAAATACTTTGCATGAGTATTGAGATGAAAACATGTGAAGGATTTATGATTGCTCTGTTTTGTGCATTTAAACATTTGGAGTCCTAAAGTCAACATGTAAGCTTACAGGGTGTTAGTTGCATGGAAAATACCATACAACAGTTTTGTAAACATTTGGAAGAAAAAAAGCCACTTTTCCCTCATAAATGTTAATTTGACCATAAACATCAATAGCCTAATACTAATACTAGTTTTAAAGTCTTTGGCTTCACACAGCTGGAAATTTAGAACCTCCAACACTCAGGGATGTACCAGCAGTGATTTTCCTGCCTTTATTTTGGGTGTGAATATAATAAATACCATTCCCAATTACAAAAACCCTATTTTTTCCCCAAATGAACACTGAAAATCACTGTACACCATTATACCTCATAATGATCTATAATAGCCACAAACTACTGAAAAGATGTAATAGAAAAAAAATTGAGTACAAAAGTCTGTGATCAGCTTTATATGTGTCATTTGAGTAAAGTTGTACACTTAAAAACCTAGAGATTTATTTTGTTGTTGTTCAAAAATCAAACCTTCTGAGTGAATTATAAACAATATTTTGATACTACTTCTATTCTGTTATGGAAAGAAGATATTCTGAGATGACAATCTATCATTCTTAAGATATGATTTTATAGAATTATTTGATCAGAAATGATGGATTATTTGTACAGATAACGTGTAACAATTGCATGTAACACTGGTAGGGATAATTATCTTTTATCAGATATAACTTCTAAATATGGCAAATGAGGTTCTCATATTGAACAGCAGGAAATGCCTTTAGTTTTCTACAATTATCTTTTATTGCTGACTGTGAATAAAGACCAAGTAAATCAGTCTTTGTTAGATTTATTTGTACGTTTGTTTGAATTTTTAGTCATTTGTGTCTAATGTCTGTGCTGTATATTTACACATTTTTGTCTGCTGGTTCCCACTTATTATCAAATCTTTGAAAATATAATGAAACTATAAGCAAATGTCATATAGTGGGAGGTAAAGTTAGGTTTAAACCAGGTTTAACTCTTTTGTTTCATTTGTTTTTAAAGTCGAATGTTTAATTTTTGTCAGTTTTTATGCACTTCTCCTTCTATTTACCTTGGAGTCCAGTATTTTTGTTATATTTTTTTTTTATAGTGATGGGTGTGTTGAAAGTGTAAAATAACCTTTTTAGGCTTACAGTATAAAAATAGATATAGGAAGATGTGGTGTGAGTGCCAATGAGACAACTCTCCATACAAATAACAATTTAAAAAGTAAACCATTATAGGTTAAAGTACGGCCTTCAACACGGAGCTTTGGCTCACACCGAACAACAAGCTATAAAGGGCCCCAAAATTACTAGTGTAAAACCATTCAAACAGGAAAACCAACGGTCTAATAACTTATTTTATAATCTAAAGTTAATATACCAAGATAGTTTTATGATATCATCCTTAAAAGAGTTCCTGTTGCATCATGGTTCATAATAGTGTTGTAATTGAGTTTTATATGAAGTCATTTTTATTAAAAGAGTTCCTGTTGCATCATGGTTCATAATAGTGTTGTAATTGAGTTTTATATGAAGTCATTTTTACTAGCCTTCTGAGATATTGCTAATTAGATAATGCAGTGTTTTTCGTAATTCAGTGAGTTTTCCATTTTGGCTTTTACATCCTATCATTGGCGATATTTGTCGTGATAATATAAGTTTGTTGACAGATTGGTAATACTATGAGGGAATATTAGATTTACTTTCTTAACATCCATAGAGGGGTGTAGTGATGTATTCATAATGAATAGATGGAGACAAGTTAAAAAGTAATCTAACTTCATCTTTATCTCACTCTCCCTCAAGACTTTGTTAATTCAATTCTGATTGTGTACCGCAGCGATTCACTTTCCCTCAATATAACATTAACCAAGTGAAAACAATTAACTATTAAAAGTTTTGTTTGCTATCAGAAATAAGTTGTTTCCCTGCTAGTTACATAAGGATGGAGCATGTTTATCATATTAATTGGTATGGAGATATCATTATTGCGTAATTGAACTTAATTGTACTTAATTTTATATTTGTTTTGCAGATTAAAAATCAGTAATTAGAAGGTTATACATGTAACCATAAACAGTTTTATTGCTTACTGATTCAACTCTCTTCAAGCTTAGACTGTCACATGCAGTTTACAATATAAATATACTCTGTTTCTCTAGACATGTAATCATGTATTTGTTAGGCTTCATACAAAATATATCTTATTACTGTAAGATGTAATACATAAACAAACATATATCTGTAAAAATGTGAGATAACCTTTCATTGTGGATATTTGTTTTCTTAACAGTCAATAGTCAAACTTTTAGTTCATGATCAGGTTGTTTTTTTTTCTCTCACTTATAAACCCAATATAATGTTGTGTTTACATGCACCTATTCCTGTAAGTTAGAGGTCAATAAACCATTTGGAAGGTCTCTCAGAGCACAATTCATTTAGCCCTTCCACCATTATATTCCCTTCACCTGATTTTACGTGATTTGGAATGGCAATGATATCTCACATGGAACTAACTATTGTACTTTCTAATGTTCAAAGCTGACCATATTTCAATAAAAACCACCGTACCAAAGAGCAAATATTGCAGATATCTTGTCCACCTGTCTGCTTGTCCACTTATTTTTCCACCCAACTTTTTTATGCCCCATTACGATAGTAGAGGGGCATTATGTTTTCTGGTCTGTGCCTCCGTTCGTGCGTTCGTTCATCCGTCCGTTCGTTCGTCTGTGCGTCCGTTCAGGTTAAAGTTTTTGGTTAAGGTAGTTTTTGATGAAGCTGAAGTCCAATCAACTTGAAACTTAGTACACTTGTTGCTTATGATATGATCTTTCTAATTTTAAAGCCAAATTAAATTATTACCCAATTTCACAGTCCATGGAACATGGAAAAGGATAGTGTGAGTGGGGCATCCATGTACTTAAGACACATTCTTGTTTAGAACTAAATAACCGATTGATTTCATATGTGGTCAGCAGCTTAACTGTGATGAGTTGTAATATATGTGCACTTTTTGAGATCTGTGCTGTACCTATTTACTGTTTGCCAATAGTTTAGTTTTTGATATGTTACAAATGATTTTTAATAAATTTGTCAGCTATTTCTACAATACTGGTGTTAACAATACTTCCTGTTTTTCCATACTATGAGTTTGTGTGGGGGTATGCTTATCTCTTCAATGCATTTATTCTTGTTTACAATAAATGAAGATATGCTTTGCTTTGATGATTTTGTTATTTTTGTAAATCAAGACTTAACAAACTTTTAAACTAATTAGTATTTCAGGTTTCAATTCTGTATAAAAGTTTTTTAAGCCCAATTAGACTTTTGACCCCAATTTCACGGTCCACTGAACATAGAAAATGAAAGGGGGAGTCTCAGGTTAAAGTTTTTGGTCAAGGTAGTTTTTGATGAAGCTGAAGTCCAATCAACTTGAAACTTAGTACACTTGTTGCTTATGATATAATCTTTCTAATTTTAAAGCCAAATTAAATTATTACCCAATTTCACAGTCCATGGAACATGGAAAAGGATAGTGTGAGTGGGGCATCCATGTACTTTAGACACATTCTTATTTAGAACTAAATAACCGATTGATTTCATATGTGGTCAGCAGCTTAACTGTGATGAGTTGTAATATATGTGCACTTTTTGAGATCTATGCTGTACCTATTTACTGTTTGCCAATAGTTTAGTTTTTGATATGTTACAAATGATTTTTAATAAATTTGTCAGCTATTTCTACAATACTGGTGTAAACAATACTTCCTGTTTTTCCATACTATGAGTTTGTGTGGGGGTATGCTTATCTCTTCAATGCATTTATTCTTGTTTACAATAAATGAAGATATGCTTTGCTTTGATGATTTTGTTATTTTTGTAAATCAAGACTTAACAAACTTTTAAACTAATTAGTATTTCAGGTTTCAATTCTGTATAAAAGTGTTAGTAAACAAGACTTTCAAACACCATCTCAAAATAGTTATGTAATTACTGGGTAAACAAACCGTCTAATACTTTAATAATTTGAAAGATACTTGAGTGCAAATATTTTTAATCTGGTTTAATTACCTGTATTTGCCAGAAGAGTGCAGTATTAGATGTTATGTAAATATAACAGCAGTCTTGATGTCTGTTTGGACAATAGTTAACACTTCAACCTCTACCTCATTTGTACTGATAACATTGTACCTCCTCCTGTGAAAGTTTTAACATAGCTTATCACCAGTCAGGTGTTCAACAGGAGTGATTAAGGCTAAGAACCGCAGTATACTTAATGAATTATCAAGTCACAATAACCGGAAAATCAGCTTCATGTTCAGCAAAAGTGGTTAAGGTTGAGAACCTAAGTATATTTAATGAATTATCAAGTCACAATAACCCTAACGTAAGCTTCAGTCATTCAAATAGTAGTCATGCTTCATTAAAGCCAAACTGAAGAAAGCTCCCTAAGCGTCACTCATTCATTGAAATGTTATGCTTCATCAGGTAAAGGTCATCTATGGATATATCCCTCATAGAATTTCACTACTGGAACCAAGGTCAAATTTCTATAGTGCATAGTACTTGAATGCTGGTGCATTTTCCAGATAAATAGTTCCATGTGAACTTGGCGATAACTTAAAAGAGGTGATTTTAGTACAAACAATGTTTTGATCACATTGTCATGATTATAATAGCTATGTAACTAATATCATCATAACATCTACTTGTTTTTGTTATTTTGTAGACATTGTTCATGAATCATTGTTAAGAGCAAAGGTATTGATTTATAGAATTAACTTTAGTATAAAACAGATATTTAGTCATAATAAAATTCTTATGATGTAAACTTGAAACTTGTCATTAAAGGACTTAAGACATATTAATGATGGGATTGAGTAGATTAGGTATCCTACTCTTAAGTCTAGTCACATTTTTCAAATTAGGAAAATTGTACATTCTCAGTCTTTTTTGTGCCAAAAAACATACACAGCCAGATCATCGTAACTTATTAATACAGACCTGTACAAGTGAATGATAACATTTGACTTGTATAGATTTCACAGTGCTCATGCACAATTATTTTACCTTTAAGAATAATATTGGCATCAACCACTTGTATGTCTTAGTATCAATTTTATAATTCAGATTAGACAACTGCTAAAAAAAATCTACAAAGAATGTCAGAAATATGTTTTATTCCCAGCTGTTTAAGTTTTATTGTATATTTCAGTATGAACCACTATCCACCAACCAAAAGATAGAATTTTTCACCAAGTTAGTTTTTCTACCATACTTCTTAGTTGCTCAGTTTGCCTGGGAGTTTCTAAGTGTACATTACTGGACGTCAAGATTTATATTGGTCAATTGTTTAGCTCTGACAGTAATAGAGGCTGCAAATGTCAGATGGCTGATGTCTGGAGGATGGAGGTAAGCTGAAATATAACCTCTATTAAATGAATATACATGTACAGTGTATTATTATTAAGGAATATGATCTTTGATAAGAAAATTCGATTATTAAAAAAGACAAAATGACCTTTTTCACATGGATATAAATGGAATATCAATCAATGATATACAATGAGATTAACATTATATTTCAAATAAACAGACAAAAATGAAATTTGCAAGACACAGTATTTGTTTGTTTTCCTTGTCATTTATTAGAATCATGAGCTGTCTGTATGATTATAGATAATTTCAGAATAAGTTCAATCCAGGGTATTAAACTATCAATAGAACTAATGGTATTGTTGAAATTGTGTTTAAAAGATTAATATCGCTTCCAAAAAAGTATCAGCAGTATTGGTCTATTTATTTAAACAATTATTGAATATATTGATTGATTGATTGATTGGTCGGTTGGTGTTTAACACCACTTTCGACACTATTGTGCTATTTCATGGTGGTCAGTTTTTAATGAGTGCTTGATTAGAGGAACTTTAGTACCGCACACTATATGTGAAAGTTCTAGATCTGTTTTTATACGACCGCAAAAATTTTAATTTTTTGGTCGTATATTGCTATCACGTTGGCGTCGTCATCTGCGTCGTCGTCGTCGTCGTCCGAATACTTTTAGTTTTCGCACTCTAACTTTAGTAGAAGTGAATAGAAATCAATGAAATTTTAACACAAGGTTTATGACCACAAAAGGAAGGTTGGGATTGATTTTGGGAGTTTTGGTTCCAACAGTTTAGGAATTAAGGGCCAAAAAAGGGCCAAAATAAGCATTATTCTTGGTTTTCGCACAATAACTTTAGTATAAGTAAATAGAAATCAATGAAATTTTAACAAAAGGTTTATGACCACAAAAGGAAGGTTCGGATTGATTTTTGGAGTTGAGGTCACAACAGTTTATGAATTAGGGGCCAAAAAGGGGCCCAAATAAGCATTATTTAAACACAAGGTTTATGACCATAAAAGGAAGGTTGGGTTTGATTTTGGGAGTTTTGGTCCTAACAGTTTAGGAATAAGAGGCCCAAAGGGTCCAAAATTGAACTTTGTGTGATTTCATCAAAAATTGAATAATTTGGGTTCTTTGATATGCTGAATCTAACTATGTATGTAGATTCTTAACTTTTGGTCCCGTTTTCAAATTGGTCTACATTAAGGTCCAAAGGGTCCAAAATTAAACTTAGTTTGATTTTAACAAAAATTGAATCCTTGGGGTTCTTTGATATGCTGAATTTAAAAATGTACTTAGATTTTTAATTATTGGCCTAGTTTTCAAGTTGGTCCAAATGGGGGTCCAAAATTAAACTTTGTTTGATTTCATCAAAAATTGAATAAATGGGTTCTTTGATATGCCAAATCTAACTGTGTATGTAGATTCTTAATTTTTGGTCCAGTTTTCAAATTGGTCTACATTAAGGTCCAAAGCGTCCAAAATTAAACTAAGTTTGATTTTAACAAAAATTAAATTCTTGGGCTTATTTGATATGCTTTATCTAAATATGTACTTTGATTTTTGATTATGGGCCCAGTTTTCAAGTTGGTCCAAATTACACAGTATTGCACAATAGCAAGAAATATCTAATTGCACAATATTGTGCAATAGCAATTAATTTTCAATTGGAGTTATCTTTCTTTGTATAGAATAGTAGTTGATAATATATGTTGGAAATTTGCCAGACATGACTATGATGTCATTTTCTATTTTTATTTGCCAATAACTTTATGTAAATAACTTCATTGGAAATTTGCCAATATAAAATGTTGCTGATGAAGCTTTTTTTCCTTATCTTATCTAAAATGTTTTTAGATAATGTATGTTGGACATTTGCCAGACATGACTATGATGTCATTTTCTATTTTTATTTATTTGCCAATAACTTTATGTAAATAACTTCATTGGAAATTTGCCAATATAAAATGTTGCTGATGAAGTTTTTTTTATTGTTTTATACAATAAATAATGTATATTCACTTTTACTACCAACCAATCTTTACCATTCAGTGATAACAAGCACTTTATTTTACATTTTAATATTTTATGATGTATTTAAAAGAGTAGTTATTGTTGCAAACTCCATTAGAAATTTGAATTGATGTCAGTTTTGGAAAAAGGGAAACAGGGATGTGAAAAAGGGGGGGGGGGGTTAAACTTTTCTCATTTCAGATTTCATAAATAAAAAGAAAATTTCTTCAAACATTTTTTTGAGAGGATTAATATTCAACAGCATAGTGAATTGCTCAAAGGCAAAAAAAAAAAAAGTTCATTAGACCACATTCATTCTGTGTCAGAAACCTATGCTGTGTCAACTATTTAATTTTAGATTTAAAAAGTTTGAAGAAGAAATCTTTAATTGATTTGTAAAATCTTGACATTTGTTTTGTGTAAAAAAAAAACCCATGTAATGTCAAAAATTTGATCACAATCCAAATTCAGAGCTGTATCACGCTTGAATGTTTTGTCCATACTTGCCCCAACTGTTCAGGGTTTGACCTCTGCGGTCGTATAAAGCTGCGCCCTGCGGAGCACCTGGTTACATGTATTTTCCTACAATCTTACAAAGAATACTGAATAATAATAAGATTTACAGTACTGAAATTAACAGTTATCATATCACTAGGAACTTTTTGGAATTTTGGGTCATCAATGCTCTTCAACTTTGTACTTGTTTAGACTATTTTGATATGATTGTCACTGATGAGTCTTATGTAGACAAAACGCACATGTGGTGTGTTAAATTATAAGCTTGGTACCTTTGAGAACTATAATCATAATGTAATTTGTATATGCCTTTCTTATTATTTTAAGAAAAACATTTCTTAATATACATATAAATGTAATCTATTTAATTTCTTAATATACATATAAATGTTATCTATTTAATTTCTTAAAATGAATTTTTGATAGTCACCTTTTTGTATTTGATAAGTAACATGCCAGAGTTTATAAAATCTAGCTAAACAGCTTTACTTTTACTTGACCTTTCAAGAATAACCAGGGAAAATATGTAGGCTTAACCAATATATATTTGCTGCATACCTTTTCAATATTTATTATTCTAGGGAAATGATTTCAATTAGTTTACTGTCTTGAGGGGAGTCTTCTATATTCAGAAAAAAAATGATCTGCCACAAATGTTTTGAATAGCTTAATAAAATGTCAATTTCTTCTGTCAGTTTTCTGAAATGTTTCACTTCAACTGCAACACTGGTATATGTTACTGGGTAAAATTGTTGAACTTTAATACAAGTGAAAAAAACATCAATGGAAATATGTTTATTGACAATAAAATACAGAAGTATTGATGTACAATGTTTTTATTGCCTTTAGCATATTTTTGTATGTGACTGGATGACATTTGCAGTTGTTATATCAGCATTTCCTGTGTTGACAAATTTTAGACTTTGTGATAAGGTCACAGAAACAAGGCATTTCCCTATGTTAACAGTTTGTTAAAAGATAGATTGTGTTCTTTTAAATTTTTATGTCTTGTTCCTGAGCACATAAAACTTTCATATTGATTGCATATACTCATCTTGGAAATAAGGTGGAAAATTGATTCATTGAAGAATATATTTCAACAAAAACTGATTAACTGGTTTTATTTTGTTTTTATTGTTTTAGAAAAGAAGTACAAACTGTTGAACTATTAATATTTTTGACAATTTTGCCATATACCTCTAAGTCTCCTGTATTGCTTTAAATTCAAGCGATTAAATTCAAGTTGGCCTTAAATTTGTATTTGTATTTTCACATTTGTTTGCCACTTAGACTTTTGTTGTTGGGTCAATAATTATATTAAACTTTAAATTTTAATTGATCGATACAAGTCTAAATTGAAAACTACGTCCAAACCTATGATTGCGTTGGATAAAAATCGCAATTTTTATACGTGTGCATGTAAAACAAATTTTGTTGAAGAAGGGTCTAAATACAGCACAAACAACATTTTCCAAAAGACCAAAAAAAGTGAAAAAGTGAAAAAGTATCTTTAAACAAAACGCATTTGACTAACAGGTCGAAAAACTGATGTTCTTTAACACAGTCACTGCTGACTGCCATTGGCGATTGCCAAATAAAATTGATCACAAGATATTACAAAATGGATCTTAAATTAAATTTAATACTAAACAGAAAAAAATAAGCTTGTGGCCAAGATATTATGCCACAAACATAAGGTGTCAAATATCTTTTTTGTACACCAGATCCGGATTTCAACAATAAATGTCTCTTCAGTGATGTTAAGGATCGAAACAGTATTTGGAAGGCCATATAATTTACCCTCAATTTTAGATAGAGTCTTGAATTTTAAGAGTCAATATAGGATGAACGGATCATATAAATCGAAGGGAAAATATGGTACAAGCCCAAACGAAAAAATATAAACAAGTCTAAATTGAAAACTACGTTCAAACCTATGATTATGTTGGATAAAAACCGCAATTTTTATACATGTGCATGTAAAACAAATTTCGTTGTAGAAGGGTCTAAATACAGCACAAACAACATTTTCCAAAAGACCAAAAAAAAGGAAAAAGTATCTTTAAACAAAACACATTTGACTAACAGGTCGAACAACTGATGTTCTTTAAAATTAATAGAAATATATTTGTCTAGCCTTTGTTCTTATCCAAAAACGGTTGCTTCAAGTCTGAGTATGTAATGTTGTAAAGTTTTACAGATAAAGATTGTTGTCTGTTTATTGTTTATTGGATTGGACTTATATTTACACAGTTTATGACCTTTATTTTATTGTGCTCACAGTTATTGGTCTGATTATAATAGGAAGGTCAACACTGGCAAGTTACAAATTACTAGTTCCTGATTTTTGTTTGATTTATAATTCATATTTTTCCTGCTACAGGCAGAGTACATTATGTTATACCCAATTATTGAAAACAATATGGTGATCCTCATTTTATTGTTGATTAGCATTGTCATGAAAAATAGATTTTATATTTTCTTCCTTATTTGCAACTTTTTATTTTATTTTACAGGGACACTATGCAAATATTGAAAAGTCATGGTAAAGGAGTCCTGACAATGGTACTTTGTATAATAGTGTGGCCAATTGTTCCTAATTGGATCTGTGATTTTTTCTTCTATGTAGCCTTGTACTTCTCACCATATTCAAACCTTGAAAAATTGTACAAAATCATGAAAGGCTGAAACTGTGATATTTCCATGTTATGTTAGACCAAGTGCTTCATTAGACCATACCAAAATAATAAGCTGTTCTTTAAACTCACTTACTCCTAAAAATTGTTAGAAAAATAAAGATAATTTTTTTTAAACTATGGGTCATTTGGAAGAAGTCAATAGTCCAACTAAAAAAAAAAAAAATCATTTACACTTTGCTGATGAGAAATATAATAGTTGATACTGATACAATACTTCTCTTAAAATATCTATTGTCTATCTTTTTAATGCAAATAATACTTATAAAATTGTTTATTTTCTCTAAAATATAATTTGGATGGAAGATATATGAGTTGCCTTTTTTTAAGAATTGTATTTTCCAAAAAATCAATCAATGTAAAATGATTTTATGCACATTTCTTGTTTTTTACATAGAAAATTTTAAGAACACAAAATGATTTGGTACGGCCTGTTAATTATTTTTTCTATTTGTTTTTTTTCTCTTTTCATATGTTTATCATTATGAGATTATGCAAGCAAATAGAAGGGATAAATGCATCAATGAAACTTCTTATATTTCCTCCAATGTTTATTTATACCAATGTTATATTCCAATTAATCAAATGCAATTGTAAATGTGATTTATATTAACTGGCATGCTTAATAATCTCAAAGTAGAATAGTATGTTCAGATATCAAAAGAAATGTAAAGTGTTTATTTACTCATTTATTTATTTTTGTTGTTAAAAATATTTTATCTATTAACTAATAACAATGATAGGCTGTGTTTCAAACAGTGATGATATGTTGGTAGTGAATTATTATATAGGAAAGATATATATTGCTTTGAGAATCAGAAACAAAACTTTTTTTACAGTAATACAGTAAACCAACTTATTTTCGCGGATACTTTTTTTTCACGTTTTACCCTTTATTCACTTCGCGGCTATTTAATTTCGCGATTTTCTAAATTACTTGATATAGTTTAGTAAGAAAGTATCAAAGCTTTACATATTCACGATGATTTATATTCGCCTTATTATTCTACTCGCGAAAGTCGCGAAAATAAGTTGGTTTACAGTAACTTGTCTAATTCATAATGAGTATTATAGCCTCTTTAACTCCTTAGTCAAAGTTGACCCAATATGACTAATGCTATTACTTGTAGGTCTCTTTTGGTTATATAGCTCCTAACATTTGGATGCATGAGAATTTGTAAAGTGTTATCATCTTTTACTAACAATTGGATGATATAAATGCTGGTAGACTGTTATACCAAAGAAGGTATTCAGTGTTTTGTACTGAAAGGATTTACAACATTCTATTCTAATTTTCTTTGGTAATGTAAGATGTTATAAGGAAACTAAGGTTAAAACTCCCAAAGACAAATTTGACTATAGAGGAATTAGCTAATTTTAGGTCGCTATTTGTCATATAGATCTCCATGTTTTTACCTATTTACACATTCCATGCTTTCAAATGCTAAGCTTCAAACATTCTGTAAAGCCAGCAAAGCTCTTTGAATACACACAAATTTATAAAAAGTAATTTTCAATCAGTTGAAAAATATAAATAAAATTGTCACTGAAAATATAACAGATTTGACAGACATGACACAATCAGTTTAGAATAGGTATGTTTCAGTGAAACCTGGATATTTTATAGTTTCTTGGACCAAACCAATGCATAGAAAGAATGTGACATTTATTATTGTTCTACTTAGTGTAATGGTATAATTTGAAATACAATAGCCGATAGATTTACAATTAATTCTGTAATTTTAATTATAAATACAAAATGTTACCCTCTGCCATTGTATACCCCTGGTAGCATACTTGTATCTTGTACAGGAGGTTAAAATGCCTGTTGGGTCAAACAGAATTTTATATTGGTATTTGCTGCTTCTTTGCCAAGCACATATGAATTAGGAGAGCAATAACTATTCAACTTTTGGTATTTAAGATCCCATGTTGCAGAGTGATGACTTATAAATCATACTCAGCACATCAGTTTAGTACAAGGCAGGGTATGTTGAATGACATTGATATGTTTTTATCCTTAATATTCATATAATATTTTCCACTGGTTGCTTAGGAGCTCTAATAAATCAAATTTAAAAGAAAGTAGCCCTATTCTTTTTTAGAAGTAGTTATAGTATTCATTATGACTTTTTTGGTAGATAATTCTTATATTGATACCGGTAAACTAAAAGGACAGCTGCAGTCTCATTTATTTATAAATGTGAATCATTCATAGACATGTATCATTGGTGGGAGACATGATCGTACATCTGTAGTATTTCATTTAGTCTTCATTATGCTAAAATCATTTATGCTTTAAATAATTTGCAATAATTTTATATTACAAGTTAAATTTTATATTTGACCAGTTTTACATTAATAAAACCATGCATGTTGCAACCAAAATCATTTAACCAGTCAGGTATTGAAAGCATTATTCCATAGGTGATATACCTGGTACCTTGATTCAAGTGAATTCTACAACCTAAAGGGCACGTTTCAACTGCTGTCCTCTATTCAATGAGAATCCATACAAGAATTTTGTTTTTTTAGCATGTATGGTTAAAGATATAATTTATTATATTTTAGTCCAATCAAATGTCCAGTTTTTCTAAATTTGGGTTATTTTAGGCTTACTTTACTTCAACATTTTAATTGAGGTTTGTAGCTGTATTCTTAAAATTGTTTTAAAAAATATTCTGTTTTGATGATTAACAGTTAATCTACAAATGGATTGTCGCAACAATAAAAATGACACAAAAAATAATGAATTTTAGATGCACTTATTACTGAATAAGATATTTTGTTTAAAAATTACTGACCAAACCTGAAAATTTCTTATAAATTAAACAATGATACAAGTTCGTGGTTGCCATCACTGACAAAATACAGGCAAATGACTAGTAAACTAGTTTCCCTAATAAGAATTTGTACCAGTTTTAGAAATGAAAATTTGCTCAGAATGATGATCTAATGTAAAGAGTCACAGATCACTGTTTAATTTACAAATTTTGAATAAAAATAGTTATGCCAAGACTATTTTCCGCACAAAATACACTTTAATGCCCTTTACTCCCAGGATTGAATAATTTAATGTATGTCACTTTCTCAGGTGTTGAAAAAATATCAGGGATGTTTTAGAATCAAATTAAGTTTTCTTTTTATATATTTTTTGTTTGTGCTAAATGAATGCATTTTTTCCATCTCTTTGGCATTTATATTCATCATTAAATCCCTTTTGAAGAAATGCATCTTCCTTGTTGTTGATATGCCGTTGGATGACAGGTTAACACATCTAGACAAAGCCAGATAAAAAGTCAATTCAGAGATAACAGTTTGTATGATGTCTGATAAATATCCCTGGAAATCAGATATATGCATTCTTAACTTGAGGTGGGGTGTGGATGGCATGAATTGTTTGATTTAAAACTGAACATTTAAAACATGTATTAGTAGTCTGCAACCTTGTTATCTTGCTTCAGTGACTTGATAAAGTTTATTCATATTCTTATGACTAGTTTATCTGTACTGTTTCTTTAAGTGTAAATTCAACTATATTTGGTCTATATTTGATGTGTAGGGTCTCCTTCTTTTCTCTATTTAATCATTTATATGTTAATTTATGCATTTGACATGGATCACCTAGCCCTGACATTATTTATATGATACATTGAGTATGGTGATGTGTATAGCTTTAATGTATTTATTAAATGAAAGTTTGAATATCTGTAGTATGTTCTATAATTGCGATCATGCTTGTAGATTGACATTCAACCAGTTTTAACCATGCAGGTGAGATGTATGTTTCTATGTGTGTTATGTTGTTTGTGATCCCTGTTTAAAGTTAAAATATGAATTTAAGGTACCTGCTTTTTTGTTTTGTTTTTCATGAATATAAGTATTGAGCTGAGACATAATTGTGTATGAATTGATACATGAAACTATGGATCACCTGACCTTTTACATTGTTTAAAGTTATGACAAATACTTGTTTTTCATAAAATAATAGCTATTCAACGATATGTTCTCTATTTGAAAAATAAATAAATATTTATTGGAGAAAATTGATTAGAAAAGAGAGGCTTCCTATAACCTGAAAATACATGAAAGGTGTGTGGCAAATAGATACAGATATACATACAGTTTTAAAAAAAACCTAAACACTGTTTTTGTTGTAAAGCAAAACATAATTTTCTATTGCCGAAGGTCCTTGACTTCTTCAGAAAAAATTTCTTGAAAAAGTATTTGTCATTTCCTTTTCTTCTAGCTTTTCAAATCTCTTTTTCAAATGTGGTAACTTATTTAACATTCGTTTTATTGATCTGATAAAAAAGCCAATGATAGTGATCCGTCATCACCTGATATGTATCAGAATTGCACTCCTACAAAATATTAATTATCCTGATACAAATGGCAGCACAACTGACCTGCAAGATCATAATTGTGATATCAATTTTGTAACAAGGTAGACTGTTATACCTAGTAATCCTTTGGCAGTTCCTTTGGTTCTAATTATTTTGGCACCCTTTGAGTTTCTTTTTTTGTGTGGCTTCAATATGTATTGATTGTTATAAGCATAACTTGAATATTTACATTTGTTTATTTCTATTATTTTTTGTTATAAATTTGTGGTTCATATAACATGTACTCCATCAAATATTTTGTTTGTCATGGCAAAGATAAAACCAAAATATATAAATCTGAAAATAAATGTGTTTTTTATCTTTTATTATTTATTTAGATTTGCATATGTTTTTGATGTAAGAATTCAATATATGGCAGTAAAAATATATTATTCTATGAAAACAAAATAGATTTGTGTATATATACAATTTGTTTACAGATTGCCAAAACCCTTGTTTTTTCAAGATTCAAGATTCAAAGTTTTATTTAGAGTCGATATTCAATAAACTACATAAACACAAGCTCTAGTGAGCTTTTCAAATCGACTTAATAACAAAGTACAACACACACACACAATACAATACACACATACAAAAGTCATGAAAACAGCACAATCTTAAACATAATGCATAGTATTAAATAGTAAGATACCATAAATGACATATATAAGTTAAAAGCATAGTACACTTAAAACATAACACAAGTTAATATAAGATTGCGCAAATCATATAGTCACACAAAAAATAAAAGTAAAATAAAACAGTTATAAACACTATATGCATGCTATTGCACTGCACTGGCATGAGCTGTTACTTGGATCCCATGTTTGTACCAATTTTTTGAATTGGTCAAAAGATGTTTCCCGTCGACAATTGTTCGGTAGCTCATTCCAGATTTATACAGCATTATAGCGAAACGATCTTAAGCCATATTTAGTAGTTCGAACTCTTGGGAGTACTGCTGTTTCCTGTGATCTTAAATCATACTTGTTAATTTTTATATCAATAAATCATGAAGGTAGCTCTGACTTTTTTGTGAATTATTTTAAATGTTTCTATTGCAATTGTGTTTATTCTTCTTATTTTTAAAGATAGTAATTTTTCTAGCAGTTTTTCGTAAGAACTATCATAATCTTCATAAATGAATCTTAGAGCTCTTTCTTGATTTTTTTTCCATTTCAAAAGAATTTTTTCACTACAGTAGTGCCAAATTACTGGACAATAGTTAAAATTCGAAAGAATGAATGAGTAGTATGCTGTTAACCTACCTAGCCTGTTTAAATATTTACCCATACGTTTTAGAATATTTAATTGTCTTGATGCCTTTTTACATATTTCAGATATATGATTTTTAAAGTTTAAGTCCGAATTTATAGTTATTCCAAGAAGTTTAACATTTTCTTCACAAGAAATTTTGTTTCCATTTATATTAAATATCAAATTTTGTTTATTTGTTTTTTTCCAATGGCTATAGCCTGGAATTTGTCACGATTAGCCTTCATTAAATTATTAGAAAACCAGTTTATTAGATTTAAACTATCAGTCTCTAAACTTTCAACAACTTTATCTAAATTAGGATCACTATATGATACAGTTTTGTCATCAGCATAATTATAAATGGTGCTTTTTTGTACAAAATGAAATATGTCATTTATGAAGACATTGAAAAGAACTGGATCAAGAATTGGCCCTTGTGGTACGCCTTTAAACATACGATCCCATCCACTGTAAGAACTTCCAATTTTAATGCGTTGTTTTCTGTTTTCTAAATAGCTTTTTAATAATTTTAGAGAATTTTGAGACAGACTGTATGCTTCCAATTTAAGTAAAAGTAAATCGTGCGGTAGACAATCAAATGCTTTAGATAGATCCATCAAAATTGCAGCAATAAATTTGTTCTCGTCCAGAGCTTTTTTCCTGTATTCTATTATTTTAATAAGTACAGTTTGGCAACCAAAACCTGACCTAAATGCCGAAAGAAGAGGATGAAAATGATTATTTAAGAATTCCATTAGTTGGTCATGTATAGCTCTTTCATAAATTTTGGAAATACATGGTAACACACTTACAGGTCTATAGTTTTCTTTATCAAGAGAGTTATTCTTTTTTAAAAGTGGGGAAACCTGAGCAGCTTTAAGATTATCATGAAAAATTGAGCTTTCAATTGATTTATTAAGAAAAATTTTCATAGTATTTGATATAACTGGCTGTGCCAATTTTATAATTGTTGGTGAATATTGTCATATCCAGTGGCTTTTCTTATATTTAACTTGTTTATTTTTTTTACTCACAAACTCTTCTGTTACAGGTTTAAAATTCAACTCATTATAATCATTTTTATTTTCTTCAACTCTTATCATACTTGTGTGATTTCTGTCTATTTTAATGTTTTTATCTCCTATATCTTTAGCCACATTTATGAAAAATTTATTGAAAATTTCTGATACCTCTTTAGAATCACTGAGAATTTTATCATTTTCATATAAAATTATGTTATTGTTTGATTTATTATTTTTATTTGATAAAAATGGTTAAATAGTTGAATGAAATGTTGTTGATTTTGGACCACCAGTGTTTCAGATCTACAACATTAATATAAGACAACTACTTTTACATCAATACTAGGTATGTCATTATACAATTACTAGTCCAAAATTCAAATATAGAAAAATATTCAACAGGTGACCAAGTAAAACAAAAAATTCTGTTTTATTTTATTTATTTTATTGTTTTTTTAATGGCCCCGCAACAAAGTTGTCGGTGCCATATAGTTTAACCCTTGTCCGAAATTCAGCAATTCCTTAATTCCGTAATTCCATCATTCCGTCATTCCGCAACAAACCATTATACAGAGTTTTTTTCTAAACGCCTTCAGATATTGGGCTGATTGTTGGTATGTGAGTTAACCATGATGAGTTACAGATCAAGTTTAAGTTTCGTTCCGCTCCGCTAATGTTTGCTGAAATATCGGGCTTTGGACTTTGATAAATTATTGAAAATCACAGTTATACAATATTTTTTTCTCTACGCCTACAGATTTTGATATCTGAGACTACCATCATGTTTGTGTCCACATGTGTTCGCAGATTTTTCAACTTTTTGGGACGGGGCCATTCGTGTCGCTTTGACACATCTAGTTTTTTAATGTTTTGTCAAATGAACATTAAGTCTCCATATTCTTGTTTCTTTCTTATGGTCATAGAGAAGATTCGATGTCAAATTCAGAAAAGATGTTAAAGACAGTATTTCTAATTGGCCATGCGAACTATTGTTGTCACTAGGGGTACATGGTTGTAAAAGTTTTGAAAAATATTTTCCCTCTGCAACCAACAGACAAATTTCTAGACATGGACTGAATAATTTTTTTTATGGAAGCTAGTATGCTTTTGTGTTCCTGTTCATCTATCAAAAAAGCATCAAGGCCAAAGGAAAACAAAATCATTCAATTATTCAATCGTCTTAATATCTCAAACATTATAAAAGATACAAAAAATATGAGAGTGCAACACTTCCGAATATCAAGAAAGTTTCTACTTCCCATTTGCAACAGCATTATCATGTTTACCTTTTCAAAGATATTGCCCTTCCGTGTTTCTATGATGAGTTCATTTACATGGCAACTTTGACAAATTATTGTGTTTTTGTGTTTTATCTAAAATGCTATAATATATATTTAGACACCCAAAACAGCAAATATTATCAACAAGCCTTCAAAATTGACAATATGACTAGAACCATTGGGTGACACTTTATTTGACTTATTTCACATACATTACTTTTTTTACAATGGATGTTCGTGTTATTTTGCCTATTATCGCGAAACTTATAAAGAAGAAAAAAAAGAAAGACCAAAATCTAAGAACTATTCCCTGGCTTATTATAACCCTTAGATTCATGGTGAAAATATTTCTGCACTTTTTTTTTTATTGAAACCTTGTGTTTTAAAGCTCTTTAATTTTAGTTCGTATCGGTGATCAGTGTGTATATCATTAGTCAAATGTATAAGCTCTATATATCTTTTGATTTGTTGGGTTCATGGTTGTATATTTGACGTATAACTTTTTTCATTCATATTAAACTCTTTTTTCATGACCCTTTCTAATTACCTATGCTGGATATTGGTCATACATATATTCGCTGCTGGATAACTCGGACTAAAACAAAGTCGGACTAAAACAAAATCGGACTATAACCAGGAACATATATATTAACGGGACTTGACACTACCTAATTATCGCCGATTTCCTTGTCGTGAAGTTAATAATAAATGACACGGTACGGAAACGGACATGGTATAAATTCGTATTTGCTATTATGGTCGATAATTAACGGCTCTACATTTCCTATTCGAAACAGCTCAAAAACTATTGGTTTGGAAACTTGTTTTTCTTCAGTCATTGAAATAGGAATATAATGAATCACTATTATAAATATACAATATAATAAAAAAGAGAAATATTGGATTAAAAACGGCAAATTATGGTTATAATCGTCATCTCTTTTCAAAATTAAATAAATAAAAAGTTTTTGGACACTTTTTTTTTTTTTAAATAAAAACAAACCTCTTCTAGAAAATCGTTTTATCTTGAGAAAATAACTTTTTTGTTCTTAAATGATTTATTTTAGTTTCCATATTAAAACAGAAAGGCTTGGATAATTCTTTTAAATAAAGAAGCATAGTGAAATAATTACAAAATTACTTGTTTATACAAGTCCTCATTAAACTTAAGGTTCCAATATGAATAATTGTTTTATTAAACTGCTTTTTAGCTGATTAAAATGTAATTTCGAATTTGATTGCGGATCAAAAGATTTGATTAACGCAATTAAACCAATTATCATCATAATTAAAAATGATGAAAATATTATGAAAAACAACCCAAGCCGACCGAGAACACTTGCTTTGATCACGATTCCTCAACATTCATGACAAAATACACACAAGCCCACAACATGAGAATGAAGTTTGTAAATCCAAATCATTCATTTGCTAACCATGTACGACAAAGAGAACTTCTTATCTTGGTCTGATGATATCGACCTTGATGCTCTACTAGAATGCTACACAGAGTCTGAAACTGCCGAGTTTTCAGATGAAGATTTTGAGCCTTCACCTGCCAAAAAGTCTAAGACTGCAGCAACAACACCATCTCAGCCTAGCCAACTCAACATACCCTGTTATCAGTGTCCAGATTGTGATAAGACGTACAAGTCAATTGCTGGGTTCAGAGGTCATGTACGACAAAAGCATGGCATTACAAGTATAAAAGGTATAAATCTTTTTTCACATCTATATATACATATATTAATGCGTGTTCTTGACTGAATGTTTTAAAAACCTAAAGAGACAAGATGTGGTATGATTGCCCATGAGCTTACTTTTATTGTTTGACAAGTTTGTGCAAGGTTTTCACTTTTCACTTTCCTAAGGAATGTGTTGAACAATTTGTTTGGGTATCTCAGTTCCTTAATATATACATAAATTTCCGAAAGGCCGTAGATTTTGTTGTGCTTGATAGACAGATTTGCAATGCGAATGCTTATGAATGTTGTTTTTTTTGTCCATTGCATATTTTACTATGGAAAATCTTAAACCTCAATCATGACAAGTTCTTTGGTATATATCTAAAGTCTTCATATCCATGTTTAATAGATTCAATGACTAACAAGCAGAAGACTGTAATTCTTTAGTTGTCGTTTGTTTATGTGTTACATATTTGTGTTTTATTCATTCATTCTTTGTACATAAAAAATACCATTTATTTTTGTTTAAATTTTGACCTTTTATAGCTGACTATGCGGTAAGCACTTTGCTCCTTGTTGAAGCCCATACAATCCCATAGTTGATAATTTCTTTGTCATTTGGTTTCTTGTGGAGAGTTGTCTCGTGTGCAATCACCACATCTCATTTTATATTGCTAGCTTTTGTGAATGTGATAAATTTCAGCATAATGAGATAAATTTGCTTCTTCAAGTTGCAAACATAAATATTGGTTCTTTGATCTCTGGTGAATATGTCTCATTGGCAATCATAATGTGTTTCAGGTTTTTATTTTATGCATAATTTTGACTGCTACATAATTCTTGCAATGATGTATAAGCGTTTTCCATTTGTGATGATACAAATTAGACTATTTATTGGATATGAAGTAAATAACAAACAAACTGGTAAATTGCTATGCTCTCTTTAATACAGAAAGCAGTTATTAATACTGCAGTGTGTATATATAAATGTATAAAACATACCAATATAAAATAATATCATACATTACAGAAGTATTTACATGATTTATATACAAAAAAATAAAACTTAAGCATGAGAAACTCTTAATAAAATTATTTTTCTAAACATTCATTAATGAATATAATGAATACTGTAAAATGATATAAATAAACACAGCAGTTCTATGATATTTAATATTAGGCTTAAAAGATCAAAAAGGCTAAATGTATAGGTTGACAATTGTAAGAGAAATTAAATTTGTCATCATTTCCTGAGATATTAATATTCCATATTTGGTCAAGACTTTGGCCAAAATAAAATTCTTAGTAACAATACAACAGGAAATAAAAATCAGCAAATCTAATTAAAATATAATTATTTTTTTAGTGAAAAAAACACAAAAACAAATTTAAAAACTATTTCAGTACATGCAATTAATAAATATATATATATACATTGTTGTGTCTATAAGAACAGTTGATTAAATGTTCTTATTTTTAAAAGCTTCATATATACAAAAGTCAACATGGTCAATGCTGAAATAGCATGGAAATTGGTACGAAAATGTCTGAGAATGCCCGCGCATAAAGCACTATTTGAAACGGCTCAAACAAAAGCATCCCATTCATTATCATCACCATATTACTAATAAAAATTGTTTTGATAAAAGGTCAACGCTGAAATAGATTGAAAGTTAATATGAAAACTCCATATACTCGTATATAAAAACAATTTCATGAATTTATGAGATATATTACAAATTTCATATATATATAGTAGTCTATATATTGTACCAAATTTTTATGAATCAGAATTTTGATTTGTGATGTAAACATTAAACATCCAGATCTGATAGATGCACATTTGCACTTTACTCCATACCTTTTTTAATATCATATATTGATCTCAACATTGAACTTTAAAATAAGGAATAAATAAAAATACAATTTCAATACTACATGTATTATCTAATAACCTTCACTCTTTTCTGTTGAAGCATAAACTACATGTACATTGTAATATGGATTATTTTATACATGTTATATTTATTTCTTTTCTTATAAACAAACATGTATGCAAAATGTTTAAATCTAAACCCAGTATTCCTGATTTATTCATTCACTCATGCCAAAATAACAAAACTTCCCATAAAGGTAATATATATACTTTTTCTAGTAGACCTATTTAAATTAATTAACTCCCCAACAGATAGAAAAATAATTAAGGTGCTTGTGCTTTTCAAGATATAAATAATTTGGTTGATTGGGGGTATTTTATAAGACTTTTCATCACTTAAACACGTTAATCACTTAAAAGTTACAATATCTTATGACTTAATGTATAAACTCAGATGATTTTGAATTTTTTTTTTTACAATAACATCAAAACATGACCCTCAAACATCCTTATGATACACTTTCAAAAAATATGTCTATATTTGTACTATCTTTACAATGAGTGACGTGGACGCTTTGGAAGAGGATTATTGTCTATGACATGTGGATAGTTCAGTCTCCTTTTGGTATTACCCCTCACTGGTGCAATTGCATGCTGACCTACTGTCCTTATTTTGACCATAGCATGGTTAAACTGGTTTACAGTTGGATTGTTATTGCAACCTCCACTGGTCCTATGTATCCCAAAATGCTGTTCAATTGGGTCTTGGTTAAACCTTTCTGTCAACACAAATGGCATTCCTTTACGTAATAACAGACGCGTACACTCCACAACAGAACGAACAGTTATCCGAAAGCCTTCTAACGTCTGGTAGCTTAACTGCATTTGATTTTTCTGTGTCTTACTAAATTCTCCAGGTCTTGCTTCAACACTTTGCTTCCAATCCTCAAAATACTTCAAAAAATCATCAGTCAGATAGTCCAACCTGGGATCATTTGGGTCTGTAAATGGTTTAAGATTGTCTTTTCTCTTCTGGTGACCTTCATTCAAGTTTCGGACATTAAGACAGTCAAAAAATTTGTCCATGTGGCGTATAAACTCTGTTGTAGCACTAGTTCTATCCCCATAAACCATTTCTAGAGCATTGGCCACAGTGGTACTTAAAACTTGGGCTGCCAGACTTACTTTCATTGCACCAAAGGATGTTATGTCAATGTGGGCCCTTGATAACTTTGGACACAATCTAAAGACTCCAGTACAGTGGTCCTTATATAGATCTACAATATGCATCCATGACACATCTTTACCTCCACACCACATCTTTCTGGTATTCTTGTGTGAGCCTGAATTTGAGAAACAATTCCTTGCTGTTTTGATCAGATGGGGTGGATCTGAAACAAAATATATGTATCGTTCATCTGCAGCAAATCTGTTTATAGCGCGGTACACAGTTGTCTGTTGTTCATCTGTTTTGTGAAGTTTTATGAATCTTCTATTGGGTGAGGCCCCATCAGCAGTAATGTACAACACCTTAAGTCCAGCATCAATCTCAACTAACTCCACACATTCCCATAAAATTCCAAACAGTTGGTCCGATGTTATTCCATTGGTGGCGAAATGAGCAAGTGGGAACTTGAGGTCAACTGATATTCCGCGTACCATTACAACTAAAATGTGCGTAGCTAGCTTCTTTGCTTCTTCTTTAATGCATTCCTCCATATGGATTAGACTATTTGACATGCTGTCGAGATCTATGAAGCCAATCAATTCACCTGAATGTTTGTCATATACTAACTCACTCTTTACTTTTATTTCATCTTGTAGTAGTCCTACATATTGTTGCCATTCTTCTGTTGCACCTTTAGATTCCATTTCGTCTGCTAACATGTCAATAAGTTCAGGCTTAAATCCTACACCTTACTTAATCACATGAGTGTAGTCGTAAAGCAATCTTTCACTAGGAAGCTTAATAAAACCTGAGTGTCTTAAACTGTCATAAGTTGATGTTGATTTACTTTTCAAATATATGCACCATTTAATTAGCATAGGATGCCACCGCATACCTCTTTTGTCAGCCAAATTGTTGAATTTTGCTTGCTGTGACCAAAATAGGCGCTGGAAGCAGTTTTCATCTGGAAATTGTTCATTGACAGTACTTTCACATGATGTCATCAAATTAAACATATCTTTACTGTTATTTTCACTAAGCGAGACACCGTCAGATCTAATGGACTTTTCGACTTTCTTCTTCAGTGCTGCAACCTGACTAACTAAGTTACTATTGTACTTCTTTAACTGTTTAATTTTTTCCACTTTCTCTGAATCAGTTAATCGACTGTTTCCTTTCCTGGATGTTAACCAGTTTTTACTTGGTGTAGGTGTTTTAAGTTTTCTTCTAGCTGCTTGCTTTTGAACAGTTTTCCGATAGGTAATGCAATTCTTACATCTTGGTTTCCACCTGTCAGTCAATAACATACATGATACGGTTCGGATTGTACTTTGGTAGGCACAGTCGCCACGGTAAGCCCCATAATCTGCTTCAACATAGGCCAATTTTCCGGAACACAAATTCTGTAGCTCTTCATCTGGATTACCAATGCATACATCATAATGAAGCAGCACATTCAAAAGACTTTCAACCTGCTGAATTGTAACAAATTTTCCTGGTAACATGTTCCAAAGGTCATGTTGATCACTTAATCTCTTGCCATGAACAAATACTTCTGCTGAGTAATTCTTCTTTATTGTACAAATGAACTTTACTCCAGGATTGTCACTATCATAAACAGATACATATCTTATAATTTCAGAAGAGCGCATAAATTCAACCTGTGCATATAAAGTGTTTTCCACAAGCTTCTGACAACTTCTTTTCAGTGCGGAATATTGTTCTTCCCTCTTGGTTGTTACAAATTTTTCCAAGTTGTAATTCGGATCGTATTGGTAGACTTTATCTAACACTACATAATGTTCTATATTTTCACTGGTCTCATCTGGCTCAATTAGGAAAGCTGGTGTCTGATCACTGCTTATACATGTATCACCTAATTCTGTCAATTCAGTGATGGGCCAAAAACTACTATCTGTATAGGCAGTATCTGCAATAAAAATGAAAAAAGGCTAAAGATACATTTTACAGCCAGTAAAGGTAAACTGACAGAAATTCAGGCCAAAATTATTAATATGTTTGTTTCCCCTCCCCTCCACTCGGTAAATAAGCCCCCAGGTCAAAAAAATGTTTTCCTATAAAAAAAAATCAGAAATTATTTTCATTCCTGAAAATGATTTGTTTCTATTTATGTAGCGCTTGAAAGCAAAAGGATCGAAACATTCAATAAATACACTCAAATTGAGCACACATATTGACATAACTGATAAGTGGCCTCATTGAATAAATTGTAATTACAATGTTGCCTCATCATGCTCATACATTCATATAAGATTTCTAGAAACAATTAACTTATGTTATTTTCAAATAAGTGTTTTCTATTTTTAAGAAAAAAAATAAAAATGGATTGTTACTTTATGCTGAGACTTAAATAAACACCAGCTTTTTGTCATGGGACTGAAAAAGGGAAAATAATTAAAGAAATTAATAAAATTGATCTTCTGCTTAGAGGTAAACTTCAAAGTTATTTGTCATGCTTGGGGCACACCATTCAAAAAGATTTAAATAACATCCACTCAAAATTTCAATATCCTGTAAATCTTTTAAATCACAAGGCCTTTTAAATTCACTAGATAAGTAATACACGAGTTTTAAGAAAAATATGGTTTTTACCTGTATAACACACCTGTTCTAAGAATTTTGTTTTTGCCTTCATTAATTTAAAGCGATTAATTAGTTTTCTCCTTTGAATTGTTTTATAGCCTTTTATAGGTGACTATGCAGAATGGGTTGTGCTCATTGTTGAAATTTGGTCTCTTGTGGAGAGTTGTCTCTTGGCAATCACACCATGCCTTCTTTTTTGATATTTGGTTGATTATGAATGAATTGAATGAATGGACCATAAACAGGAAGGCCATGAATATACTGGAGGAAGCAATGTAAAAACAGTTGAATGCTTTGATCTTTAAACACAATGCATTTATCCATAGTCAGGGGGTTAACCCTTTCATCCAAATTTCTGGTCATTTAATACAACTTACCATCAATAAGTAGGAGCTGTTCTTCGATGGTATTGGCATCTGAATCAATAAGTATATGTTGCTGTTCAATGGTATGGGCATCCAAAACTTTGGGTTTTCTAACCCGCTTCCTTGCTCTACACTTATCCCTGTAGCCAATACAACGTCTCTTTGATGTTCGAGGCATTATCTGCAAATAGTACATAATTAACTCCATAAGTAATAAATATATATGAAAAATATATAAAATTGATTAAAAAGAAAAGCAGTTCACACCAACAGATATATGTACAATTCACTTGACTTAGTTTAATGCGAATTGGTTAAAGTATTCTTGCGTTAGTGTCTGACAATGGTATACAATAATACGTCCTGTAAACAGGCATATTGTTTATGTAATTTATACTTGTTTCTCGTTTCTATTTTTTTTATATAGATTAGTCTGTTAATTTGCCCATTTGAATGGTAATTTTGGGGCCCTTTATATCTTGTTGAGCGTTGAGAGCAAAGGCTCCATGTTGAAGGCCGTACATTGACCTATAATGGTTTACTTTTTTAAATTGTTATTCAGAGGGAGAGTTGTCTCATTAGCACTCACACCACATCTTCCTATATTTATATAAAAAGAATAACCATACTGTCTGAAAAAAACAAATTTTAACTCTGCTCTACTTCAATGGTTACTTATATGTTTGTCAAAATATAGGTATATATATTATATTGTTTACTGTTCCTAGCCTACATATTTCAATATCAAATGGTTAAGAAAATAAAATATGTGTTTTTGAAATCATGTTTGCCATTTTATCTAATGACAACGACGCACTATTGAGACAGCAACTTAACAACAAATTGTTTGTATCTTATAAAAAATCAATTATCATACATGTCGTATATATTATTAAACTTTACATTCAAATACGAAAATAAATATGATCAGAGAGATTAACCCATAATTGACCCATCAATTGGATAGCATGCATATGATGCCACTCTATTGTGTTAGGGATGACATTAAAATTATTTAAAATTATTTTTTATGGAAACAAAGAAATATAACTTTCAAGTTTGATAAATCTGTTTTTCATGGAATGAAAAATTGCAGAACATGTACATGTACAAGTATCACATGTGAAATTGGAATAATGATTTATTCATCTTTATTAAATTTATAAAATGTTGAAAATAGGCTATAATTTTTTCTTGTCTTATAGTTTCAGAGCACAGAAAAGATGGGCTTACAGAAAAATACAACAATAAAACATCTTTTAGTATGACCCCAGAAGAATTTACTAAGATTTTTGAAACATCATATCAAGAAGCATTAGAAAACATAATGAACAGTCCTTTCAGGAACAGTAGCCGTTCTAAGCATGGGAAAGGTATTCTGGCAATTACTTTATATTACGCAGCAAGTCAACAGACAAACACACAATTATCAGAAGAACTAGCACCTGTTTTCGCAAACTTGTTTGAAAAAGTAGAGTCGGATTGCAATACCGATTTAAACACATCTGAGAAACTTTTCTCATCTTTTTATAAAATAACAGCTGATAATGAATTTCAATCGAAGTTATCTGCCATTGTTACATCTGAATTTGAGAACATTGACTTCGAAGGTGAACTTTCCGCTAAACTGTTTTTATCTGTGCTACAAGATGCCCTACTGAAGTCTCTAGTGAAAAACCGTGCACAGCTGTACCAAAAGAATGCAACCAAGCTAGATACCACAATGACAAATTCAGACCAATCAGTGCTTTACTACATTTCAGGGTATATAATTTCAAAACTTCAGAAGAAAACATACCAACACAAAAACTTGAAAAACCAGAAAATTCGTGAAGCTATGACTAATTTTGTGGTAAAACAATCAACAATGTTACAAGAGCATGTTAAAAAGTTTGCAGAGTGGACCAAGAAATTAAACAGAGGAGGACTCAAAATTCCAAGTGACAACTTTTATTATTTCATCCGGCATTGTGAAATTGTTCTCCGGCAAAGTATTGACCTTGGAAATGTGAATTCCCAAACACTTATGATTACAAACCTGAAAGAAGTTATAGTTTCCGCACATATGGTAAATTATTACTGGGAAATTTTGTGTGATAACAATGAATTTTCTTCATATATCATGGAATCATGTGTTTCATTATTTTTAACAATCCGTGGACACTCCTTAGCACGTGCAGTGCAACTTCAAATTCCCAACAGCACATCACAACATGAGAAGCCACTAAGGAAGGTTTTGAAAGACAAATCTGATAACCGCAAACAGTAATTAGTGAAATTAAACATTTGTGACTTTTGAAGAGATCATATTAATTATGTGTATCTTAATCTGTTATAGTTTTTGGTTCTTTTAGTGCTTTATTTTCTTCATACATTTATGATTTACATGTATGACAACATGCTGTTAGATTTGTCTTTGTGTTGTTTGGTTTTTTTTAATACCATAAAATGTCAGTGCTTCTCTTGGATATGTACAGACTTTTTATATATATAACATATACATGTATGTAGCTGTTTATATTTTTAATGTACGTGTATGTTCATGCATTGGTGTGTTGTTGTTTTTTTGTAAGCACAGATGATAAATAATGCACAGGTTTTTTTATGCTCATTTTTCAAGTATGAAGTCGATAAATTCTTAAGAATTAAATTACGGTTTTTTAAAGTCATGTAAGTAGGAAGAATCTATTTTGAGACTTGTAAATTTTTGAAAATTTATTATTTTTCAAAATTCTACAGAAAAATTACAATACAATATACAGCACATGTACATTATGTAAAGTTTGTTAAGTTTAAATAATTTCTTTTCGCCTGTTCAATATACCAACCAGTAATATTGTACATGTTGGATCATATGGTTTTTACTGTTCAGCTCAGCTCTAAATTGTATAAAATTTGTGACTGTTCATCATTCATTTTTATCAAGTAAAAGCAGTTATATAACATAAAGTAGAACTATTTTATTTCTATTAGTGCTCCACTTAAAGGGCATGTATAATACATGTACATATTGAAGATGGATGAAATGTACCACATATACCAGTTTTTAAGGTTATACTTGATGTTTATTTTATTGTCTGTTACTATCATTGAGAAATACTGTATACATGTACATTGTATATACATGTAGTCTGAGTTGATATGAATATGAACATGATGAATAAACTTGGAAAACCAATTGCTTTTTTTTTATGAATTAAGATAGATATAGGAAGATGTGGTGTTAGCGCCAATGAGACAACTCTACATCCAAATAACAATTTTAAAAAAAGTAAACCATTTTAGGTCAATGTATGGCCTTCAACACAGAGCCTTGGCTCACACCGAACAACAAGCTATAAAGGGCCCCAAATTTACTAGTGTAAGATAGACTTAAATGTTTCCATGATTGCAATATATGAATGTTTATATTAAGGGAGACTTATTAATTAGTTTGCCAGATAATGTAGATATAGGAAGATGTGGCATGAGTGTTAATGAGTGTTAATGAGACAACTCTCCATCTAATTAACAATTTATAAAGGAAAAGCATTATAGGTCAAGGTACAAACTTTTACACCAAGCCTTGGCTCACATAAAACATCGAGCTTTATATGGCCCCAAACAGTACTAGTTTATAACCATTCAAACGGGATAAGAAACAGAATTATCTTTCGAGAAACATGTATTAACTACATAAACAAAAGATAACCAATGTACATCATGTTGCTGCATGATAAGTTGGGAACAGACCAGTCTGATCATTACCATTTTTTTCTGAATTCAGGTTTGTTTATACATCCAGGTCTGGGATTAAAAAAAATAAACTTCATATAGTCATGCAAGATACAAACTGTTTTAACGTTAAAATGAATACAACCTGATACAGGAGTGCATGTAATGTTCAAGTTGTTATCAATCATAATGATAATCAAAGATTTCCATCATTGTTTTTTCTTTCCAAGTTTAGCTCCAAATCTCAACATACAAATATATGCATACTTGTCTAGAGACTTCATAACCATGATCATACCCGTAGCCAGGGGTTCGAACACCCCCCCTTAAAACAAATAAGCACTGTTAAAGTCAATGTTCTGTTCGAATTGTGACTGTTAAAGTCGAGTTTGCAAGTCCAATATATATTTCTTTTAATATCAATAAAATGTCATTTAAACTAAGTTACACGGGATGCCAGTGTATCAAACTTGTAATCTGCAACATTTTTTTTGTAATAATTGCATTCATTTAATCACAATACGGTGGACAATGCAAGAGGGGGGGGGGTAATAAAAATGGCGCCAATGGCATTTCGGAATGAGACCGTGAATGATGACTGATTTCTTTATTAATACCAATAAAATAACATCCAAACTACATAAAACGTGAAGCTAGTGTACTAAACTTGTAAACTGTCGCTTCAAATTTGTCATGATCGCATTTTTTTCATCACAAAACGGGGGGCAATGCAATCGGATAATACACAAAAAATGGCGCCAGTAGCATTTTTCAATGATCGTGAATTTGGCCAACGTAATAAAACACTTTACATAGAATAAATCACTCTCATATTAGTTACTTCATGTGAAAAAATATATCTTCTTTACGCTTAAACTTACCAACTCATTAAAGTTGTTGAACGTGTGGAATTATGTGGATGATTCATTAGCAGTCACGATAGCTTTCAGTCCGACGCTTCCAGTCTCCATTAATCTCGCGAAGTCTCGTGACGTACGGGAGTGAAATAACTTTATACTGAAATGCGTACGAGATTCATTTCCCGTTAGATATACTGTTCCCAGCTATAACTAACTCGGCGAGCATGAGAAAAGCAACCAATATGTTTTCAAAGCGACCTTCAAAAATAATAAATTAAGAGAACTTCAAAATTGAATAAGAAAATAAAAAAAAAAGAATGATTAACCTAAAAAACAAGCAGAATTTCAGAACATTGGATGATATTGGTGTTGTTACAAACAAAGATGATGACTCTGTATTGTGTAACGATCCACAAAGCAGGATAATTTTATTAGGATGCGAGGCTATTTTCTGTACAATGTCAGAGGGATTTTTTTCTGATGGTTCGTAGTCAAGCATTTAGTTGTTATATAAAAATAAATAAAATTGGCGCAATTAGAGGATTATTTTATTGGCGCAAATGATACCTATATTTTTGAAAATTAGGTGGCGCAAAAGAAGTATTGGCGCAATTAAGTTGTGGCGCAAATGAGTTACTTTTTGGCGCAAAAAGATATCGCCCGTTTTTAGAAAGGCAAGCCGTCCGAGGCAAACATTTATTATACATGTATCCAAAATTAGATTTGGAGTAAAATTGAAAAAACAACAGAGATTTCTTTGATCTTACCAAATACTTCTATAAAATAAAACTTAATGTATTTGTACATGTGTGTTTATTATATATTTCAACGACTATACTTGAAGTATTTTTAAAGTATATGTGTTTTAAAAACTTTTAAAAAAGGAGCTTTGGTTTCCATTAAAAATAATTTTTAGTTGTATTACTATGGATAAAAAATCTTGCTTGAAAATTCTTTTTAAATAAGGAAATTAAAATTGTATTCAGTAAGGTACTTCTTCTTTGTATTAGCTTCCTATATAAACAGGCTTTTTATTTATTTTGGCACAAGAATCAACTCTGACATCGGGAAAGCTAATGCCGCCTTCTACATCTTAGTACCAGCACTTCATCGTGAAGCCAAGCTTGTGTCTCTTACAGTCCGCTTAGTTTCTGAAGAACAGGTCATCAGGAACCAACGCACACGCTACAAGGAGCTGGAAGGTCGTCTTCATAAGTTTTGGGACCAGTACACAGAAGGTGATATCACAGCATCCCGTCTACTACGTGATTGTGGCAACATCTACGGTCCGTCCAATGACTAGCTGTTAATTGCTCCTGCCGATGTTTATACTTGTCTTGCCTTGACAATAACATTCATTTTTGCATGTTATCTCAGATATGACTCAGAATTCTGTATGTGCTATGTATGTTTTGTATGTTTTGTATGTGCTACGTGTGTTTCAAATGTGCTATGTATGCTTTAAGTGTGCTTTGACAATGACCATTCATATCTGCATGCTTTCAGTCTTATAGATGATTACAAAATACCTTTGACTTTATTCTTAAAAATAGTATTACATTGTACAGATAAATCACACCAAGAGACCACCATACAAAATATGATCAGAAACCAGAAATGCTACAATTCACTGAATTGTCTTACAATAATTAACACAAGATTTGTAATAATAACAAAAAAAAACTGAAGTCCAGTTATAGCCAATACAAGACAAGACACTTTTAATTGGATATTTAGTTCCCAATTTCGTGTAATAACAGGTACTTGGGTGATTAGAAAGGTGTCAACAGTGCATGTGCCAGTTGTTTGTTTAACCTATGGTGATTAAAAATGTGTCAACTATACACGTGGCATGATGTCATAATCAATTAAGATATGCATATAATAAAAATTTATTCTGAGAGGGACATTATTACAATTAATACTACAAAGACAAATCAGTGCTAAATTTTCAATATATGAATATCAAAAGGATTTTTTTTGTGTTTTTATTTTTAAATATATCTTGTTAACGTATTTTTTTTATCCCCTTCAAAAATGTTAAAAAATAAATTATTTAATAAATTGAAGATAAAAATTCATTTTGAATTAAGAATTGAAAATTAATTTCCAATAACAACAACAACCAACATTATACTTATATTCTTCTAGTAGTCCGAGTTTGGTATAGTCCGAGTTTGTTATAGTCCGATTTTGGGAGGCCGAGTTTGTTATAGTCCGATTTTGTTATAGGCCGAGATATCATGGATTCCATATATTAAGTTTTAACACATACGTTACTACCGGTTGTCCTGACATTATAGTGACCTGATTGTCGGTCAGTATTTGCAAACCATTAATTTGTTATTATAGGTCATACATAAAATTATTCATTTACCTCGCAAATTAAAATAAAAATTTAATTAGTATAGCTTTGACAATATTTGAACAAATGCTTATCACAACAATACACCACTTATTGTCCATTATTTGCGTTGAGCGCTACACATATACAATAAATCGTTTTTGGTCTCAATATAAAAGAGGGACGAAAGATACCAAAGGGACAGTCAAACTCATAAATCTAAAACAAACTGACAACATGGCTAAAAATGAAAAAGACAAACGGAAAAACAATAGTACACATGACACAACATAGAAAACTAAAGAATAAACAAAACGAACCCCATAAGACATTTTGAGTGCATTTTCCAATCTGGCACGGGCTATTTCGTTTCTGAAAGATTTGTGATTATTCCTGTCTCTTGTCTCATCGAATTCAATTATCTCTTTTTATGAAGTTATTATTTGATTGAATGATCAGATTATGTTCGGAAAACTAAAAAAAAGAATGTATTTTGTTGACAAGTCCGCAACAATTCATTAATTATAGAACAAAGCCTGCTTTTCACTTCTATTTAGTGTTTGTCGCCGTGTTATAAATAATTTCATAAAACAGCTATGTCGTTTGTATGAATAAAGTCTATAGGTTGTCATTCCCGTTTGATTTGCAAAAAGATCGCTATCACCGAACTATATATTGTAAATGTAGTACTTCCAAAGTGTAGATAAGCAATATCCATGCTAAAGTACATGTAAAACAAGGTATCGACAAATGTCTTGTAAACGTATTTAACGAATCATAAAGATATTACGAGTGTTTGCACTCGATAAAATTTGTTAAGAAGGAAAATTAAATGACTAAGCGTTGAAAGCAATGGTGTAGTTATTTCGAAGTCAATCTAACATTTTCGAAATTCCGTAAATCTGTAAATTTGAAAATGCGAAGACAAAAAAATAACACCTTGTAGTTCGATATTGCAATATCTTAACAAAAGGCATACATATAAAAAAAGAAGATGTGGTATAATTGCCAATAAGACAATTCTCCACAAGAGACCAAAATGACTCAGAAATTAACAATTATAGGTCCCCGTACGGCCTTCAACAATGAGAAAATTCCATCCATACCGCATAGTCCGCTATAAAAAGCCCCGAAATGACAATGTAAAACAATTCAAACGAAAAAACTAAAGGCCTTATTTATATATAAAAAAAGGAACGAAAGACAAATTTATAACACATAAACAAACGATAACCACTGAATTACAGGCTCTTGACTTGGGACAGGCACATATAAACAGAATGAGGCGGGGTTAAACATGTTAGCGGGATCCCAACCAATATAATTAGGGTGTCGACTTATTATAAAAATGCGATTTTATTATACTTTATGAGCATGTATTGATATTTAGCATGTAATGTATCATTTTGTTGTATTTAAAATTCTAACAAAGAACCATTGACACATACTACATTACAAATTAGATACATTGTGATAATTTCCACGAAAAGTAAATAAACAAAGACGTAGTAAGAACATCTTCTTTAATGATTGAACAATTGCTGCCTAGACCAATTGAGTTAAGGGTAATCCCTTTTCCGAAAATCGCTCAGACTCAAAATCCCTACAATGACAAGATTCAGGGGAATCTTTTCGATTCAAAGTAGATTTTAATCGGGTTCAAGAGAGTGAAAATATTTTTTTTTAAATATTTTTTTCAATTTCTTTTATTTCTTGTATTTTTTTTTTGGTAAATGCACATATTAAATTCGCCAATGTATACTATGAAGGAAGACTGAAAAGCCTTAGAAAGAAAACCAAAAGTTATCTAAATCAACATATCATATGGTCTTCAACAATAAAAAGGGGATTAAAACAGTGTAAATATGGATACATTCAAACTGGAATATGATTTGTTAATTTTTTCATATCGAGATTGCCTGTGACTTTGATATTATCGCCTTAAAACTCTGCCGTCTACCATATTCCTCATAATTTCAACCAAAATTTAACATAAGCAAGACCTTGAAGAGAACCTCGCTCTGTGGAATGTCTAACGATACATAACAGAACTCACAATATAAATCTATACATAAAAGCGCTCCACTCAATGATGAACATGGTATAATAGATACTAGGAGAACAATAACAAACTATTCCATATCAAAGAGAGCTTATTGTTCCTGATTTTTAGCCCAACAAAGTTAACGTGCTTATTATGAAAATATTTCATCCTATATTATAATATAGGTGGTTTAATTTCATAGAAGACTTAAAACAGCACATAGCAGTACAGGAATGCACGTAATATGCCGGAATATGAACAAAATTTGAAAGCATATATGCTACAAGCGAAAACAAAAGAGGGTTTATGTGTCGTTAGAATGCTATATCGTAGCCCTTAACCATTTCATTAAAGAGTAAGGAGACGAAAACATAAGTTAAAAAGTAAATTTGTAAAGTACTTCATAAATGCCACGTAATTAATTCTATTAAACTAGTCTGATCTACAAGGATAAAATATGCTATTTGCTACTTTTTTTACGCCTAGAGACATTGCAAAACGGCTAGATTTACTAATTTTAGTCTCACATTTTGTATATAACCCATAGAAACACAGGAACTAGTATTAATATATATAATTATATAAATTAAACATCACTTTCTAATATAATTTGAAATTATTTGAGTTAAAAAGGTTACCATCACATTACATATCTAGGAGCTGGTATTAATATATACATGTATATACAATTATATGAATTATACATAATTTTCTTATATAATTTGTTATCAATTTGTTCATTTTGAAAGGTTACCACCACAACTCATATTTCTTTTTTTATTTTGAGTGCCAAATATATGCATAAACTAAGAAAGAAAGAAAAACAACTTTATTTATAGTTTCTGTTTATTTTTTTCACAATTTATAACGTCCATGATGATTTAGAGATTGAAATAATGTTCAAACTTCGTTTTTGTGAGATATTTTTGACGCAAAGAGTACGTCATGCTAAAAAATGGTGGATATTGGTTAGATTTAAATACATAACTAATCGAAGAAATCAAATAGAGAAAAATATTCAATGAGTGACCGAACAACACATTTGACTTAAATTATTAGTGTTGTTCGGTCACGTGTTGAATATTTTTCGATATTTTAATTCTTTGATTATTTATTCTTTTTATTACATTGTAAGGAACTATATCTTTTTCTACGCTTTTGCAATTTGTTATGATCCGACGTAATCGACGTCTTGACAACGCCAATTTCTGTATGACGCTAAAGGAGTGAATTAACCACGTTTATTTCACCTGTGAGATTATCGGTTTTTATTTCAATGGAAAATCTATGTAATTTATTGCGACCAATGTAATAATATTGGATAATACCGAACAGATGACCACATTATAAATTCGTCAAATGACTAATACAGCAATTTTGATGATATTGGCAAATTTAAGTACTAGTAAACCTAATTGTTGACGAAGTGTATGTAGCCTGACTATGTCTTTCATTACCGAATACGTCGTAGGCATAATTTCTTAGTCTCTTTAAATTAAAATAAATATCAAACATTTTCAAAGCAACAGACATATACAATACATTTTATATAGATTAAAACACTTTGAAATATGACTAGCCTACCTTTTTCGTCTGTATCGGAGTTAATTTTAAGTAGAAATATGTTGCAAGTACCAATTCTAATTAATATTTATCAAAGGTACCGGACTTATAATTTGATACGGCAGACGCGCAGTTCGTCTACATAACACTCATCAGAGTCACTCAAATCAAAATAGTTTTAAGTCAAACAAGTACAAACGGTATTTCAATACAATCAATGTAAATATTTTACGATTCATCAGAATAAAGTTTTTATATAAAAAAAAAATATATCACTAAAAAAAAGTAAAATAACAAATATAATGCACTCCGAGGAAAATTCAAAATGGAAAGTCTTAAATCAAGTGGCAAAATCAAAATCTCAAACACATCAAACGAATAGATAACAA
Source organism: Mytilus edulis (assembly GCF_963676685.1). NCBI lineage: Eukaryota > Metazoa > Mollusca > Bivalvia > Mytilida > Mytilidae > Mytilus > Mytilus edulis. Next base: position 18,808,620 of record NC_092352.1, read on the forward strand.
CTGTCATATTCCTGACTTGGTACAGGCATTTTCCTATGTAGAAAATGGTGGATTAAACCTGATTTTATAGCTAGCTACACCTCTCACTTGTTTGACAGTTGAACAAAATTCCATTATGTTGACAACGATGTGTGACCAAAACAAACAGACAAAAGGGTAAACATGTCACCAATAGGGGTACAACAGTCAACATTGTTAGGTTGCTGCCACTAAATTGGTAATTTTAAGGAAATTTAGCAGGATTTATTTCTTTCTTGAATATTATTTTAGATAAATATGAACTGTAAACAGTTAAAATGACCAGCAAAGTAAGCTCTACAAATAACTTATTTCGACCGACATTGTCAATTGACCCCTTAATGAGTTATTGGACTATAAGGACAATTATACACAATTTGTTTATCGTGTTTTCTATTTTTAAACATTTTCTCCTTTGAATCTACTGATCCAAATTAAACCAAACTTAAGCTGCATGATTCTTTAAAATTTATCTAAAATAAAGATTGTGTTTTATCTTCTGATACCTCAGAATACATGGCCACCATGGGTAAGAATAGAACATAGGGTTAAATGCATTTTGTTTTAACTCTTATCTCAAAAAAGCATTTAGAGCAAATCAAACAATGAGTAAAAAGTATTAATTAGGTCAAGGTCTACCAGTCCTGAAATTATCAGCCGAATCGAGTATCTCCTTTGCAGGTCTTTGCCTCCTGAATTGGTGATTTTTAAGACATTTTGCAGTTTTCGGTTATTATCTTGAATATTATTATAGATGAAGATAAACTAAACAGCAAAACTGGTCAACAAAATAAGATCTACCAATAAGTTTATATGACCGAAATTGCAAATTTAGGAGTTATTTCCCTTTCAAGATAATTTGTCACAATCTGTCAATCTAGTTTGCTGATTTTCAAAAATCTTTTTCTTTGAAACTTCTGAATCAATTTTAGCCAATTTTGGGCTGAATAAGTTTCAGAGTATCTAGTATAAATTTTGTATTTTATTTCTTGGCACGTCAATAAATATAGCCACTATGGCTAAAATGGAACATTTGTTTTGCCTTTGAAGAAAATATGACAGACATAAAGAACATCAAAATGCGTTTTTAAGCCACTTATAATTCGATATTGAAAAGCCAAAATAATCGTTGATGAAAGATTAAAGCAAAACATAACAGGAATCGATTCAAGCTCTTGAGAGCCCTTTAATTGTTTTTGTTGAAGACCAAAAGCCATGTTGGTCTAGATAACTTTTGGTTACTCACTCATTGCCCTTAAGCAGCACATTTAGCAGTAAGGAGACATTTTTTTCTCAGGACTCCATAAAGGCCACGTAATGAATTTGATTTTACAAGTCTGATCTACTAGAATAATATGCTATTTTCTACTTTATGACGCTACGAAACATTGTAAAACGGCTAGGTTTATTAATTTTTCGTCTCACATTTTGTATATAACCCATAGGAATCCACCGGTATTAATATATATAATTATATAAATTAAACATTACTTTCTAATATAATTTGAAATTAATTTGGGTTAAAAAGGTTACCACCACAACACACATCCAGGAGCTGGTATTGATGTGTATAATTACTTAAATTATACATGATTTACCGATAGAATTTGTAACTCAGTTTTTTTACTTTAAAAGGTTACCACCACAACACTTATTATAAAAAAGAAGATGTGGTATGATTGCCAATGAGACAACTCTCCACAAGAGACCAAAATTACACAGAAATTAACAACTATAGGTCACCATATGGCCTTCAACAATGAGCAAAGCCCATACTACAGAGTCAGCTATAAAAAGCCCCTAAATGACAACGTAAAACAATTCAAACGAGAAAACTAACGGCCTCATTTATATAACAAAACAAAATGAACGAATAACAAATATGTAACACATAACCAAACGAGAACCACTGAATTACAGGTTCCTGACTTGTAACAGGCACATACATATTGCCCCTTTTTAGTGCTTAATACATGCATGAACTACGACACTCCTTAATAGGGATCTCATTTGGGGGTTCTGATCAGGAATCCAACTTACTGTTTTGTCAGATTCCCGCATTTCGCTTACACTATGTACGAAAGCAGTTCTTATTTTTTGTAACTTCCTTGTCCCGCTAGACTTCATTTCTCGTTTTCACGGCACAAGAATTTGACTTTTGCGTGTTACGCTTAAAAATCGGCATGTCACGCTTATACCCTAATGAGACCCACTTGATAAACATACTTTATTGATAGTTTCTATTTTTTCCACAATTTATATAGGTCCGAGATGATTAAGAGTATGAAATAATCTACCCAATTTCGTTTTCGTTCAGTATATATGACACGAAGAGTAAGTCATTTAATTAAGTGGTTGATGTGGGATGAAATTTAGTAAATGGGTTGTGTTTAAATGAGTAATTTTTAAGGACACAGCGTCAGTTGACCCTCAATTGACGCCAATCTATCTGAAATACCCTCCAACAATTTCCTAATTTCCCTGTATTATGTACTGTGAGGTTTTAAAAAGATTATAATGAGGTAAAACGTAAAATATGACCAACTAATAACTTTCTTAAATCGCTTAACTACAATTTTGATGATGTTGTCAAATTTTAGTAACCCTTAATATTTACGAATTGTAACCTCACTGTGTCTTGCCATACTGAATTTCGACAAAACAAACAACTATATCTGGTATAATTTCTAAATCTTTTTAAATTAAAATAAATATTAAAACAACAGACATATAATACATTTCATATGTATTGAAACACTTTGAAATATGGCTAGACCAAACGTTGCTTGCCTGCATCGGAGTGAATCGGAGTATTTTTAAGGACAAGGATGTTGCAAGTACCAATATTAATTAAAATAGATAACAATGAAATGTATGTCAATACAATGTAAATATTTCATGATCATTCAGAATAAAGTCATTATCTGTTTTCAAATTACATTTTATTATATAACATTATTGACTAAAATCCTTTTTGCTTGTTTAAATATTTTAAATTACACGGATGTCGTTTATACCTTTGATAACTAATTATAATTAAAAATTTATATTTATACCATTTTGAAAAATCTATAAATAGGTATTATATGTTTCATAAAAAAAAGATTCATTTAAGTAGTCAAAATAAAATCTTCCCTTATATTATCGATTAAATTAAAGATATTCGGCGGCAGCAAAAAGACAGGAGTTAAAGATAACTATATTATTATAAAATCTGTCTTCCAGTTCATTTTTTCAGTTTTTGTCATTTAGCGAAAAAAATTAATTTGGACAATATTTATAATGATCGAGAGCAATACTTTAAATTATTTTTCTCTCCTTCTTTTCAAATTAATATTTACGTCCAGTCTACGATCAAAACTGAAGTCATCAATACCTGCATGGAATTTTGCGAATATACGTTTTGTAACGTTTTTTTAATTTTATTTCCCCGTATTATCCTCATAGTCATTGTTTCATTGACAATTATTCCTCATCTCCATATTTTGTTCATTTTTCTGATCATAATTACACTTTAACAATTACAGCAGCAATTGCAGTCGTGACACAGGGTTTCAAGGGTAAGCCCAGAGTTCGGTATTTTTGTTATTTTACTTTTTACGTCTTTCTTATCAAAAGAGAAAAAGGGCAAGAAAAGAAACGAACGAAAAAGTACAAATACATACGTAAAAATGTCAAAAGTCCTTTATTTCTAGCATGTCATATTTTTCATATGTATGATTAAAGGGAGAGGTAGGATATTTATTGTTCAATGAACCAGCAACACTACTAAACCAATGGGTTTTTTTTATATACATATAATATTGCCATTCGAGAAATTATGCATAATTGATAACATCTTTTGTACATGAACTTTCATAATCTAACAAATGTCCAATAAAATTGTTTAGCCATCCCGTATTGAGGTAAATTATTGCAAATTTTTTAGGTGAATCAATTTTGTTAATTCAATTATAGTCACTGGTAAACTTCTCAGAGTATTTCATATGTATTCTATTTTGGTGAACATTTTATGCAAGCTAATATGGCAAATAGTGCTAAATTAATCTAAATATGCGATTGTTAAAATATTAAAATAAGGGAGCTGTAATGTTGGTTTAATGATATCTTTATTATTTTTAAAAACAATAATATCTTCTGTTTGTATTTAACGCTTAGTTAAAATTGTTTTTTTAATACCGTCTGTATGTATTTTACAGTGTCCCATGGCAACCTTATTCAAAAAGTGACTTCATCTGAACACTGCAATCGTCAAGTCAAAATCATAATGTCCCTACTATGTGCTTGCTACTTAAAATTACATAAAACAAAACCTCAATAAACATGTTCTATCCGTTGCTGTTGGTTGATTTTCTTTTTTTAATCACCACAAATCAGGCCATGGTTTTTTTTTAGTTTAATTGTTAACAGTTACACAGAACTTTCGAACAGTTAAAAAGGAGTCGTGTTTAGCAAGCTATCTATACATATAACGTTTCACGTAAAAGTTTAATTTTTCCACACTACTTTGAATTGTTATGCCGTAATAAAACTAAAACAATAAAATTTTATGATTAAACTTCAGGCAATCTGATTGAATTATTGGTTCTGATGTTTTTCATTCTTTTTGTTTCCAAACATCAGTTGTGACTACCTAACATAACACATGGTTGCAACAATCACACGTTGACCTTGCCTAGTTGAAATAAGCGGCCATCCTGTTAATAATTGCAATTTGAATTTTTTTACTTTGCATTTACATTTTTCGATATTAGGTCTGAATAGTCAAAGGGGAAGTTAGAGCACACTATTGTTACCAAAGTGTGTGCCGCCATCACTTCATGCTATCTTGTTAGAGCACACTATTGTAACCCAAAGTGTGTGCCGGCATCAATTCATGTTATCTTGTTAGAGCACACTATTGTAACCCACAGTGTGTGCCGGCATCAATTCATGTTATCTTGTTAGAGCACACTATTGTAACCCATAGTGTGTGCCGTCATCAATTCATGTTATCTTAACCACGTTTTGGGTGTGGTTGTTTGTATTTGTATGCATGTTTTTTTATTTTGTTTTAAATCGGTTTTTGGTGGTTGACGAGATTTGCTGCTCTGTGTCGAATTTTTGGCGATTCCTATTATTCATTTTATGTATTATTCTATTGTTTAAAATATGATGTACTTAATGTTTTGCATTCAAATGTTTGAAAATACATTTTGTGTACCCGACACTCAATCATTAATATTCGATTTCATAAATCTAACTGATAAGACGCCTGATTTTGGTGTCAAATATATACATAACGGTAAGTCATAAATGGAATTATTGTATTTTGTTTTGTTTTTTTCAATTTAAATTCGACAACATTACTATAGATAATATGTTAACTAGTTGACTATTCACAAGGGGTTCACTTGTATAATATATTATCGTCCGAAAAATCTTTGCATGTGTTATTCTCTCAAATATCTTTCTGATTTATTCATGGGCAGACTCGATTTACGAGTAATAGCTTCGAGAAAACAAAATAAATTAGCTCCAGAAACTAAAGTACAAAAAATAGACAAAAACAAAAATATGTAACTATTTCCTACATCGTTTTATTTGTTAATGTATCATTTATATTTAATGCTGTTGCATAGTGATCCATTAATGACGGACGTATTTTCAAATTATAAAAATGCACACCATGAAAGAAAAATGAGAAATAATAATAAATCAAAGCAATGGTGTTTAATTATATATATATATATTAAAGTGATACTTCCCATCTGTATTAGATACGGTTATATTGGCATTGATTACAACATATCAATTTAATAACTGCCTAATATCAAACAAAGAACTTCAAGGTGATGTTTTGAAGAAAAAAGTCGTTTAAAAGTATAAAAATAAAATTAAAACAGCTCAAAATCTAAATTCTGTTGACTATGCAGTTAACTATTTTAGTTGGTAAAATTTAATTGACCATAAACTTAGTAAATGCATAGAAATATTTTTTTTTATTAATTTGGTCTTGAGTTCACCTGACGTGAAGAAATAAACGGCGTTGCTTCAGATATATAATTCAATACTTTTTGACATGTTCAAAAATAATTGAGTTTTGTTTTTTTTTTTGCTTTTTAATGCTTATTCATTACGGGCGATTTATATCGTCAAAGTATCATACCTCCTTTGAGTATTAACTGCGCAAGCCTAAATGTAAATTCCTTTCTTTTATATTGAATGAATATCCTTTCTTGCAAATACTTCAGAAAGTGAAAATTAGAAATTCTATTTAGTCAGTCTATCAGGACTATGTTTTGTTTGATGTTATTTGTCTTTAATTGCAGCCGAGTAATCTTTTGTTGATATTATTTTAATACGGAGTAGTATTTTTAGAGATTCCTGTTATTCGTATTTATGCATTATTATACCCAACGAAAGGAGTTGCGGAAGGTATAATGTTTTTGGCCCGTCCGTCTGTCTGTCTGTCTGTCTGTCTGTCATCGCAACTCCTATCAAACCACACAACAGAATTTCACGAAACCTTTTTAGATAATAAGAACATACTATGTAGTTAAGCATATCGACAGAAAAGTAAGATTCATTTTTTTTGAAGTTACACCCCTTTGAACTTATTTACTTTCATGCACTACTGCAAAAGTCTGTCATCGCAACTCCTCTAAAACCACACAACAGAATTTCATGAAACCTTTTTAGATAATAAGAACATATTATGTAGATGTGCATATCGACAGGAAATTATGATTCATTTTTTCTAGGACTTACGCCCCTTTGAACTAATTTACTTTAATGTACTACTGCAACAATTTGTCATCGCAACTCCTCTGAAACTACACAACAGAATTTCATGAAACCTTTTAAGACAAGGACATACTATGTAGATGTGCATATCGACAGGAAATTACGATTCAATTTTTTTTCTAGAAGATACGCTCCTTTGAACTTATTTACTTTAATGTACTACTGCAACAGTTTGTCATCTCAATTCCTCTGAAACCACACAACAGAATTTCATGAAATTTTGTAGATAATAAGGACATACTACGTAGATGAGCATATTGACAGGAAATTACGATTCATTTTTTTCTAGGAGTTACCCCCCTTTGAACTTATTTACTTCAATGAGCTTCTTCTGCAACAGTTTGTCATCTCAACTCCTCTGAAACCACATAACAGAATTTCATCAAATTTTGTACATAATAAGGACATACTATGTAGATGTGCATATTGACAGTAAATAAAGGCAACAGTAGTATACCGCTGTTCAAAACTCATAAATCCATGGACAAAAAACAAAATCGGGATAACAAACTAAAACCGAGGGAAATTATGATTCAACTTTTGTTTCTTATACAATTTTGTTTCTTACACTTTAATTTAATTTCTCCAATGACAATGTGGGGACGTTGGGTATGTGGGCGCGCTCACTAAGGTTCTTTAATTCGGTCATTTTCTTTTCGAATATATACTTCATGTTTTCATTGTCTCATGTTTGATACTACAATTTACATAAAGGTCAAAATGAAATGACTTTAAAAACTCAGATTTCATAAATCGTACATATCAGGCGTCTCAAGAGATATAGCCATGGTCTTATTTTTCAATTCTTGTTCATTTATATTACTATAGGAAATACGTTAACACTGTGGCTCTCCATATGCAGATCCATTTAATAAATATTTTCTAGACATAAAAACACTCTGTTGGTGATATTGTCTAAAATATTTCGCTAATGATATTCATGGTCAGACTCGATATGTGAGTAACAGCTACGAAAATGAAAAGTAAATTGGCATCAAAAACTAAAGTACAAAAAGTAGACAATAACAAAAATATATAATGGTATCATGCATCGTTTTATGTGCTAATGCATCATTTATTTTTAATGCTGTTTCCATAAAGCATAGTGTTCTATTCATGACAGACGTATTCTGAGATGATAACAAATGTAAAACAAACATGAAAGAAAAAGAATAAATTAAAGCAATCGTGTTTAATAATATATATTTTAAAGTGTTACTTTCGTTCTTTAATAGATAAAGGGTAATATTTGAAATGATTACAAAATACAATTTTATAACTGCAATTCTGTCCTGACATGAATTACCATTGGTATTGTCATACTTATAAATCAACTGTTTTAAAACTTTTGAATATTTGAAATACTACGGTTTTCTACCTCGGGAATATATTACCTTATCTGTATTTGGCAATACTTTTAGGAATTTTGGTCCTCAATGCTCTTCAACTTCGTACTTTATTTGGCCTTTTTAACTTTTTTGGATTCGAGCGTTAATGATGAGTCTTTTGTAGACGAAACGCGAGTCAGGCGTAAATACAAAATTTAATCCTGGTATCTATGATGCGTTTATTGATATTACAAAATAATTCTTATATCATTTGCATATCTATAAATACTTGAATTGGATTGGTCAATTAGAATTTTTCTCTAGGTTTACACTTCGATAAACCATGTTTCCGAAATTACTTTTGTAATCTATTCATGCGCGATACACATTCTTGCAGGGATACTGGGATTTTCAGCAAATTGAGATTATAAAACAATTGCGTAACAGTTGTTTCTATTCTAATGCATATATAACAAAAAAGAAAGAATTAAAATAAATGCACTAAAGCTTCGAAAATGTATAAAAATAAAATTTAAATAAAATTCCGCGAAATTTCATGGAGGATTTGGCGAATTTACGTCATAGCAAATTATTGAAAAATATTGAATTAAAATGAAGTTTTTGAGGTAGGTGCTATTTCATTTTAGATTCTGTTGCATTTATTGAACATTTCAGTTATGGTTTTTAGAAAGTCAAGATGGCGGCGTACTCCTTAGTTACGACATGCCATTGTGATTTTGATGGGAAATATAGCAGCCATCAAACAAATAATGTAAATAAATAATCGCGTATTATGTTTGGCTGAAGAATTATAAGGATTAAACACATTTTTTCTAGATGTTATTGATGTGTATACCGGGTCTCTTACTCACAAACTTGACATAAAAGTCCTTCGGACTTTTATTCAGTTTGTGAGTTAATCGCCCCGGTTTACACATCAATAACATCTAGAAAAAATGTGTTTAATCCTATAATAACTTCAAGATCACCTGAGATCACCCCTAGTTTTTTGGTGGGGTTCGTGTTGTTTATTATTTAGTTTTCTATGTTGTGTCGTGTGTGCTGTTGTTTGTTTGTCTTTTTCATTTTTAGCCATGGCGTTGTCAGTTTGTTTTAGATTTATGAGTTTGCCTGTCCCTTTGGTATCTTTCGTCCCTCTTTCAAGGTGATGTGTATGCTATAGATATAGGAAGATGTGGTGTGAGTGCCAATGAGACAACTCTTCATACAAATAACAATGTAAAAAGTAAACCATTATAGGTTAAAGTACGGCCTTCAACACGGAGCCTTGGCTCACACCGAACAACAAGCTACAAAGGGCCCCAAAATTACTAGTGTAAAACCATTCAAACGGGAAAACCAACGGTCTAATAAACTATTTAACGCTGAAATAATAAATATCTCGTATTGGTTATATTTTTGAGATTGTAGTTATTGTATCATTATTCGGACATCTCAATATTATTCCAAACGATATTAGGGTAAGAATGAAGGGGCTATTTTTGCGTTTAAAACCTATTTGAATTGCATGTTAGGTTAGAGTAGATCTATTAACTTAATCAATAAAATAAAATAATGAAACAAAATATGACGGAAGGCATCCTTGTATGGTAATTATCAAATGTGTCCAGCTCAGTGAAATGTTCTTTTTGACAGAATTGCTGTTATTGAAATTAGATTCTAGTATGAAATAAGTTTTCCTAGGTTATTAATCCTTTTACTGATACTTGACTGTTAGTCGGGCAACCAACATGATTTCTTTCTAGGAAAATCCTGGATTTAAAATGTTTTTCCGAATAGTTTCTTATCCCAGGCATAGATAACCCTAGCCGTAATTGGTAAAACAAAATTAAATTTTGGTTCCTCAATGCTCTTTAACTATGTGCTGTTTTGGTCTCCTTACTATTTTGATATGAGCGTCACTGATGAGTCTAATGAAGACGAAACGGGGGTCTGGCGTATCAAATTACAAGCCTTGATAATTATTTAAACCACTAGTTCGATGCCACTGCTGGTGAACGTTTAGTCCCTTAGGATATCACAAGCCCAGTAGTAACCACTTTGGTGTTGCCATGGATATCAATTATATAGTCATATTTATAAATTGACTGTTTGCAAAAGAATTAATTATTCGAAATACTAAAGATTTCTTATCCCATGCATAGATTAAATAAGCTGTATTTCGCATAACTTTTTGAAATTTTTGGTCCTCAGTGCTCTTCAACTATGCACTTGTTTGGCTTTTTAACTATTTTGATCTGAGCGTCACTGATGAGTTTTATGAAGACGAAACGCGCGCATGGCGTATCAAATTATAAGCCTGGTACCTTTGATAACTATCATAACAGCAAATTCAAAACAATAAAAATAGCCTTCTGTTCATGACAGTACTGGACTACTGTTTACCAACTAATTTTCGCAACTCTCGCGAGAAGAAAAATAACGCGAATATAAATCTTCTGGAACATTTGAAACTTGACTCTCCCGAGAAAATTTTCATATCGCGAAATCAAATCGCCGCGAATTGGGCACGGAAAGTGTAAACGCCAAATAAAGTATTTATGAAAATAAGTTAGTTTACAGTGTATTTATACCTTTGAGGACTAACAGTCCACCATCAGATGTATTGATCCAGTGATAGTAATGACATCAAACGGTACCAATTTTACTGCAATAGATGACCATTTTGACAATTGATATATCTTCAGAGGCCGAAACATTTTATTCTTACGTTAAGAAGCTCATATTATCGAAAAGGACTTATTTCTGAATCCTATGTCTCCATTGTGACTTCTGTCTCTTTTTTATGACAAAAAATAACAATAAAACAATATCCGTATAAAATTATTCATGTCGTAATAAAGTACTGAAAGTTAGCTGTATATGTATTTAAATTATAATAATAAATTAAGATGCGATCCTTAAATAATATTACATATGGTTTTCGAAAAATAAAACATAAAATTCCAATTAAGGAATACCGATATTTACATGCCAGTATTGACCTACTGAGTTACTTGAACGATGGTCAACTTAGGTGGTTTTTTTTTATAACTTGTCAAATTTGCTTTAATTATGAACTTAAAAAATCGTTAATACAGTTTTAATTTTCCCGTCTGTATTTAAGAATTTCAAAAAAGAAACTACAAATTTGATTTTAAATATCTCTAAAATAAATTACATTATTCATTACGAAATGAGATTCTCCTTTCATAGTCCAAAACAGACTAATGCATGTGAGTCATTAACTCTTTTATAACAAAAAAATGCTTAAAAAAGTGATTGTTGGAAGAAGACATCAAACATGGATGTTTTAATTAAAATATTGGCGCTTGCACTTACTAAAAATAAAAACATCTGGAAGAACAAACCAAACACTTATCACTAATAAAAAATAATTCAATGCGTGATGGACTTTAATCATAATATAAAATCATCGTTAAACAAAATATAATAATTTGAAATTCGTTTACTGGCATCAAAGGGACAATTTAATAGAAGACAATTTGGAGTAGCTTCGTGACGTATGAATCATTGATTTTTTTGTAACTTGGAGAAAGGAAAAACAAAATATTATTTTATAAGTACAACACGCTATAGTAACTGTCATGAACTCAAATGTTTTTCATGGAAAATATTTTCTTCTGAAAAATCGAAGTTGTTCATCATCTCCGAAGATAGTTGATTGGACATATTACGTGTCCATTCAAATATGCTTAATCGTGAAAACGGCTAAAAACTATTGTTTAAAGTCATATGAAACGAGTGAGTGGTGAAAAATAATGTTTATCCAATTCTTGAACCAATACATGTATATATCGTAAACTTAGTCCTCTGTGCACGATTTTATCATTTTTTACTCAAATATATCGTACAATCGTTAATCTTTTTTCTCTCTGTCTGTTATGATTGAACAAATATGGCTGCTCATTAAATGCCGTGTTATGAAGCCGAAGTTTACCGATTGTCACCTTATAGAAAGCAAATAACAAAAAGCATGGGTATTGAGCACGTGCTTAACATGTATAATCAGATAATTGTTTATTTTAATGACAGATCCATGCGTATTGCGATCACCGGATTTTTACGAGGAAGGTCCCGCTCAGGTCACTATGCATATGGAAAATATGTCGGTGAATTGCTTCCTGAAAGCAAGCAATTAAATATAAGTAAACTTATTCTAAATGTGGAAAAATTAAAGAATTTTCCTCAGAAAAATTATATGTACATAAGTTGTAAAATGAAAACTATCTATTTTGTTATAAAAAAACATATGCCTATTTTTTTTTATTTGAGGTTTCTTATGACTTTAACTCGGGAAAAAAAACTCTTCTTGATGTCTTTTAGTTTTAATGTGTCGATAATTTTCTATATACCTTTCACTTTATTTATTTATATCAAACATTTTGGAATGCTAATTTATTGCCAGAAATCCAGAAATGGCAAACAAATATGACGAATAGCGTATCCACACCTTCCATTTGTTTTAGTATTTTCAATGGGGATAACAAATAATCAATAAAAACACATATCACTATTTTTGTATACTAATCCGAGAAATTCGTACTTCAGCACAAAAGATCTTTTGCCGAGACAAATACAGTATCAGGCCATTGACGTCAGATTTTGAATGACGAACACTAACACTTAATCCAACTGAACGTTTACAGACAGAATGTTTCAATTATTGAATCAATTAAAAACCAACAGAGAGAACCAAGCACCGGCTACATGATAATATGTTATCGCTATTTAAACTTTGCACAAACTGCTGCTGTATCAATGTTGGCTTTTGAAATGATATTCGTAAGCAACTGAACATACATAACACTTTAATTATCAATTTCTGAGACTAATTTGTAAGATGTGTGCAATTTTCGATTCAAATACGATCTTTTTTGTTTGAACTATAAATTGCTAACAATAACTGTTTAATGTAAAACCAATGAACATGTTGTAAATGCTACTATTAACTAAGTTATAAAAATGGTATATGAAATTTGTTAGCGATAAAAGTACGCTGTTTTGAGATAAACAAATTGTTGCACGACAGGTTCACAAAAGTTTTCAAAAGATCAAATTTATTTAAAAATTGAATGCTTCTTTTTGTAACTTTATTGGGGTGTAAAAGCGTTGACCGAAGTACATTTTGTATGAAGCGCGGAAGCTCTTCATTCTAAAAATGTGCACACGGTCAACGCTTTTACAACCCTATGAAGTTACAAAAAGAAGCATTCAATACTTATAATTACATTTTTTAGCTAAGATCATGAAAACACGATTTACATCAAGTTTTTATTTAATTTACATGTGCACTTAATCATGGGACCTCGTGTCACCATGAATGATAAGTTTTATTGTGTGATACAACTGCTTAAGGAATAACACGTGATGTGCAGTTAGCCAATCAGAAACATGTGATATAATGAAACATACATCTAATGTAATTATAAGCTAAAGATCATTCTTTTTTTTGTTGGTTTGAGTGCTTTTGATTAAAACTATTGTTTTTTTTTTATACTATATAAGTAGACACTTACACGTGAAACACTATGATTCAAACATTTGCCGAGTCATTCATATTGTTTCAAAAATGAAATGGAAAGCAAAAGTATATACGACATATTTTCCTACACCCCAAATATATACCGTACAGATCAGAAAGATCCGAGAAAAGAGGAAAATACTACACCTACCACCTAAAATTGGCAGCGGAATATGAATAAAAAATACATTTATCACTCTGGATAACAACTTACAATAACAAATCTGACGAAATCAAACCTTTTTCTTCGTGAAGGGCAAACAACTTGTTCTGTTATTTTGTTTTGCCGCAGTTCGTTAATTTCAATTTAGTTTTTGCCATAATATATTAAGCAGGTGAGGTGAAGTTGTGACGAAAAATCCTCTGTTATATTTCATCCATCGCCAAATATGGATAGAACATCCCGTTACTGTATGTTTTTAATAGATCGTTGTAGGTAAAACCTCATTTGATAGAATTCTTAAAAAATCTACTCTAGGTCTTCACAATGGGATTTAATCAACAACAGAAATGAAATATTGCTTTACTGTCTGTATTCATCGACGATTGTTTAATGTTTATTAGTGAGCTCTTCGAGAGTCTTCAAATTAAACCGATGGATAACTAGGTTTGAAAAAAAGTCTGTCTGTAGACGGTCTTTGTTATCAAATAGTCCGTTTCTATGTATGATGGAGTTTGTTTTTGTAGCAGTTAAGTCTTTCTGTTGTTTTGGGTTTTTTTATTTATTCTTCTTACAGTGGGTGTGTTTCACTCACTTTTAGTTTGTGACCTAGATTCGATTCAGTTTAATCGGTTTATGACAATTGAAAAGCTATCTACTACTCTCGTCTTTATTTGATGAACACAGCCTTTGCAGATTTTCCCTTATCTCTGTATAGTGAACATTATGTTTATGAAATGGTATCTGTAACACCACCAGGATACAAACACACTAATCGACCCTTCTCGTCTACATAAAATTGGTTATTGAAGCAGGTAATAGTGTCTGTGACAGAATTCACTTTTATCTTAAATGAACGCAAATCTAAATGATCATAATTAATAGTTCTATCCGCCAACCTATCAGCAATGCCATAATAACTGCGTACAAATTGTAGACTCGTGTGCTGATCGAATCAATGTTTGAGATACATCGTAGTTACCGAGTAACTCTGTCAGGCTTGAGTTCCTACAACCTGTACCACTATGTTATGAAATGTTTCATGAAGGTTTCTTCTGTTGTTTTATTAAATTGATATCTGTTTGCTAGCATGAACGACCTTGACAAATTTTACTCGACAACTCCTTTTCGCCGGAAAAATTGAAACATTTGCCAAAATAGCTCAAAATAATGAAAGAACAGGGAAACAAAAGAACAAATCGCACATAAGAAAAAGTATCTTGCATAAAGTACAAAAAAGTTTGTGTTGACAGCTTTGATAAGCTATATATCAAGCCATATGTGATTCAATATAAGATATCCAAAGTTGGTCATTTTACCATGTACACCCTTTCTAAATTCCTGACGAAATTAGTTATATCAATGAAATATTGCCAATTTGAAAGGCAGGAGATAATGTTTTCTTTTGACGGCTTGTCAGTAAGAGACTTTATTCAGTAAATAGTTCATAAGGAAGAGTTTAACTGGGCTTTCCCTGTCGTATTGATAATCTGAATAAATCAGAAACAGTCGAAAAGCTTTATGACCAAAAAGGGTATACAATTATAGCCAGTACGTATAAGGTCATCTTTGCCTGAGGAGAATGTAACATTAGTTTCTTTTTAATTCATACATTTATAAACGGCCAATTTTAAGAACTGTCTATTTGTTATAAATCATTGCAGTACCGAGGTACCGAATGCTGAGGTGATGATTCCATCGGTGACTGATAGTCCATCAACTGCTTTATCGATCCAGAACTGTAACAGCATTTTACACTTTAATGTGTCTGGCGCTTTTTTTTTAAATTTTGTCTCCACCAGAAACGCTCGAAGCCGAATAAGTTCAAAGCAAGTAATGTATAATACCCGAAACCGATTGTTTTATAACAAAAAATGGTCAATATTCAGAATTTTACAAAAGAAGGGTGTGTTTAAAATAAAAAAAAACTGTGTAAAATAAAAAAAATATTTTTGTATCTCAGTTCAAAGGTTCAAAATCATTTTGCAGTTTTACGAGGATGGTTATAAAAAAATAAATGTTTCATTAACACCAAAGAAAAAAAAGATAGAGAAACCACGATGGAAAAACAATAATATAGATCTGGCATACGATATCGTGGTTAGAAATCACTAAACCAATCCCACGTTTACGGTATAATAGATTATGTCAAACTAAACCTCATCTTCTTTCAATTTATAGGAATTAATAGAGGAAATCATTCCCGTTTTCGTGGAATTTCCCGTCATCAGTCCTGTGGTTAAAAGAAATTTAATGTAAACAAAGTTTGTAAGTTTCCGTTTTACTTCAAATTAAAATATATCTGTTTTTGTACCTTTTATGTTGAAATTTAAATGCATTTCCTTAAAGCGAGAATTATTCAATCTTTAACAAATTGTTGTAAAGCTATTTAAAGATAAATTTTCTTGTATCTTTAAAATAACAAGCTTATAAATTTAAAACTCAAAGTAAAACTGAAATTCCATGGTAGTATAACAGACTGATGAGTTAATAAAAAGAAAGATTTAAAGACATTAACTCAGCAATGAATACAACTAAATTCTTATCGAAAAGTCTGAAATCAATTTAACATTTACTACATGGTTTCCCTGGTTTTGTTATCTATCAGTCGGAAGTAACAAAACGCAGTTGTTTTGCATATCTGTAAAATAAACCACTGGACTATGCAATTGTAAACAAACTCGTCATAGAAACCAGACTCACATTTTGTATTTACGCCAGACGCGCGTTTCGTCTACAAAAGACTCATCAGTGACGCTCGAATCCAAAAGTACGAAATTGAAGAGCATTAAGGACCAAAATTCCTTAAAGTTTTGACAATTCAGCTATAGTAATCTATTCCTGAGGTAGAAAAGCCTTAGAATTTCAAAATTGGAAAGTTATGTAAACAGTTGATTTATAAATAAAACCATATCAATGATATTTTATGTCAGCACAGAAGTGCGGACTACTGGACTGGTGATACCCTCGGGGATTAAAACTACATCAGCAGTGGCATCGATCCAGTGAAAGATGGTTTTAAAAGCCACTTTCCTTACCCCCGTTCAATTTCATGGCATGCAGACTGCTGCATCAGGTAGTAATATTCAATATCTCCCTTAAGCGATAGCACACACTGACAAATCAAGTTCACTTGACTCTCAGTTCGCAAGGTTAGTGTTTAGTGCTTCAATACTGGTATTGTTACATGATACATTTTACCTTAATTTCAAGGTAATGTATGTTAAACTAAGAAAACAAACTTAAAGGTTGAACCCCCTTAGGCAAAATTGACCGCGGATCATTTTGAGTGTTATGTATGTTTGCGTTTGTTTATGTAGCAGTTCAGTGGGTTCTGTTGTTCCGTTGTTTCCTCTTATAATTGTAATGTTTCCCTCGGTTTTGGTTTGTAACCCGGATTTGTTTTCTCTTAATCGATTTACGACTATTGAACAGTTGTGTACTACTCTTGGTTTTATTTTATTTATCGATTGGAACGGTATCAGACATTTGATACTTTTGCAATTTATTTTTTTAGCGTTTGTTTTTGTTGCCGTTCAGTGTTTCTGTTGTTCCGTTATATTCTTTTTATAGTTGATTTATATACGTGGCTTAACTCACAACATCGATATTAGGCACATAAAACACTAAAAAGAAACAATAGACACAAAGCACCAAAGTAAGAGTACTTGTAGTTACTGAAAGCCAGTTCAAAATCAATTTCATCTTATTAATAAGTCATGCTCTTCCACGCTAAAGACGGTATGGGGTAATCGTTTAAAGCCCTTCCTATTTCAAATTATACTCCTAACGTGTACAACTTGTTTCGCTCCTGGTTATTTGAAGCCGCATGTCGTCCTCGGCATTTTTGGGGATTCACAAATTATGCTATCGTAACTATAGCGCACAGATTCGGGAATTTTCAAAAATAATTTTTGATTTTGTTTTATTACAGAAATATACGCAATAGATGTATAATTTGAAGTTATTGCTATTCATCGTATATGACAAAGAATCAGAGTCTGGCTCGATGATCACTTCGATACGATTTTCTAATTGAGATTACGAGAAAAACGTGGACATAGCAATGTCGGAAGATGTTTTAATTACAACTGCAAAGAATGATTTAAATGCAAATGTAGTAGCTGTTTGCTTAAACAAAAACTGTAGTGCCAACACTCATTATTCAAGACGACTGACAAAATAGTGAAGTGCAAATGTCTAAGCTTAATATCAACAAATCACATGAAATAAAACAATAATTCAAAAATTTCTCTAAGGGAATATCATTTGTCGTTAATTTTCGTTTGTGTTTCATAAACCTTTAGTGAAAATTGTACAATATCAATTGTTATGTAACTGAATGCTTAACTGGTTAAGTAACTTTAGGAAATAGAGAACTCTTGTGTGACGAATGGGGACATTCTGATTGTTATAATTAATGAATAATATATCAATCCATAATATATTGCTACATTTGTCTTTTTGAAAATCTTCGCAGCAGGCCTTGGAATGATTTAATTGAAAACACAACAGGCCTCTGTATTTTTAATTAAAAAAGCAGCAGACCTTTGTATGATCAAAGTTAAAAGGTTCGCACATGTCAAGTTACTTGAAACAAATTCATTAGGTATGTTCTACACAAAAAATTTAGAAAGCAAAAACTATGTATTAAACGTTGGAGAACACATACAAACAAAAGGGTCAAATAAAGGTCAATTTTTCTCGAAAGATTATTAACCCTAGTTTTAGCTGAAAATGAAATTGTTATCAATTACGACAGCACAAAAACGGAGCAAAGTCTGAAATTGCTCGTCTCGCTTATCTTTCATTTTCATTCCATTACAACTCCATCTGAGTAGAGACATTCAAAACTCTCTAGTGAACAGCTATGTTAAGGCTCTATGTAAACATTTTTTTTCCGATTTGTGGTCCTATCTGGTAGATTCGTTTAGGTAAATTAACAACAAACCATAAAGCCATTGGCGTTCATGTCAATCAAGGTAAAATGAGTATGTTTTATTATATCAATACTGGAATTTGAATAAATTCTTATGGGTGATCTACATGTAAAAAAATCAGTGATCAATTATCAAGGTTTGAATGTTTCTCACCGGCCATGCAGGCGATACTTTTCGACGACCTGTTGTTTTTTGAAAGCACAATTAATGTTGTGTCGAATATTTTTTTGAATGAATTTACCTTTTAATACATTACGAGCTAGTTTAGTTAGCGTGTTAGACATTATGCAATCCATAATCAATTAATTGTCACATGAGGTTTATTATAGGCCAACATTAATGAATTTTACCCTTTATGGTTCCGTTTAAAAACAATTTATATAACCTTTTTTTTATGGCTGCTGTTGTTGGTGGCACGGTAGTATTTGCATTCCAGAATTTAGGTTGCTCTTTTGTGTACCCTACTTAGGTAAATGTATCTAAACAGTGTGATTGGACAAACTTTCCCAAACTGAGTGATGAATCAGGTGTAGAAAAATATGAAATAATTTTACGTACAGATAAAAATGAATTTTTGAGATTTTTTTTTAATTTTGTATTCACTGCACCGTAAAAGACCTAAAAGTACTGGTGGCCTTAGGTTTTTAAAAATAGCAAAAAAAAGTAAACGGTCATGATACATATTCAAATTCATTTCTGAATAGTAAAATGAAAGTACTTCAGTTAACTGTGAATGTAGAATTTTTTGCAGTGTTAGAAAGTGGTGACAATTTTAAAAAGGCTATCCTTATCCCTTATGGGCCAGGAAATACTACCGTGCCAACTTAAGGGGGATATATATTTTTACACTAATCAATAAAGGAACTTTTTTTACCTATGCAATTTGTAAGTTTATCAATAAAAAGTTGATTAAGGGCAACTATGGTAAAAACAAGCCTTAAATTACACCCCTTAGAGTAAAAATTGCTGATTCAGCAAAATTTGCCTGATCTGTAGGTAATAATGTAAAAATTTACCTAGAAAGTAGAAATTCATTATTTTTATGTAACTTGTAATACATTTTTAATTATATATGCTCGCTTTAACTTTTCGCAGTGTCTGACACATGTGCAACCACTGAAATTTGAGACGCGACATTCTTCGGTTGCATGTACATCGTATTATTTTCACCGAAATAAATAATTTGCATAATTTCTTATTTTTTTCAATACAAGTACATCTATACTAGTTTTCTTGAGGTTTAATTTGTAGTTCTGATGTAACATGACACCAGTAGGAGCTTTTGGGGAACCAGTTAGTGGTTAAGGGTCCTTACTTATTCATTTAGCTCTCATATTGGTTTGAAACAGAGATAGAAATAGGGGTTTCTATACATTGACTAGACATTATTTTTGACAAAGAATGTATTTATTATGTTATATCAGCAAGATTAAACGGTTTATTCATTTTCCATGCAAATACCATTAGTTGTTAAGATTTTCTAACAGTGAAAAGCACAATATAGGCAAATTTATTATGTAAAGGGACATAATTTAACTTAATGCATACATGAGAAATAGACAAACAGTCAACTTAGAGAGGTATTTTAGTACATGTATTGTCAAACAGATTTTGGAATAATAGTTAACTGCAATCTAAAGACTCTTGTTGTATTGCTCTCATAATCTGGAAATGTTTAAAGTAATATAAGGCATGCTGTAAAATGTGGAATGGACTAGTATGACGTCCATTATCACTGTACTATTATGCATATTTTAGGGGCCAGCTGAAGGACACCTACGGGTGCGGGAATTCTCGCTACATTGAAGACCCATTGGTTGCCTTCGGCTGTTGTTTGCTCTATGGTCGGGTGGTTGTCGCTTTGACATATTCACCATTTCCTTTCTCAATTTTATTTAATATCAGTTTTCATGATTTGGTGCTTAAACTGTTTCTTTTAGTCAGATTAACCATAAACAGAGTTGGCAATCCAACAATTCCTCCTGAATCACCATGTTTGACTTCTGTGTTGATTTGAAACATCATATATTTGGGTTTTGTTCACTCCTTAAGTAAAAATGGTAAGATGAAAAAAAAAGGGAAAATCTGCCAGATGGGGTAGGAATGTAATGTTTCATTTTTTTGGGGTAACAAATGAGTGAAGACTAGTATTCTTTATTGTAATATGTTCCAAAGTAAGAAGTCTATGCATCATAGGTGTCGTGACTGGTTTCAAGTTTGTTATGTCTTGGTTAAGGTGGCACGGTAGTATTTGCATTCCAGAATTTAGGTTGCTCTTTTGTGTACCCTACTTAGGTAAATGTATCTAAACAGTGTGATTGGACAAAAAAAAACCAGTATCAACTGAACATACTTTCCCAAACTGATGAAAATGAATTTTTGAGAATTTTTTAAAATTTTGTATTCACTGCACCGTAAAAGACCTAAAAGTACTGGTGGCCTTAGGTTTTTAAAAATAGCAAAAAAAGTAAACGGTCATGATACATATTCAAATTCATTTCTGAATAGTAAAATGAAAGTACTTCAGTTAACTGTGAATGTAGAATTTTTTGCAGTGTTAGAAAGTGGTGACAATTTTAAAAAGGCTATCCTTATCCCTTATGGGCCAGGAAATACTACCGTGCCAACTTAAGGGGGATATATATTTTTACACTAATCAATAAAGGAACTTTTTTTACCTATGCAATTTGTAAGTTTATCAATAAAAAGTTGATTAAGGGCAACTATGGTAAAAACAAGCCTTAAATTACACCCCTTAGAGTAAAAATTGCTGATTCAGCAAAATTTGCCTGATCTGTAGGTAATAATGTAAAAATTTACCTAGAAAGTAGAAATTCATTATTTTTATGTAACTTGTAATACATTTTTAATTATATATGCTCGCTTTAACTTTTCGCAGTGTCTGACACATGTGCAACCACTGAAATTTGAGACGCGACATTCTTCGGTTGCATGTACATCGTATTATTTTCACCGAAATAAATAATTTGCATAATTTCTTATTTTTTTCAATACAAGTACATCTATACTAGTTTTCTTGAGGTTTAATTTGTAGTTCTGATGTAACATGACACCAGTAGGAGCTTTTGGGGAACCAGTTAGTGGTTAAGGGTCCTTACTTATTCATTTAGCTCTCATATTGGTTTGAAACAGAGATAGAAATAGGGGTTTCTATACATTGACTAGACATTATTTTTGACAAAGAATGTATTTATTATGTTATATCAGCAAGATTAAACGGTTTATTCATTTTCCATGCAAATACCATTAGTTGTTAAGATTTTCTAACAGTGAAAAGCACAATATAGGCAAGTTTATTATGTAAAGGGACATAATTTAACTTAATGCATACATGAGAAATAGACAAACAGTCAACTTAGAGAGGTATTTTAGTACATGTATTGTCAAACAGATTTTGGAATAATAGTTAACTGCAATCTAAAGACTCTTGTTGTATTGCTCTCATAATCTGGAAATGTTTAAAGTAATATAAGGCATGCTGTAAAATGTGGAATGGACTTTAATATCAGTTTTCATGATTTGGTGCTTAAACTGTTTCTTTTAGTCAGATTAACCATAAACAGAGTTGGCAATCCAACAATTCCTCCTGAATCACCATGTTTGACTTCTGTGTTGATTTGAAACATCATATATTTGGGTTTTGTTCACTCCTTAAGTAAAAATGGTAAGATGAAAAAAAAAGGGAAAATCTGCCAGATGGGGTAGGAATGTAATGTTTCATTTTTTTGGGGTAACAAATGAGTGAAGACTAGTATTCTTTATTGTAATATGTTCCAAAGTAAGAAGTCTATGCATCATAGGTGTCGTGACTGGTTTCAAGTTTGTTATGTCTTGGTTAAGGTGGCACGGTAGTATTTGCATTCCAGAATTTAGGTTGCTCTTTTGTGTACCCTACTTAGGTAAATGTATCTAAACAGTGTGATTGGACAAAAAAAAACCAGTATCAACTGAACATACTTTCCCAAACTGATGAAAATGAATTTTTGAGAATTTTTTTAAATTTTGTATTCACTGCACCGTAAAAGACTTAAAAGTACTAGTGGCCTTAGGTTTTTAAAAATAGCAAAAAAAGTAAACGGTCATGATAGATATTCAAATTCATTTCTGAATAGTAAAATGAAAGTACTTCTGTTAACTGTGAATGTAGAATTTTTTGCAGTGTTAGAAAGTGGTGAAAATTTTAAAAAGGCTATCATTATCCCTTATGGGCCAGGAAATACTACCGTGCCACCTAAGTTCTAGATCTACTGATAGGCCGGGGGTAAATTCAATACAAACTTTAATTGAAATATAGTACGGTATGTCAGATACAGGTCATGCATCTCTTACGTTTTTTGCATATCTATTTTTCTAGATCTAAGAAAAACAGTAAAACAGTTTTATTTATTTAATATGTTGATCATTTTCATTATAATCAACTGGTATATACAGAAATAATTCTCAGGTTGTTTATCTACATTAAGATAAGGTGGATTTAGATTGCTTAGTAGTTTACAAGAACTATGTTTTATTCCTTGTGTGAATAATACGATGTCTTTTACTACTTTATTATCCGTAGTAAATAGTGTTGTAGTTTATTAATGTACATTTTGTTTTTATGTTCTAATATTTTAAACCATTGCTTACAGGTTAAACAAAAATGAATTGTTTTTCTATAAAAAATAATGATAATAGCATCTCTCCCTTTTAACAAATGAAAATGCAGAAGAAAAATTCACATACGTTTATATCTAAGTATATTATTTAGGAATGTATATCTTTTTTACTGTGAATAGTACCTTTCAATAAATGAGTTTGTGATACTTTGATAAGAAGTGTTATGTTGCTGACCATCAATCAATATGCCATTTTTCATCAGCTTTGTGCTTATTCCTTTCCTTTCTAGTGTACTAGTGTTTCAAGGCGGATTTGGAAGGGGCAGGGGACCCGCTCCCCTTATGTTGCTACATTCATGATAATGTTCACTTAAACGTAAGTGCATACAGGCATACATGTACTATATTGATTTTATTACACTCACCTTAAACTAAACGAACTTTCAACTTGACTGTATTCAATACTCGAATGCCCTTTTTCAAACAAATAGAACAATACACCGTGATGACCAATTGGCAATATAATGGTATTAAATATGAATTTAGTTGGTATTTTATGTATATTTAATGGATCTAACAGCCGGTTTAATTTTTCACGTCGTTAATCATAACAATTCAAACAATGCTTTTAAATGATTTTTACTAATAGTGCAAATAACAAAATTATTGTAAATTAATAATCGTTAAATCATTGTTCGTTGTGAATCTGTGTTTCCATAAACTCGACTTAATGCGGAATTTGTCTAATGCAAACATCAAATTTGAACCATTAACCCGGCTAGACATTAAAGGTTTAAAAAGGTATGTGAAATAAAATTGTTATCATTTGTTATCATAGATCAATTAAAACAATTACATTTTACCACATTGTGTATTTTAAATTACTTTAAGTATTTGTATTTCATTATGTACTGGGTAATGTTTAGAAATTGTGTCAGCTGTTCGGACTCCTTATATTTTTCTCTCCGTCGATACAGTTTAAAATATTTTGCCTCATAACACCCCGTTTTCTTTTCACTTATTACTCCAATTGCCCATAATAGGTCATTTTCCAAAATTTAAGTAGGTTCTTGATTTCTTTTCTTTCGATTTGAGACCCAAATTAAACCATTATAAATAGAAGGTAAAAATCCTAGTAAGTCTTTTCCTGCCATTTATTAAAATCCAAGTCCTCTGTATATCAATTTCAATATGTTCCTTAACTAATGCTCTTCCGACTTATAGTATCAATTTTAGATTCTTAATTTCACATATTAAGTATATCCTTAATACAGAAGTTACTAATAATATTGCATATCTATGGTTTTACTATTGCAAACAGACGCCACCCTTGTGTATCTGAAAATAGTAAGATCGCAAAGGCCTCGGATTATTTTTACATTGTTTTTTTTAATTTCACATAATAAGTATATCCTTAATACAGAAGTTACTAATAATATTGCATATCTATGGCTTTACTATTTCAAACAGACTTCACCCTTGTGTATCTGAAAATAGTAAAATCGATAAGGCCTCGGATTATTTTTACATTTGTTATATGAAATCGTCATAAGCACCAAAGTTTTTAGTTTATTAGTAATGTTTATACCCCGAAAAAAACTCGTTTGCTATACTCCGCCTGGGAGACATTAGCATTCGTCAGACCATTTGGATTGTGTCATCCATTTATATTTTTTGTGGCACGCATGTATTTGTTTGGCGAACACATTATAGTAGCATGATCCAGTAAGTAGTTATCAAAGGTATCAGGCTTATGATTTGATACGCGGGACGCGCGTTTCGTCTACATAAGACTCACCAGTGACGCTCAGATCGAAATAGTTAGAGAGTTCAAAGTGGCGTAAATACAAAATTTAAATCCTGATATCTATGTAGAGTTTATTTACAACCACTGGGTCGATGCCACTACTGGTGGAGATTTATTTCCCCGAGGGTATTACCAACCCATTAGTCAGCAACTCTTAGTTGACTAGAGTTATCATTGATATATTTATAAATATAAATTAATTGTTAACAAAACTTTGAATTTTTGAAATACTAAGGCTTTTCTACCTCAGGAATACCTTAGCTGTATTGGTAAAACTGTTAGGAATTTTTGGTCCTCTATGCTCTTCAACTTCATACTTTATTTGGCCTTTTAAACATTTTTTTTATTCGAGCGTCACTGATGAGTCTTTCGTAGACGAAACGCGCGTCTGGCGTAAATACAAAATTTTAATCCTCGTAGTTTTAGTGAGTTTATTTGCAGAGCATTGATGGCCAAAAATTCCAAAATGTTGTCCCAAATACAGCTAAGGTTTTCTATGTCTGGGATAAGAAAATCCTTAGTATTTCCAGTAAATTTGACTTTTGCAAACAGAAAATTTATAAAATGACCATATAATTGATATTCATGACAACACCTAAAAGCTGTGTACCCTCGGGACGAAACGTCATCCAGCGGTGGCATCTACATAGTGCTGTAGATAGTCATTTATTTTTTGTGGCACGTATGTATTTGTTTGGCAAACACATTATAGCAGCATGATCCAGTAAAAAAGTTATAAAAAGGTACCAGGATTATGATTTAATACGCCAGACGAGCGTATCGCCTACATTAGACTCATCGGTGACGCTCAGATCAAAATAGTTAAAAAGCCAATTAAAAAGTACATAATTGAAGAGCGTTGATGACTCAAAATTTCAAAGTGGTGTGCCAAATACGGCTAGATTATCTATGCCTGGGATAAGAAAATCATTAGTATTTCGAATAATTCATACTTTTGCAAATAGAAAATGTTTTAAAATGACCATATAATTGATATTCATGTCAACACTATAATGATGACTACTGGCCTGGTGACCGACTCGGGTACGGACGTCTACCAGCAGTGACATCTATTAAGTGATGTAAATATTAATCAAAGGTACCAGGCTTATAATCTAATACGCCAGACGAGTGTTTCGTCTACATAAGACTCGTCAGTGATGCTCAAATCAACATAGTTAGAAAGCAAAATAAGTACAAAGTTGAAGTGCATTGATAACCCAAAATCTCAAAACGTTGTGCCATATACGGCTAAGGCTGTCTAAACACCGTCTATATATTTTATCGCATCATTGACGTATAAAATTTTCTGACGTCAGACACTCAAAATCAATGAATGTGTTCGTAGATAGTAGATGTTTTTGTGTTCTGTTAAATTGTTCCTTTTAAAATTGTAATACGATGATGACTGATGTACCCATATTTTGACTACTTTATTTATTGTGTCTGTTTATTTAACGCATCAATGTAAATATATCGGAATTGATGAGACTTTCATTAAAGTGAGAGGGTTTGTAGATAGTAGATGTGTTTGTGTTCTGTTAAATTGTTCCTTTTAAAATTGTTATACGATGATGACTGATGTACCCATATTTTGACTACTTTATTTATTGTGTCTGTTTATTTAACGCATCAATGTAAATATATCGGAATTGATGAGACTGTCATTAAAGTGAGAGGGTTAGCGCTATAGAACCAGGTTTAACCCACCATTTTCTACATTCGAAAATGCCTGTACCAAGTCAGGAATATGACAGTTCTTGTCCATTCGTTTTTGATGCGTTTTGTTATTTGATTTTGCCATGTGATTATGGACTTTCCGAATTGATTTTCCTCTAAGTTCAGTATTTTTGTGATTTTACTTTTTTCTTATTCGAGTCATTGAAATGTTTTTAATGTCTAATTGACTGACTTGATATATCCGAATGAGATATATGGATCCCTCAAAAACAGAAGTGTTTCTATCGTTCTTAAGTTGTTTTATGCTTTTGACTTGAAATAAAATATCACTACTTTCCAATGCAATTTTCGTTTATTGCGTTCTTGAAATAATTAAAAAAAATAATGAACTCAGAGGAAATTCAAAACGGAAAGTTTCTAATCAAATTAAAAGCTCAACACATCAAACTTATAGATAACAACTGTCATATTCCTAATTTTGGTACAGGTATTATCTGTTTTGTTTTAGGTAACTAAACCTCTCACTTGTATGACAGTCGCATCAAATTCCATTATATTGACAACGATGTGTGAACAAAACAAACGGACATATTAGGTAGAAATGTCACAAATACTAAACAGATGGATAAGATAGTCGGATGTTGGTGATGATTGATAACCAAAAGTCCTTATTTTAATATGTTATAGTTATTCTGGGTATTTTGTGGTTCCAATCATTGGCTTCATAGTCAGCTAATGTATTGGGTTTTTGTTTAGTTTCTCATCAATGCTTTATATGAAGTAAATACAATAAAAGGAATATCAACAATACTTTTGAATGTAGTATTATTTTTTTATTTTTTGTGCTCGTTCGAAATTTAGTAAAGAAATCAGAAATTTGCTCTTTAAAATATCGGTAAATGCCGTTTTCAAGAGAAAAGAAAAACAGAGGGTTAGGAATCAAAATATCATGTACATGTTCTGGGAAAATGAGGTGGAATATATCAAAGAACCAATCACAATTCTTGAGTCGGTGAGAAACAGATAAATAGTTATTAGATTAAACTCATCAGTTTCGCTCAGATGAAAATAGTTATCAAGCCACAAAAGAGTACAAAGTTGAAGAGCATTGAGGACCCAAAATTCCAAATCTTTGTGCGAAATACGTCTAAGGTAATCCATTCCTGGGGTAAGAAAATCCATAGTTTTTCGAAAAATTCAAAGTTTTGAAACGGGAAATTTAACAAATGACCATATAATTGATAGCATCTGAGCAATCTCGGATTACGGTCGGATAATTAAACCCTGCTCCATATTTGACACTCGTCGCAATATTACATGCTTCCCTGTGGCCTGTTTTCTTGTGATTTACAAACATGTTTGATATTTGTATAACATTTTTTCTCTCTTTTTTCGTTCTCGTTCTGTATGCATTCGCTGCATGTACGAAACTTGAGTTAAAATGTGAAATAATTCATCTTCAGTTGCGTTGTTATTTTGATAATGAACTTCTTTATTTGCACTATACGCTTCAAAGTAATTGTGATTTAGACACACCATTGCTCGATAATTACAGACACATATCTAAAATATATGATTAAAACTGACATTTAACCACATTGTTACGACATCAGAACAGGTTATTTGCCCAATTAATTTAGTACAGATATTTTCGTTAACAATCATCTAATGTTTCGTGTGCTATTAATTTGTATTAACAGCATTTAGAAGAGAATAAATTGCAACCAAACCCTGATATAACATATACGGTCAAATTAAACTGCCAAATTGGTTTTCCTTCGCATCTTCATCTTCAATAGGCAATTATTTATTTTATTAAGGACGCTTGAATACGTGGATAAAAGCCTGAACTATTTTAAGTAGGAATTAACAGGCCAGAAAATGAGATGTTTCGTACATTTATTTGATATAAAACTTGAAATTAATGCTGCTGTTTAGTTACTATACGTTTGAGTGTGTTCTTTCAAAGTATAAATTTGAGTTGATACATTCTCCGTAGTATATAAAGTGCATATGCGTATGATAATGATAATTAAAAAAAACTAAGAGAATTATCTTTTTTCTTTGTTACTGTTGACATTTAGAAATAGATATTATCAATTAAATATATGCACTTTCATGACATATGCTGTCTAGAAAGCTTCCTCAGAGGATAGAACTTCAACAGATAATACGTCTCTTGTTGGTAATTTTTTCACGATGAAATCAGACGTGGAGTGACATTTGGAAAGATGTATCATATACAATTCAATCAACTTTGTTTTGCCTTTGTTCGTCTCTTTGTTTATAGTGTAAAAAGACAATATGGAAATGGAACATGCTATTGGTAAGCTAGAGATGGGAATTTCCATTGAATAATGAACATTTGTTGCTCTGTTAGCTTAATCTATATCAATAAGATAAATAGTATATCATTATGAACTTCATCATGTACGAATGCATTTTATACTATTAACAAGTCGTATAAATTGCCCATTTATATAAAGGATAGATTTTGTCTTATTTGATAAATATCTTATAACTTGTGATTTATTTAGTTCGTAAATATACATGTATAAAATCCCGAGTATTTGTCCATCAAGAAGTTTGTAGTGATTGTAGTCTTTTAATTATAAATAATAAGAGAATAATGGACGTACTTCAGCGCGGTATAATAAGATGTGGTGATTAGATTAGCATATGTTATATTCATTCGCATTTAAGGGGCCGATTTCAAGTTCATCGTTTGACATAGACCTTTATCTATGATTAAATATCATTTGTTGACCTGTGATGGGAATCTTCTTGTGGTAAGAGTGGGATTTTCGATTGATATAAAATATGGACACAAAAATTAAGGAATAAAGTACGCCAAGAGGTTGAAAGGAAAATATAACGAAATATCATAAACATGCTGTAAACCTAATGTATTGTCAACATTCATTGAATGAATTACTACATTTGAATAGTTCACGGAAAAAATGTCTTTAATAAAAATGCATAATTTAAATCACGCTTTTACCGAAGCACATTAAACTAATTGTACTTAAGAGAACCGACAGCTTCCAAGGAAACAACGGGTATTAACAGGCAAATCTTATACTAAAGGATCGAAGACAATAAAATACACTAAAACTAGTATATATTTAAGTCATTGATTACAATGATTGTCATATAATCATTTAGTTTTATACTTTTTATCAATGTCGCAGAGTTTTGCTGATTCAAACAAACTTTTTATATTTCTTACAAATGCAAATTTAAATGGCTTGTCACACAGCCCTCCACGGCTTGTCACATAGTCCGTCAAAGCTTGTCACACAGTTCGTCACGGCTTTTCACACATTCCGTCACGACTTGTCACACAGTCCGTCACGGCTTGTCATACAGTTCGTCACGGCTGCAACACAGCCCTTCCCGGCTTATCACATACTCCGTCACGGCTTGTCACAAAGTCCGTCACGGCTTGTCACACACCTCTTCACGGTTTCTCATAAAGTCCATTATTGACGACCCTTTGCTACTTTTATATGTTGAAAAATCATAAGTCTGCGTGTATGTTCATTCCAATCTAAATTAATCCCAGGAACCCAATACACTTTATTGACATTGAGTTGAAGTTGTAACTCTTCAAAGGAGAATCTACAATAATCAGTTCCTGTAATTTTATTTAACTGTTCTGGAATTGATTTGGTCAAAGTTATTATCGAGTGCAGATTAGACAACGACACTCACAGTTGACACCAAGAGCAGTTTAACTTAGGTTTAGGCAAGATCAGGTACAGTCTTGATTGGGCTTGATTAGGCTTGATACCGCCAAGAATAAATATAACACAGGTCAGAGAAATTCATCTAGAATATGTTGAACACATTTCTATTTTGGACAGTACATTAAAGACAAAAATCAAGATAAATCTAGTAAATTCAGACTGTTCCAGGAAGTAATTAAACACACTTTCCAATTCAGACTTTCCCTTGCTCGTAAATTTGTAAATTTAAAGATTTTGTTTAATTAAATAGAGAATCGCCATTAGAGTTTTAAAAAAAAATTGTAAGAGTTTACAAATTATTCTCCTTTAAAAAAAATCTTGCATACATTGCCCTAATTCAGTTATCAAACATCATGAATAATAACCCCATTCACAACACTATGAGAAAGTACAAGTAACCACTTATAACAAATCACCTCGATAGACAAATACGTCAACTGTCCGATCTTATTTTGGAAAACCATGTAAAACGCCAACATTCAATGTCAGATTTCAAATGATTATGAACAGAATAGAATGTAAAATTTATAGAATTTGATTGTCGAATTGGAAAGTCTCTGTTAAACCAAGAGTGATTTTGAAATATTACTAAATATTATATATCTTAAAATATATCGAGGTTTAATCATTGTATTGGACATATTCAACTTGACTTTTTAAAAATCATACCGGAGAAATTAGATTGTGACATCTTGTACAAGATACAGACGATAAAGATATAAAATAATTCCGAAATGAAATATCAGCTAATCAAATCTGCAACAATAACAAAACCTTAATCTAAATGGAATTACAAATTCGTACAAGTTATGACACAAGTTTCATCTTTAATACAACGCTATTGGTTTACTTAAATGCATAATTCAACATCCAAAACTCACTTCATTCATACAAATGTATTGGCTTTCCCAGAAACATATTTTTTAAAACCCGTCGACTTTATTCTATGGTTTGCATGTTCACTGATCAGGAACATCAGATAATCTGACTGAATGTCTATATAACCATCTGAATTCACAGTTCTATACATCATGACAATAACCGACTTTTAAATTATTTACATATCTAGTATTATTTACCAAAGCATGCAAGGAATTAGCAACTTAGATAATTAAAAAAAAATAAGATAAAAGCAAATTAATATTTTATTTTTTACGAATGTACTTAAATGTTTCGAATTATCTAGGTACAATCTACATTATGACCGATATAAGTAAATAAACTACAGAACTATGTTATGAAAATCGCCATATCATTAAAGAATCCCCGAGGGTATCACCAGCCCAGTAGTCAACACTTCGGTGTTGACATGAATATCAATAATGTGGTCATTTTTATAAATCTCCTGTTTCCCAAACTTTAAATTTTTGAAAAAAACTAAGGATTTTCTTATTCCAGGCTTAGCCGTATTTGGCACAACTTTTTGGAATTTTGGATCCTCGATGCTCTTCAACTTTGTACTTTATAAATATGTTGATATGAGAGTCACTGATGAGTCTTATGTAGACGAAACGCGCGTCTGGCGTACAAAATTATAATCCTGGTACCTTTGATAACTATAGAAACGTTATAAGCTCGCACTCTAGATTAAATTTTAAGCTCACCTGGCCAAAAGGGCCAAGTGAGCTGGTTTTCTCATCACTTTCCGTCCGTCGTCTGTCGTCGTCCGTCGTCGTTAACTTTTACAATAATCTTCTCCTCAGAAACTACTGGGAAAAATTAAACCAAACTTGTCCATAATCATCATTGGGTATCTAGTTTCATAAAATGTGTCCGGTGACCCAACCAACCAACCAAGATGGCCGCCATGGCTAAAAATATAACATAGGGGTAAAATGTAGATTTTGGTTTATATCTGAAATCAAAGCATTTAGAGCAATTCTGACTTGGGGTAAAATTGTTTATCAGGTCAAGATCTATCTGCCCTGAATTCTCAGATGATTCAGAGAACACTTTGTCCGGTTGCTGCCCCTAAATTGGTAATTTTAGGAAATTTTGCGGTTTTCGGTTACTTATGTGTTTGAGCTTTTGATTTTGCCATTTGTTAAGGAACTTTACGTTTTGAATTTTCCTTGAAGTTCGTAATTTTTGTTATTTTTCTTTCTGAACCAAAAATCGATTCCCTCGATTGATATCCATGGACGGCATTACGTATGCAATATGTTTTCTTTGTTACTTACGTAATAACAAAAGCATTAACCCCCCTTCCCGCATCCAAACAAATATAGTTGTTATAGCTAGAGTTTATGCCGTGTTAAGAAAAAAAAGTGGATATGACAAACTATGTAAATAATTATTTGATGTTCAGATGGTATAATAAGTTGTGGCAGTGGAATTTAACAGTAATTTCCCGTTGGCTTAAGGAGACATGAAGCTCTATTCACCATCAAAAAGTCATATTTCCCTCGTGCGATACTTTCAGGCAATATGAAGTTATTGAACAAATCTTCATATATCCCTTTCACGAGGGAAACAAATGTATAATATCCCATTGACATACATGTAATATCTGTTATATTCTATCTTTAGCTTTGTTAAAGATATTGATTTAGCTGTCATCAAAATGTAATTAAATTTATGTTTAAAATTTGATTTTGTATTACATAACAGAACGTTACATTTAATACTCTTGTTAACACTTGCTATCACTGTAAGATATACAGCCCTTAGGGATGTCACAAAAGATATCAAGATTTTATTCCAAGAATATTTGTATAACCATGGAAGTATTATATGTCAATATTATACTTCCATTGTATTTCCAATTTCCAATTAATTGACGAACAAAGAATTACGCATTTTCTTTTCAGGATGTTCTAAATCTAACGGGTTTTGTCCGTGGGGGTTTATGTTGCGTAATACGTAGTTTTCTGTGTAATGTTTTGTTATTGTTGCTTTTTTTATTTTTGGTGGTTTTGCTTATTAACCATGGTATTTGTTTCTGTTTATGGCCATATAACTTGTTATTGTTCCTTTGGTATCTTAGCCTGCTTTTTATATATAAATTGAATTGTTCAACTGGCAAACATACTTTTACATTCCATCAACAAGAACTGATACTTTCTTAGATACATTTTTTTTAAATGAAAAATATCGTGAATAAAAAAAGGATGTACGTTGAAGTCCTGTTTTGCTATGTTAATACGGATGGTTTATTTATATTGAATAGTGATTTAGAGCGTCACTGGCGGGTCTTTTGTGGTGCGCGTCTGGCATATATACTAAATTTGGTCCTGGTATCTATGATGAGTTTATTTAGACCATTAATAAATCAATAAAACCAACAACTAAAAAAACAGATCAGAATTCAACTTAAAAAAGGAAAACCGTGCACTAGAATAGAACCCTTACAAGAGGATAAATGGGCATAAAGAAATATGTTTGTATTTTAAAGTTATGAATATCATCATTTGATCACTATGGCATTTAAAATTGGCTTCAAGTGCAATAGATACACATATTTTACTACTTATGTTTACACAAATATTCTAGAAATTCCAACTCCAATTTCTTTATAGTTTACCTATGAAATGCAAATTGAGCAATACGAGCACTTTGCAGCCTCTGGATGGGGTTTAGATTTTTTTGTTTGATGATTATAGGTTTAACAACTGTTGATCATATCTGCTGTGAAAGCTAGGTTAGAACACTGAAATAAGTATTTTCAACGCATATTTATAATAATAAACAATATGTCAACATTCGTCATAACACGAATTTTCTATTTTCAATTTGTTTCAAAACAATTTGCCGTTCAGTAACATAACTCTGGAAAATGTTTATCTATATCTAAAGCCGCTTATGAAACACAAACATTACTTTACGATAATGCATGCTGCCAACAAGGAAAGGTTATCAGCTATTTACGCTGTTTCAAGTTTTATGGTTGTTTTCAAGATAGCATAAAGTGTAAAATCACAAATAAAAAACTGAACTCCGACGAAAATTCTAAACGAAAAGTCCGTAATCAAATGGCAAAATCA
The DNA here is from genome assembly GCF_963676685.1 of Mytilus edulis. Classification (NCBI taxonomy): domain Eukaryota; kingdom Metazoa; phylum Mollusca; class Bivalvia; order Mytilida; family Mytilidae; genus Mytilus; species Mytilus edulis. The sequence continues at coordinate 18,843,232 of NC_092352.1, forward strand.
AAGGATTAAACACATCAAACGAATGGACAACAACTGTCATATTCCTGACTTGGTACAGGCTTTTTCAAATGCAGAAAATGGTGGATTGAACCTGGTTTTTCAGCGCTAAACCTCCCACTTGTACGACAGCCGCGTCAAATGTTTGAAATGTATTTTTTTAACTGTTGAGATATAAAGACAAATAAGATTGTGAAAGGAAGAAAACTCAATAAGTTATTGTTATTTGCCATATTTGAACATGTTTCGTAGCTCTGTATTTACTTATTACTTCTTTTCTTTTATTTCTTTTGTAACAGGACCTCATATAAAAAATCTTACTCTAATTTTAGAAAAAGACTGGATTTTTAAGTCTTTCAAATTGTTTTCTTCAAAATATTGTTATTTGGAAACATACAGGTAATGCAGGTTTTAACAACTCTTTTTATGAATGCTTTTTAGCTATCTCCCAAATGGTACTTGATCTTTTAAAAAAAGCAAAGCTTTAGCTATTCATATTTTATGCATGGCCATTCAAAATTCTCCTGAATTTAGCAAAATCATTTACGCTGCATAATTTTGTACCTTTTCTTGTATACCACATGTTAGAACTGTTGTTTTGTTGATTCTAGCAGCTGCTGAATTAGCTTGAAATTTCGTATATTAGTGGTTGTCAAGTAAAACAATTTCCAACATGTTAATTTGTGTGTTTTCTATAATCCAGTTTGAAAAAAGCTGAAGCGAAGCGTTATTTTGAATACATTGGACCGCACTCACTGCAGTGTTGTTTTAAATGCCACAGTTGATACAATTGATATCATGAACAAGCCTGCGCTCATCTCATTTACACGATTTTGTGTGTATTTTTCTTGGAATATCCTGTGAAAAAAAGTCATGTGTGATGCGTTATTATTAGTGAAAATGTTTTAAATTTTTTTAATTGTAACGAAAAAATTACAAGAGTGATTATTTCTTTCTTCCATACATATATTATTTAGCTTACAATTAATAGAGAAAAAAACAATTTAAATTATATTCTCAGTCTTTAAACTATATGTTAGATTTATTCTCATTGTGTAACCTTTGCGTGAGTGTTTCTGTTGAAGCACTGAGGGTTTATGAACCCATAACTACTAAAGACCTAATTCATTGATAAAATCTGATTTATATTTAGTGGTGATCACGCCAATAGCAGGTCATTATGTAATAAACACTAAACTTTCAAATGCATTCTTGCTGTGGATAAAATCAAATTCACTCATATCACGTTTGGCTAACACACGAAATACTTTTTTTTATTGTAACCTTTTTGGTTTCAGCGATATCACGTTTATCAAATTGTATTTCCGTAATGTTATGTCATTTATGTATAAGCATATTTAATACTGCTTTGAACACGAATTCAATGGAATTATATAAAGGCCATTCTTTTCGTAAGATGTGGTTTGAAATTTCCTTCTGTAGTTAAATACGAAAGAAGCTTTCAATGCCTATCAAATGAGTTGCGCGTTTTTTTTCAAAAAATATAAATATGTTTGCATCAAAAACACCAACGTGTAAATGAAAAAAATAGATCTTATTAGGTAAAACGAGTAGTCAGATCTCGGGGCACGGTGTACAAACGTCTAAGAAGTCGCAAATATTGGTTTAATTATCAGCATAGTCCACCAAAGTAAAAACATTCAGCCAATATTTGTCTGGTAATGTAAGGTAATAACATTACTTCCGCAACCGAGGGTTTCACCCGCTTAGTTGCAATTGATTTGGAAATGGCAATTTTAAACCGATACATTATGTAAAACCTTTTGATTATAGATATTTTAACATTACAAACAATCGTAATTGCTACAGTCAAGTATAATCCTTTACAGTATGGGCTGTTTGCTTATTTTAATAGAAACACAAAGGATATGCGGTATCTATCCATGACACAAAAATAGTATAGATACAGAAAGAAAAAAAAAACGCGCAAAAAAAAGAAATACTTTTGGTTACGTGTTTCACAATTCGCACTTATCTTTATACCAGCATTCCTAATATTTGGGTTTCATTTACAAATGTCCTAGAAAGAAAATGGAATTTATTTTGGAAAGAAGGTACTTTGAATCGATCATATATGGGTTTTTTTTTTTATTTATGACTCAATATTGCGACCAGATTGAGAACAAATCGACTGCTCTGGTATATGAATTTTACAAAGTATAAAATATGATGATAGAATACGACTGCCAATCAAACAACAAGTCTCTAAAACACAAGAAGGAAAACATTTCTTCACTACTTCTACAATGTACTATAGGGTTCACAACGTCCTATTAATCTAACCCCTCTTTTTCAACCGAAGATGATTTTTTTTTAACGAAAAGCAAATATAACAACAAGATTGCTGCAACAATAAACTTAATGTTTTGTTTTGTTTAGATCAAAAGAAGGATTTAAGACGAGTATGTGAATTGGCCCAAGGATCTTTTATTCGTTTATTTTGGATTTATTCAAAGCTAACAGTTTCTAGTCTAGGAGTGGCTCGAAATGTCGGCCGTTTGGACATGTTTGACTTGACGAGAGCTCGTTCACCTTCCTAACATTCAACAAGCAATCAAAATGAAAAGATACCTTAACTGACATTGATAATAAAATTTAACGAATGAAAACTGGGTTTTTAAAATTAAATAAAATGAATAGAAAATATATATCATTATTTCTGTTTTTAGTGAAATATTTAAACTTGAATTGGAAAAAATCACTGAATGTACCTACCCCATGTGCGACCAACATCAAAGTAAAAGAATTCAACTAAATACCGTTTCTTGACGTCATTTTTTACCAACTATATTTCACAATAATTCTCTATTCTTTCAGTAACACGCGAATATAAATCCATACTATAAATAGGAGACGTCTATTTGTTTGTGCGAGATATAAAAATACTGCAGTCATGAATGGAACATACATTTAATTGAATCTAATAACCCATTTTCACATTACCTGAAAAAATTGACGAACAAGTTTTACGCAAGGTATTACGGCGTACTGACAGACTGACGGACCTAGTAGAACGATTACCTGACGCGTTTTCGCCGTCGGTTAGAATAACAGAGTACACAAAGAAAAGAAAAAGACACTGATCTGATGACTGTTGTTACTAAAATGTAGATTTCATAAAACCTTTATTATTCAATATTTGTTTAATTCGCTATGTTATATCTATTGTGTAAAAATAAATTTGTTTTCCATACAGTTTTGTCTTCACGTAACCTTGATTTTTTATTGTTTGTAAGAGCCACCAACAATCATAATAAATGCATTCATTATTATCATTACTGAGTCGCACTGGTAATATAGAAAGGATAAATCAAATGCATGCATTATTATCATTACTGAGTTGCACTGGTAATATAGAAAGGATAAATCAAATGCATTCATTATTATCATTACTGAGTCGCACTGGTAATATAGAAAGGATAAATCAAATCCCTCAACGAATAAAACGTTAAAAATATTTATGAAGTTATTTCTCAGAGAAATTTTGTTTTAATGTTAAACCAAACGCTGTATGTAAAATGCCTTTTTTTGATCGGTTATGTCAATTTTGACATGTTATTTCAACGAAAAGACATTTCTGGACTAAAATGACCAGCATATATATCTGTTTCATGTATGAATAAACTTCACATAATCTTGGAAGGATTTGTTTACTTTTCTGGTATTTTCAAGGACGTAATAATATTCTTATCAAATTACCTCCATTATACTATTTCGATTTTTTTTAGATACTATATAGCAATGGCAAATTGAAGTTAACTTGTTATTCATTCGTTTGATGTGTTTGAGCATTTGATTTTACCATTTGATTAGGGACTTTCCGTTTTGAATTTTCCTCGGAGTTCAGAATTTTTGTGATTTTACTCTTTGCTTGCAAACACATTTCAAAATCAACGGGAATATGGTAGAAAATAAAACACAACAGTGTGAAATAAAAGTTACTTGTAGACATATAACAAGAACAATCTAAATTTGGTAAAACGATACAACAAATCAATTTAAAAACGTACTTTCGTATGTATTTTTTTTATCGAAACATTCTGTTGACCTATTTTTATCCTGTTTTTTTTCTCGTTTTTATTTACTATGACATTGTCAGGTTTTTTTTTCGATTTATAACTTTACATGTCCCTTTGGTATCTTTTGCATCTTCTTTATTTAATTAGATGTCGGGTCATATCTCTCTGACTTATCGCACTCATTTAAATTGCGAAACGTCTAGTAAACATGTTCATACTTGATTACAATAACACCGCATTAGATGGAAATGAGACCGCTTGTGGTTTGATATCGAGACCACTGTCATAGCAAGACACTGCTGTGTAAAGTGATGTATATATACTTATTGATAAAATGTTGAAGATGCCATAGGACTATTTAAAACCGAAAAAAGAACTGAAGCAAGACAGAAATTAAAAAAAAACCACACAAATAAAAGGACTAAAATACAAACGATTCTTAATACCCTAGTCCCACTAGGCCACGATCGCACTACGATCTGTGAAAAAAATGCAAATTTTGATGATCGTAGTGCGATCGTGTAGATCGCAGTAAGGTCGTATCACGGTCGTGGTGAGGTCTTCAAGATCGTGAAGAGCGTGGCCAACTTTGAACATGTTCAAAACAATCGTGGTGCGGTCGTGGCGAAATCAGGTCGTAGTAGAAGCGTAGTGAGAGCGCACTAAGATCGTAGTAAGATCGCAAAGGTCGCTGTGCTATCGTAGCGAGAGCGTAGCGAAAGCGTGATTCTATTCGGAGAGACTGCGCTACGATCGCACAGCGACGTGATCACGACCTCACTACGACCACCACGTTCTCACTGCGACATAACTACGCTTCCACTACGACTATACCACGCTTTTCAAGACCATAGTACGATTCTAGCACGCCCTTGCCGTCCTCATCACGCTCTTCTTACGACCTGACTACGTTCACACTACGACCATCATTCTCATTGTCATTTTCACATAAAATATATAAAAAAAGCTCCATAGATTTTGTTTGTTTGAATGTAATTATCCATTTGCTCTAACGGCTCAACCATGATTTTCGTTTTTATATAGATTAGACCGTTGTTTTTCCCGTTTAAATGGTTTAACACTGGTAATATTTTGGAACCTTTATAACGTTCTGATTGATGTGAGCCAATTAAGGCTCCGTGTTGAAGGCCGTACCTTGGCCTATAATGGTTTACTTTTATAAATTGTTACTTGGATGGAGAGTTGTCTCATTGGCTCTCATACCACATCTTCCTATATATATATTGATACATCTATGTCATCTCTGCTATCGTTCACTAAAATATCGTCATTGAGCTTCATGGACCAGCAATAGGTTGTAATTTAGGTTGGATTGGTCGGTCCGACATCTCTGCTTGATCAGGATTCGTTACTTTGCTCCCTCTGCCTCTACATCAACTCCTACCACTATGCCCACGTGTTCTGGTAGATTTTGGTGGCATGACTGTATTGTTTCCGAGAAATTTACGATTTAATCAGAAATAGAAGGAATTGAACTGTATTGATATGGAACACGATGTTGACGTTATTGCTGAGAACGTAGTAAGATCGCGCTATGAACGTAGTATAATCGTGGTAAGAACGTGTAATAATCGCAGTAAGATCGTGTTGCAATCGGATAACTCGTGGTATGGTCGTAGTGAGAACGTGAAGAGCGTAGAAAGATCTTGATAAGCGTAGTGAGGTCGCAGAATAAGCGCGGTGAGAACGTGGTATAATCTTAGTGGGATCTTTGTAGAAGCGTAGAGAGGACGTAGTAGCATCGTGAAAGCAACGAAAATTTACATTTTCATGCCGCTCATACCGCGACCTCACCACGATCTAAATTTATTTTAGATCGCGATGAGCGTGGTGCGATCGTGGTCTAGTGGGACTGGGGCTTTAAGCAATACACAGCGAAATATACAGTATTTCTACCGATCATAAAAGGTGTTTTTATTAGGGATGAAGATAAACCCTTAAAGTTTAACGACAAATGGAACTTACGTTAATAATTCCATTGTCCATATGTTATAAGTTTTATACAAAGAGAACAATCACAAATAATTTTATTGTTTGCAGCAAAGATTATATTTTACACATCATATTCGTTTGATGTCTTTGAGATTTGTTATTTTGCCATTTGACAAAGGACTTTTCGTTTTGAATTTTCGGTATTCTTGCTATTTTACTTTTTACTTGAAATCAATTTGCTCTTAATTAAGTTGTATAAACTTTTTCGAAAGGTTCCGGGTTTTTTTTCGAAAACTAAATCGTTCACTGGCACCACATAGAACGGTAACATGTTAAGATTGAAACAACAAATAATGTTTCAAGGCATGGCGATTAACCAAGTTTAACTCTGGGTTTAATATCCATTTCTCCGAAATAACGTTACATTTTTAATATTAGAAAAAGTTTTATAAGAGCGTAGAATTACGTAACAGTCGAGGAACAGTAATGCCAGAATGTTTTGTAAACACATTATTATTTCTAAGATAAATACTCATTAGGGACATATCTAATGGCATAGTTCAACCAGATCTCACAAATATTTTCCCTTTTATCATCAATTTTCAATTTCATTGATCAATTGTTAGAAAAATATAATTTGACGATGAGTTGTTGATTGACATTTAGGCATGAGGGTTGTTGATTGAAAATTATCATGCAGTGGTACTGTCATTAATCTTTAACTGGTGAACCATAGGATTGAATCGTAATGATACAGAAAGCTTGGCGGCGTTATATATGTTCAATGTTGGTCTAATATTTTAAAAGTCAGACTCTGAAGTAGCAGGTACAGGAAAGAATGCGTTCAAGAATGACGTTAAATATAACATTAAGATTAATAAATTGATATTTTGCCAATTTGGGTCCGATTGGATTCTGTATAAAGAATATCAATTCAGAAGTAATTTTCCAAAAGAGACCTCAAATAATAATTGAAAAGCAAAGGAAAAGTTAAAAAGATTTGATTTAACGAAAATTGAAAACTCTTAATGCGAATCTATTATAATCAAATCAGCATATTTTGTATAGGATATGAGTGAGTCATAGTTGCATGGATTTTTTTATATCTCGTTTTGATTTCAGTTTTTTCTCCCGTAAAGTGTAGAAAAATGACAATTTCCGCAATTGTAAAACGAATGCAGTTTTCAAAAGCAATAACAATTGCCACCTCAATTGCTTGATGAATAGTTGCACTGAACATCACTAAAATGAATTATTTTATAGTTTTGTTTTCAAATAAACTAAAATAGTTCTACCAATTGATTTCCACTATGACGTACGAAATAACGATACAACAAAAGGGGAGATATGACAAGAGCCATTATTTGGCCCAAGAACTTGCAAAAATAGTAAAATAACTCGTCATTAACTTTTTAAGATTGACATATATATTACAAAACATACCATTAAACAAATAGTTTTTGGTCAAAATAGATATGAGCCAAGGTATTAGCCATAAAAATAGTTTTCACACGTTAACATCTATTATGTAAATTGCATTACGTAGCGAAATGTCTGTTAGGCGATGGCTTTTGCTCAAATCTAAAATATCAATCTCAAAATGCAGTTTGGCACAAAATACATGAGTTTGAAGCCTAAATGCAAATATGTAAAACAAAATTCAAAACTTCAATACTGATATTGATCTGACAGATATCATTTTAACATTCGAGTGTTGGTTTATATCCATGATAGATTAATGGTACTGTACTATTTTCGAATTCAAGGTGCCAAAAGGTGGCAATATCATAGCTTTTCCTTAGTTAATCCACGATAAACAGAACAGCTGAAACAATTGCCATTAAGCGAATATTTAATACTAACAAGAAGTTTTTTTGTGTAATGTTTTTGTTGGCAAAAACTACATACATAAATAATCATAGTAAGTAGGTAAATAATAATCAGGTTAAGAAAAGAAAATCTAACCTGGGCAGCATGGATTGGATAGATATTTTTATTACGCAAAATAAAATTGAGAATGGAAATGGGGAATGTGTCAAAGAGACAACAACCCGACCAAATAAAAAAACAACAGCAGAGGGTCACCAACAGGTCTTCAATGTAGCGAGAAATTCCCGCACCCGGAGGCGTCCTTCAGCTGGCCCCTAAACAAATATATACTAGTCCAGTGATAATGAACGCCATACTAATTTTCAAATTGTACACAAGAAACTAAAATTAAAATAATACAAGACTAACAAAGGCAAAAGTTTAATTGTATAGTCATTCTATTAGTTGGAGCCAGGGGTTCCAGCAGGGGTACAATCTTTGCAATGGACAAGAGTTAACCAATTGAGTTCAATTGTTTTGTTTGAATTTACACACCACACACAACCTTTCGATTCATAATCATTTGGTGTTCTAGATTTAAATTGGTAAATTTTTCAAATAATATGAAAACGTTTCTCTAATTTTGGCCGAATTATCACTTTCCCTGAACGTTTGATTAGGTTCGATGATAACGTTCAATTTGCTTCATTACCACTGATCCTGCTATTATGACTTGTACAAAAAAGACGACAATACCTGATGATGTCACATAGAACGCACACGATCATTATGCAAGTAAAATCATTAGAGAAATAGATTTTACCGGTGTGTCTCGTATGATTTGACTACATAAAATTCAGTCTTTTGCCAGATTAAATTTTTAGTCAATGACAATGCTAATGTGATACAATAATGTGCCAAAACCTGCAAACTTATTCTAGACCGTAAAAGACGTTTTTATATCGATAAAAGATGTAAATATGTTTTATGATTAACATTTTGTTTTGTATTAGCTTTTTGCAAATGTGTAAAAACTAGTTTCTTTGTAATCCGTCTATCGTAATTCTTTTTAGTATGACATTAACCTGATGACACCAGATGCAATTGTACAACTCTCGGCCACAAATAACCTATAGGGTAAACGAATTGAGTAATTCCTTAGCAAAAGCTGAATCTTGTGTGCAATTCCACATTCGATGTGTCCGGTACCTTACACTATAAACCGTTTAATTAGGCTATATTCAAAAAAATTCGCTATAAGGGTTATGTCTTCTTGTTTGCTTGATCTAGGACTGTAACACATTTCGTGATATATGTGGGCATGTAAATGAAATACATAACAGATATACCGTTTTTTTCAAGGACAACACAAATTAATCATAAAGCAATTTCAGAAACATATGTCGTTAGCAATGACATCAAACTTTTATGTCATTTAATAAGTCCATGGGCCGACACCGCTGCTGATCTACTACCAGTTCAGTAGATTCCTTCCGCTTAGTAGTCTATGTCGTCCTGGTTCAAATGATACCTTTGGATTAAAAGTTTGCGGTTTATACACTACAATACAATCATTTTATTGTCAATTAAACACGCCCGCAGGGTAGAGTAGTTGCAAACAATTTATTACAATAATTAGAGTTGATTGATGATGATTGGTAATAAATACTATTGGACGCAAAATCAGATTGAATTTCCAACAAGCTAGGATTATCCATGAACTCTTTAAGCTTTTCTATGTTGACAAGTTTTGAAGCCTAAAAGTATTTAATGATATCATATATAACGACGGATGTACAAGGAACACATTTCTGCGCAATTTCAAATCAGAGGTTGCTGACAAATAGCAAATTGCGGACAAAAATCACTGTTTAAGTCGATACAGCACATGCTTTGTTGGTTACCACTGATCAAATTAAAACATCTGAAGTTTGTCAAAACAATGTTTCTTGTTGATTATTATTAGTTTTCTATGCATCGATATTTGTCCTTACGTTGTTTAATTTCGACTCATACATTGTGTTGCTCCTTTTGGTGTCTTCTGTCTTTTTCAATTAGACGTTGATAACTTGTTTTATATAACTAATGTCTAGTCTGTCAATATGTTGAATGTTTAGATAGAAAAAAAACAGGATCACATGCATAAAAACCAAGAATCAATACATTATTAATAACTTAATAATCACATAATGTGGATTCATTTATATTCGTGGGTATCAATTGTCGTGGTTTGAAGAAAACAAGCATTTTCATGGATTTGGTGCAATCTCTGCATATAAAGCCTATAGAAAATGTGCAATTAGTTGAACATTTGAATTCGTGGTTCACCTGTGCTCACGAGAACAACGAAAATAGTATCCAACGAATAATAATGAATCAACAGTAATGTATATTTTCTTATTCAACATTACCAAAGTATTTTGTACAGCTGATTCCCCCAAACTGAGAAAAACCCAGTAAAATCAATGTTTTATGTCAAGTGAAGTACGTTTCGGTTTTTTATAAACTTTTTTTACCCAAATTTTGACAAAACTGTACAAACACTTATCAAAGGTAAATTTTGTATTTACGCAAAAAAAACATCTTTCAGTATACGTGAGGGAAATAAACTAAACAAATACTTTTATCTAATCCAAATTGTTGACAGATAAAAGTACACAAGACACAAACTTCAGTAAGCAAATGAATGTCTTCAACTATAACCCTAATTAGATATCCATTCTAATGTCCATCCTGTACAAAATTACAAATGTACATGTTATATCTATACAACTTCTTCGATATATTCATTAGCTCGCCTATAATAGACTCCTATATGCTTAATTAGCCGGCGTTAAACAAGGATTATAAGAAATCGGTAATGATATAAGAGATACACTAATATCAACAGTTGATCGGTTAACAAATCAATGTAGAGGTGTTACAACCCTTACAAATAAATGACCACGTAAAGTATTAACCAAGGCCAATTGCTTTTTGATTTAGCTTAATGGTTTATCTATCAGTGTTCAGATTGATACTCATTCGAACTGAATTGATAGACATAACAAACTTAAGCTATGGCTATGTCATCAGACAGAATGTTCTGCTGTTTAAAATCGGCATCGATGTTTCTGCAGTAAAAATCAGTCAAATTGTGGAAATATATATATAAGCATTGATTATCAATGTTTCCAAAAAACTATTTTGGAAATTTTATGCAATAGGTATATTTTTGAAACATTAATTGCATCTCATAAAAATATATATGAAAGTTATAATGTATTTTGAAAAGTCTTTTTTGTCACACTTGATGTCAAAAGACGTAAATTCCATTTAGGCTTCATCAGTCAGAAAAATTAGTTTCAAGAATTCACTAATGCTTATTTGTCTGGAAACACTGTAGCAGTAAGCATTAGCTTTCGCGGTCTAGACTTCTAAGATAATCACTTCACCCCAAGAACGTTGAAAGATGTATGCTCGATAACAGTACGTTAAATCCATTAAACAAGGACCATTGAAGCCAAAACAATGGTCTAATACGCTGATGTGTGTTACTATAGTCTTGATGAAATAAAATATTAGTCGTGGACGTGATGTCATCACATTTTTAATATTTCATATCTGACTATGTCTTTAGTTTTCTATGGGTTGTCTTCTGTACTATTATTTGTCTGTTTGTCTTTTTAATGTTTAGCCATGGCGTTGTCAGTTCATTTTCAATCTATGAGTTTAACTGTCCCTTTTGTATCTTTCGTTCCTCTCTTACAGTATAAAGAAATAATTGATGTCAAGATGAGTTAAGTCATAAAACAATTGTATAATCATTAAGCTTATTACACATCAAAATATACCTTGCACGAGGAACGTTTAAGCAGCAATTAACATGTTTTATGATTTCCCATAATACTCATGATCTTTTTCTATACAAATCATCATTGTTTCACTGGTCTTTTGATCATAGTTACGGGTACACAATATTTCAATAACAGTTTTCTGCATGTGTTTGTGAAACATAGACAGATAACTCTGCATGTGAGAGCATTCAAAAGCATTTTAACAAAGTCTTGAAGCCTATAAAAAATCCAATGTTAACAAACACAAATGAATTCTGCATTCGTAACATTGCTGCATTGAACCTTTTGGTCGAGAAAAGACCACAAACTAAGTGTAAGAATGGACATTTCTCTATTAACACCATTCAGTAACAACAAGCAATCTTTAATAACGATGATATTGTTTTCAGAAATCCCGATATCATAGAGTTCAGTGGTTGTATTGTTCTGTTCTGTTGAACCTCATCTACCTGGTTTTTTATGTCTTCTCAATACAAACCCACGTGTCCGATTATTAATGGAAAGAGTTATACCAGTATGTATCATATATTTTTAACCTCGTTTCTTCTACACACCGCATGTTAATACCGGCATATGAATTGTTATGAGCAACAAAAGCGATGTTCCGTTTCTTTTTGTATGTTTTTGCTGTTCATTTACTGATTTTGTCTCATATATTGATACCAAAAAATCATTTTTTTTTCTATTACGATCATATGGCTTATCATATGTTACGGTTTCATAAAATAAACATAAGAGGTACTGTGAACGAGCTTACATTCAAATTGATTAAATCAAAAATGTGGTTTCAACAAAATTTCTAGCCAGTTCTTTTCCCTCTTTAATCCCCAAATGTATATTCATCCCCTCTCATTATACACTGTTTGAATTGCGTATTGAAATAACAATTACGACTTTCTACATAAACAATTCCACATTTGATTAAATACTTTATTTATTTAGATTACTGGAATTGTTTACAGATAAAAGGAAACCATAGGGAAGCTGATTTTTAATTATTAACATTGTGAAATCAAAAGATATTAATCATTTTTGAAAATTAACCAATCAGTCGATGTATAATATTAATGGTTATAATACCATTTATTTCCATCGTATATAATAGACTGCCAGATCATTGACCAAGTAGATGAAGGATCAACTGAGTGTCAGCAGTGATAATGTAGTGGACTTAACAAACTTTGATGTATAATATACCAGCCAATAACCGTATATAAATACTAGGTAATACCTCAGCTTTTGGCTGAAAGGGAAATTTTTATTAATTGTTAAATTCTGTGTATAAGACCGTTTGAAATTGTATGAAAGCAAAATTAAACTGTTTAGTTAACAGTAAATATCCCTATGGACATGATTATTGAATAGGACCACACATACTCTATATCATCTAAAACATTATCAATTTCCTTTTTGTAGATAAATAGACGGAGAAAATACTACAACAGACATCACTAATGATTGACTGGGAAGTACCTATAGGTTACCAATCAGAACTATCAGAGGTGTTCAAAATCCGATAATGATGTCGTATGAACAAACTATTGAAGTTAAATTGAAAAGTAATATAAGAGACAATGTTTGTCCTTGGTTGAATCATTCGAACTGTTGATATCCGCTGGAAGTATGGATGTATCGAGATTATTTAACGTTGTAGAATTATTCACTTGGAACATAGAATTATTGATGATTATTTCCCGTGATTGTATGGATACCTGATAGTTTTAAATAATGTCTTCGTTGCTCGGACAAACATTTTTCGTCTTTTCAGTTGTTTTCTCTCGTATTGGTAAGTCCATATTTTTGTCTTCTCATAAAAATGTGTGTAGAGTTTAAAATAATTAGAGCAAGATCAAACATATCTGCATTTACTATTTTTATAAATCTAAATATGTTTGAAATTTCTAAACGGCAAATGTAAATATTAAAATAAAGTGGTAACCAAGAATAAACTCATTAATTACAGGTCTTGCTTGTTCTCCTATAATATGTAAACAATGAAGCTAAAATCGAACCCCCATGGATCTGTGTAGTTTCATCTCTGATTGCTAAGTGCTTTATAAAGTTGAATAAAGAAAAACGCTGATATTTAAACGTCCAAAACGAAACAGAAGTTAAAAGGAATATAAATAACTCAATCTTCATGACATGGTTTAAATATTTACTTAAAGATTTTTTCCACAGCATGAACAAATCGTTTGTAAGACCATGCATAGGTAAATGCGTATGTTGTCGTTATTGGAGTCATATGCATACAAGTTATATATACATCTATAATCTATCATAATTACTCGAAATATATATATATAAGTCTGAAAATTACTCCAAACAGTGTTAGAGTTAGATTTTCTACTGACAATTTTTTGTTCGTCCCGCAGTGGGATTCGAACTCACACCTTTGATACACTACAGCACCAATCGCTTAGCCTCATGTCCAGCGCTCTAGACCACTCGACCACATCCGCTATATATATGTTGTTTGTGCTGTATTAAGACCCTTCTACAACGAAATTTGTAACATGCACACGTATAAAAAACTGTGGTTTTTATACAACGCATTCCTAGGTATGAACGTTGTTTTCAATTTATACTTGTTTTATATATATTCTAAATATCAGCACATTGTTAAATCTACAAATTTACGGGAGCAAATCTTTGTTCTTCCCTCTCCGGGATTATAATTCATGCTAGTGGGATATCGTGACAACACCGCCTGCACTGTGTCCTGCGCTCTTTACCACTCGACATCTGGTAATATATCTATTTATTTGTATGATTTCTCGTCCCCCCCAAAAAAAATGAAATCATGTACAATTGTCTTGTATTTATGAAGACTGATGAAATTGTATTAAATTGTATAACGAAACATGTAAACATGATATTCATATTTAAGGAGAGAACAGAATAATAAGAATCATGTTATAGTATGAAGGGAATAAAACACTTACGGTCATAACATGGTATCACTAACATATACTTCATTTGGCAATATTGATAAAAAATAAAAGGATTATGCATAACAAATATTTGTAATATGGATTAAATATTTACTTAAAAAATGAATAAAGGCAACAGTACTATACCGCTGATTATAAGAACAATGATGCTGTAAAAAAATTATAAACAAACATCCAAAACTTCAAGGAATATTCAAAATGGAATATCCCCTTTCAAAGATCATAATCAAAAGCTCAAACACATCAAATGAATGCCCCTTCATATAAAAACAACATCGAAATACATATCTTTTGTTATGTATATAAAAAGGGGAGGTTTGGCATGCCACAAAACCAGGTTCAACCCACCATTTTTTTTCTTTAAAAATGTCCTGTACCAAGTCAGGAATATGGCCATTGTTATATTATAGTTCGTTTCTGTGTGTGTTACAATTTAACGTTGCGTCGTTTGTTTTCTCTTATTTTGAGTGTAAATTGACATTGCGATAAGACGTGTCACGGTACTTGTCTATCCCAAATTCATGTATTTGGTTTTGATGTTATATTTGTTATTCTCGTGGGATTTTGTCTGATGCTTGGTTCGTTTCTGTGTGTGTTACATTGTAGTGTTGTGTCGTTGTTCTCCTCTTATATTTAATGCGCTTCCCTCAGTTTTAGTTTGTTACCCCGATTTTGTTTTTTGTCCATGGATTTATGAGTTTGAACAGCGGTATACTACTGTTGCCTTTATTTATTAATACAATTGTGTTAAACATATATACAATATCAATTATGAATAAAATTAAACCTGCAACAATTTTACAATAATTAAAAAAAGCATTTTGTCAAAAGTTATAGCTTTAACTTTGTTTATAACTTGTTATGACAATTGCGCGAGTATCTTGTCATTGGATTAATGTTGTTTTCAACACACATCACAAACACAAAACTTAAAATCAAATTAAGTAGGTTTTCTATTGAATCAGATTCATCTATATTTAAAAACATCATGATAATACTTCAAAATTTTATTAATTTATTCAGCTAGTATTGTCGGCAGCTAGTATCGTCTACACCCTGCTTTTACTAAATTTTACCAATACTACTTTCCAGGCGTCTCGCTCAAACTGTGTTACAAAGAAACTTACACTGACATATATTTTGAACTACTAATACAGAATTCCGATAATGGTTTCTATTCAGTTCATCTTAAATTGAATATCAATTCAAAGCCAAAAGAAGAATAGAAATCAATAATTATGAAAAATGAATTTAGGAGTGTAAATGACTTTAATTTATCATCTGAAGTACATACTAAAGACATTTATTTGGAATGTTTTATCTTTTATTTCGTAATAGACTTTTTAAATTAATGTTCAAGAAATTTCTTGAAAAGCATCAAGTTATAACTTACAAAGACTTATTTAGCAAATAAGGTTTTTTTTGCTTTACAAGTATGTTATAATCTTGTGAGTATTTTTCTGTCATTTTGGGTTTTTGAATGAAAATTACTTTTGCTAAATAAGATCTCGTATAAGATATGGTAACGAGTTACGTGGTATAAGGAATATCTCCTCTGCATTATAAAAAAAAGCACAAAAATACTGAACTCCGAGGAAAATTAAAAAAAAAGTCCCTTATCAAAAGCTCAAAACACACCAAACGAATGGATAACAACTGTCACATTCCTGTATGATAAAACATTGCAGAAGCTTTTAAACGACAATTAACTGTTAAAAAAAATCTGAATTTTTTTTTTTTTTTTAGTAAAATTAGTAAAAATGTCCCCCCCCTTTTTATAATGTAGAAGTGCAGAGAATATACCATTATTTTTTTTGGGTAATTTTATAATACATATATTTTCGTTTTTTTATGATGTAACAGTAATCTGTGCATACAATATTCCAACAAAGCACGTGAAAAAAAACGTATATAAAAATCTCGTCTAGCCATTAATTTTTGTTGTGGTCATCTGCAGCAAATATAAGGTGGCAATACGAAGTTATTTTCATGCCATTTCTGTTCAATTGTCAGTTATTGACCAAAGTCACATGTATTTATATTGCTGCACTGTGTCATCCTTTAATAATGAAATTGAAGATCATACAGAATTATTAGAAGGAAGTGACGTTACCCAATTGTATCTCAATCATAGAAATGTATCATTAAAAAAAAACCTGAAAGATAAGATAAAGGAGGGTTTAAATCCTTTAAAAAATATTTGCATATATACCTGTCTAATAATCTCAACATGATTTTGTTAATAATGCATACAGTTTGTGCAATTCTTTATTCATTGAAACCTCTTTTAGATGACTTTCTCTGATTGTTCAATAAAGATAGTTAAATAAAAAGAGGTAATCTGTAATGCGACAGAATTAGTTTTTTAATAGTTCTTTCCTTTCAGAACAATTATTTGAAAGATCTCACTGACAAGATAAAAACAGTGACATTGAGAATGAAGAAATATTAAGTGATTTTTTTTTCGACTTCTCAATTACAAGGTTATCCCCTCGCTTTACAAGGTGTCTTAAATAGTTTTCGGCCTCTGTTTTCTGTAATGTTATTAGTTCATTGAACTTCAGGTTTCAATAAATACTGACGAAAAACTATTTTTTTTATTTAAATTCGGATGCGGAGCATTATAGTATATTCTGACTTTTTTGTATCTATTATTCAATCCCAAGGTAATGCAACATAAGTCGTAATCCCTTCGTAGGCGTTTTTGACTACATCTTTAGACTTACAATTCAATTTCCCTAAAGACAACACTCAGCTTATATCCTACAACTGTTATTTTTTTAATGAAGATTGCTTTTGAAGTAAATTAATCATGGACAGTTATGGTACTGTACAAATGGTAAGCAGATGCAATTCGATTCATGGAATTGACATTTCATGTCTTATGGGTCTTATTTACTATCGCAAACATAACCTTTGTGAACGATGGCTACCTTTTTTCAGACTAACATGCTATTGTTTTTGTTTCCTTTTCTCTTGTTTATCTTTGTATTGTTAATAACGGTTTATTATCGACTTGCTTAGACAAAAAGGATAACAAATATTGTCAACTTCAATGAATATATCACACAAATAGAAATAGTATTTAAAATAATGACCAAATATAGAACGTTTTCCGCTGTCTCTATTCTTCTTGTAGCAATATACATTTCGAAGCTTTTAATCTCAACACTATAATTATTTTTGATTGATTAACAGAAAGCGTGTCTAATCTTTATTCAGTTTGTCAATAAAAAATATAGTTCATGACCACTAAAACGTACTTAATTCAGCTGTTACAGTTCAGTTTATTGAAAATTAACAGAAATATCATCTCTGCGGTATTTTCTGATTCAACTTAACCGTTAACCTTGTCAATGTATTCAGAAATTATTTATAGTCACGGTTACTTATATATAACTACTTGGTGCAAAGCGATTGGTATTTTATCGTAATGAGTATTAACTAGTCATACTCCTTCCAAAGACATTGTTGTGGAAGATAAACGTCAATATATTGAAAGAAAACTAAATTATCAGTAAGAGGAACTACAGCTGGATTGATAAAACAGGTGCTTGGAGTTAATTGGTGTTAATTTACATACAATATACAATAATCGAAAATGAAGTCAATGAAACACATATGTATAAACAGGTTTTTTGGTTTAAAATTAGAATTCTTCAAAAACAATGAGATGAAAGCTTTTGCGTGTAGGTAAATTGTGTAAGTGCTTTTACGAACACATGAAACCATTCTTAGGTTTAATATTTTCAAGGGTATTTTTAGTCTACAACTTGTTTTAAAATCATTATTTTACTATATAAGACAGACTTCTACCTTATAAAAAACAACTTATGAAAACAAACCTCCGAGCAATTATTCTTAAATTTTGATTTAAAGTATAATGCTAAAGTTCGTCCAGTTAAACAAATAATCAGAGGGTGATCGAATCTCTTAGTTCTTCAACTGTTTCAGTTCTTATATACATTCTTGGCTTATATATTTACATATGAGCTTTCTTGATAAACTTTTATCCTGAAAAGAGCTTCAGACTCATACAATGGTTTTCATATTTTGATATTCAAGCGACTTAAAAAGTTAGATCAAGAATCAGTCTGGACAAAAACATTTGCTTCAAATATAGAGCCTTTTCTAGAACGTGAAATAGACGGACTATATAAAAAAAATATCTATCGCAAATCTCATAATTTTTGTCATCTGCCTATGTCTTTACTTACCTTCGTTATTGTTTTTAAAGAACACGTTCACATTAGACGGTTTCACAAACAGATATTCAATTCTGACTAGAAAACAATACCAATGAGGTAATGGAATCTTTTCTGAGTCTTTATAAATACTTGGTTGATGTCCCTGCTGGTAAACGATTTATCTCAAAGAGCATAACCTGTCCAGCAGTCAGTACCTGAAATATAAAGTCGATGCGGGAAATGTTTATATACATTTACTGTTACTTAAATGTGTAGATCATTCGAAATACTGTTTTGCTTCCCCTGGTTTGCCACAATTCATCATATTGTTTTATTTGTGTTAATATTCTTCAACTTTATAATTGGTATGACGTTCAGCTGTTTCGATATGAGTGCTTCTGAAGAGTTTTCTATAGTTGTAACGCGCATTTTGGGTTTTACTTTATAATTTTCATATCTGTTTTAAGCTTAATAAAAGAAAGCAAGCCTTTGAGTAAAACCCCAAATCAACAGGGCTATGAAGCAAAGTTCACTAGCTTTACCATAGCCATCGATATAATTTGTGAATTATTACGAATACTCTTTCATATACCATGATATACTATTTAATACCACATTTTCTGCCATTAACGAATGATTCTTATCATTGCTTTTTGATTCATATCTTGCATATCTTTGTCATCGCTTAGTCTAATTTTTCTTACATCTTTGTTTGTCTGTGAATTTTGTCGTAGATGGATGTAAATAATCTTTTAAGGTTGTTTTGGTCTTAATTTTATGTCCTTAACATTCTTGGCTTTAAAAATTTTGGGGTCGAGCGTTCCTGATGATGGTTTATCAGGAAAATCGCTTCGAACGCTCAAAATTATATAAAAGAGGGGCAAAATTACCAGAGGGACATTCAAACTCATAGATCGAAAATAAACTGACAGCGTCATTGCTAAAAAAAAACCCAAAGAGACAAACAGACAAATAATAAGCGTTATTTCATGTAGTAAATGGGTTTACGTTTTGTTTTATTACTTTTGCAGGTCATTGTTTTTTAAGGTTATCGATAGAGTTTTTAAAATACTGACGGAAAAAATAAATTACGTTGTTATTCTTATTGGAGAAAACAGTAGTTTACTGACGCTAGAAATAACTATTTTGTAGTTGCAAATCTAGAAAACAATCAAAACTGAGGGAATGCATGAAATCCAAAATGATCAAGAACTTTGACTTGACAAGCATATTCTGCACCGTGACTGATCAAGAGCAGGGACTTTGACTTGACAAGCATATTCTGCACCGTGACTGATCAAGAGCAGGGGCTTTGACTTGACAAGCATATTCTGCACCGTGACTGATCAAGAGCAGGGGCTTTGACTTGACAAGCATATTCTGCACCGTGACTGATCAAGAGCAGGGGCTTTGACTTGACAAGCATATTCTGACTTGACAAGCATATTCTGCACCGTGACTGATCAAGAGCAGGGGCTTTGACTTGACAAGCATATTCTGCACCGTGACTACCATTCAACTAGTAAAAATCTTGTTTCGCAATATCTAAACACATTTCGCCACTTCTCCACAATGTTTCATCGGGTTCCATGTAATTCATAACGAACAAATAGCTATCAATAATTTGAACCAAAAATTAAAATAAACTCGTCGATCCTCTTTAAATGAGGGATAATTTAAGATAAAGGCGTTGTTTGAATCCTTTGTTGTGACTGAAAATGAATGGACATATGTTATTTGATAAATGATATTTTGGTTAAGAAATACCAATTTCAATCTGAATAAACAATGCTTATTTCATTTCAAAAAGTGACTGAGAGACATTATTATCGTTATGATAAATGGGACAAATTTTCCTTTTCTTGATGATGATGTTCTATTGTTTTTTTCCCTTGGAGTATATTTCCAAGCTAATCAAATATACACATGTTGACATTGACATCGCACATTTCATCAGTGATTTTATTTGATTTGGTGTTAATATTCTAAAACTTTTTACAGCAGGGACATATACACCAAACATTAGTGAAAACGTGACTAAATTTGATAACAAATATAAAAAAGTAAGATTCTAACTCAAGGGATTTACTAATTACTGGTAGTTTACATCCAGTTATTAACAATAATTTTAAGGAAACCATCACGTAATGTCATTTTCCTTTAAATGTTTACAAATAGACGTATTAGTATAGGTTATAGATAATCTCTTAATGGGATAGTCTAGGGGATTGACATAGATTCTGAATTGTATAGGTTAAAAGTAAAATCACAAAAATACTGAACTTAGAGGAAGATCAATTGGGAAAGTCCATAATCACATGGCAAAACCAAATAACAAAACGCATCAAAAACGAATGGACAAAAACTGTCATATTCCTGACTTGGTACAGGCATTTTCAAATGTAGAAAATGGTGGATTAAACCTGGTTCTATAGCGCTAACCCTCTCACTTTAATGACAGTCTCATCAATTTCCGATATTTTTACATTGATGCGTTAAATAAACAGATATAATATAATAGTCAAAATATGGGTACATCAGTCATCATCGTTTAACAATTTTAAAAGGAAAAATTTAACAGAACACAAAAACATCTACTATAGCTACGAACACATTTATTGAGTGTCTGACGTCAGAAAATTTTATACGTCACATAAATTTGTCGTTCAATGTGCGTACAACAATTTTAAAATTTTCATGGGAATGTTAGCATACAGGGTTAAAAAATCAAAAGTATGTAAGAATAAATTTAAGAAATAGACCGAGATTTAAACTAGTCCAAAAGTTATATATAGAATTTATAAAAATCCAAAAATAGTTAATTCCACTACGCGATTGAATGATTTTGACGTTTGTGGTTCAACGTATATTGTAATTCATAATAGAAATATATCATAATGACATATAATAGAACAATATCATACTGACGGGATCTTTTAAAATACAGAGTCACGTTATAAGAACAAAAGAAATACAAAAAGTCGCAAATACAAAACAAACCACAAAAAAATGAAAGCCAATACAAACACATTGACGAGATGTATAAGTACCGAGCCACGTGAAACGGATATCACATGAAACCATTCAACAGTAAAAGTAATATTAATAATAGAACAAAGACAAATGAAAGAACTATAAAACACGTTGTTAAGATGATAAACAACATCAGTACGAAGAATCTATACATCAAGACCATCGTGTATTATTTGAGAAGTTGATACGGAATATTTATCAACAAGGTCTTGGTACCTTCCGATGAACTTTTTTAGAAAAAGAACGAGACGTTCTTTGACATACCCCTGTTTCATCAACTTTCTACTCAGACACTGAAAAATAAATCTTAGCTTTCTTAAATGCAATTATGTACATTCTTTCTTTAAACATTGTACAATGTTCCTGCTGTGCTGTTGCCGATGAAATATAAGCACTACCACCGATTTATCAGTCTGAGAAGACATGCATTTTTATTAGAAGTGTAGGTACTTTTTTTGTGTGAGGCAACAGAAGTATAAAAAATGTTCTTCAAAATCGTAACAATATTTGACATATACATAATAAAATTAACGGTACCAATTGTGTAGCACCAGATGCGCATTTCGACAATACATGTCTCTTCAGTGATGCTCGTGGCCAAAATATTTGAAATTTGAAAATAACAAGACACACTAATTATCAAATCGCATGAAACCAAATGAAACGGGAACGATTGTTGTAACATACAGGCGCTATGTAAGCGCACCATATAAATCTTTATCTTACCTCCAATAGATTTATGGGGATATGATTGGTTAATTGACTACACGTGGTATGTATGTATATTTGATTTAGGGTGTCACATGGTTAGTTACCATATATGGTTAGCAACCGTATGGGGTTTGTAAGGACTTACTTCCCTTTCAAAAGCAAAAAAGATGCCACAACCCTTTATAAAAAAAATGTGTTGAGGAAAAATCTGATAATCTAAGATACAGGCGTTGTTTAAATCCTTGTTTAAAAGCCACAAAACAAAATCAGACTTTTTGATTTCGTTCTATATATAAATTTAATTGTGTCTTCTATTTGTGGTTAACCAATAATTGATTGTATTTTGCGTGTTTAAAACCAGGCTGATATTTAATGTATTGTCGATTATAGTTTTTTTAGTAATAATTGTTCATTTATCTTCCTAGAAGTAAACGTTTGAGACTAAAAATTATTCCCCCCCCCCCCCAAAATCAGTTTGTATGCATTAACAAGTATTTATGCTATTTTGCATATACACTTAACGACCCTTAATTTTGTTTATCGTATTTCCTATCAATTATCTAAATAAAAAAATACATTTCGGTCACAAATAAATCTGAACTAGTATAATTCATATGCACTATATAGTCCAAACCCAGAGTCTGCCGACACAAAATTATCATTCTCTTTTTACACGTTTGGAAGATTTAATACATCATCCAATATTCATAAAATTAAGACAATTTTACACCTTTCATGTAACGGAATTTGTTGAATAAACGTCAAAGATTTTCGTTTCATCCCAAAAAAAACCATTCAATTGTTTTTACTAACATGAGCAACACGGCGGTTGTCACATGTAGAGGAGGATCGGCTTATCCTTCCGAGGCACATGAGATCACCCCATATGTTTGGTTAGGTTTAATGTACTGTTCTTTGTCTGTTTGTCTTTTTTTTTCTTTAGCCAAGGCATTGTCAATTTATTTTCGACTTATGAACTTGAATGGTAATGTTCCTCTTGTATTTTTTACTTATTTGTGTTGCATTTGGTTAATATGTTGATTTGATCCATTTCAGTGAAATTCAAAATAAATTGTGTAGCTCAAACTCTGTTACGGTTGTCGTCTCTTTGACGCGTTCTCCAATCTATGAATAAAGGTATATTTTTACTCTGAATACTCGTGGGTTTCATCAAATGCTCTTCTCTATATCTGAAAAAAAGCTGGGATACATTGGATATATTTCTATAAATGATGAAAAGAAAACTCTATGGTTCGAATATTGATACACTCCGATTTCATTTTCCAACCTTAAACTTAAATTCTTCGTGTAGTTATTCAAAATCATTTTGGACAGCATACAAAGGTAAAGATTGCCAGGGCTATTTTGTGATTCAGACTTCACTGCATATACATGGACTTTGGTATCAACAAATGGGGTAAAAATTTAAACACCGTAATAGAAATAATCAATAAACATTTATTGAATGAGAGTTATAAAGATAAAATAAATCAAAAATATAGAATAATTCTGTAAATTAGACAATTACAACTCCGACTCTTAAAACAAAAACAAAAATAGTCTCAGATTCAACATACTTTAAACTCTTTAACAATCTATAATGGAACCTACGATTTCATCATATGAACATATATTTTTGGTTGGAAGCATTAACCAACATTGAAATTATATAAATACCATTTTGCTTATAAATAAGAATAAGAAGCGTTGTTCTTAAATCTCTTATATCATATCGGTAATTATGAGCCGGCTAGTTTAAGATATTTAAAAAAAAATAACCGCAGAAATGTTCATAGAAAGTCGTTTTCAATCACCGAAGATTTTGTTTGACTATGAAGGTGAGATCATGTGCATAGACATCATATTAATATACTATATATGCAACAGTCGACAAACAATTCTATATGACATTTTAAGTGGAAAATGTCAAGGTCTAGAATTTAGCAAACACGTAATACTATTAATGTTAGGAGGAAGATAGTGATTATGTGTGGTCTCTGGTGGAGAGTTGTCTCATTGATAGTTATACCATATCTCCTTATTTTTATATAAAAGAGTATAAACAGGTCTTAGTTGTGAGTCGAGAAGCCATAAGCTACGATCCGATGACGACCATGGGATCGTAAGCGGATTTCAATCGTTTCCCTAGTAACTTTGGTTAAGTGCTGTTTTTTTTAAAGTTAATAGTCTAAATTTAAAATGAATGTAACTAACGAAAACGTATTCTTGTTCTTCGTTGTATTTTGGTGTGTTACTTAAATATGATATAATAATCATCTGGTATGGTCCAAATCCGAATATATAATGGTAGTGGGTATAAAAGTATAATAACGTGCACTCAACCCATATTTAAACTGAAAGTTTTAATGAAAAAATAAATATCAAATGTCAACTCAATTCTGTAAGGAGTGCAAAAATTTGATTTTCACTTTTGAAAGTTTAATAAGTTTAATGGTAGATCATGAGCGAAATTCACATCCAGGGAACTTCAAATCGACCAAAATCGAAATCAATTATTTTATGTTTTACTTAAACCATCTTTTGAAATATTGAAAACATTAAACATATGAATTATTGTATACGTTTAGATCTATTTACTTCCGTGGTTTCATATTATTTTTTTTTAGAAAATATTCCAATAACTACGGAAGCCAAATGACGAGAATAGTTTACACTGGTTCTAAGTGCAATTTAAGATAAGAACTCTTAGTGACTACTTTCAAGCACTTCGATTGTTCATTCAGAAAATCAATGTTTGGTTAAAAAGAAATAAACAAACATTTGGCAAAGTAGATATTAGATTTGAAGAAAACAGTAACTAGAGATTTTATAAATAAATGACCTTCAAATTATGTTAATTTAGGTGATTTATGATAATTTCATAGTGTACTCTGCAAAAATTGTCATACTAAGCTTAAACATTTATCAAAATAGACGCATTTACACTTGTAAGGTGTTATTTGAACCCGCGCAAGTTACCGCAAAATATTGCATCATGATTTTAAACATTTGACGTCAGATTAAAAAATGATTTTTGAATGACATCAGAAGTTTATTCTGTTATTCAGAGACAATTCAGCTAAAAAAAAAAAAATGTCTATTGATCAAGTAATCTTCATTTTCAATTTTTGTACAATGGAGAGGAACTGTTACTCAAAGACTTTAATGATTACCTTAGTACAAAATGAAATTACAAAAATACCGAAATCCAAGGAAAATTCGAAATGGAAAGTCCCTTATCAAATAGTAAGTACAGAAGGATGAACAGACAAAACGAATGATACAGTGTTTCGTATAGCAGAAGCGCACCTTGTTAACTTAAAGGAAGTCCTTCCCTATTGTTGCCCACTTTATTGTCGAGTAAACAATTATGTTTAATATGTATATGACAGATAACGGATTTCCAAGAAATAAAGTTCCGTAAATGCAGAAGGTAAGCTTCGTCTGAAACTTGTTTTATTAAACGAGGATCTACTACACCTCAGGGGTTATACTGTGGCTACAAGATACCATCATTTAAAACAGTTTATTATAATTAGATGCTGCATATAATCTTTTTCCCCCTTTAAAAAGCATAATACCCATATTCAATGCACAATGCATTTTCAATGAGAACTAAAATTGTATAATGAAAATGCACTATTACTAAATAGATTGTATAGTTTATATAGCTACAAGTTTTTAGATTCGATAACAATGGTTTATAATTTCTGTGAAGTATAGGTCTATAATGGAACTGTAGTAGAGATTGAGAAGCCATTGATAACAGTCGATTGAAAGCACAGCAGTAAAGATAAATTACCGGTCGGATAATTTGTTAAAGTACCTTCTACGATTTCTTACACGTAGAAACTCCCAGTAGGATTAATGACCGTAAATGAAATGAACATAGCTATATTGCCCATAATAGCAATAGTTTAAGCCATTTATTGTATTCAAATCTATGGCGTTGGCAGACATATCTGTCAAACCTTTATAAAAGGGTCACCCTCGGGAACATAGAAAGCTGACCTTGTTTGAGGTTACCTTTTAATTGAGGTTTTAAATAAAAACTACAATATGAAAAAAGAAGGGTGACCTGACAAGACATATTACCGATTTATAGTGGTAACTTTTTTAAGAGATTTAACACAACATATATAGCAAAGAAGAAACAGAATGTTTTCTTTTAGAATTACATCATTAATCCAACCTAAACCCATAAATAAAACTTTTGTAAAGCTATTGGCAATAAAGAGAAAACAGAATCAAATTTTCCAGTCGTGATTTAGACGAAATAATGAAAACACATAATAATAATAATAATAATAATAATAATAATAATAATAATAATAATAATAATAATAATAATAATAATAATAATAATAATAATAATAATAATAATAATAATAATAATAATAATAATAATAATAATAATAATGATGATAATAATAATAATAATAATAATAATAATAATAATAATAATAATAATAATAATAATAATAATAATAATAATTAAAGTTGAAGGTCTTTCAACTAATAAAGATCTATTTTGATATGAAAATATTAAAATTCAGTTGAAAATGTCAGTTCCTATGGCTTAATGATGTATAAATATGAATTTCAAGCAAAGGTCAAAATCTAGAACGTCCAATTAACCTATGACCTTGACCTCAATTTAAAGTTCATAAACCAAGGATCCCAAATCAAAAGACCCTTGGTCTGTATTATGTATGGTTCATGAGTAATATCACTTTACGCATAATTCTAAATATAAGAGGGGCGAAAACTCCCATTTATTGTCTACGCACCCTTGCAACCAAAATTTATAAGTTACGACATGTCGCAGCTAACAATTTAGTAAAAATAATTTGTTGAT
The DNA here is from genome assembly GCF_963676685.1 of Mytilus edulis. Taxonomy (NCBI): domain Eukaryota; kingdom Metazoa; phylum Mollusca; class Bivalvia; order Mytilida; family Mytilidae; genus Mytilus; species Mytilus edulis. The sequence goes on from NC_092352.1 coordinate 18,870,610, forward strand.
ATCTTATAAGGTTAATGAAAATAAGTGAAAATAAGCCAAAATCAAAATTTAGAATTTGACCTTGACCTTTGACCTTGACCTCATTTTCATTTTTTTGGACCAAGGATCTTTAATCAAAAGACCCTGGGTCTCTATCACTTATGGTTTACCAGTTAGAAATGCATATCACCTATATCATATACAAAAGGGGGATAACTCTCATATGGAGTCTCCGGATAGCTTCGGTCAAAATAAAATAGAACATCCTGAGGATATAACGAGCAATTTGGAAAAATAAATTTGTCGGTTTCTTATACGGTTGCGAAGCCTTAGAGATACCAAGAAAAACAGTGTTTTGGGAGATAACTCTTACAACGTAAAGGTTTTTGTTACGCGGTGTCAGTTTCAGAAGCGTATCAACTGTTCGATATCATATACCATATATCTAAGCGACATCTTGCGAAACAAAAAAAACAGTGAAGGAAAAAAAAGTTGACGGAAAAAAAAAAAATAATAATAATAATTAAAAACCAATTGTTCAGAGAACAATTGAAGGTCTTTCCACCAGTTAATATCTATTTTGATATTGAAATATTAAAAATCAGTCTAAAATGTCAGTTCATATGGCTTTATGATGTATAGATATGAATTTAAAGCAAAGGTCAAAATCTAGAACGTCATATTGACCTATGACCTTGACCTCAATTTCAAGGTCACAAACTGAGGAGCTCAAATCAAAAGACCCTAGGTCTCTAATATGTATGGTTAATAAGTTATATCACTTTACACATAATTCTAGATATGATAGGGGCTAAAACTCCCATTCATTGTTTACGCACCCTTCCAACTAAAATTATTTAGTTACCACATGTCGCAACTAACAATTTATACAAAATAATTTATCGATTTTTTATAAAGTTAATGAAAATGAGTGAAAATAAGACAAATTCAAAAATTAGAATATGACCTTTGACCTTGACCTAATTTTCATTTTTTTGGACCAAGGACCTCAAATCAAAAGATCCTAGGTCTCTATCACTTATTGTGTTCCAGTTTAAAAAACATTTCAAAATTTCAAATACAAAAAGGGAAAAAACTCTCATATGGAGCGTTCATATTGCTTCGGTCGAAATTGGACAAATCATGCGAAGGATATAACGAGCAATTTTATAAAATAAATTTGTCGTAATCTTTTACGGTTGCGAAGGAGTTGTGATCACAAGGAAAACAGTGTTTGGGGAGATAACTCCTACAAAGAAAAGTATTCGGTTACGCAGGGTAAATTTCAAAAGCGCATAAACTGTTCGATATCATATACCAATTATCTAAGCGACATATTGCGAAACAAATGTTTATCGCAAGAACAAAATTTGGCGGAAGAAAAAAAAAATAATCAGAAGAAAAACAATAGGTCTTTCCACAGAAAAGTGGAAAGACCAAATAATCAGAACAAAACCTATAGGTCCTTCAACCGAAAGGTTGAAAGACCTAATAATTACTTTTTGATAATAATATTAATAAAATCCTAATGATTTATTTAGGATTAGAATTTTTGAATAATCGGATTCGAAAGTCTAGCATCATAGTTATTTCATGTAAAAAGATGTATTACATTTTCAGTTGTTATGTCCATACACCACATTACAACTAATGGTTTACTACATTCAGCACCGTTTTTTTTTATTCTGTACTTTGAACCCTGCTTTCCCTTTGTCTTTATCTGGAAGGTTTATTTCTAAACCGTGATAACTCCCAGTTTTCTAACAAGTTATAACACCGTCCTCTATGTTTGTCTTTACAAACTAGTTGATTCAACAAATAACTCAATTGAAGTCTTTGATTTAATTAAATGGAAATGTAGTACAAACAACTAAAGCAGTTATGATATTAGATTCCATTATGTGAGAATCTAAATTATTTAAGGTGTTTTTATATACAATGATAATTACAGATTTATCTGCCATGAGCAAGTAAATACAAATTTCCATTGTTTCCATTAAAGTGTAAATATTTAATCAGTTCCGCAGATAGCAATTTGCCGTAGAAGATATTCCCAATTATTTACAGTTCAGACCATTTTCTGATGTCGTCGCCACTCTATGTATTTAAAGTGACGTTCACTTCCATTAACGAAAGAGCACAATATTAATTTGTAATGTTAGGAGTGAGTTAACTCGTTCAACACTATTGATTCCTTTTAGTGGTTATTTTATTAGCACTTTTCTGTCAAAAATACTAGAGAATTATTCGATACTCTGTTTCAAAATGCCTCTTTGTATCAGCAATTATATCACTTCTCTTACAAGACGTCAAAGAAATTTGCATTTGCGATTATATTTTTTTTAATTGTACGATATAATCACTGCTACGTTTAACTGCTCATTAAGTGTTCAACTAGCTTTGAAATACCCTCTTCATATCTCTCAAGTGTTTATCTCAAGTTTCCAACACGTTAAGGAATCATTATATGAAATTCAAGTCTGATATCACAACTGGTTAATTGCATTTCATCTAAATATGGTACTATTCAAGTATTTGAAAAAAATTCAAACTTGAAGTAATTGTGATTTATTCATATCAAAGGCGTTATCGTTTTAATTTTTATTTTACGGTTTACAGATTTATAAATTAATGCTACGGAACACTGTCGATGACAATAAAAGATACTACTATCAAAATTACAAAATTGGGAACATCAATCACGCTAGGAGTAGAACTAATTGTCACAACTTCCGGGAAACTTTTGAATTCATTGCCTTAAATTGATGGAATAACAGTAAATATTGACAGTGTGTGAATCTGAATCAAATTAATTAGATTTAATTATCTTCAAGACTGCGCTGTTTATGGTAAACATTTAATATTAATTTACTTTAATGCGTCTTTGTATCATTCAGTAAAACTACTCAAGTAATTGGAGATTTTAGATTAAAGTTAATATACTGTCCATCATAGGCATGTATATAATAAACTCATCATAGATACCAGGACTAAAATTTTATATTTTACGTCTGACGCGCGTTTCGTCTACAAAAGTGATGCTCGAATAAAAAAATGTTTAAAAGGCCAAATAGAGTACGAAGTTGAAGAGCATTGAGGAACAGAAATGTATTCCTGATACGTGTGGTGAATCGGTGAAAATGACTTATTAGTATTTTTAAGAAGGCAAAAGATTCTAAAGGGACATTCAAACTTACATGTATTGTCGAAATGCGCATCTGGTGCAAGAAAATTGGTACCGTTAATTTTATTATAGATAGAAAATAAACTGACAACTTCATGACTAAAAAAGAAAAAGACAAACAAACAAACAACTAGTAGTACACAAGACACAACATAGAAAACTAAAGACTAAGCAACACGAACCCCACCAAAACTTGGGTGATATACTATATATTTTATAGTTCGTTCTTATGTTGTACTGTTATACCACTGACCCAGGTTAGGGGGAGGGTTGGGATCCCGCTAACATGTTTAACCCCGCCACATTATTTATGTATGTGCCTGTCCCAAGTCAGGAGCCTGTAATTCAGTGGTTGTCGTTTGTTTATGTGTTACATATTTGTTTTTCGTTCATTTTTTTACATAATAAGGCCGTTAGTTTTCTCGTTTGAATTGTTTTACATTGTCTTATCGGGGTCTATTATAGCTGACTATGCGGTATGGGCTTTGCTCATTGTTGAAGGCCGTACGGTGACCTATAGTTGTTAATGTCTGTGTCATTTTGGTCTTTTGTGGATAGTTGTCTCATTGGCAATCATACCACATCTTCTTTTTTATATAATTGGTATATTATCTATAATGACAGAAATCTTGTCGCACACAAAGTAGGCAAGAATAAGAATATTTCTTAATAGTTCCATCAGACTGATCTCACAAATGTTGTTAATCCAAATGCTTAAATGTATCTAGAGGTGATACGAATGTTTCAATAAACTATGTAACTTGTACTTTTTCGAAGCATCCTTGATATTGAAGCTTATTATTCAATGGCACGCGTCTTATGAATAACTTGTGCTTTTAAAAATCTATAAATTGTCTGGACAGATATTAGGGAAGTGCGAACATATATTCTATTTACCAAGAACATGATTGTGAATAAGATGCTTTGAATGCACGTAGACAAATTTATATAAGTTCAGATGTTCAGCTGATCTACTTTTATATAACTTAAATGGGTCTAAAATATTTTGAAATTTCTGGTTTAAAGTAGATGAAGGCATTAAGCATGTTCTAATGTCGTTCCGTTCGTTCTAAAACTAAACGCAGTGGCAAAGGTTAATTAAGGTTGATGTCTGCATTCCGTGATAAGTTACATAAAATATTATTAAATTGAGTGAAACCCCAAAAAAACTATGAACAAGGACATAAATGACAAATTGTTTTCGCCTTTTACTTGATGTGAACTATCTAATCAAAAGAGTCATGGTCATATTAATAACAACCTGTTTCCTCATGCAAACGTTGTATCTTTTCGTCGTAAACATATGAAAATGTACTACCATTTCATTATTATCAAACTCGTTTATCAAGCTATCATGCAGAGACAATATTTGTCATTTATCAGTGTTATATTATATATCATATCTTCTAACTTTGAACACTTACAAAATGAAACATTTCCGTAAAAATCATTAATCTTGGATTTTTCTAAATAACGTCAATAAATTCGGATGCACAATATTTATCTCCGTTTTTTATATGAATTTTGTTTACATTATTTTGAACAATTATTTTGCAAATGAATACGTGATGCAATGTAGTTTTGTGTATTGCATTTAAAGCTCAACTGACCGAGGCCAGTATAAATCGATTTGATCACTTGTGGTCAGTCGTATGTTTGCCGTCCCTCTGAGAAAATTTCGAAGCACCTTTCTTTATTTCCTTTCATAAGAAACGCCAAAAGCCTATTTTGTTTTGGAAGTCAATGACGTATAACACCCAAAACTGGTGACGAGCTATATTACCGAAAAGGACCTAGACATTACAGACTCAGCTTCTTTATAGTTTATCAATTAGTTTACAAACGTACAATGTAAGAAAGGTTTGAAAGAAATCATGTCAATACCGAAGTACTGCCTGCTGAGCTGATAATACGCTCAGGGAATAATAGTACACCAGCAGAGGTTTCGACCCAGTACTGTAAAACATGAAAACTCTTTTCCGTCTCAATAAGGGTGTGTATTTTTATATGTGTTCCTTTGTTCGCATGTTCACTAAAAATATAACAGCGTAAACAAGTAATTTTCTAATATCTTTAAGTCTTATTTGATAGAGAAATTATTAAAGGGATAATATATATACTTGCTTTCAATTAAATTCAAATAAAGACAATAGTAGTATACCGCTGTTCAATAGTAATAAATCGATTAAACTAAATCCTGGTCAAATACCAAAACTGATGGAAACACATCTACTATAAGATGAAAACAAAACGGAACAACAAAAACACTGAACTGCTACTAAAACAAACGCCAACATACATAGAAACAGACTATGTGATAACAACTGCCATATTCCTCACTTGGTACAGGACCTTTTACGAAAAAATGGTGGCTTGAACCTGGTTGCAATGTTTAAAATATTGCTAAACCGACAACATCTCGTGACAGGAATACAGTACAAATCAATGAAGAAATTGAAACTCAGTTTGAAATTATCTTCTCTTTCAGAAGTGACTGAATTATCTAAAGAGAAAACGCTGATCAAAAAGCTTCTTAACAACTACCAAGAAATAGGAGTTATGGGTCGACCTGTTGTTTCTCAGAACGATGTACTGAATGTACAGTATGGATTGAGTTTAATACAAATACTTGATTTAGATGAGAGGAACCAAGTTCTAAAAACAAATGTATGGGCAACATATGTAAGTATTCCCTGTAAATCTCAATAGGAATATATAGAATCATTGTTCCGTACACAGGTGTCAGTAGGCCTTTCAATATGAACGTGAAAGAACAAAGTCTACAATGATTATATCAACACAATGAAACATATGCTAATGCTAAATGGTTATAAATAGGACACATAGTTTTTTTTTTATTAATCGTGTTTAGTCAATTTTAGAATATTTCTTAAATGTTATTCAATATTTCCAGTCTATCTGATTTTCGTCTTTTTCGCGGTTTGGTGAGTGGGAACCTTCATCCATATTTCAAAACAAAATCCGACAAGAAATGAAGGTGAACAGTTAGTGGAAAGAAATAGGCCATGAAAGAAATTGTCTTCATTCATGATAATTTTTAACTAGTATAAAGCCTAAAATGAAGTATGATAAAGTCCTTACAAATTATTTCATAAGCGGGACACATCATATTTCTATACATGTTTATTAAGAACTAAAAATTTAACTTTTGAAGATACCAAGACATTGTTGATAAATATTCCTTTTCAACTTCATAAATAATACAAGATAGTCATGAAGTATAGATACTAGGTACTGAAGAAATGAATTACGTGTTAAGATTTTCTTTCATTTGTCTATGTAAATTATTACTTTTTACTGTAATATCCATTTGACGTGCCTCACTTATATATCACGTCATTGTGTTATTGTACTAGAGTAAACTTTTGTATTATAGCACAATGTCGAATGATGTACCCCTATTTTTTTAATTTTTTTTACATATTATTTCTGTTTGTTTTGTTCATACACTGTTGTCAATATTATGGAATCAAATGCGACTCTCATACCAGTAAGAGGTTAAGCTAGCTATTAAACAAGGTTTTATCAATTTGCTATGTAAATTTGCTATGAAAATGCCTGTACAAAGTCATCCATATGACTGGTGTTATCTATTCGTATGTTGTATTTGAGCTTTTGATTTTGCCATTTATATATAGAAAACCCTATATTGGAATCTGAGAAATAAACAATAAATAATAAAACCAGGCAAATTTGAGACCCTTTGTTTTGTTAGTTGTAGAAAGTGTTTTAGAATTTGACAACCTTCCAATAACGTAATACCATAGTTTAAATTTGTGGTCGTATAAAAACAATCAAAAGTATTATAAACATGCATTAACAACAGCTAACTATGTATTCTATTAGGAATTTCAACATAGTTAGCATGTTTGAGTGATAATAATTCTCAAAGTTTATAATGTGGTGGACCTGGAAGTGATGTAACACTTTTCTTGTCCCCAGACTTTACTTTTACTGCTTTGATGAATGTATATCTGTCAGTAAACAGAAGAAACATAACTTGTACTTATAGAATCTCTTTGGAAAGTACTACCATGGGATTTATATATCACAGAATACTATGCTTTCTTCCGATTACTTGTGTTTTTCCTTTAACTTGAAAAGCATGTCAAATTGATGCCTGTTACTGAAAATTGTAGAACAATTCAAGGGACTTTATACAAAAAAACAAGTCAACTATCAAAACATAAATACACTATGATTTGTCCTGCATCTGGTTTTTAGTGGTGCTGTCATTGACATCCAACCGACTTCTCTTTGTATTCATATCTAATAGCTATATCTATGATAGGTTTTCCACCGTTCGGAATTAAATTCAATAAGCTGAACCGTCAGATTATTTATTCAACAATACATGCAACATAACACGCGAGAGTGTAATGTCCGCTATGTATTTGAGTGTTGTGTCCAAACATTTGTTGTCCGTGACTGGTTTTCCCATTTACAGAATCTAGCTTCCATTACTTATCATATTTATTGTAAAGTTGGTGTCTGTTAATTAATTAACCGGTTGTTTAGACTGAAATGATTTAGGGCTTCACATATGGTTAAAAGTATCCCTCAACATTGTGGTGAACTCTGGTAAGCTTGTGCTGTTTAATTCCTGTTCTATTAAAATAAACTTTAACGCGGTCACCTTTTTATTCATTCAAATGTTACACATGTGTGTTTCTTATTTGACTGAACATGAAATTTTTTTATACTACAGGTTATATATAATAACCATTTAGATAAACGCATCATAGATACCAGAATTGAAAGTCAAAATTTGCGCCAGACGCGCGTTCCGTCTACAAAAGACTCACCAGTGACGCCCGAATCAAAATATGTTAAAAAGAGCAAAATAAAATACGAAGTTGAAGAGCATTGATGACCAAAAACTCCTAAACGTTTTGCCAAATACAGCTAAGGAAATCTATTCCTGAGGTAGAAAAGACTTAGTATTTCAAAAATACAAAGTATTGTAAACAGTGAACATATCAATAATAATTCATGTCAACACAGAAGTGATGACTACTGGGCTTGTGATTCCCTTGGAGAATACAAACTCCACCAGCAGTGGCATCGACCCAGTGGTTGTAAATAAACTCATCATAGACAACAGGATTGGTTATATCTATTTGGTGAAAAATTTTCTCTGGTACTTACAATCGACTTTAACTAGAAGGAGATGTTAATTTTGTAGTCTGCTTTATCAAGAATATAGAATCAAACATTTTGGAAATCAAATGAAGTATAAGATGGTGGAATGTTGTCTCATTGACAATTATACCTCATGTCCTTATTTCATAAAACAATGGAAACGGAAGAATGAAAATGGCCTACACGCTACGAGCTGCAGAAGTCACGAAGCCAGTCATGCAGGAGACAGTTTTACTGTAATTATCAAACAAATTCATTAAAACCAAAGTACGGATACATCTGAAATTAAAATGAAGTGGTAATTAATTTTAAATATGCGTCCAAAACATTTAGGAAAGTTATAACATTTTTATTGTTTTAATATTATTACAATGATTTTCTATTTCAGCATTGGAAAGATATTTATATGTCATGGGATCCACTAGAATATGATAACATCACCAAAGTTAGGGTTCCCATGGGAAGTATCTGGCAACCAGATATCAAACTTTATAACTAGTAAGCTTTTAATGTATACAATGTGATTAATAAAGCTTTTGATATAAAAAAAAATACATACAGGACAAATATTAACACATATGGTCTGTCTTTTAGTCTCTGTGAAATTGGTTCTAGTTTATGTTAGATTAATGAATAATGCTTTTTGAACATCTATGCAGAGAAAATGTTATTTGTTATGAACTATTCTCTTTAAAGTAGAAACTTAATGAAAGTTGAATTACTGCCAAAATGTATTGTGTCTTTACTAATCGGAACTACCCAAGGAGAGAAAATTTCAATATATAGTTATGTAAATCCTCAGTGTTGTTGCTTTTTTGGGGTCTCCGAGTAAATTGATGTTCCAATATATTTAAAGATTTACATAATGTATAGTAATGATAAGTTTAAAGTGATATGAAACGAGTTTCTTGAAATTTTAATGGTGTCTAAAACATTGAACCAATGCATGCATATATTCTAAATAAAGTCTTGTAAGAATTGTTTTTTATCATATTTATTACACATATATTACCTATTATCGACAAATAATATTTCATTCAGTGGTTGTTGATCGCAAGCTAATCAACTTTCGTTAATTTGTTGCCGAAGTTTACCTGATCGTGACATTGATAGACCATAAAAACAGACCACGCGGAAAACGTGACAGATAGGTGAATCGAAAGAGCCATTCCACTAGTTTTCATATTTTTCATACGTTCCCATTTGTTAATGAAACGATTCCTAAACAGTTGTTAAATGATTTGTTATATTACATAAACTTTAAGAATCTTTTATTACTGTTTACCTTTAAGAGCACGTTTGTTTATATTCTTTCATCACGGTTTTCCCCTCGCACTTGCGCTGACCAAAGTTGAAACGAGAGGTCTCGCAGTTTAGGTCACTGCATATCTACAGGAAAATATCGGCAGATTAGTGTCGGGAAGTAAATAAATGAATATTGGTACATTTAGGAAGATTTTGATCATGTAAAGGATTTTGTTTTGAAAGAGTTCACGTTCACTTTTCTTAGAGTAAAACTAAGCCATAAAAGTATATAAAATATATATATATATTTTTTTTAATTTGATAATCCTTAAGACTTTAACATTTATATAGTGACAATAACCACAGACTGTTTACCTGAGATCACCCCTAGTTTTTGGTGGGGTTCGTGTTGTTTATTCTTTAGTTTTCTATGTTGTGTCATGTGTACTATTGTTTTTCTGTTTGTCTTTTTCATTTTTAGCCATGGCGTTGTCAGTTTGTTTTAGATTTATGAGTTTGACTGTCCCTTTGGTATCTTTCGTCCCTCTTTTAGGCAATGCTTTTTACGTTTCTTTTTAGTTTTGATACTCCCAAAAGTTTGATAAACATAGATTATCAAATGATAAATCTCAATAGTACCTGTAGAAGATCATTCCAGAAACATGGAAAAATTGTTGTTTAGAAATTGTCTTCAATAAACATAACATATGGTTACGTTTTTAAATCTATTTTGTTATCATAATTCATTACAATTGAATATATTTATTATTTACTTACAGTGCAGACGAAAGGAGAGAGGAAAAGAGGGAAGCCCTGTTAGTGGTGTCACATGATGGTGGCATTCAGTGGATACCCCAAGCTATATTTAGAAGTTCATGTGCCATAGATATAATGTACTTTCCGTTTGATGTCCAAACGTGCAAAATGAAATTTGGTTCATGGACATACGATGGATATAAAATTGACCTTGATCTTGTTTATAACGTTAGCACTGGATTTGAAATGACAGATTATATCAAAAGTAATGAATGGGAAATAATTTCTTCCCGAGCGAAGAAAACTGTCTTCCGATATGCATGTTGTGATGAACCTTTTGTGGACCTCACTTTTCACTTAAAGATAAAGCGTCAGCCAGCCTTTTATAACTATATTTTAATTTTACCATGTATTCTCCTGTCATCATTAACATTAGTGTTATTCTGGCTGCCACCAGAGTCTCCTGCCAAGATGCAGCTCGGTAAGTAAACATTGACTACAATATATATGCATTAATCAAATTGATACACTTCATATTATATTATACACGAATAAAAAGAATATTTTTAAAATTCAAAAATTCAATTAACTAAATAAACGAAACTGGAATTTTCCATCACATTTCCTCAAATTAGATTAAACTGAAATTCCTACAAGTTTCTTATTTAAGTGTTATTGCTTAACCTTATCAAATTACTCGCTCTGTGTGATTCTGGTTATATATAAATGACATGAACATCTATAAAACTGCATTAGGAAAGTATTGAAAAGTCGATGATTATTGAATATTCACTATGATCAGTATAATATTATTGAAATTGAAAGTTAGTTAAACAAAATATCACTATCCTGATTTTTCAAGGATTATAAACAAGCTCCAATAACTCCCAAAGTGTTTTGTTCGTAATGGCCGACAAATCCGCCAACTATGTTGTGGTGGTAAGAAGTTAATATGACATAAACAATTCCACTACATTTGAGGCCGTACGCTAGCAAACTCACGTAAATTAAGATAAGAGCCATGAAAACTTATTGATTCTTTGAATCCTCTAATTCCTAATAGATATCATTTCAACACCAGATAAAGAAATTTGAACATTGTTTTGTCAATCGGTACATACAATGATATTGTGTCTGATAAATTAAAACATAACTCAACATGTATTGCTATTCAATTTTGAAAACTTATGGTCCTACATGTACATTCTGCCAATGTAAACATTTTTTTCTTACGCGTGTTATGATGTCTTTACATACTGACCCGTTGGATATGTATCGATTGATACTTTAATCTGGTCAAACATAATTTATTTTTAGTGGTTATTGACCATGATCTAGCTCTCAGTAAATGCGAGTACTATAATTTTTATACTCTGTGTCTTTGGTCATTATTATTGTTGTCTTTTTGTGCTTCATGCCAATATTCCGAGTTCAGCTTAACATGAGCAACATTACGGGTGCTAGATGTCGAACAGTATCTACTTACCCTCCCGGAGCACCTGAGATCACCATAGTTTTTGGTGAGGGTTCCTTTTGCTTGGTCTTTGGTTGTTTATGTTGTGCCTTTTGTACTATTATTTGTCTGTTTGTCTTTCTCACTTTTAGCCAGGGCGTTGTCATTTTATTTTCTATCTGTGAGTTTTAATGTCCCTCTGTTATCGTTCGCCCCTCTTTTAAGCTATGTTCAACTGATTTTTAGTGTGTAAAACAACTGTCACAGGAAGACGGACGGGTTGGGGGATGAGTTCACACAACTATGTTTAACTCTGATACATTCAATCAGTGCCAGAATCAAGTCAGGAGCCTGTAATTATGTGATTGTCGTTGGTTTTTTTTTTGTGTTTCATGTATTATTTTGTTATAAATAAGGCTGTATAATTATTTGTTTGTATTGTTTCTAATTTTGTCATGTCGATACCTTTCATATCTGACTATACATGTGTGTTTTGCTCATTCTTGAGAGTCGTTCGGCGACCTATAGTTACTTAAACCACGTCGTTTGGAATCTGTTGGATAGTTATCTCATTGGCTATCATGCCACATCTACTTATTCTATACTGATGTTCTCATTCCAAACGTAAGCAGGACTACCTTCATAAGAAGTATTCAAATCAAAAATTTGGAAAGTCAATGCTGTCTATATTTGTCTTATTAGATCAGTTTAGTATTGCATAGCCCTATCTATCTTCGGCATATCTAAAGGTTACTGAAGAAGATTTTGAATCGGTTCAATCTAAATAAAAAGTGTTATAGACTTGGCATTATATGCTTAAGAAATAAGGAATGGCAAAATGGCAAATATGATATGTGAGCTTTAAACTAAGGTCATCGAATGGTCGGCAGAGTCAAATTAATAGCATGACCAAGTATATTATATTCATCATGAGTTAATTGGCCTTTTTAATTTGATGCTATAGTCGTTTAACTATTATTTACGTGGTGCTTCAAAAATAAGCAATGCCTTACGTTCCATTAATATTATATATACGATATTTATATTGAGTGTCGATAGTTCGTGTTGGATAATTTCACGGTTACAGCACCCATCATTACTCCGTGAGAGAGTAATCATAAAAATTGATGAAGTGTCTCCAACAAATGATATCTTCGTATCGGAATTAAGTCCGTCATAAAAATTACAGACTTTCTCAAATACGTATCGATCGCTTAACGCCCCATTTGAAACAAGGATCCTGCAATTAGTTTCTATTTCAACCTTTTACGTTAGATAGGCAGCGATATAAACAAAACAATTTATAAAACGAACGAGTCGATCAGATTTACAGCTATGATATCACTTCAATTATCCTATGTAATTCCTCTTTCTTGATGTATAACCGTTTTTGCAAATTTCGTAGCAAAACGTATTATACAGTTTAATTACATAGGACGGAAAAGAAATAAAATAAAAAAGAACGTCAGAATAAAATATTTCACACCAGACAGTCTGATCGAGAAAGAAATATTTCTTTTGGTAATACCGTACGAGTTAGCCATCACACTTTGATGTTTAGCTGTCGTGTTCTCTTAAATAAATTGAACGTATCTAAGATATACCAACTGTGGGAAATTGAGACATTGGATAAAAAAAATAACCGTTATTACATATTCCTATAAGGAGGAAGTAAAAGAGCCTTTTAGTTTTTGAGAATTGTATATTTAACTACTTGATATAATTTAGTTTCTACTGATATGTAACTATTATTTCTGTTTTTACAATCATTGTTTTTTAATTGACCCATATTAAAAAGTTTTTGAAGTAAATCATTTTAACCTATCGAGAGCTTAAAAACTAATTCGACCATCATAAACATTAGACAAAAATCGTGTAGGTTGATTTTGCTTTAGGAACTTACTACCTAGAGTAAGATTTTTTTTTTATTTTATAAACCAAATTTACAGACAAATTGTGTTATTCAAATCATACCATAACCGATGCACTGACATCTTGGCGGATGTACCCTGGGTAGACAGTAAAATGGAAAAATGTGTTTATACTTTTTTAAAATTTCAAATATCTTCAATGAATATTATACTGGATATCACAGTCTATATATGGCGTTCTCATATTGTTATATTGGAAATTATATACCTAGCTTGCATACGTCTTTGAATTTCAAACAACCGACCGAAAATATTTATGTGTTGGTGTTTGCGGGGTGGAAGTGGAAATAAAGAATCAAGGCTAAATTCTAAATGATTTCCTAGATTGTTGCAACGAAAGACCCTGTTCAGTAAAATGAAATAACATGTTTTTGGTAGACAAAATAAGTCATCCGACAATTTTTTATGTGGGGGGGGGGGGGAGGGGGGCGGGTATTTTAAATTTGTCAAAATTCATCAAAATTACTGTTTCAAGCCATTTTTAATCGTTTATTTAGTGGTCACATGTAATGTTGGTTTGAACTTCCAAAAAATAGATAAAGACTTTTTAGAATTGATTAAACTTCTTTGAACCAATGTGTTTTTAATTGAAATTGCCCATGTACGTGGGCGAAACATTAAGATAAGAATGAATAGTTTCCCTACTTTTACTACATTAACGTTATGTAACTCCAAATGCATTTCACCACCATTAAGTCAAATTATAGTCCACTTAAACGGGAAATACTGCATTTAGGTGTTACTTTAAGTACATTATTGTAATGAAACAATTGCTTCCGGTAATTTTTGACAGTCGCGTATGTATACACCAAAGCAATATTGACATTTGTTTCGTATGTCATTCATTATGTAAAGAAACACAAAGTAAGTTCTTGCATTTTTACGAGGACAATTCGGTGTCAAGCATCCATCTTTTAGCATTTTTCTTATTCTATGCACTTAACCGAAATCCATACATACGTAGTGAAGGTATACTATGACACTGGCACAATTAAGGAAACTTCAGGAAAATTTGAATTGGTAATTGAGAGTACGATTTATATTTAAACAAATAAGAATCACCTTACTAAACTTCAAGGCACATCTAAAGAAACAATTGTCAATTTAAATAAACTCATCATAGATATCAGAACTAAATTTTTGTATATACGCCAGACGCGCGTTTCGTCTACAAAAGACTCATCAGTGACGCTCGAATCCAAAAAAGTTAAAAAGGCCAAATAAAGTACGAAGTTGAAGAGCATTGAGAACCAAAATTCCTAAAAGTTTTGCCAAATCCAGCTAAGGTATTCTATGCCTGAGGTAGAAAAGCCTTATTATTTCAAAAATTTTAAATTTTGTAAACAGTTAATTTATAAATATAACCATATCAATGATAATTCATGTCAGCACAAAAAGTGCTGACTACTGGGCTGGTGATAACTAGCTTTTTAAGAAAAAGGATCTTCAAAAATATGAATCATTGGGGGCATTGACAATTGACTGTTATTGTCCTTGGGTTTACGGAGTGTGCGCCAAACCCACATCTTGTATAACAATAATTTGGTTCCACTATGAATATTGTAGTATTAGTAAGTGATAAAACATTTTATTTGTTGAACTTAGAATAGAAAACAATCACTTACCTGAAATTTGATGCGAATGTCATGCAATTTAGCTAGATATAAAACCAGGTTCAATCCATCATTTTCTACATTCAAAAATGCCTGTACCAAGTCATGAATATGAAACTTGTTGTCAATTCGTATGATGTGTTTTATTTTTTGATTTTGCCATTTGATTAGGGACTTTCCGTTTTGAATTTTCCTTGGAGTTCAGTATATTTGAGATTTTACCATTTCGATAGTGCAGAAAGACCTATATAATTGTATTAGTATTGAACAAATCAACTAAACGGTATGTTACATTAACGCACCGTCGTCTTTTGTCTGTAATTAATGGGGTTTTTTTGTAGAAGCATTTCTTTTAAAATTCAAATGAAATTGTCAAATTAATATATTTTACATGTACTTTTAGTCCGAGTTGTTATCGAAATTTCTCGTCTTTGATTGCATTCCCTACAGTTCATCCCTAGGATGATTTATTATTCAACAAATCACACGGTTCTAACAATTAGAAAATTATACATCTTTACATTTTAAACCGTTCGATTGAAACGTTATTGTATATAACAACAAAACTTATATGTTCTATATACAATACATTTTTTTACTCGTGAGGAAAATGTAATATTAATAAATAACCATTAAATTTTAATTATTTGAAAAGCTCGACAAGCCTCGCGATTTAAATACTAAAATCTAACAGTCTCGAGTGGAGAAATATCTTAACAAACTTGTTGCAGTTATGGAATCTATATTTTCGGCATATTCTTTTTTTAACATTGAAAGTATAAAATTTGGATGGTTTGAACAAATGTAAGAATATTACTTTAAGTTTTTTTTACCTCTTTGTTCGATGATACTGTTTGTTAATATTTTCACTTTATTTTCAGGTATGAATATTTTTGTAGCCTTTTTTGTATTATTGTTATTATTGGCCGAATCAACACCACCAGCTGCCTCATCTATACCCCTTATAGGTAAGATTATTGTTCATCTATACCCCTTATAGGTAAGATTATTATTTATCTATAACCCTTATAGGTAAGATTATTATTCATCTATACCCCTTATAGGTAAGAGTATTATTCATCTATACCCCTTATTGGTAAGATTATTATCAGCTGCCTCATCTATACCCCTTATAGGTAAGATTATGATCCTGATTTCTCGCTATTTGATTGGCTGATATTGTCTGATTTCTCGCAATTTAATTGATTGGCTGATATTGTCCTAATAAATTTCAGTACAATTTTTTATCACGTCAATTGGAATAATCTCTCTTATTTATTACGTCAATTGAAATTATCTCCCTTATACCATTGACCTAACAAAAAAAATTGAGTTGCTTTGATCATAATATTTTTAATTTTTCACAGTTTTAGATTAAATATCTAAAATATATTAGTTGATATTGTCCAAAAATTTAATTTGAATATAATAATATGTAATGTAACAAAATCAAGATAAATTCGTTACACAGTGTTCAATTGTCCTAATACGGAATTTATCGGGTCAATAAAATTCATATCGAGTTTGGCTTCGCCTCACCCGACATGAATTTTATTGACCCGATAAATTCTCGTATTAGGACAATTGCACACTGTGTTACTAATATTATCAGCTGCCTCATCTATACCCCTTATAGGTAAGATTATTATCAGCTGCCTCATCTATACCCCTTATTTGTAAGTTTATTATCAGCTGCCTCATCTATACCCCTTATAGGTAAGATTATCATTTAAACATGCACTATAATGTTTTAGAGTCAGGAATATGACATTTGTTGTCCGTTCGTTTGATGTGTTTGAGATTTAGAATTTTCCTCGGAGTTCAGTATTTCTGTGATTTTATTATTTTTAGAATAAACGGTGAAAACGACCTCACAGTTCAAATAGGTTTTGCGTCAGTCATTTTAACGAATATTTTAAGATTTCTTTTATGTTCAGTGTTTTTGATTTTCCTCTTTGTCATATTCTGCTATATCAATCTTTCCTGCTCATTTTCTTCCACTTTCTCAGAGAGTGTTGGCCAGTCAACATGGAATTATTATAGTTAAATTGAGTTGTCCGTCCATTTATGTTTGAATGTTTTATCATCCACCTCAAAACCCTTTAACAGACCAAAATCAAACTTGAAAGAAACTTTCAGTTCGATGTCCTCGTTAAGTGTAAACTGAGTGTTATATGTGCTGATATGTTTACAGACATGACCCCTTTTGCTTATTCTAGTTTACTGATAGTCTTTACTTTAATCAAATGCAACTAAATTTGACATGTAAGTTCCTTTACAGTTCTTTAACAAGATTAATACTTAAATTTCCAATCAGAACTTCCAAATGCCCGCCCAACAAGGTGGGAAAAGGGAGACGGTAGATATCAAATTCATCATTTGGTCCGAACTGACATATGTCATTGCTTAAAACGAAATACGACCAAAACGACAAACAACAGTCTACAAAATGCAACACAGAAAATATAAGACTGGCAATCACAATCTCCACCAAAAAGGAATTTAACAAAAATACTGAACACCAAAGAAAATTCAAAACGGAAGTCCGTAAGCAAAATCAAAAGCTCAAATACATTAAATGAATGGATAACAAGTGTCTTGGTACAGGTATTTTCTTATGTAGTAAATGGTGGATTATACCTCGTTCAAAACCGATGTTGAACCTGTTGTGCTGATTGTGATAGTACAACATTGGTGATAAGTATAATACGGTTGGTCACATTCGATGAAAATATGACGGAATTGGTGTTATGACTATTTGAACATATCCGTCGTTATATGTGAAACAATTATTCCACAACAGTCAACCAACTCGACCGAATAAAAATTTGAAGGGTTGACTTCAACTTCATCATTTAGATTTCTTGGTTTAATGACTATATTGTAAGCATCATCTCTCTATCAAGGAACTCATGATATGAAATGCTAACTCGTTTGTACCAAATAGAAGATATATATTCCATATTCAGTCACTGCTGGAATACTGCTGAAAATAGAAACAGAAAGTTCACGATTGGGAAACACCCTCTATAGCGATTTCAATGTTACTATATGATATGTTTTTCATAAGATGTAGATAACACAAGATTGAAGATACTGAAATCTTTGTTTGTGTTGAATAATGTTTCATTTATTTATACGTTTTAATGGTAATCATATGCCGTCATTTGTTTTTAGTACTTTTTGAAACTCAGGATGTGTTGTTTTTCATTAAAAAAAAAAAAGAATGAATATAAGGAAAACGATATCAAAATTATGTTTATCCATATTTCTTCTTTGTACAAAAATAGTTTACCTTTATTTACAATGAATTTATTTCTAATACCACTAGATGAATTATTTCTTACGAAATGTGAATAATCTAAAGATAAAGACACTAAACTTCAATGTGTGCTGAATAACAGTGCAGTTATTCCTTCATTTAAATTGGAATCATAAATACTGTTCGCATTGTTTGAAAATACCAATACTTCCTCTTTTTGTTAATATTAAAACACCGATATTTGCATTCAGTTATTTTAAATGCTAAAGTGTGAATAATCTAAAGATAACGATACTTATATTGGAGTTTGTGTTGAATAAAAGTGCAATTATATCTTTATATTGATGGAAATCATGAACCGTCATTTGGTTTTCAGTACTTTTTGTACATAAGAATGTGGTGTTGTCATCAAACATGTAAAATGTAAAAGTTTAGAGTCCCAAACTTTGTAAACCTGCTTTTCAAAACAGGGTCTGTACTAACATTACCTAAACAACGAGTGCAAAATGTCGGGCAGGATCTGCTTACCCTTCCGTAACACAATCTAACATCCCCGGTTTTTGTTCTTAGAATTAATTGCTTTGTGTTGATATGTAGGTCCTGATGAAAAGTACAGTATGTTCAAGTTCTTGTCTGAAAACAGGAATCTCATGAATGTTGTCTTCTGTATTATATCTGATAGGTATAATGTTTATTGTTATTCATTCGTTTGATGTGTTTGAACTTTTGATTTTGTCATTTGCTTAGGGACTTTCCGTTTTGAATTTTCTTCTAAGTTCGGTATTTTGATATACTATTATTTTTTTGTATTGATGTCAGATCTTTGATAGTTTCCATTAACATTCCCATTTTATTGGCGCCATTTAGAGCTTGATATATTGTATCGATACCTGTTTATTGTTGAAGATACTTTGGTGGCTGTTGGTCTTTTATTTATTGTTCAGAAATTTATTGCTATTGAGAATAAAATTAGACAAGCGGATCTCTTAAAATTAGGTAAATTTTTTAAATCTGCTTTTTTTATTTGTGTTAAGGTCTTGATAAAAACATGTAGGATAGATGTGTTTTTGATATACCATTTTCGTAATCTGGAAGCCGCAGTTACATTGCCCTCTGAAAATGACCTGTCGAATGGAGTATAAAAATATCGTTCTCTGGACTTCTCTCATTCGACAGCATAATCAAGACTATTTTGTGATGTATAAATACGCAGCCTCGTCCAGTCAGAATGTGGACGTTATATTCAAAGTTTTATGTTGCATTCCCTCTATTCCAAGTAGTGGTCTAAACTTTTCGACTTTTTAAAGTTTTCATTGCGGTTGTTCCACTTTGAATATTTTATCGAATTAAATATTCTGATCTGTTTTTCCTGAATATGCAACATGTCTCAACCTCCATCAATGTACCTTTCAAGTTATTGAGCCACTTAAACAATCGTTGACTAGTTACACTAATGTTTTGTTCTTAGGGAGTCCTTAAACCTTTTACCCCACAATATATGGATAATCTTTCAAAACTATTATATACTCAAGCATAAGCGTGCATGGTATGGTACAATTATTCACAGTGTCTAATACTGAATATAGCATTAGTGTCTAAATCAGTCCATCAATTTAGACATCACAGTCTCCCAAATGAGGATGTAAATTAATTTTAAAGTATGAACAGATTTTGATGAAATTAGAAATTCGTAGGTTATTCTAATCATTTATTATATGCTGTGAAAATTGCCTCAATCAAAATCAAAATGATGTGTTACAACGAAGTTCCAACAGTTTACAATTATTCCCACAGGCCTTTGTTCTGACAGCAACAAAAATATCTGTCAAAAGGTATATCCACAAGTCCTTTAATGCTTCTTCAATATTTTCAGTTTATTCAATATGAAATCAACACTTTTATATAAAGCTAGTATTATCCGATGGAAAATCGTATATACAGTACTCGTCTTTTTTGCATTGTTAAAGTTGAGGGAAAGTTTTCTTTCTAAACTACAGTTCTATATGATAAACTTAAAGTAAAAGAAAATGTGTTTTTGGAGACGGATTTATATAAGTTTTTCAAAACTTGTTTCCGAATGCCATATTTAAAATGAATTTTTAATTGCTAAATACTGTTTAAACTAAAGAAGTTTTGAAACCAATTAAGGTTGTTCACCTTTAATTATTGAGTAGTGTACAGCATTGTTTAAAATGTTAAATGTTAGGACAGAACTTTCATTCTTGTTTAAGAAACAATCTGCGCAAATCAGCCATTTGAGTCTTTGGTCATGTTTACAGTTATGTAACGCATCATATTTATATATTTTTTATAATGAAATTCTTTTAATTTGCACATAATCATATTAATAATAAGTTTTAATACACAGTATGCATAATTTAATATATATATTTAGAAGACATACAACATAATAAATGGACACAGCTAAAACATTTTGATACATAGATTACAAGCAAGACAAAGGCTGTTTGGATAGAGAATACATGTTTTAATTTAAACAACATATGGTGTCTGTTGCATCATATTTCGACTTTGTTTCGTCTCCTATGTTTTAAGCAACACAAAGACTGCGGTTTTTGTTGACATAGATTAGAGCTTATTATAAATGAATTATTCATCATTGCTCTATTGTGACGACTTATTTAAAAGGAACACACAACAGTTTACACTGCAAGTCCGTCTCAGATTTACAGCAAATCGTTAGTAAAGTAAACATTTATCGCTAAACGTGATTTATAGAAAGCCGGAACTAATTTTATCACACTTGGGTCTAGGCTACAGCTTACTAAGACTATCAGTTTACTATACGAAAATCGTGACTTGTATATAACCTTGAAAAGTAAGAATAATAAAGTGAGTGTTAATTTTCTCCAGACTAAAAAAAAACGATAACTATTTAAACAATATCTTTTTTACTAAACTATTACCATGGGACCACAAGTGGCTTTAAACAGCGCCAATCTGAACCTAATTTGACGATCTCTAGAAAGATGTTTTGTTTCGATACTGTTGGTTATATTGAGGAACTGTGATTTCCTCGGGGACCCTAGATTCACTTCTATCAAATAACCAATGAAAATATTTGTCTATTTGTTCGAGAAGGCTTGTCAAGTATAACGGTATTTCCTTTTCATTTAATTGACAAGTTTCCAGTTGAAATACTTGGAATTGGCTAAATAAACTCTTTGATATTAGTGACATTGTAACTATAGATGAAAAGTTGTGTTTATACTTCAGATATGACTTTGGGTTTTGAAGTTTAAAATTAATATTCAGCCGAAGTTGAATGAAATGGAAAGCAAACAGAAAACGCTCAATATAACTTTCCCCAAACATTGTCACTAAAAGTGTTTATTCAGATTATTGATATATCACTGCAGTTTATTATACTGGATGATATTAGTTTTTGACACGTACGTGATTTTGTTTTATATGAATTCATTAGTTGCAAAACTTTCAAAAGAGAAACAGTTGCCAAGGAAAAAAAACACCAAAAAGAACAAACAACACCATGGCCAAAAAGAAACACGAAAAAAAGACAGACAAAACAAATGTAGATAACAAACAAAACAAACAAGACCTGCTGGTGACCTTCTGCTATTGTTTTTTTCTATGGTCGGGTTGTTGTCTCTTTGGCACATTCCCCATTTCCATTCTCAATTTTAAAATACAACAAAAATAAAAAATATGTATCAAAAGGAATACTCCTAGCTAAATATTCTTCAAAGAGTCATTATTAAAAAAGTCCATGCACAAGGCGGCAATGTTGCCTATTAAAGTTTATTGGAAATAACATCTCTGAAATTTGATTTATAAAACTAAACTTGGCTAGACAATAATACAGTTATCTCACTGTTACGATTTGTTGGGAAGCAACTGTACTAATTTCAAGGCATAAAAGTATCCGTTTACACGTTTTAGGAACCATCATACGCACAATTAATGCTCAGCATTAAGTTTAGGTCGTAAAACTCAAGGACTGACAAGCAGAAAATCGCGAAAGCTGTGAGATTTTTAATTTTTCAGCGTCTTGCGCGACAAATATTAATGAATATATCCCCACGACAAGGACACGCATACCTATACATTGATACATTTGTGATTATTGTAGTTTTATATTAATCATTCGCTTTTATTTTACAGGTGCATACTACTGTCTTAATATGATACTGATAACGCTGTCAACATTTTTATCAGTGATTGTTGTAAATTTGTACTTCCGGGGTTCCAGAACGGAAGTACCAAAATGTGTCAAAACGGTAAGTAAAGGATAAGATATTTTTAAGAAATGTCGATTTTTGTATAAAAAATTTACAGCTATGAAGGATTATTGTGCCTGTTGGAAGTTAAAGCATCATATTTCCTAAAATGAGGAAGAAACCTTACAAAATCGAAAACTTGTGGTTTACTGACAGATAACCATTGCGGTAAAAATATAACTCTTCATTTCTGACATTTTCTAAAATACTACACATAATCCTTCCATTTCTTCAGTTATTAACATCTTATGATTTCGTGAATGTAGCGAGGCAGTTGGTCGATAATTGTATACCATGACGATATGGATACTCCTTATATTGTAACAAAACCTGATTTTGAACCGTTAACAAAATAGCTTAAATAGTTAAAACCTGACTTCAGTAAAATTGGAAACAAACCATCAATAAATTCATGACTTAAAACTACCTTGGTTGAACGGTCGAACTTCTAGGTATAATAAAACAAGTATTTGGGATAAAATAAGATGATAAGGTGTGATTTACGATGAGACACTTCTGCATCAGAGACCACATAACGTAGAAATTAACAACTAAAGGTAATCATACGGCCTTCAACAATTAGCAAAACCCATACCGCAAATCAAGCTAAATTGGCCACGATATGAAAATGTATAACAATTCATACGAGGAAAAACTGACATAATTTGGCACTGTAGTTTTGTACAGAAAGGCAGATACTGAACACGCAAAGACCTTTACTTTGGTAACGTAATTCGTTATAGCTAAACTACAAGCTTCATTAACTGTACTATTGACTTGAGTTGCTCGAACTAAGTAAAATCTAAGGCGACGCATCCTAATATATAAGTTTTGCCAACACATAAACTGACAACAAATTGTCAATTGCGAATCTGTTGCAGGCAATTGGTACCGTAAATGTTTTTAATAGAAAACTAACTGTGTTTGCAGTCAAATGGATACCATAGAATATGCATTAAATATGTTTATTCTCTTTATTTTTTCAGCTTTTTGTAAACGGATTTGCCAGAATTTTATGTATGAAAGGACAAGTGTCTTACAATTCCTGTTCAACAGATAATTCACGAATTACAAATAATATTAATATGAAAAACAGAGAAAAACGATTTAAGTATGACAAAGTGGGTTATTTTGAAACACAGACAGAAGACAGTTGGAAACCAATGCAAAACGGTATCCAAAATACAGACGACGAACCTTGTCCTCCGATTCCGACAAGTATTTCTCAGACTCTACTGTCGTCTGTAGAGCAAGATGTCAAAGAAATCAGGAACCATTTGCAACGATGGTCGGATAAAACCGAAGAAAAAGAAATGAAAGAAAGAATAACAAGAGAATGGCGAATTGTCGCCCTTGTTTTAGACCGCTTATTTTTCTGCTTATATTTGCTTGTTATTATTGTATCGATATGCACAGCTTTTCACAGAGCAATAGTAAGTTTATTTAATCAACAAGAAGAATAAAATATACAATGGGGAAATGACAATGTCGAGGGACAGGAATTACCCATTTCGTAATACCCAGTCTATAAGAATTATTTGTCCTGTATTGTAACATTTAACTTTACTTATACAGGGGTACACATATATCTGCGCATGCGATCATAAATGAACACGGTATCCTGCATCTTTCATGCGCGTTTGTATTATTCAAATTACTTTTTACGTTTCAGTTAATTTTGGTGTCATATGAGCGTCAAAACAATGAACATTGACGTCAAAAATATGCCTAATCATTAAATATCAAAATTATAATATATCATCCTCGCCAAAAAGCAGGAGAAATATCTACTAGTCTTGCTTTTCTTTTTGTTCTTAACATAATAGTAATATAATGTAGTTTTTCTGGTGACGTATACTGGGGGGAAATGTTTTAAAACAGTCTTATGCAGGTAATTTGGTTTAAAGGGATACTAGCTGTCAAACATTTATCCAAAATATAAAAACCCTTAATAAACAATTAAACGGGCATGAGCTTGAGAATATGTAACTTCGTTTCGTATGTATTAAAGGCGCCATTAACTATCGGCTTGACCTCCGAAAACCTCCAATAGCCATATAAGCGATATAAACATAATTATAGATATCAATAGAAAGTGGACTCGTACAATTGGACTTTTCTATGTCAGTCTGATTTCATGTTATAGATTAAAAATATATGTTAATCATCGTTTTAACCTGTATAAGAATGATGTTTTGTGGATCCAATCAGTCAATCACATAAATTATCTTTGATTCACTTTCAATTTTGACATTCTTTTCCTTTAAATAACTCCACACCCACAATGCATGCGCAATCAATCTCTTGGTAAGGGGTTAAATTGGAGTTCAAATGAATACGGATTCAATGAGATCAAATTATTCACTTGCAAGTGAATAATTTATCATCAATGTTTCTTAACTTGTTTTCACAAAATGGAACCATATTGGCGGCAAAAATCGAATTCTTATTTCACTATTTCACTTTTATTAATAATTGACAAAAAAAAACCCATATTTTTTATTTTTAATAGATATCTCGTAGCTAGTGCTACTTTAACACATAACACAAACAGAGCACTAAAATGATTTTTAGATTTCAATGTCAAAATTAATTCTCTTTAACATGTTGAAACGTGTTATCATTTGTAAAAACTGTGGCAATGTTTAAAATAATTAGTTGTACTGTCAACCTAAAATAACAAATGACGTAAAACCTTCATTTACATGGACAACACGATTATTTAATCTGTAAAGATTATTCTTTAGATAAATCATACCATGGTTAATGAATCTGAAACAGGCAGCAGTTTAAAACAAAAATGTATATTCATTCATTTTCTGCAACCGTTAATAAAGACCGGATTTCATGACTTGTATCTTTTTAATTTGTTTGATCAAGCAAATTTCGCGAGTTAATAAACAAGTTTCAAGTCTCGTCTAATAACTGTTTCGATGCACACCAAATTACTACTAAAATAATATAATTTTATTTATTTTTTCATATTAAACAATCAAAGTCAGCATAACAAATAGTTTTACCATAGCATCTCATCTACAGATTGACAATGCATGAACACGATTCACGTACACTGTTGCCGTGTTAAAGAGCTTACATTTTTTTTTTAAATCCAAAATTGATTTTCATGTTAAAATAGCTTCACTTCAAATACTGTTCAGGTTTAAATAATAGGTTGTACCTATCAAACGCCATATATGTGGTTTACACAATAAAACATTGTATTAAATGGTTTATTTTTTTCATGTAATGTTATCAAGCTGAAAATGTTCATAGTGATCATGTAAATGCGGATTTGAGCTTTTAACCATTGTGTTCCGTCTTAGTTTTCGTTCATGTTTTCTGTTGTGTATTATAAACATGTACTTTGATAAGCAATATCCTCATTTAATTGTCCGAGTTAAACTTTCATGCATCTATAGCCACTTCTTCTTTAAATGACAAGACAACCAACAATCAATAAAAACATCATTTTTAACAACAAATATTGTTGCACCAAATTGTTTGGTAAGCCATGTGATTATGGACTTTCCGGTTAGATTTTCCTCTAAGTTCAGTATTTTTGTGATTTTACTTTTTCCACACATGCAACGCTAAAACGTATATGAAACAACAAACAAAAAATGGTGTTTAACATGAAAAATA
This sequence comes from Mytilus edulis, assembly GCF_963676685.1. Classification (NCBI taxonomy): domain Eukaryota; kingdom Metazoa; phylum Mollusca; class Bivalvia; order Mytilida; family Mytilidae; genus Mytilus; species Mytilus edulis. The sequence goes on from NC_092352.1 coordinate 18,897,097, forward strand.
AAACACACAAACAAAGTAATATAATGCCAAAAGGAAAAAACATAAAAATGAGAATATAATATCAAAAAGAAAAAATCAATAAAACAACAAAACCAACAACACCAACACAACAAAGGAATAAACAATCAGGAATGAACAAAAAAAGAGAACAGCCGACTTTTGAACCTTGGACAATGCTGTATTGCTTTCTTTAACATACGTATGCATAAAGGCAACAATAATATACCGCTGTTCAATAGTCATGGAGTTAACTGAAACAAAACTGGGTCACAAACTTAAACCGAGGGAAATGCCTCAACTATTAAAGTACAACAACGGAACAACAGAAAAACCGAATCTGCTACAATAAACAGCAAACATACATACAAACGGACTATTTTATAACAACTGCCAAGTTTCTGACTGGGTCAAAAAAATATCTGGTTGAATCTTGTTTTATGGCTAGCAAAACCTCCCGGTTATATGACAATGGTAAAAATGTCGTTAAAATGACAGAATTACGACAGGAATACTGTACAAATAAACGCAAGAACACTCAAGACAGATTAATACATAAATAAATACTATAAAAGCACATGCCAACATTTAATCCACAGAATACCACCTTCCACTAATTAACGACAGTTCACTAGTACATCTAAATAGAATAATGAACTGTGCTTTCAAGAACGTATCAACAAAGAAATGCAACTGACAGCGTCATAGGTAATAAACATACCCAACAGACAAGCAACAGTACATAAAACAAAATATACAAAAGTAAAGACTGAGGAACAAGAACCCCACCAAAAAAGGAGGTGGTCTCATGTGCTCCGAAAGTGTAAGGATATTCTGTTCAATGTGTGACAACTGTAGCATTGTTCAGGTTAGTACACACCCGGTAATTAGTCTAATTTGGAGGTCACATTCGGGGAATATGGGGATGGGATTTCAGTTACACCAATTGAAAAATACCTACAGTTATCTGTGAAACGTATATACCATAACGGTCAACCAACTGGTGATGGCGTCCGTAAAACTTTTGAACGAATGATTTCAACTCCCCACTTGGAACTCTTGGTTTAACAGCTTCCTTGTGAGCAGCAACCATCTTTTGAGGAAGTTTGCTACTCTGTTTCAAAATAACAAGCTTTTTAAAATTTGATAGATAATAAAGAAAGAAACTAATAAAGCAGAATAAACTGAACGGTCAGTGTGCAAAGACAATGATTTTATAAGATTTTATAAGATATAGACAAAATATTAAACTATATGTTATCAAATTCTGGGAAGAAATGTAGGGGTCAATGGGCAAAAACCTTTAATGGCACAACATGGATAAAACCAGAGGATTCCAAATATCTGGCACAAGTTCTAAAACAAGAGGAGCGATCATCTTTAAGAAACTTATGATAGGAAATTAGACCCTTGCATATCGTATCAACTGTGATATCCGTATACAGGTGCCTTCTGGAATATTTCTACATAGAAATGGAAAGTTCACTATTAGGATGCTCAAATCATCTCTTTTGTCGTAAGGGTTTGTTTTTCTCGCACCCTCATTGTAAATTTTTATATGGAAATCAAGATTTGAGGCAGACTTAACTATATGGTTTTGATGAGATAGATGCGTTCAACATAGTCACCAAATTTTGAATAATAGTGAAAAGCAAAGTTAAAGGATACTGCTTACTTCTTTTATTTCTTCCTAAGAAGTTCCTATATGACGTCATTTTCCTTTGAATACAAGAACAAGTCGGCAAGAAGAAGAATATGACAGTTGCTGTTATTCATTTGTTTGATGTATTTCAGCTTTTGATTTTGACATTTGACTACGGACTTCCTATTTTAAATGTTTGTACGAGTCCGGTATTTTTTGTTATTTTACTTTTTAGATATTACTTGACTGTAATGAATTACATATATTTCATAAAGTCGCATGACCGTGATTATCTAATATAACTGTAATATTGATTTTAAAAGATCATGAAGACTTGCTGTCTTGAAATAATAGAACAAGACAATAGACATACTACAAAACATTGGTGCTACTAGAGCAAACATGAATATATATACAGAAACGATACCCATGCAAGACAAGTCATACTACAAAACATTCGTACTACTAGGGCATCATGAGTATAAACAGATATAGTTATGGTAACATATTTAAAATTTTCACTTGGTGTTGGTTATCAAGTATGATCATTCTGTCTTAGGAAGAATTTCTTCGATTTAAAAACATTAAGAACATAAGAAGATTTTATTTAAACGCAATCAAGCTAACATCATGTCTTGATGTTTAAATGATTTAGTTGCATATATATTCGTTTAAATAGACACTACCAATTAGGCTGTCTAGTTACACATGTTTACAGACGCTTTAATGAAAGTGTAAGTGACATTTCTTAAAAGCTCTTCTTGAATTTAAAAAAAAAATAAGCGAGGTTGTTTGCTCAAATACACATCACAGTCGGGAAATTGAAATTTGATAATAACTGTAGTGTAAAACAATAATTGAAGCAATAATTTTGATTAAAACATATCAATGTTGGTTATTTGTAACTCTCGTAAATTGCATACTATTTAATAAAAAAAATATATTTCGTTTATAATATGTTTAGACACTTTAATCCAGTATTGATACGCAAAAAGCTTTTAATGTAAAACAATTAAACACGAATGATTATCCATGTCGTTTCATGGAATACAGTTAATCTGATTTATATACCATGTTTAGGAATAATTTGAACCAAAGTAGTAGTGTTAGTTGTATATGAAAACAATCTTGTTCATAACAAAACATACAAGACATAGCCTTCGAAATATCATTAAAAGAAAAACCACTGCTATACCACTCCGACCATGTGGTCAACATTAATTCTTGGTTCGGTTGTTTGCAATCTGTGTCTGTTTGTTTTGTTCACGCATCGTTGTCAATATAATGGAGTTTGATGCGACTGTCATACAAGTGAAAAGTTAAGCTAGCTATAGAACCAGGTTTAATTCATCATTTTCTACATAAAAATAATGCCTAGATACAAGTTAGAATTAAGAAACTGAATGGGTCTATCAATGCCCATTCTACGTCAATCTTTAAAGACCCAAATGTTGCAAAACACTTATCCTACCTCCATGACAAATATGTTGTTGTCCCGCAGATAAAGCCCGTTGTTGTGTGTAAAACTCATTATATTAACTGCTTGATAAACGAATTAGGTATTGACAATTCACTTGGAAACTCAACATATACCCTCATGATTACCAAAGAGGAAATCCTGGATAATCATAGGTTTGTTCCTTTGGAATTTCAACCAAAGATGAAGAACTGGATCTTCCATCACTGTATTGGATACCGAAACTACATAAGTGTCCTTACAAACAACGGTATATTGCTGGGTCTTCCAAGTGCTCCACGAAACCTCTTTCTAAATTATTAACATCTATGTTATCAGCAATCAAAGACGGGCTTCAAAGTTATTGTGAAACTGCATATTCTAGAGGTGGCGTGAATCAGATGTGGATACTTAAAAATTCCAAAGATATTTTAGAGAAGAAACAATCTAACTCTCTTTCATCTTGTAATAGTATTAAAACATTTGACTTTTCTACACTTTACACAAGTATTCCACATTCCAAACTTAAAGAAAAATGGAAAGAGTTGGTATTGCTTTGTTTCATAAAAAAAACAATAGCCAACGTAGGTACAAGTATCTTGTCTTGGGGAGGGTTTAAATCCTACTTTGTAAAGGATCACTCTGATTCAAAAAAATATTCTCTGAAACTGACATTATCAAGATGCTTGATTTCTTGATTGACAACATATTTGTTACGTTCGGGGGACGTGTTTTTCAAGACTGTCGGCATTCCAATGGGAACAAATTGTGCCCCTCTTCTTGCCGACTTGTTTCTTTATTATGAGGCTGGCTTCATTCAGGAACTTCTTAGGAGGAAAGATAAGAAGTTAGCAATATCCTTTAACTCCACTTTCCGCTATATAGATGATGTTCTTTCACTAAATAATTCAAAATTCCCATCGAACTAGAGATAAACGATACTACAGATACAGTTAAGTCGGCCTCATATCTTGACTTACATCTAGAAATTGACAATGAGGATCGGTTGAAAACAAAACTTTACGACAAAGGAGATGATTTAAGCTTTCCCATTGTGAACTTTCCATTTTTAAGTAGCAACATTCCAGCAGCACCTACATACGGGGTATATATCTCCCAATTGATACGTTATTCCCATGCTTGCATTTCCTATCATGATTTTCTTGATAGAGGGTTGCTGCTCACAAGGAAGCTATTAAACCAAGAGTTCCAAATGGTGAAGTTGAAATCATCCCTTCGTAAATTTTACGGACGCCATCACGAGTTGGTTGACGATTATTGAATAACCGTTTCACAAATGATATCGGATATGTTCCTTACGTCGTAACTAAAATCCCTCCTATATGAATGTGACATACCGAATTAGACTATTTACCGGATTTGTTATCACATAAGCAACACGACGGGTGTCACATGTGGAGCAGGATCTGCTTACCCTTCCGGAGCACCTGAGATCACCCCTAGTTTTTGGTTGGGTTCGTGTTGCTTATTCTTTAGTTTTCTATGTTGTGGCATGTCTACTATTGTTTGTTGTTTGTCTTTTTTATTTTCAGCCATGGCGTTGTTAGATTATTTTCAATTTATGAGTTTGACTGTCACTCTGGTATCTTTCGTCCCTCTTTTTGTAATCCATTTGTTTGATGTGTTTGAGCTTTTGATTTTGCCATTTAATTAGGAACTTTCCGTTTTGAATTTTTCTCGAAATTCAGTACTTTTGTGATTTTACTTTTTTCAAGTCTATAGGAATTTTGTTATTAAATTGAACGCTTATAACTCGTGGCACATTTATACCTTGGAAAACCACGACATTTGGTACCACACGAACAACAATGAATTTACAGTAAGAGAAAAATCCTACGAGAATTTCTTATTTTCACATCTCCTTATTTTGATATATATGCGGAGACCAGGTAGAAGGTAAGTAACTTATCTGAAAAGTGCCATACTGTATAAGTTCCAAAATGATAAGCTCGATACCAACTATCAAAAAGTTCTGATTTTTTTTGTAGCTGAGGAAAATGAGAAAGAAATACATAACGTACAGACGGACAGACAAACAGGAGTTAAGAAGCATGCACTCTTTATTGTTCGCGTAGTACCAACGTTCGATGGTAACATAAAAACACAAAAACACAATATGATGGAGATTATTAGTTCTACTCTTTTTTTGGCACCCCACTGACTGAAAAAATTTCGTGATGTTCGCCCCAAATGTGTGCACAGGAATATCCAGGTTATTAAAATCTACATTCAAGATTTTTCCGTTCACTGGTTATCCCCTTGCAACGGTACTAGTGTGCTGATGGCGGTACGTTGGTTTTACTCAAACACAATAATAACTTTTCAATATTTTATTACATCTTGTTCCAGTCATGTGCTATTCGAGTTAGATCTTGCGATGCAATTATACGATGACGACTTTTTACAATGTCTGGTAATGGTTGATTATACGTTTCCGGTAGTAATAATGAGATGAAGCCAACAAAACACATGAAAGTACCATATCCAATAAATGTTGATGTGTAATGAAATGACTGAAAAATAATAATATCAGTTTTAAGTGAATAAGATAAAAACATATAATGAATTCTTCCGATTAAGTACATACATGCATATTAACATAGAACTACTTACCTCGGGTAGTTGTCTTCTTTCTCTAGAGCAAAACCAAACCATTTTCAAAAATGTCTTTGAGTTTATTAAAAGCTCGGAAAGATTTCAAATTGTCTAGGTAGCAAACCATGATCGCACACACATCATCATCTAAGTAAAATTTCTTCTCCCCTTTTTTGTCCTTTTTATTTTTTTCGTTTTTTTTGTTTTTTTGTTTTTTTTGTTTTTTTGTTTTTTTGTTTTTTTTTTTGTTTTTTTTTGTTTTTTTTTGTTTTTTTGTTTTTTTATTATTATTTGTTTTTTTTTGTTGTTATTTTTTGTTTTTTTTGTGTTTCTGTTTTCTAAATAATGATTTATATATTTTTATTTTTTATTTTTTTTCTGTATTATTATTGTTTTCTTTTTCTTCAATTTTCCGTCTTTTGATCCATATTTATATATATATTTACTAAATAGATATACCATTCTATACATGCATGCTCATACATATATTTTTGTATTATATTGCTATAAATGTTAAATGGAGAAGACTTCATAAGTCTGTTTGACTTGTGTCTTATCCAATTTGTACTTTAACAAATAAAATATGTTTAAACTAAACATACATGCATCTACTAAGGCTTAGATGATACGGTTCTCCTACGTTTTTGTTTTGCAGACTAGTATTCACAGATACCAGGCTTATAGTGCTGTACGCTAGACGATCGTTTCGTCTACAAAAGTATTATCAGTGACACTAAAATTTCCTTTTTCAACCGTCCACGATAATAGCTGTAATATTCTTTGGAGGGAAAGCGGCATAACTCAGACCTAGATAGGCATATTTTACTGCTATGAATCTTTCACTCTTTGATAATAGCGAAAAATTATTATAAAAATTAAAATTTTTAAACAGTTGATGCCTTTATGATTACACAAATTTTGTCAATGAAGAGAACAAATTGCTTACATAGTAATTTAGTAAACACAATTGTGATCTGGTCTTGATCTATTGATTATGTTCTGATAAATATTTTCGAGTTGAACAAACTAGATATAAATACACAGAAAATATAGGCAACCATATACTAGTAATACAAAAAAAATAGGAAATAAATAAATTTCTTTAGTTTTGTAAACGTTACCTGATTTAGAACTGTACAGATGTATCTTCCAACTGTTAATCCACAAATACAACTTGTAAAAACTAAAGCTGTTCCCATACATCTATAAAAGAAATAGTATTATTAGTTACATGGTGTGTTAGTGACCTAATACGATATAAATGGGGTCAGTAAATTCTATATCGGGTGACAGCGAAGCTCTAATCCACTAATGGAATTTACTGACCCCGTGTATATCGTATAAGGTCACTAGCGCATCGTGTAGCGAATTTATCTTACCGACTATCTTCACATGTGGTATTTTGACTAGCGACCTAATGAAAGTGATCAAGTTTTTAATAGTTAGTATTAAGATACTACTTCCATTTGTCTATACAGAAAACAAATGCCACCAATAACAACTTTTTAGCCTTAGATTTGTTTTATGAATATATTTCAATCGTTCATTACATGTATCAATTTTTTGGTCTGTTGAATCCTTTCAGATTTCTTTTTGTTTTGAAAGGGAAGTAACTCCGTTATGCCAACAATAACAACTTGTTAGCTTTAATTATGTTTTATGAACTTATTTTAACCTTTCATCATCAATTTCTTCGTCAGTTGAATCCTTTTTTCCTCAACACCGTGTTGTTTTTATAAAGGGTTGTGACATCTTTTTTTGTTTTGAAAGGGAAGTAACTCCTTACTAACCCCATATGGTTGCTAACCATGTATGGTAACTAACCCTATATTTTTAGGACACCCTATTTTAAATATACATAGTCACCACGTGTAGTCCTTTAACCAATCATATCTCTATAAATCTATAGGAGGTAAGATAAATGTGATAACACTGCAATTTTACGTGTTCACTATCAAATACATAAAATCGCCGCGATATTGCCTTTTTGTGCTCATGCGGCGTAAAGCAACCAACAATCAATCAATCAATCAAATACATAACTTACATATGACATGCAAATAGAAATTAAACATCAATGAGACATCAACACAACAACACATTTGAAACAAACCTGTCGTTTTGTATGGGAATGTGTGTTGAGAATATGGTGGTTTGGGTGAAATATCATGGTAACCATGATATTTCACCCAAACCACCATATTCTGGTGAAATATCATGGTTACCATGATATTTCACTCAAACCACCATATACTCAACACACATTCCCATACAAAACGGAATACGAAAACTACAAAGAGGAAATAACACCGACAATGACAAACTAGATTTTTGGACAGACACTTTAACGTGTAAATGGTTAAACAAAGTTTTTTTTTAACACAATCCACCATACACAGTGTTCAAAAGAAACATTTGTGAAGTTTTCTACTATATTGTTGCGAGAAAAAAATAGAGAACAGAACAAACCACAAAATGCATACCATATCATGATACCAGTATATAATATCTACTAAAAATTCATACCATATCATGATACCAGTATATAATATCTACTAAAAATTCATACCATATCATGATACCAGTATACAATATCTACTAAAAATTCATACCATATCATGATACCAGTATATAATATCTACTAAAAATTCATCATATTTACTTCTAGTTTGTTTGTGTTCTTTTTTTTTTAGTTATGATTTTGCATTTTGTGTGTTTTTGTAATTGTCGTATTTTAAAACTCTTTATTCGTGTTACTCCCTTCAAATAATTTGTGATATTGGCTTTACAGTGGATTAACGAGGTTTTACTCATTGCTGCACGGTCATCTTTGGTTGGTAACCCTCTAAATCATTTGGTTTCTGATGGAGAATCATCTTATTTGCAATCATATCGCATCTACTTATTTTCATATAAAATTATTGTATCTCTAAAATACCTTATTGTGGTCGGGAAAACCTCCAAAACAACCAAGAACAGAAAAATAATCGTTGATGCCACTCCCAGTTTACCAAATAAGGCAATCCCAGTGATGATCTCTTCGTCCTTAAGAAGACCATCTACTACTGTCAGTACAATTACACACATCATAGCAAATCCAGACGACATGGCATACAGAAATATACACCATCTTCGACCAATACTAAAACAAACAAAAACATATACCTTGGTTATATGATATGTGTGCATAGTTGTTTACTTCGTCTGATGCTGATTATATAAGTATTTGACATTAGACAAGGATAACTGTAGTTATTTTTTCTAAGACAATAATTCTGCTTGAATGTAAAAATGCAGTAACATAAAATTATCAATCTACTTTAAAACTGATTCAAAGAAGGTTCATTTTAGTATGGTCATAAAGCACTTCAACTGTTTCCTTGGCTTACAAATATTCGGCTTTGAACGTTTGTGATGAAGGTAAATCAAGAGAAGCAAATCGGATGCATTAATATTTATAATTAAAGACTTAGTGTGTTGTTTTCTTTTTTTTTTCATACTGTTAATGGTTATTATAGATTCTTAATCTATATAAACCTTTTAGCATCTTTCATCTAATCTATTAATATTTTTCAATAATTCATAATAAAAAATTCTTACCATTTGCTAATTACCATTGCAGAAAAAATTATTGGTAAATCTACAATGTATCTCAGACTATTATCTATGTAAATGTTGTTTGTTAAGTCCCATACTCTCTCCATTAAACATCTGTACACAATACAACTTATACAACTGAAATAAAAGAAGAAAACAGTAAAATTACATGAGCAATACATCTAAAACACATTTACATCAGCTACATATCATATAGTTTGTTAATCCATTAAACATAAGTATTCAAGACAACTGGTTAATTGCTAAATCCTATTAATTTTACGAACTAAAATATATTTAAAAATGAAATTTTTAGTATTTCAGATCGCAAATGTATCAATAAAGGACCAATTTAGAAGACACTTCTTGTGAATCCTGCTATAGATAGTCGAAGTTGTACACTTGTAGATGCGGAAACGTAGCTCTTGGGTCCTTACGTATTTTTTGACTATTTGCGGACCAAATAGTCAAAAAATAACATATGAACCTACGAGCTACGTTTCCGCAGCTAGTGCACTTGTAGAATATAGTTTTGTGTGCGATGCCATAGTTAGCCAATACGACCATATGCAAGTCAACATATAGTAAGCCGAGTCACCTATATGTACGAGTCAACACATATTAAGCCAAGTCACCTGTATACGGGCCAATAGCCAAGTCATCTGTCTCCAATCCAAAAATTCTAACCTGGAATATCTTTGTACATGTATGTATGATCCCAGTGTTGACAGTAATATAAGACAAATAATGGACTTGAGAAAAATTCCAGAGGAACTTGGCTATTCTGCTTAGATCCTGTTTGCTCATAACATTTCAGTATTTGTTTAGGTTCGGTGTTCCGGAGTAAGGTTAATCTGAAAAAGCGCTTTAGACGCACGAAATTTATGAAGTGTTTTTATAAGCTTACAAATTTGAGATCAACGAGGCAAACAAATCTATGCGTAGTTGAAACACATACCTTGCAAAAGAAAGAATGGTAATGCTGGTTATCAGACGTTTTGTTTTAAAAATGTCTAGATATGTATATGTTCTGACACGCATGGTGTTTATCACTGCCATGGTAATATTATCACACACTGATGTCACATCCGGCTTTTTATGAGAGTTGCATGATGTCATTTCCCTCAAAATATGTTCAGCCTCATTGAATTTCTGTCTGCAACAATACCATCTAAAACTTTCTGGAAATAAACTGAAGAAGATAATAATTGAGAGCGTGCTTCATTGAAGAGGTTTTCCAAAGAGTCTTAGAAAAAAGAACAATATTAAGATAAAAGGGATGTTCTAAAAGAAAAATGGTCAAGCTGTCCAAATTTATAAGTTAATAAGTTAATTAATCTATTCATATGTTTTACTGATTCGTGGATAGTATAGGGCAAAATTATAATTGTCAAAGGCCTGTCGTCTTTCGTTTTATTACTAAAAGAAATTGTTCCCTAGTGTACCTTTTTACATACTAGTATCTGATGTTCAGTAGTTGTCGTTTGTTGATGCACGTTCATAAGTGTTTCTCGTTTCTCGTTTTTTATATAGATAAGACCGTTGGTTTTCCCGGTTTAATGGTTTTACACTAGTAATTTTTGGTGCCCTTTAGAGCTTGCTGTTCGGTGTGAGCCAAGGCTCCGTGTTGAAGACCGTACTTTGACCTATAATGATTTACTTTTATAAATTGTGACTTGGATGAAGAGTTGTCTCAATTGCACTCATACCACATCTTCTTATATCTAATACTACTATCTTTTTTGAAAAGTACGTAAAGTTAGAATGTCAATGTTGCCATAATCTATGACTCATAGTAATACCCCACAGGCACTTTTTTCTATCCATGGGAAGGTCATGGATAAAAACAAGTGCATGTGGTTAAAAGCCCAAAAAATTGAAGAGCAGTAATTTACATGTACACATTCCATGTTCGGTTAAAATTTACACCTGCAAATCGATTTTCACAATCAAACTTACAAATAAAATCCACTCATAGGTACTCCCAGAACTCCAAAGATCACAGCCAGATACCTCCAGTCATGTGTTATAACAGCCCCTATACTCAGTATGATCGTACCAAACCACCATAGACAGGTACAGATGCATATATCTCGCCAATTACGTCCTAGGTACTCCATGTAAAGGACAGTTGATGGCACGATGAAAGATCCTAAAAATAGTAATAACAACAGGTCAAAACTATTCATTTCATAATTTCAATTCAATTCAGTTTTTCCTTTTTAATTTAAGCATTATCTATGAATATAATAAGCACATTCAGTAAAACACTTCATTTAGTGTGCACTACAGCATTTCGACATGTTTGCGTCTTTCTCGTTTTCCAAAGAATGAAAATTAAAACTTTATCAGATATTTTAAACAAGCTCAAATACGTTAACAGGTTGCCTATTTTAAAGTAGCTAATGCATGTTCGCATCTTTCCAAGATGATGCTTCTTCAAGGAATTATGCCCGAGCTGTTACAATGTATACGATGTATCAGAAAAATAGCTGCAAGATAGTCTAAAGGCCCTTCCAAAAAATGATAAGAAAAGGGAAATATTCAAATTTAGATGTTTTCTTATTTTCATAGTTGAAATTAAACTCTAATATATAGGCTAATTTTCTTTAGATACTCAATTTGCAGGCTATAGCATCCCGTTATTGTATGATTTTTTTCAGTTTGCTTTATCATTTATTTCAATGTCTTCCCCGTTAGGGTAATATTTTGACTGGTATTACTGGTGAATATATAAAATTGCCGCACTTATACGCAAAAAAGCGATTCGGCGATAACACAGAAATCTTTAAACGAAAATTTAAATCTGCTTTCATTGATATATATATTTGTTCACTGAATTAGTACACATATGTTTAGGGACTATCTGGTTTCGCCTTCGGATGCGGGATTTTCTCGCTGTTTTCTGCTCTTTAGTCGGATTGTTGTCTCTTTGGCAAATTCCCCATTTCCATTCTCAATTTTATTTTCGTATTTCGCTTTATAAATGCCAAGGTGAAATGTAAAATGGCAGCATCAGGCTATTAAAGTCATTACTGTACTATAATTTGATAGAAAATAACAGACTTTTGCAAATACGATTTTCAGCGGCTATTAATTGTGGCTCTTATCATGCTTATAGTAACTCCTTTTTTTTCAATTTTTGTTTTATGTATATAATGTATGCAGTGTTGGTGATATTTGAGTAGTGAACAGTAAAACTGTTTTAATAATAAATGATTTACAGAATAGTATGCTTTACTATCACCTAAAGTCGTAAAATATTTTTTAATGAGTAAAATTGATAACTTGTATAATATATACCTGCAAAAAAGTTTGTGACGAATCGACCAGTACCAAAACATACAAAATCTGAGCATGCCGCTACTAAGGCATGTGATATCATCATAATAGCATATGACAAAAATAAAATATGTTTTCTTCCCAATAAATCAGCTACAAAGCCACCGATGATGGTACCAAGGACAAGACCTGTAGTCTGAACGTAAAACACAACATTTACATCTCCTGAAGTCTGGTTCGTATACATCCACTACAAAAACAAAAAAAAATCTTTTTACAAGTGACAAATCAAAGTTCGTTCCCAGTAATCTCCGATCAAAGCATTAAAAGAGGAAAGAGAATTGCAAAGATTAACAGTATATTAATGTATGATAAACTATATACTCTTGGAAATTACCGTAATCTGATTTAGCATTTTATATCTACGTAAATGAATTCAGATGTTCACTAACAATTGGTATGAAGGTTAACATGTAATCCTGTGGGTCATTACTATTGTTAGACTAGCTGGATCATCACCCATGTGAATTAACATGACATTAATGACTGCAAAATCGATGCAAGGTAGAATACATCAACATTCTGGTATTTTTCTCTTAAAACGCAAACATGTAATGGTATATCTAAGACATAAACAGCAAGATGACCTTACAATATATGCGCAGATTTTCAATACGTTTATATCTCTATACTGCTTTAAATTAAAAAAAAATCCTAGATTTCTGATTCATACAAGCTTTATTGGTCATTATAATGGTCATCGCTGCGGAATAAATGTTAAAGAATATATTTAGCTTGGAGAAGAAAATATCAAAAGGTTCACAGCTATTTGCCTCATTTTAATTTATTTCTAACTTACCTGTGGAAGATTTTTAATTGGTCCAGCGACAGATATATTGACACATGTTCCCGTAATTTCTTCTGAATATGTTGTATTTGTATCACTACATTTGTACGAATATATTACAGGTAATTCTGTTAAAAATCCAAAGTATAAAATCACTGGCATTGCTAAAATTTGCAGACATGATGTTAGAAAAAATAATCTCTTTTGAAAATATCCAAAATGTCCAACTTCGTCTAATACGCTCTCAAACGCTTTAGCACACGCGTCCTCTTTTTCTTTCATATCTCGTCTTTGTTTGAGTTAGTTTCAGGGCAATCCATAGACTTTCAAGATTCAGATTCAAGATTCAATCTAAGAGATAATTAGTTATTACAAATTTAGTGAAAATTTGAACACAGTAGCATCTGCTTAGTTTTCTAATTTGCCTATGGTGGTATTATAATATCTTTACACCTCAAAAATCCATTACATTTTAATGATATAAACCCATCAGCAACGTCTATCATCTTTTAGATTGTTGAAGTAATTGCATACATAAAAAGATTTATAGGTTACCATAATAAAAACAATAATACAACAATGGGATTTAACCTTGCTTGCAAACAGCGAGAATATGGTTTCAATAAAAAAAAATGATTTACATCTGTTAAAAGATAAAAGCAATATACGCTTTGTTCATTTCTTTGTGATTTTGCAGATTATTAAATAAAGAAGTATTCAAATTGCACTTTGCATATGGCAAGAATCCTTTACAAATTGAATAATATTGCCAGATGATGAAGTTATTTGAGGAAAACTTTGAAGTAATATATACTGCTTACGTCATTACAAAAACAAAATCTAGAATCCTTAAAACATGTAGGTTACATTATAGTTATTATATATGCATCAGTGCTAATGTTCATTGGAATTATTGAGTAAACTCATTTTTGATAATTTCCTTGTTGGCAGGGTACGATATAATAGTTACCACTTGCGTGAACATGATGTGACATCAAACATACAAACTCTAGTTATAGAATCATATAGTTAATCTGCTCCAGTCGGACTTTGTTGAATTGTTGTCTCATTGACAATCATAACACGTCTCCGTATCTTATACAAACCGAATCATGTGTGTAGCAAGATCAACACAACAGAAAACAGTTGTTTAAATATTTCAATGAAGGGATGAATAATGATCGCGGGGAAGATATACCAAAAAGAGGGAGGAGATAACACAATGTGTTCGTCCATCTCTCGGTCCATCTGTAGCAAATTTAAATAACAAATATATGCAAAAAGAATGAAAATAATTCCTTACCTCTATATTGTCAATAGGTTTCATGTATATAACGGCGATTCTTGACCTTACTGTATGATCTCTGATTATGTAATAAACAATAATTGGTCATCTGGTACATATTTTAGCTAACAATTGATTTATCTACATCGATTTCTGACATTAATACAGATACACAAATAGCATTTAAATGAATGAACTGGCATCCGAATTGTGCTTTATACAAGTTGTAGATAGACAATAGGTTTAATGAGAGGTGACCTCAATCACTTTGTCATAAAAAGCTATTTAGCACTCCGATTAAGACCTTTTTGCTAGTGTACTTTAAAAATCGGTATTGTGTGTCTTTTTTTTTCTTGTCTTTTTTGTATTTGTTGTTTTTGTACTTGATGTCAAGCTGGTAGTCTGATTGTATATCTAGCGTTTTCTTGTTGTTCCGCTATACCGCTGTAAAAGATACAAATACACAAAAATTGCCCGGGTCTCTTACTTTTGAAAAATAAGCATACGTTACGACAGAAACACACGAACAAAAGTATATCTATAAAATCTGCAAAAAGAATTTCCGCATTGACAGAAAGCAAGCTCATATTTTTAATGGAAATATTGTACTTTTAAGACAGTAAAACAATATGTTGAATGTAATATCTAATATTCTAAAAAAAAAAAACATCAACAGTGATAATACAACTCACCGTAACGCGAGCTTTTATAAAATGATATCACACATACTATATACAAGAGTGCACACGCTGAAATGTCTCGCCTTCTATACTAATCATTGATATTATGTTGATAGTCCTAAGTAAAAAGCTAGGCTTTATAACAACTGTACCAAAAACTTAACAGTAACCAAGATAACTAAACAAAGACCAATGAACCTTGAAAATGAGGTCAAGGTCAGATGAACCATGCCAGGCAGACATGTGCAGCTAACAATGCTTCTATACAACATATATAGTTGACCTATTACTTATAGTTTAAGAAAAATAGACCAAAACACAAAAACTTACCACTGTGCAATGAACTGTGAAAATGAGGTCACGGTCAAATAAAACCTGCGCGACTGACATAAAGATCATAAAATATTTCCATACACCAAATATAGTTGACCTATGGCATATAGTATTAGATAAAAAGACCAAAACTCAAAAACTTAACTTTGACCACTGAACCATGAAAATGAGGTCATGGTCACATGACATCTGCCCGCTAGACATGTACACCTTACAATCATTCCAGACAACAAATATAGTAGACCTATTGCTTAAAGTATAAGAACAAGACCAAAACACAAAAATTTAACTATAACCACTGAACCATGAAAATGAGGTCAAGGTCAGATGACACCTGCCAGTTGGACATGTACACCTTACAGTCCTTCCATACACCGAATATACTAGCCCTATTGCTTATAGTATCTGAGATATGGACTTGACCACCAAAACTTAACCTTGTTCACTGATCCATGAAATGAGGTCGAGGTCAAGTGAAAACTGTCTGACAGACATGAGGACCTTGCAAGGTACGCACATATCAAATATAGTTATCCCATTACTTATAATAAGAGAGAATTCAACATTACAACAAATTATAAACTTTTTTTTCAAGTGGTAACTGAACCGTGAAAATGAGGTCAAGGACATTGGACATGTGACTGACGGAAACTTCGTAACATGAGGCATCTATATACAAAGTATGAAGCATCCAGGTCTTCCACCTTCTAAAATATAAAGCTTTTAAGAAGTTAGCTAACGCCGCCGCCGCCGGATCACTATCCCTATGTCGAGCTTTCTGCAACAAAAGTTGCAGGCTCGACAATAAACTATTTCATAAAAAAAAATATCAAATTACAATTATACATCAATATGCAGCGAGTTTGGATGTGTTATTACATGTTTAACTAAAAAAAGCCAAATGCAAGAAGTATAAACCAAACATGGAGGTTTGGTCAATTTTTTGTAATATATAATTTAGATGTGATATTTGTATCTATTGTACATGGTTTATAACTTGTTCCCAGAATAGTTCTACTCCTCTTTCATCAAAGTTCCAGGCAGCATAACTAGACAATTTGATTAATGAATATAAGGATGAATTCATGTTTTTAAAATCGATTTCTTCAAGCATAACAGGAAAAATAGAAAACGTCCCATCTTTTGACAATTTACTACGAGCCACAGCAAGCTGGAATAAGCACCATTCATTTTTCGCAAAATTATTTGACAGGACCGTAATAACTGTTTTACTTAGATTCATATGTTCAACAATATTGTCGGCAAAAACTTTTCCAAGTTCGAAATCTCTGTGAGGTATACAGAGATGTAATCCATGCTTCTCTTCCAGTTTAGGTATAAGTTCGTGTTTTACCCACTTGAAGTCTTCGTAACAGTATATAACGTATGCACTATATCTGTAATCGTCGCCATCTATTTGCTGGTAGTAATGGGAGGAAGAAAGTATTTTATAAATGTGAAATCGAATACGCCATCTGCAACTGTAAACAAGAATAGTAGCTGCGAGGAGAAAACAAACTCCGCCTCCAACTGAGACGGTTATAAGAAATATGATATTTGAACATGCAATATACGTTGGGTTGTAATCCTGGAGCTTTGTGCGATCATCACAGTTGTAATATGTTTCATTTAAGAGTTTAACTTTAGTATTCTTCATCCAATGTTTGAACCATGTAAGTTTGCACGTGCAAGAAAACTGGTTTCCAGTCAGATCTATTGACTCTAAAGTTTTCAATATATTTTCAGGAAAAGATGTAGAGCTGAAGTGGCCAATCCTATTAGACGATATATGAAGTTCCGTTAGGTTTGTTAAACCTTGAAATATCTCCTTACCATTGGTCCATGGAAGAATCATATTATGATCCAGATAAATCCCCTGTAAGCGTGGAAATTGATGAAAAAAATGTCTAGGCATCAATACTAGGTCTAGATATTGAAGTTTGATTTCTCTTAAGTTGATTAAGGGTGAAAACATATCTCTGATTTCCTGGTTTGTAAATTCTATAAAGTTATGAGACAAGTCCAACATCGTTAAACTCGGACAAAATTTAAATAAAGTTTTTGGCTCAAAATAGCCCATTTGAACACCAGTTTTACAAAAAATAAATCTATCACTTTTTGAATATGATAAGCTTGATAGCGATGAACTGTTGAACGCTAAAGGTAGAATCTTTTTTAGTTGCGTTGACATCTTTGTCATTTCCAAAACTTTTAGAGACTTCAATTCCGAGAAGGCATTGTTAGGGATAATTGGTACAGCTATTCCGTTTAAATGAAGAGTTGTCAATTGTCTGAGACAACGAGTATTATTTTGAAGGTTTATAAGATTAGCTAATCTAGTATTTGAAAGTAAAAGTGTTTCTAGTTTATACAAATCACCTGTACAAAAATCTGGGACATAATTTAAATAGTTTCCAATTAGGCTTAACCATTTCAAATTATTCAGGCCTTTGAAGTTGAGATCCTTATCTCCAATAGAGTTCCATGATATATCTATATCTGTTAACGAGTTCAGTCCAGCAAACCATTTTCCGCTGAAAGGCTTTAAATAGCTATGACTCAATTCAATTTTTCTTATTTGGCCTTTTTTCAAGCCGTCAAACATGGTATTCATGTTATTGAGCGGATGCCACAGCATATGATTCAATAGTAATTCGTGTAAAGTACTTGGCAAACTGCGCAAACAATTTTGCACATTTTCTATTCGAACTTGATAGTTTCCGGAAATATCAAGTTTGAATAAGTGTTTCATATCTGCAAATGTATCCTTATGTATAATTGTAATCTTGTTATTTTTTAAATCTAAATTAGTAATAGTCAGTTGCGATAAGTTCTTCAGCGTCGACCTAGACAAGTTCGATATATTGTTGTTGATAAATACTACTTTGGTAATACCACTTGGAAATTTTGGAATATAGGTTAATTTGACCGTTTTATTACTACCGTCACAAGTAGCAGATCTATGTTCACATTTACAGTAAGCAGGACAGAGCATGTCCATCCGTACGAAAGATAGATATAAAAGACTGAAGAAAAACTTTACTGGCATCATGGTTGTATAGAATTTTATGCCTCCCCCTGCAAAATGTAAACAATATTATTGCATCCATTATCTTTGTTATATTGATATAATATTCAGAAGCTGTCATATTAAATCAGATTCTTTTTTTTCAATTGGGTTCTTTGAAGAGAAATACTTTATTCCATTTCAGCAACATTATATAAAATAATAAAATTCCATACATTGATTTATTTTATTTTTTTAATTGGAAGCATCAATTTGCCTTGGTTTTTTTTATTTACTTTTTTTTTTATATATATATACGATATATATATATACGAAAACTGAATAAACTAAATATAAACTGATTTACTACTGTATACATTATACTTACAAGTTATCTCCAATTAAACAAAATAATTATGATCATCAAATGTACTAATGTGATGATCATATTATTTCCTTTAAGTGATTCAATTCACGTGACTGAAG
Organism: Mytilus edulis; assembly: GCF_963676685.1. Lineage (NCBI taxonomy): Eukaryota > Metazoa > Mollusca > Bivalvia > Mytilida > Mytilidae > Mytilus > Mytilus edulis. Next base: position 18,916,325 of record NC_092352.1, read on the forward strand.
CATTGTAAAGGGAAATTCTTTATCATAGGCTAATTAATACATTAGTAATAAATACTTCCTTCTTAACATATGATGGATGCTAATCCACTTTTGAAAGTGAAAATAGCGAATAACTTGATAAAGTTACTTTTTTTTAAAAAGAACAGAAAGTCACATGTACGACGAAAAGTCACAATTGATAAGTTTACAGTTATTTGATATAAGAAACAAATGTTGAAATGGTTTTTTTCTTATTATATGAATTCAGTTTACAGTTAAAACAATTGTTTATTTGCATTGTTAAATTCCATTCTATCACAAAAGGAAATGTTTACAGGCACAATGCAGACAGTCCGCGAACAAGCTACTCTGAAAGCTAAGATATTTTTTTTTACCATACAAAGCTAAATCTTTGGCAATGAATTATTGATTGAATGGTGTTAATAGGGTCTGTGTTGCGTCCATTCGTTTTTATTTTTCGTATTCAATTTCTGAAAAAAACAAAATGAAAAACAAAAGTGTTTTCGTTTTTCGATTTTGATTCTCTGAAAACCAAGACGGAAAACGAGTGTTTGCATTTTTCGTTTTTGATTCATTTTGGTTTTCGAGAAATCCAAAACGAATGGATGCAAATGTACACTGAACCCGTATCCTTTTTATATATAGTTTGGTTTCATACATATATAAACGTTGACTGAGTATGACGGATTGGCATACCGGGTGCTGCATGCATAACAGAAGTTTACTCTGTTGACCAACCAGTCTCACACCTTTCGGGGTTCATTCGATTTCCATAAGTGGTTTGTTTACCTTGATTTGTATCTTATTGTTGTATATATGATTGGAATATCGGCAAACTACTTACTGTTGCCACTTATTGTATATATGATTGGAATATCGGAAAACTACTTACTGTTGCCACTTATTGTATATATGATTGGAATATCGGCAAACTACTTATTGTTGCCACTTATTGGATATATGATTGGAATATTGGCAAACTACTTACTGTTGCCACTATGATTAGAATATCGGCAAACTACTTACTGTTGCCACTATGATTGGAATATCGGCAAACTACTTACGGTTGCCACTATGATTGGAATATCGGCAAACTACTTACTGTTGCCACTTATTTATACCTCATATCTTGACTTACACCTAGAAATTGACAATGAGGGTCGGTTGAAAACAAAACTTTACGACAGAAGAGATGATTTCAGCTTTCAAATTGTAAACTTTCCATTTCTAAGTAGCAACATTCCAGCAGCACCTGCAATTGATACGAAATTCCCGTGCTTGCATTTCCTAAGTAATCGAGTAATAATTGGGTCGTTGGTTTTCACTTTTTGTTTTAGAAGTTTTCTAAACAAACAAAATAGCGTTTTGTTGAATTTAAGTTGTACATGTCCTTATATCACCCTTGACAAAGGGGTGGACTTCTCAGTTATATCCGGGTTATTTTAGCTTCATGATATATTTCTCACGATTTTACATGAAATTATTCTTACAGATTGGGATATTTTTTCTACAAACTGAAGCATCCATATACAAGTCGACACTGACATTTTGGATTGCCTTTCCATTACCAACACTAATCACATTCATGTTTATTTTGGTCTTCCTAATGATTTAATCATTTTAACATGCATGAGTGTTCATTATATGTGAGCAATACTGATGTCTCATGTAGACTGTTGTACTAGATGTGAGGGCCCTCATGGGGTTTTTGATTATGTGATTACTTGGCCGTTTTTTTAATGATTATTTGATTATTAAGCCAAATATTTCATGATTATTTGATTACCTAGGACTGTATTTTTAGTTTATGATTATTTGATTACTAAAGATAAGCAAATATTTAATGATTATGTGATTATATTGGCAAAAAAATGGTGATTATGTGATTACTAGGACCCCCCATGAGGGGCCTCATATGTGGAAGGTTTTTAAGGTGAATTTACCATTTATAAAATGTTGAACTTTTTAGAAAACTAATGGTTTCTTACCCCCAGAGGTACAGGTGGCCTTCACATTTGGTTCTAAATGCCCCTTAATATACTTTGAATTTAATTGGACCATTTGTTTGTTCTGATTAGAGGCTCACCTTTTTTTTTATGGTGACTGAATGATTTGTCATTGTTGATAACCACCATAGACTTGTGAATAAGTTTCCAATGGGAGATAACTTTTAAAGTAAGTTGTAATCCAGCTTACCTAATTATGAGCTGTTTCTAAAATTTTCTTACTTTTGTTATTGTGACGGTGTGTTAGTTTTAAGACATATGGTCTAGATAGGCAAACTGGGAATGATTGTGAGCATGTAAAAATAAATTAACCCCCACATGTTGTGCCTGTATTCAGTCATGCTATCTTGATCACATGTTATTGCTGGTCTTTGTTATGTTTGTTTTTAGTAGAAATTGAGGGGTTGGTGGTTCATGTGGTCTGAGTACTTTGCAGGTTTTTTTTTGTGATTCCTGGTACAACTTGTAATGTTTTACACATCTGAAAGACCATAAAGAACCCTTAGCACTAAGTTAGCAGGCTAACCATTTATCAACAGAAAACTCAGTAAAATGCATGTTTAAAATATAGTCAGGGTCAATTCATTAAAACAATTAAGGGATTATGTTAAGACCACAAACACCACCAACATCTAGCTCTTCCAAATAGTTTGAAGTTTTCTGTGTCTAACCTGCAATTAATTTAGTATTCATGTAGTTCTTTTGGAGAAATGTATAAAGTTGACCCATGTCAATATTTCTTGAACAGGTGAATCACATACTATAGTATTGTTGAATATATCCAATGATGTGTCATTGTATTTGGTATATTTCAGGTTACAGTTTACAGGGTTCCATGCTTATAAAACATCAATATCAAAATACAAGCAACAAATAGAAAAAAAAGATTTTTATATATTACCATAGATTGCACATTTAAATAGTACAACTACTGGAAACAAATTCTCACATAGCACTTAGTAAAAATATGCATATAAATATTCTAATACCAATTATGTATCTGTTTCATGAACTTGTTCAAGAAAAATTCCTGACAATATTTTTTTTAGAATTGTATAATTTTAATAGACTATATATAGTGTTTAGAGCACATGAGACACAGGTCACTTTATTTGACCTTTATAGATACTTGCTGCTCACCTACATAATTTCAGCATTTTTATGAAGGATGCATATTATTAAAGTATAAAACATAAAAACTGTTGAAAAAAAAACATGATGGGAAAAATTCATATAAACACTTATGAGAGCAAACTTGAAATATTGAGAGATATGCTTGGACAAAGCAAAATAGTTATCTTGAGATGAGCTTGGATAATGAAAAACTTGAATTGCACCTTGATAAAATAATAAACATGAAGATTTACAGAGGTTAAACCAATTTTGGTACATTTTTGTATTTAAAAAAGAGCAAAATTACAAAAAAGTGTCTTTAGAAAATTTTTTCAATAAAAAAAAACAACTTCTGAAAATCTAAATATCTCAGTAATGCCCATAAATGACAATTATGAAAATTAGAAAAAATGAAATCAAAAGTTTTTTGTCAGCAGCAAGGAAAAAACTTAATTCTTATTTTGGCTTTTGGTTAAAGCGGATGTTTTTTTAATTTTCGTAGCAGGTATCAATGTGTGTTTAAAAAAACATTTAAACAAAACATGACTTTAAAAATTGCAGAATCTTTTTCAAGAAGGTAGCTATAAATATCTTATTTCCTAAAGGAAGCTGTTACTATTCAAATAAATAAAGTTTCATTTAAATTGTAAATTCAAAATTAAACTAGAAACAAGTAACATGATGAACACAGTAAGAACTGGGCAGCATGCTGTTATATTAAAATAATTAATGAGGAGGCAAGCCATTAACATGGTCCGTATCACAAAGCAACTTATTAAGCAACTTATTTTGTGAGTGAAGACTTTGAAAATTACCATCAAAAATCCTTGATTTGTCATTTTTCAGATAGTAATCTAAGGCAATTCTAATGACCTTCAGTTTTCATGTAATAGGCCAAAATCAAATATACTAATAAACTATGGGCAAATTGAAAAGTTTTACATTCTCTTGCCCATTGGAAGTTCTTAACTTGTCATTATCTTTTGTGTGAATCTTAGCACCTGATCAAAACAATATATAATTTGAAAGCATTTTGTAGTTCAGTAAGAATGTGTCCCCATATCCAATGTCCAATTATTTCTTCATGAAATGTTGTCTTCCTTGTTTGGGGCAAGCCTCCCATTTTTGTGTATATCAGTTGATACTTGTGTCATGACTTTTGCTTGGCTGCTTCTTCTTTAGCTGTAAATACAAGTTGGAATATAAAATTATGTATATTCTATACTGGGTAATTGTACTGACAAATTCATCAAGTAATTTTAATGATTGATTGATTGATTGTGTTTTCACGCCACTTTTAAGTGCCACATTTGGGCTATTTCTTTGTGGCCATTTTTTTTTGGGGAGAAAGCCAGAGTGCCCTGAGAAAACCACAGACCTTTAATAGGAAAACTGACAGTCCTAGGCAATAAAGATTGGAATCGAGTGCACCCCCAGGGCAGGGTTTGAACTCACAACCTCAGTGTTTACTGGCTTGTGATTACAATAGTAGAACTACTTAGACAACTTGGCCACTGAGGCCCCTGAAATTTTAATGCATCATATTGGTAGTTTTGTAAAGTTAGAACACAAGATTACAGATATTTTATGTACAGTAAGGCTTTATAGACTTCCGTTTGTATAAAGGTACTATAGTTCATAATGAAAATGAAAACTTTTAGATTGTTACGTTCACTTTGTGTGCAATCTGTAATTATTCTGAGTTTAAGAGCATAAAAGTAAGCTCTCAAAGAACTGCTGTATCTATTATAAAGGTTTTTTCATTCATAACTGATTGCAAGTCCCCTTGAGATCTTTTTTTTTAAATAGAATGGTTAAAGATCATTTTTAGGATTTGCTGTCAAGTTCATTTTCTATGCAAATTCAAATTTGGACCAATATAGAAGAACTACATAAAGAAACAACTTTATACTTCATACAGTAAAACTTAATTCCTAACTTTTTATGCAGTCATAATTTAAGTTCTTCTAACAGAAATTAAGCTTTTATCAATCTGTTTTAAATTCTTATGAATCAAAATAGGTGGAACCCCCAATAAAACTTCATATAATATATAAATTGGCACCCTAAAGCCATACCTTTTTGTGCCTCTTTCTTTTTAGTAGCTTCTTCTCTTTGCTTTCGTATAATTGCTAATCTTGCTAAATCTGCCCTAGCCTCATCTGTTTTTCCAGCCATATGCATCTTTTGGTAATTTGCTTTTGCTTGTTGTTTTTCTATTTCTTCCCTGAAAATATTTTTATTTTCTCCAATAAATAAGATATTACTTTAATATATAAATGAAAAAGTTATGATATTTGTTAAACAAACAAGGGGTCATGACTACATGTATAAGATAACAATAGCTTTTATGGAGCCCATTTATCTGAATATCCACATGAACTTTTAAATTGTTGAAAAAGTTCTATATTTCCTATAATAAAATATAATCCATATAATTCCTTCATGGTCATTTTAACATGGATGTTCATTATCTTTTTCAATATTTTAGCAAAATGGTAGCTGGTTGTTAAATGTTTGCTTTAAGCCTATCCATGTTAAAATGGGTATAGAACAAGATATGAGAGAATTATAATGGTTCAAAAGGAAAATTCATAATTTCATGAAAATTAAAAAGAAAGCTTTATTAATTGAAGGAGCAAAGTTTTCTTAAATAGCTAATTTAAATGTTTCGCAATCTTAAAAGTGTACAAATGTCTAATACATATAGATTTCTTTATTGAAAGTCTGCATAGCATTTTGATTACATAATTACAGGTCAAATAATTTTTGCTTCATTTGTCATTATATTGAATAGTTCCTAAGCAGTGTTCTTTTACTTCTTGACAATTATAAGGAACAAGAATGTGTACCCAGTACACAGATGCCTATCATTTTCTATGTTCAGTGGACCATGAAATTGGGGTAAAACTCTAATTTGGCATTAAAAAAATTAGAAAGATCATATCATAGGGAACATGTGTACTAAGTTTCAAGTTGATTGACTTCAACTTCATAAAAAAATACCTGGACCAAAAACTTTAACCTGAAGCAGGACAGACGGACGAATGAACTGACACACAGACCAGAAAACATAAGGCTGTACGGTGACCTATAGTTGTTAATGTCTGTCATTTTGGTCTTTTGTGGATAGTTGTCTCATTGGCAATCATACCACATCTTCTTTTTTATATAATGCCCCTCTACTATCGTAGGTGGGGCATAAAAATTCACAAGCTGTAGAAATTAGTGCAACATAATTATTATTAACTCTCCATGACCTAATACCACAGTCCCACTAGGCCACGATCCAACTACATAAAAAAAATGATCATATTACGATCGTCATGATCGTGTAGATCGCAGTAAGGTCGTATCACGTTTATGGTGAGGTCTTCAAGATCGTGATGAGCGTGTTCAAAACAATCTCGGTAAGGTCGTGGCGAAATCAGGTCGCAGTAGAAGCGTAGTGAGAGCACAATAAGATCTTAGTAAGATCGCAAAGGTCGCTGTACCATCGTAACGAGAGCGTAATTCTTTTCGGAGAGACTGCGCTACAATCTCACAGCGACCTTAATACGACCATCACGTGTTCACTGCGACCCAACTACGCTTCCACTACGACCACACCACGCTGTCCACGATCATAGTACGATTCTAGCCCGCCCTTGCTGTCCTCATCACGCTCTTCTTACGACCTGACTACGTTCATACTACGACCATCATTCTCATTGTCATTTTCACATAAAATATAATAAATCTCTCCAGGTTTTGTTTGTCTGTATGTCGTATGTATTAGGACTGCTTGTCCATTTTTTCTAACTGCTCAAACATGCTTCTTGTTTTTATATAGATTAGACGGTTGAATGGTTTAACACTAGTAATTTTTGGGACCCTTTATAGCTTGCTGTTCGGTGTGAGCCAAGGCACCGTGTTGAAGGCCGTACCTTGGTCTATAATGGTTTACTTTTATAAATTGTTACTTGGATGGAGAGTTGTCTCAATGGCACTCATACCACATTTTCCTATATCTATTGACACGTTTGTGTCATCTCTAGATCTACTATCGTTCACTAAAATATTGTCATTTGAACTTTATCGATCAGAAATTGCAATAGGTTGTTATTTAGGTTGGATTGGTCGTTCCTACATCTCTGCTTGAATTGGATTCGTTACTATCAGAGCTCCCTCTGCCTCTACATCAACCCCTACCACACCAACAAGTTCTAGTAGATTTCGATGGCATGAATGTATTGTTTCCTGGAAATCTATATATCAATCACAATTAGAAGGAATGGAACTGTATTGATATGGAACACGATATAGTCGTTATTGCTGAAAACGTAGTAAGATCGCAGAATGAACGTAGTATAATCGTGGTAAGAACGTGCTATTATCGCAGTAGAAGCATGGTAAGATTGTGTTGCAAGCGGATAACTCGTGGTATGATCGTAGTGAGAACGTGATGAACTTAGAAAGATCTTGATAAAAGTAAGTGAGGTAGCAGAATAAGTGCGGTAAGAACGTGGTATAGTTTGTAGCGGTATCGTTGTAGAAACGTAATAAGACGTAGTAGCATCTTGAAAGCACCGAAAATTTACATTTTCATGTCGTTCATCCCGCGACCTCACCATGATCTGAATTCATTTTAGATCGCGGTGAGCGTGGTGCGATCGTGGTCTAGTGGGACTGGGGCTTAATAGAGCAATGTAAAAACATTAAATTCAAATTATTTGTAAATTTTTGCTATAAAATAATAATATGTGTTTTCAGAATGTACAAAATATTTTAATTTTGATACATCTTTGGACTCATCAGTTTTGATTTTGAAAATGGGGAGTACAGTAAGATTTTCACAAATCCAGGACTCATGGACTTGCCTTAGTGAGAACCCTGTGTGGGAACAGTGGACCAAGGAAAAGCTGTGGGGAAGATATAATTCTTCTGAGGGTACAAAAGTCCTGCAGTGCCATATTATACTAAAGAACAGATGTGTAGTTGTTTTGAAGTTGTTTGTTAGAAGGACCTGCAAACTTAAATGATTTTAGTGGCCAAATAAATTATGGTAATAATGATATAGTCTAAATATACTTTCAAAACCAATTTTATTAATTTTTTTTTTTAACCTCCCTGTGAAAAATGTGACAGAAATGTGTTTTAAACAGACAAATTAATCAGTTTACCTCTTCTTTTGGAGTGCTGGTTAAGTGACCAGTTAAATGTTGAAGTCATATTACTTTTCTTTTAAGTATCCAATCTTCTATAAAGACATACCTTTCTCTTCTTGTCAATTCTGTTTTGCCGCCTTCTAACTCTGTTACTTTTTTAATAGCACGACCTTTCATTCTATTTGGGTTTTCAACTTCTATTAAGTGTTCTATACCTTTATGTTTATCCTGAAAAAATAAATTATTACAGACTTTTATTAACTTCTTAAAGGTAAGTAGCATTGTAAAACATGGTCTATGTGGAAATAAGAAATAACTTGTATAATTGGGGAATATCATATATTTCTTATGTCCTTTTTCCTTCTATACAATCACTCTCATAAGATGACAAATTTTGTTTAAGACTAAACATTAAATTTATCATGTACTATAACAATGTACAAAATGATGTGCTGTGTATTCAGGTAAAGTTGTGAAAATTTTAAAACTTGACCAGCATATTGAAACTTCATGATTGACTTAGATCGAAATACAGAGGTCAGTGACAAAGTTATCAACCTTGGCAAGAAAAATTATCACCCTTAGGACATTTCCTTTTCCTCTCCCCCAATATTGTTTTATTTTGTTGTCAATTCATTTATTTTAGTGGGTACCAATTTTTGGGGATTGACACTGGGAATTTGGAATGACTAATCCTTCCAACTCCCTAAATCCATTAACATGTGAAATTTCAACATTATATGTGGCAAATAAATTAAAGGGTATTGAACTGCATTTAAAGTATAAAGTATTTACCGATTCATCATCTGAACTCTCTTCAGAACTAGATGGTGGTAGATCCCCAGGGGCAGCAGCTCCTTTAGCTTCCTCTCCCTCTTTTACTACTGTCTCCTTCCCCTCCACTTCCTCCTCCTCCTCACTTTCTATACCTTGTTTTCTCTGAAATAATAAGAAAAGCCACTGGTCAAACTGAAAATTCATAAACTGTCAAGACATAAGTGGATGAATATCTACTTTGTCTACCATTTAATATTAATCATTTTTTTAAGTTGTAAATTTAAAAGCATACCCCCTTATAATTTAGATAAGTTTCCTTTGAACTGCAAAAACTCAAAGAAATCTGATTGAATACGTGTTCTACTTCAAATTATATAGATATAAGAGGATGTGGTATGAGTGCCAATGAGACAACTCTCCATCCAAGTCACAATTAGTAAAAGTAAACCATTATTGGTCAAAGTTTGGTGTTCAACACAGAGCCTGGGCTCACACCAAAACAGCGTATAAGATCTAGAATACAATTTATTTTGAGTTTTGACACATAATACAACTTACATGTCAGATGCACAAAGGCTGTAAGTTTTAGATCTTTTAAGTGTTTAATATTCACCAACTTACAACAGTAACATACCCTCCATTCTTTTTGTCTTTCTTCTTTTTCCTGTGCATGTTTCATTTCAGATTCATCTGTAAAATGTCTTCTTTGACCCTTGTGGGTTTTTTTGTTTCCTCTTGGACCCCCTTAAAGAAAATAAATATTAATTACACATGTTTTTCTAGTATACTAAAAATATATTCACTTTACATATTATGTATGTTAAACGTTGGGCCAATAAATTTATAGGACCAGTAAAAAATCTGCTCTGTAACTATTTTCAGCCTTCATACTTGTCAAAGGACAGTGTTTTTAAGTACACTCGGTGGAATGAACATCTGCCTGTATGACCGCAGAGGTCGAACCCTGAACAATTGGGGCAAGTATGGACAAAATATTCAAGCTCGATACAGCTCTGAATTTGGATTGTGATCAAATTTTTGACATTATATGGGTTTCTTACATAAAACAAATGTCAAGATTTTACAAATCAATTAAAGATTTTTCTTCAAACTTTCAAAAATTTGAAATATTTGAAAATACATTTTTGTAAACATTGAAAACTACTACCACCCCCACCCCCCTTTTTTAATTAGTCCATAGCTTGACATCTCTTTATACATGATAAACAAGTAGTATAAGGGAGGTACATGTAAATCTGAACATAACCAATATTGTATGTTAAATGTTTATGAATTACCTCCCTTACACTGCTTTTAAATTGTCTTAATTGTCCATTGACCAGAAAAACCTAGTTTTCCCCCTTTATGCCCCTAATTCCAAAATATTTTGAGCCCTAACAAAAATTCATTCTTAAAGGTAAAAACAACAATAAAAATACATTTTTAATCTAGAATACAAAATTTAACAGACCTATAAAAATCCAATTGCATGAGTTGCTTAATCTATTTATATCTGTGTTTAAGTTTTCATCGCTTATATGGTCATAGAAGGTCAACTCGATAGTTAATTAGATGGCGTCGTGGCTAAATTTCACACGAAACGAAGTTACATCTTAGTGTGACCATGTCCTGTAAATTGTTTATTTTATACTTTTGATAGTTTGGAAAAATGTTTTACATTGTTATAAATAAGATATGAGAATTTGAGTCAATAATCGGGGAAGATAAATTTGGCAGCTAGTGTCCCTTTAACTTTTATATGTCTAGTGGATGCTAGGCATTAAAACTTTTCCAACTTCACAGGTAATTTTTGACATGTAAATACAGCCATATTTGCCCGTTTGTTATGATGAACCTTAATAATTGTATAGAAACAGATGGTATAAAACTATCTTTTTGGTGGGAAAGATGTATAAACATAATTATATTTCTGACATCCCTATTTTTTCTTCTTAATTCTACAAAAGTATTAGCTTATGTACCTCGTGGCATTTTAGTATATATTTCTGACTTGTTTAAATGGGATATCAACTGTTTTTCGTCGTTAACTCTGTATATTTTGTGTACACAGTGAAAAGTATAAATTCACACTTTGCTCTGTCTGTGTGTCCAAATTGGAAGAAGAAAAAATAATGCTGCACTTTCGGTCTCAATAAAAATATATTGAATCGTTTAATGAAGTTTTTCATTTATGAAAATATATTAAAACGATTAAGTAATTTTGTTTGAAATCAGATTGACTGTAATATTTATAATTCACCGCATTAAGTCTGATAAACTTTAGCGTTTTATATTTATTTACCGGAAATAAACACTCTTTTAGTGTAACCAAAACGTATTGTCAATCCTTCCTGTCCATATTTCATAAACATCAAAATGCCAAAAGTGAAAAGAAGTAGAAAACCTCCACCAGATGGATGGGAATTGATAGAACCTACAATAGACGAGTTGGACCAAAAGATGAGAGAAGGTAAACGTAAAGGGAATAAAGATATTGAAAATACTGAGTCTACACTCTACTCTGTTAAATTTAAGAAATCTACCATGTCTCATGCAGTCGAATTCTAGTCAAATCGGCACCTGGTTAAATCGGCACTTGATATAGTCATGTTAGTTTAACATAGTTTTAAGCAAAAATAGTAAAATGAAGTAATGGGATGTCCAGAAATTTTTCAGTATTTCCACATGTAAGAAAAGTCGAATAGGAAGGGGTTCACACTTAAAAATATTTTGGTTTGCCCAATCCCTACTTAAAGGTAGAGACAGTGAGTATTAAAGTACATTGTAAGAAGCCAATTTCTTTTTTTTATTTAAGAAATCTTGAGAAATGGAAGTGTCAGAATTTTTTTTAGCATGCATATATATATATCTGATTAAAAAAAAAACTTTTTCTAATCAAGGCAATAAAAGATTGTGAGTAGGCAGCTACTTTCTAGGTAGTTAGGGTTAAGGCAAACAAACATATTCTTATTTATGGCCTTGTCCAGAAATATTCACTTAATTTTATTCACATTTTTTTGGATATATATTTTTTTCTCTCTCTCTCAACTAAACATGCTAAATGTGTATTTGAAATTAAATATATGAGGTATTGGATATTTTTTATGCATTTTTTAACCAGTTGAACATTTTGCAGGATTATTGGTTTAATGCTGTTTAAATTTTCCTGATAAAAAAACACCTTAATTGCTAATTATTTTGCATGAAAGTTTGAATTATTGAAATCATTGTTTGCCAGTCGAGACGGGAAGGTGGCAAACTATCCCAAGATTGGAAAGGTCTTCATCATCTCTGCAGCTCAAGAGATATTGGCGCTGAATTTCACTACATTTTGTCATGCAATTTTTTAACATTGAAAGAGAAAAATATTTACCACATTATTGTAAACAAAATGCTAACATTATTAAATTTTAAATGAATTCACATCTGAAAATGTTGTAGAACTAGAAAAATTGTGTAGATTTATACGATACATATCATTGAAAGTCTGTCCTCCTGGTTAGAGGAACTGTAATAATATTATAATGTTATTTATTTTCACACATGTGAAACAAAATATGTATTATATATGAACTGTTATTTTCTCTGTACATGTAGCTATTGTACTAGTTTATGAGAATAAAATCATTCATTCATTCATTCGAAAGGACACATAGTTTTCTGTTTAATTGCTTCTATTATTGTCTCATTGTTAAACAACAACTTGGGTAAGGGCTTCATAATCATATTGTTCCTTATGAAGTTTTTGAAGAATAAAACATCAACAACTACCTGTATACTGTTGAGTTAAAACAACAAACATATTTAACTATGTACTTGAAATAAGTTATTAATTGATTGAAAAAACGCAGTTATAAAAAATGTTGGGAAAACTTCAAATTACATAATTAACTTTTGTATTCTAACCGCTGCTTGATGCTTTTTAACGATGTAATGCATAAAAATATCCAACCGCCAAAATAGATCATGAATTTATACATTTTTAGAATAATTTTTTTATATTATATCAAATATTATTGGATGACGAATTGACTTTAAATAGGTGCTGATTTGACTAGATGCTGATTTAACCAGGTGCCGATTTGACTTTTTCTATCCACCAACATACATTTACCTGTATATACAACATTAAACTTTTATAATTTGTGTTGCAGACCATGACTGCATAGGTACAAGTCAAATCGGCACCCATTATTTTTTTTATGGGTGCCAATTTGACTTGTACCTATGCAGTCATGGTCTGCAACACAAATTATAAAAGTTTAATGTTGTATATACAGGTAAATGTATGTTGGTGGAGACAGATCAGGTGTTGAAAGTGATTGTTAAGCAATGTGATTATGTGAAGGCTCCCTTTTTTTAGAAAAAAAAATCATAATTCATATGCAAGCAGGAACGAAATTTTATTCAACCCCTTGCTGCCACCAATTTTATATGGTTGCATTTTGGTGTGCCAGAAAATATGGAATCCAAAAATATGGAATCAGGTGTGTTCACCCTAAATACATGTTTGCTCTGACTGTTCGCCCTGAGAGTCTGTTCGTCATGGGTTCGTCCTCCCTACTTTTATAAAAAAAATATTAATAATACAGGCATTTAAGTTTAATAAACTTATTCAAATTATTAAATGGTACTTTATATGATTGAAATCATGAAAACACATGGATAATTTAAAATTGATGGGGTGTTTTGGGGGATTAATTGTTCATAATATTAATAATAATTCTCACTGATTGTTGTACACATGTTGTACACATATTATTGTCTTCCGTGGATTAATAATAAAAACAGCGTTTTGTTTGGATAAAGTACATTTGTAGTCAGCTTGGAATCAGTAAAAACAATGATGTACGAATTGAAAAACATGAAAAGGATTTAAAGTTCATTTATTTTATTGACTGCATATACATGTATAAATCGAATTATTAAAATTGTTAACAAATATCAATAAAGATATTAAAAACATTGTATTTTAGTATTCTTCTATGCAAATCTAAGGAAAATAATTATTTGGTTGCAGCATTACCAGTAAGGGGACTTATTTAAGTACAAAATGTACCAAATTAGAATATTTGTTACAAATTGTGATTTTGTAGTTTTACCAAAATTTTAAACACATACTCATGTAGGTTTAAATAATATCTTTTCATTAGTACAATTGAAAAAATAACCTTTTTGCTTCTTTTAAGTAGCAAGGTTTATGTCTTTAATGCTATCATTTAATTTTAGCTGCAAGTGATTTTTATGTCATTATCCTAAATTCAGTACAAGGTCATCACCTGAAATGACCTGGTCATCCTATCAACCCAGATGTTGGTTCTGATAATTTTAGAAACATAATTAGTCCCTGGATCATTAGTATTCTATATTTAAAGCTACAATAAAATTAAATCACTTCTTCTAGTGATTAATTTGTACAACTTAAATAGGTGATTATTAAAGAAAGACAACTCTTACTTCCAACCTTTGTGGAAATAATGTTACTTGAATCAGTGATTTAGAAGATCACTCATTTAAGTAAGTCCCCTGACTGATTACAAATAATTGGCTAATTTTTCAACAAACTTAAACATACTCTGTTCAAATAATTAATAATCTGCAAATAGACAACTATAAAAAAAAAAATCAGGACGAATGAACCCTGGGCAAACATTTTTAAGATCATCCCTTGCCAGACATTAAATTACATGTACAATGTTTCAACTGATGTGTGTGTAGAAAATGAACAGAAATTGCATGCTTATGACAATGTCCGAAATCCATGGCTTTTGGTTCCAAGAAAGACTAATACTTTCATGACTATAGAACTGAATTACATGAATGGCATTTGCATATACATGTATGCATGACAGCATTGATAGGTGTACATGTTTATCCCAAGAATTAAGTATTGATTAACATAATACATGTAACTAATAGTATATATCAATGTATGTTGTAATTACAGCTGAAACAGATCCACATGAGGGAAAAAGAAAAGTTGAAGCTTTGTGGCCAATCTTCAGACTGCATCATCAGAAATCACGATACATATATGACCTATTTTATCGCAGGAAAGCAATCAGTAGAGGTAATAATTTTAAAATTGTACATTTTCAATAATAAGGATAGTTTTAGTAACTGCACACCATATATTTTAGCCAGATTAATGAGACTAGAATAGGAAACACTTATTATGCTGCAGCAAACCAAAACACTACTTGTAAAAAATACATGTTGTTTCCTAAGTACGAGCATATTTTGCAAGCATAGAGATACTGGTAAATTAATGTTAATTTGATTACTAGAATGTATAAATAATCAAGTGACAGGCAAACTACCCAAAATTAGAATATGCACCTCATTGAAGATTAAGAGTAAAATACATGCTCCTTCATTTGTTGTTGTGTGTTGTCGTTGTATTCTAACAAACTCTCTACTTCTCCTTGTTGAGAAATGTTGTAGTCTGACAAACTCTCTACTTCTCCTTGTTGAGAAATGTTGTAGTCTGACAAACTCTCTACTTCTCCTTGTTGAGAAATGTTGTAGTCTGACAAACTCTCTACTACTCCTTGTTGAGAAATGTTGTAGTCTGACAAACTCTCTACTACTCCTTGTTGAGAAATGTTGTAGTCTGACAAACTCTCTACTACTCCTTGTTGAGAAATGTTGTAGTCTGACAAACTCTCTACTACTCCTTGTTGAGAAATGTTGTAGTCTGACAAACTCTCTACTACTCCTTGTTGAGAAATGTTGTAGTCTGACAAACTCTCTACTACTCCTTGTTGAGAAATGTTGTAGTCTGACAAACTCTCTACTACTCCTTGTTGAGAAATGTTGTATTCTGACAAACTCTCTACTACTCCTTGTTGAGAAATGTTGTAGTCTAACAAACTCTCTACTACTCCTTGTTGAGAAATGTTGTATTCTGACAAACTCTCTACTACTCCTTGTTGAGAAATGTTGTATTCTGACAAACTCTCTACTACTACTTGTTGAGAAATGTTGTATTCTGACAAACTCTCTACTACTCCTTGTTGAGAAATGTTAAAGAAATGTACAGGTTGTCTCTCTTTCAGTTTAATTACTCCATAATGTGATGTTTGTCAGAAAAAAAGTATAGTTATTGATTTTTCTTTTTACATTTGTAGGACAAACAGTTGAGAATATGGAACAATAAGTAATTATCTGAAACATCAACCTAACAATTATTTTATCTGCAGTATATCTCTATACTTACACATGCATTAGGTGTAAAACTTCATAGCCCTATTGCTTTCTATGTTAAATTCTAAAATTTCAAGCATTAATGGCTACTTTATCTTAAGTTCAAATAAAGTGGTAGTTATTTCATGTCAAAACTATACCTTATTCTGACTTGTGGTGAAAAAATTAACATACCTTTTAATAGTTTTATTGCATATTAGAGCGTACTGGTTCCCGGAAGTTTGATAGTACAAAAACAGGAACTTCTGATCTGAACATGTATCATTCAAATAAATCTACAGTGATCCCAAGTCCCCAAGTTTTCATTTGATACCACAACTAACCAAATATATCTGCTATTAATTACTGGTAACAAAGATACAGCTTTGCGTATGAACTATTTTGTTTAAAATATGTACTACTTTCTTGTATGTGCTTTCCGACAGGGCCTGAACTAATGGTTCTATACAATTATGGAAATAAGAATTTTTTACATTATAAAAAATCTTCAAAGATAAGTTACATGTATGATTTGTATACATAGAAGATTGGTATATACTTTAAATTAATTTCTTTCTGTTTTCAGAGCTATATGATTATTGTTTAAAAGAAAACATGGCAGATAAAAATTTGATCGCAAAATGGAAAAAACAGGGATATGAAAATTTATGCTGTTTACGTTGTATACAAACTAGAGACACAAACTTTGCAACAAACTGCATTTGTAGAGTACCCAAGTCTAAACTTGAAGCAGTAAGTACTGAAAATATAAAGTTGTAAACGTTTTTAGTAGACCATTATAACACTGTCATCATCAGTTAACTTTTGCAATGAACATTTGTCTGACATCCAGGAGTTATGTTTACTGTTTCTCTGTAAACCAAATCATTTCTATTACAGATGACTTTTGTTATGTGTTGTCCTTTTAAGCTTATCTGCAGCACTATGTGATTGTTTGTGTATTCATATGATATTTAATACAAATTTAACTGGTTCCCAAATATAATTCTAATGTTTCATGTCATACTGGTGGATAAGAACATGCAATTTAGGAATATTACCCATTCATTGTTTATATTTCAATGTCAATTTTCTCATATTTGAATTATGACATACATTACTGAAATGTTGCTGATACAGAATAATATAATCATCAATTGCTGTAAATTCAGAAATTATTGCGTGCATAATTAATTTATTATTGCGATTTTGTCATTTTAGAATGAAAATTTTAATTTTTGCGATATTGAGAAAACTCCTGTTAAATTCATATAAAAAAATCAAATGTGAGATAAAATTATTGTGAATATAATCCTGTCGCATTTTTCGCAATAATAAAAACATCGCAATAATTTTTGAATTTACAGTAATCAATCAATCATTACTCAAATGAAGATCCAAATAACAAAAAGTCCAAGAGAAAGAGATGATGCATGGACTTGTTATATTGTATCAGCACATTATGCACAACATATCTCACACTAATGGTGATAATGAAAATTGCATGAACATAATGAATACAGATTCAAATGAGGTTGAAAAATTTACTTGCAAGCATGTATATGATGTAATACATCAGTTATATTTTGAGCTTATTTGACAAAATTGAATCAAACTGACTGCTAACATTTAGCTAAATGTTGTTTCAATAACAGACTTTTATAAATATTCAAACAAAATTGAGATCAAATCAATAATTTGTTTTGGATCTTAATCCTAGCTAAGACCCATTTAAAGAACTTTTAGAATATAGATCATCATTAATTTTTCCTATTTTTCAGGGCAAGATTGTTGAATGTATACACTGTGGTTGTCGTGGATGTTCAGGTTGAAACCTGTGTGAAGAAGACATAGAATTAACTTCTGTGACATTGAAAAGAGAGAGAGTAATCTACAGAAAAAATAGATTTGACAGTTTCACTGATTTATGCTGTATATAAGATACAATATCATCATGATCATGCAGTACTCTGTTTCTGCAGATAATAACGATTTATTAAACTAATCCACTTTGAAATAGGATATTAAGTGCATATATGCATTTTGAATAATTTAAAGGGAATAATGTGGTCTATTCATTCCTTATTTTTGTTAAAACTTGTTAAATCCATCAACTTTTCTAGTTTGCCTTAAAAACTGTTTAATAATGCACTGTTTTGTTGATTAATTAATGTAAATATGTTTGATGCATAGACCAATAGGGATTGATCATGTTCACAAAAAAATACCACTTATTTCTATATTGCTACAATTTAAATAGCTTCAGAGAAAAAGGTACTATTGAATAATATTTGAAAACTATGTTAAATTACAGTGGGTTTATTGGATATTTTTATAGAGGAAGTTTTTAATGTATTTATGTTTTAAAACAATTATTTGATAAGAAAAAGTGAAAATGTAATGCTACTGAAGCATAAAATTTTCATATACATGTCAAAGTAGAACATAATGTTTTAAGTACTTTTCAATGCTAAGAAAGACACCTTTTTGTTTTGGATCATCAACACTGTCATCAAATTGTATACAATCCTTATATTTGGGCCACATTTTGTCTTAAACTTTGAGTTGTTTCTATAATTTGCAATTTTATCAAATTTATTTTGAAACATAAACCAGACAAATAAAAATAATATTTTGATCACTCATTTTTTGGTAGATTGTTTAGATATACATTTGTGTATTTCATGATTTTCATATGATGTCTTTTCATCAGTTGGTCCATTCCAATTATTTTTTACTTGACTTCAATGTAGGATGACATCTTCTTCAGCATATATATTTCATTTTGTGTGTTTATATGTAAATGGTTTTGTAAATAAACAATGAAAAATTTACATATTTTGAGTAATGATTTAATACCCTATGTACCTTCTATTTCCTTAAATGCTATGAACTGTTCAAATAAGAAAGTATTGAAATATGAAATCTTGAAAAATATTGCTGCAAGTATGCATGGGGTCCTACTGTAATACCTTTATCTAAGTAAATGTTGAAGTGGTCACAAGACAGATTAGTGCAGTATTCTGAATTAAATGTGACTAGGATTGTAAAGTTTTTCAGTTCTATCATGACATTCATGGTATACATATGAATGTTTTAGTCTTGTGTCCCAGTTGACTGATCCCGAATACATTTAACACATTGTATGTTGATAAAAACAAAGCATACTGCTGTGTTTGTTTATTCTTCATTGGCTACAGGTATAGGGGCTGGTTGAAATCTCACAAAATTTTTTAAATAACCACACATGTGCGCCTGTAAAAAGTCAAAAGCCTCTGCCCTTTGTTAGTCTTCTATGTTTTTTTATCCCTCTGCAGAAAGGAGGGGGCATTAAGTTTTATCTTTGTCTGTATGTCCTGAAAATGGTTTCTGTTCTTTATCTTCACATTACCTCAACCAAATGCTATGAAACTTGTATATAGTGCTTATAACAACAAAACACAGTTTTAGTTTGAAACCATTGACCATTCTAGAGTTATGCCCCTTTACAAATGGAAAAAGTGCTGAAATTTTCCTTTCTCCACTTTCTCCGTTCTCCAACTTTAGTTTACCTCTACCAAATGTTATGAAATTTATACAGAATGCTCAGTACTGTAATTTCAGAAATTATTGTGAAAAATGCGTCAGGAATCACACTAATTTTAACTTGCATTTTTATATGACCGCCAAAATTTTAAAAATTTGATCGTATATGGGTATCATGTCTTCGTCATTGTTGACATTAGCATCGTCCGAAGAGGGATGATTTCCGGATAATAACTTTAGTGTAAGTTAAAAGAAATCAATAAAGTTATAACACAAGGTTTATAACCACTAAAGGAAGGTTGGGATTAATTTTGTTTTTTTGGTCCCAACAGTTTTGGAATTAGGGGCATAGGCATTTTTCTTTGGTTTTTGCACAATAACTTTAGTATAAGTAAATAGCAATCTATGAAATTTAGACACGAGGTTTTTGACTACAAAAAGAAGGTTAGGATTGATTTTGGGAGTTTTTGTCGCAACAGTTTAAGATATTCAAGATTCTATTCTGGATCACAGGTTTCCTTATCGGTTGTTGTCCATACATCATTGTTCCATTGGGTTTCTTTTACGTTTTCTTCCCATTATACAGCTAAAATCACCAATGCAGAACAACGTAATAAGATACATAACATCACTAATCCGGATTCAAGGCAATTAGAAAAAAAGCATTTTACCAAATTTTTATCACATCTTATTAACAATGTCCATCTTTTTAGGCCATATGTATATTTATTTTGGGTTGTTGTGTTACTACCTGATTGACATTTATCCAACCTCATTTCTTTTTTAAATAAGACAGGTCGAACAGACTATACTGAATCGCACGACCAAATCAAATATTTCAAAAACATATAGTCTCGTCACCTCCTGCTAATTATTCAATACTTTATGCTGTAAAATCTATTATTTCAAATTAACTCCTCTACTTTTCTTTCTTGTAGACATGTATTATACTACTAGTATATAAGACATGCCTATGTAGATAATATAAACATAAGAAAAGATGTTAATTCTTTCTGTTTCCGTTTTCCGTTTCCGTTACGCTTTCCGTTTCCGCCGTTTAGCAACAAAAGTTGTTGTCTTACTCTCTTTGATACATTCCCCATATTCCATTCTCAATTTTATTACCAATAAAGATCTTGAATCTGATGTTCCATTTAGTCATTCTGTAAGTTGGAGAACCCTTGTAACAGATGTAATGTGTTAGATGTCGGCCTGTTGCAAAGGAAAATATCTGCCTCTATTCAACATACCATAATTTCAAGCAGCAGTCCAAATTTTTCATCATTTGTTCTGTTCGACCCATGTTACAGAACCTACATAGTGTTTATCAGTTGCTAATTTATCTATGTCTGAATATGCATGAAAATTTGCCACTGGACTTATTGCCATTGCCAACAACTTTCAATCAGTCAGATGTTTCAAAAACGTTATCATTTTAATTTATATAATACTGGAAGATATATGTTCAAAAATAGGAGTAGTTTATAACTTGCGTTCTTCATTTTTAACCGGATTTTTGTGACAAAAATGTCGGTTATTGATTTGGGGATGTACGGCGGGCGGGCGGTCGGGCGGGCGGTCGGTCGGGCGGGCGGGAATCAAATGTTGTCCGTGCATTAACTCATGAACCGTTCAACCAAAGCTTTTAAAATTTTAATATGTTGTTACTGACAACTAAATGAAGGTCAAGTTCAATAATGGCGATTTTGACTTATACCGTTCAGGAGTTATGGTTCTTGAAAGATTGAAAAATGGAGTTTACAGTCGTGTCCGTGCATTTACGCATGAACTGTTCTACCTAAGCTTCCCAAATTTTAATATGTTGTTACTGATGACAAAATGGAGGTCAAATTCAATAATGGCGATTTTGACTTTTGGCCCGAGACCACAATTAATTCCTCTATTAGTTCTTTATAACGTTTTGTCTCATAAAAAAAAATTGAACTGTTCTTTTTGGCAGATCTTTTGTGTGTGTAAGGTACAGTACAAGTCCAAAAATATGTCCAAGTTTCAGAAACATTGCATGTTTACAACTTACAAATTTAGCCAATACACATCCATACCCCTATGGACAAGTCAAGAGATGTTCCGAAAACTGTAAATATCACCTTTTTGCACCTGACCTAATCACTCTTTCCATATCAAAATCAGTTAAAATAAAACATCTAAAAACTTATTTCAACTCTCTTCTTTCATTTCCACCTTATAAAAGCTAAGAAATGTTTGAGAAAAGGAAAGAAAAAAATTTAAGAAGAAATACACTTAAATTAAAGGGAACTATATTCGTGAACAACGAAAAGCGGGGTCATTAATTGTGGTCTTGGGCCTATTAGGGGCCAAAAACTTGACCAATTCCAATAAAACTTGGCATGATTTAAGCTTAGTGTATTATGAGTCAGTTTACAAAGTTTCAAAGCCATATGATACATATTATAGAAAATGTGGCATTTTTTATATCTCAACTTTGGTTGCTGAATTGTGACGTTGAAATAGAAAAATTTCAACTTTCAAATTTTCGCTTCAAAAATCCCCCGAAACACCAAATTCCACTTTTTTATGTCTCAATGCATAAGATATTATATATTCAAAGTTAATGATAGCATACTTAATGTATGAGACTTATAAAAATTTGACAAAAGTTAATTTTATATGTGCCTATGCCAAAAAATAGAGGTTTTCAAATGAAGCGAGGCCTTATATGAAATGTAATATTTTCCACTTACAACAATTTTCTGAAGTTTCTAAGTTAAAACAAAACATTTAACATATCATAAATGTTCTTTTCATGTAAATATAAGTTTCAAAAAGCATAACACATGAGTTTTACATGGTATTAAGCAATGTCAAGCTTAAAATAACAAGTTGTCAATTTTGGCCGTTCCCTATATTTCCATATTTAATTGCATATAAATGATATTGGAGATGAAAATATGCTTCTTTTTGCCAAAATTCTTGCTGAGATATGATCAAATTTGAAGCCTGGATGTAACAAGACTGTTGCTTTTAATTGTATATGTAGAAAGTATGGTCTGATGCAAAGTTTTTTCAATTTACTGTTTAAAACCTGCATGGAATTTCAGTCTTAAAATGCCAATATTTTAACCACCAGCCATCCAACAGAAGAAAATAAAGGTATTCTGTGAAACAGACAAGTTTAAACAACCAGTAATAAGTGCTTTTCATATAGATTCAGTGCAATCTGTTTAAAGAAATACAATTTTAAAGTGCATAGAACTTCATATTTCACTTGCTTCGTACGGACCGCTAGACCTAGACTATTAAAACAGCTTATTTTATACTCTTTTTATGCTTTTATCCACTTTTCTTTGTGTTCAGAGTTCACAAATGAGTAAAGCACATGAAATAAATACCACAAACACAAATAGATATCAGAAAAAAATTGTCAGAGAAAAATTAAGGATGCTGATTTTGCAAAAATATTGAAAAAAGTGAAAAAGCTACTTTTTGGGCATATTGGCTGAAAAGTGACTTTTTTTTACAAATTTCTATCAAATAAAAGTGGAAATCATTTCTTCTCCTATAGTTTGACAAATCAATACCAATAGATCATTCAGAGAAGTTGTCAAAATATAAATTCAAAATTTGCTGAAATGCACCTATTAGGGGCCAAAAACTTGACCAATTCCAATAAAACTTGGCATGATTTAAGCTTAGTGTATTATGAGTCAGTTTACAAAGTTTCAAAGCCATATGATACATATTATAGAAAATGTGGCATTTTTTATATCTCAACTTTGGTTGCTGAATTGTGACGTTGAAATAGAAAAATTTCAACTTTCAAATTTTCGCTTCAAAAATCCCCCGAAACACCAAATTCCACTTTTTTATGTCTCAATGCATAAGATATTATATATTCAAAGTTAATGATAGCATACTTAATGTATGAGACTTATAAAAATTTGACAAAAGTTAATTTTATATGTGCCTATGCCAAAAAATAGAGGTTTTCAAATGAAGCGAGGCCTTATATGAAATGTAATATTTTCCACTTACAACAATTTTCTGAAGTTTCTAAGTTAAAACAAAACATTTAACATATCATAAATGTTCTTTTCATGTAAATATAAGTTTCAAAAAGCATAACACATGAGTTTTACATGGTATTAAGCAATGTCAAGCTTAAAATAACAAGTTGTCAATTTTGGCCGTTCCCTATATTTCCATATTTAATTGCATATAAATGATATTGGAGATGAAAATATGCTTCTTTTTGCCAAAATTCTTGCTGAGATATGATCAAATTTGAAGCCTGGATGTAACAAGACTGTTGCTTTTAATTGTATATGTAGAAAGTATGGTCTGATGCAAAGTTTTTTCAATTTACTGTTTAAAACCTGCATGGAATTTCAGTCTTAAAATGCCAATATTTTAACCACCAGCCATCCAACAGAAGAAAATAAAGGTATTCTGTGAAACAGACAAGTTTAAACAACCAGTAATAAGTGCTTTTCATATAGATTCAGTGCAATCTGTTTAAAGAAATACAATTTTAAAGTGCATAGAACTTCATATTTCACTTGCTTCGTACGGACCGCTAGACCTAGACTATTAAAACAGCTTATTTTATACTCTTTTTATGCTTTTATCCACTTTTCTTTGTGTTCAGAGTTCACAAATGAGTAAAGCACATGAAATAAATACCACAAACACAAATAGATATCAGAAAAAAATTGTCAGAGAAAAATTAAGGATGCTGATTTTGCAAAAATATTGAAAAAAGTGAAAAAGCTACTTTTTGGGCATATTGGCTGAAAAGTGACTTTTTTTTACAAATTTCTATCAAATAAAAGTGGAAATCATTTCTTCTCCTATAGTTTGACAAATCAATACCAATAGATCATTCAGAGAAGTTGTCAAAATATAAATTCAAAATTTGCTGAAATGCACCTCTTAGGCCCGAGACCACAATTAATTCCTCTATTAGTTCTTTATAACGTTTTGTCTCATAAAAAAAAATTGAACTGTTCTTTTTGGCAGATCTTTTGTGTGTGTAAGGTACAGTACAAGTCCAAAAATATGTCCAAGTTTCAGAAACATTGCATGTTTACAACTTACAAATTTAGCCAATACACATCCATACCCCTATGGACAAGTCAAGAGAT
This sequence comes from Mytilus edulis, assembly GCF_963676685.1. NCBI lineage: Eukaryota > Metazoa > Mollusca > Bivalvia > Mytilida > Mytilidae > Mytilus > Mytilus edulis. Next base: position 18,941,201 of record NC_092352.1, read on the forward strand.
GTTCCGAAAACTGTAAATATCACCTTTTTGCACCTGACCTAATCACTCTTTCCATATCAAAATCAGTTAAAATAAAACATCTAAAAACTTATTTCAACTCTCTTCTTTCATTTCCACCTTATAAAAGCTAAGAAATGTTTGAGAAAAGGAAAGAAAAAAATTTAAGAAGAAATACACTTAAATTAAAGGGAACTATATTCGTGAACAACGAAAAGCGGGGTCATTAATTGTGGTCTTGGGCCTATTAGGGGCCAAAAACTTGACCAATTCCAATAAAACTTGGCATGATTTAAGCTTAGTGTATTATGAGTCAGTTTACAAAGTTTCAAAGCCATATGATACATATTATAGAAAATGTGGCATTTTTTATATCTCAACTTTGGTTGCTGAATTGTGACGTTGAAATAGAAAAATTTCAACTTTCAAATTTTCGCTTCAAAAATCCCCCGAAACACCAAATTCCACTTTTTTATGTCTCAATGCATAAGATATTATATATTCAAAGTTAATGATAGCATACTTAATGTATGAGACTTATAAAAATTTGACAAAAGTTAATTTTATATGTGCCTATGCCAAAAAATAGAGGTTTTCAAATGAAGCGAGGCCTTATATGAAATGTAATATTTTCCACTTACAACAATTTTCTGAAGTTTCTAAGTTAAAACAAAACATTTAACATATCATAAATGTTCTTTTCATGTAAATATAAGTTTCAAAAAGCATAACACATGAGTTTTACATGGTATTAAGCAATGTCAAGCTTAAAATAACAAGTTGTCAATTTTGGCCGTTCCCTATATTTCCATATTTAATTGCATATAAATGATATTGGAGATGAAAATATGCTTCTTTTTGCCAAAATTCTTGCTGAGATATGATCAAATTTGAAGCCTGGATGTAACAAGACTGTTGCTTTTAATTGTATATGTAGAAAGTATGGTCTGATGCAAAGTTTTTTCAATTTACTGTTTAAAACCTGCATGGAATTTCAGTCTTAAAATGCCAATATTTTAACCACCAGCCATCCAACAGAAGAAAATAAAGGTATTCTGTGAAACAGACAAGTTTAAACAACCAGTAATAAGTGCTTTTCATATAGATTCAGTGCAATCTGTTTAAAGAAATACAATTTTAAAGTGCATAGAACTTCATATTTCACTTGCTTCGTACGGACCGCTAGACCTAGACTATTAAAACAGCTTATTTTATACTCTTTTTATGCTTTTATCCACTTTTCTTTGTGTTCAGAGTTCACAAATGAGTAAAGCACATGAAATAAATACCACAAACACAAATAGATATCAGAAAAAAATTGTCAGAGAAAAATTAAGGATGCTGATTTTGCAAAAATATTGAAAAAAGTGAAAAAGCTACTTTTTGGGCATATTGGCTGAAAAGTGACTTTTTTTTACAAATTTCTATCAAATAAAAGTGGAAATCATTTCTTCTCCTATAGTTTGACAAATCAATACCAATAGATCATTCAGAGAAGTTGTCAAAATATAAATTCAAAATTTGCTGAAATGCACCTCTTAGGCCCGAGACCACAATTAATTCCTCTATTAGTTCTTTATAACGTTTTGTCTCATAAAAAAAAATTGAACTGTTCTTTTTGGCAGATCTTTTGTGTGTGTAAGGTACAGTACAAGTCCAAAAATATGTCCAAGTTTCAGAAACATTGCATGTTTACAACTTACAAATTTAGCCAATACACATCCATACCCCTATGGACAAGTCAAGAGATGTTCCGAAAACTGTAAATATCACCTTTTTGCACCTGACCTAATCACTCTTTCCATATCAAAATCAGTTAAAATAAAACATCTAAAAACTTATTTCAACTCTCTTCTTTCATTTCCACCTTATAAAAGCTAAGAAATGTTTGAGAAAAGGAAAGAAAAAAATTTAAGAAGAAATACACTTAAATTAAAGGGAACTATATTCGTGAACAACGAAAAGCGGGGTCATTAATTGTGGTCTTGGGCCTATTAGGGGCCAAAAACTTGACCAATTCCAATAAAACTTGGCATGATTTAAGCTTAGTGTATTATGAGTCAGTTTACAAAGTTTCAAAGCCATATGATACATATTATAGAAAATGTGGCATTTTTTATATCTCAACTTTGGTTGCTGAATTGTGACGTTGAAATAGAAAAATTTCAACTTTCAAATTTTCGCTTCAAAAATCCCCCGAAACACCAAATTCCACTTTTTTATGTCTCAATGCATAAGATATTATATATTCAAAGTTAATGATAGCATACTTAATGTATGAGACTTATAAAAATTTGACAAAAGTTAATTTTATATGTGCCTATGCCAAAAAATAGAGGTTTTCAAATGAAGCGAGGCCTTATATGAAATGTAATATTTTCCACTTACAACAATTTTCTGAAGTTTCTAAGTTAAAACAAAACATTTAACATATCATAAATGTTCTTTTCATGTAAATATAAGTTTCAAAAAGCATAACACATGAGTTTTACATGGTATTAAGCAATGTCAAGCTTAAAATAACAAGTTGTCAATTTTGGCCGTTCCCTATATTTCCATATTTAATTGCATATAAATGATATTGGAGATGAAAATATGCTTCTTTTTGCCAAAATTCTTGCTGAGATATGATCAAATTTGAAGCCTGGATGTAACAAGACTGTTGCTTTTAATTGTATATGTAGAAAGTATGGTCTGATGCAAAGTTTTTTCAATTTACTGTTTAAAACCTGCATGGAATTTCAGTCTTAAAATGCCAATATTTTAACCACCAGCCATCCAACAGAAGAAAATAAAGGTATTCTGTGAAACAGACAAGTTTAAACAACCAGTAATAAGTGCTTTTCATATAGATTCAGTGCAATCTGTTTAAAGAAATACAATTTTAAAGTGCATAGAACTTCATATTTCACTTGCTTCGTACGGACCGCTAGACCTAGACTATTAAAACAGCTTATTTTATACTCTTTTTATGCTTTTATCCACTTTTCTTTGTGTTCAGAGTTCACAAATGAGTAAAGCACATGAAATAAATACCACAAACACAAATAGATATCAGAAAAAAATTGTCAGAGAAAAATTAAGGATGCTGATTTTGCAAAAATATTGAAAAAAGTGAAAAAGCTACTTTTTGGGCATATTGGCTGAAAAGTGACTTTTTTTTACAAATTTCTATCAAATAAAAGTGGAAATCATTTCTTCTCCTATAGTTTGACAAATCAATACCAATAGATCATTCAGAGAAGTTGTCAAAATATAAATTCAAAATTTGCTGAAATGCACCTCTTAGGCCCGAGACCACAATTAATTCCTCTATTAGTTCTTTATAACGTTTTGTCTCATAAAAAAAAATTGAACTGTTCTTTTTGGCAGATCTTTTGTGTGTGTAAGGTACAGTACAAGTCCAAAAATATGTCCAAGTTTCAGAAACATTGCATGTTTACAACTTACAAATTTAGCCAATACACATCCATACCCCTATGGACAAGTCAAGAGATGTTCCGAAAACTGTAAATATCACCTTTTTGCACCTGACCTAATCACTCTTTCCATATCAAAATCAGTTAAAATAAAACATCTAAAAACTTATTTCAACTCTCTTCTTTCATTTCCACCTTATAAAAGCTAAGAAATGTTTGAGAAAAGGAAAGAAAAAAATTTAAGAAGAAATACACTTAAATTAAAGGGAACTATATTCGTGAACAACGAAAAGCGGGGTCATTAATTGTGGTCTTGGGCCTATTAGGGGCCAAAAACTTGACCAATTCCAATAAAACTTGGCATGATTTAAGCTTAGTGTATTATGAGTCAGTTTACAAAGTTTCAAAGCCATATGATACATATTATAGAAAATGTGGCATTTTTTATATCTCAACTTTGGTTGCTGAATTGTGACGTTGAAATAGAAAAATTTCAACTTTCAAATTTTCGCTTCAAAAATCCCCCGAAACACCAAATTCCACTTTTTTATGTCTCAATGCATAAGATATTATATATTCAAAGTTAATGATAGCATACTTAATGTATGAGACTTATAAAAATTTGACAAAAGTTAATTTTATATGTGCCTATGCCAAAAAATAGAGGTTTTCAAATGAAGCGAGGCCTTATATGAAATGTAATATTTTCCACTTACAACAATTTTCTGAAGTTTCTAAGTTAAAACAAAACATTTAACATATCATAAATGTTCTTTTCATGTAAATATAAGTTTCAAAAAGCATAACACATGAGTTTTACATGGTATTAAGCAATGTCAAGCTTAAAATAACAAGTTGTCAATTTTGGCCGTTCCCTATATTTCCATATTTAATTGCATATAAATGATATTGGAGATGAAAATATGCTTCTTTTTGCCAAAATTCTTGCTGAGATATGATCAAATTTGAAGCCTGGATGTAACAAGACTGTTGCTTTTAATTGTATATGTAGAAAGTATGGTCTGATGCAAAGTTTTTTCAATTTACTGTTTAAAACCTGCATGGAATTTCAGTCTTAAAATGCCAATATTTTAACCACCAGCCATCCAACAGAAGAAAATAAAGGTATTCTGTGAAACAGACAAGTTTAAACAACCAGTAATAAGTGCTTTTCATATAGATTCAGTGCAATCTGTTTAAAGAAATACAATTTTAAAGTGCATAGAACTTCATATTTCACTTGCTTCGTACGGACCGCTAGACCTAGACTATTAAAACAGCTTATTTTATACTCTTTTTATGCTTTTATCCACTTTTCTTTGTGTTCAGAGTTCACAAATGAGTAAAGCACATGAAATAAATACCACAAACACAAATAGATATCAGAAAAAAATTGTCAGAGAAAAATTAAGGATGCTGATTTTGCAAAAATATTGAAAAAAGTGAAAAAGCTACTTTTTGGGCATATTGGCTGAAAAGTGACTTTTTTTTACAAATTTCTATCAAATAAAAGTGGAAATCATTTCTTCTCCTATAGTTTGACAAATCAATACCAATAGATCATTCAGAGAAGTTGTCAAAATATAAATTCAAAATTTGCTGAAATGCACCTATTAGGGGCCAAAAACTTGACCAATTCCAATAAAACTTGGCATGATTTAAGCTTAGTGTATTATGAGTCAGTTTACAAAGTTTCAAAGCCATATGATACATATTATAGAAAATGTGGCATTTTTTATATCTCAACTTTGGTTGCTGAATTGTGACGTTGAAATAGAAAAATTTCAACTTTCAAATTTTCGCTTCAAAAATCCCCCGAAACACCAAATTCCACTTTTTTATGTCTCAATGCATAAGATATTATATATTCAAAGTTAATGATAGCATACTTAATGTATGAGACTTATAAAAATTTGACAAAAGTTAATTTTATATGTGCCTATGCCAAAAAATAGAGGTTTTCAAATGAAGCGAGGCCTTATATGAAATGTAATATTTTCCACTTACAACAATTTTCTGAAGTTTCTAAGTTAAAACAAAACATTTAACATATCATAAATGTTCTTTTCATGTAAATATAAGTTTCAAAAAGCATAACACATGAGTTTTACATGGTATTAAGCAATGTCAAGCTTAAAATAACAAGTTGTCAATTTTGGCCGTTCCCTATATTTCCATATTTAATTGCATATAAATGATATTGGAGATGAAAATATGCTTCTTTTTGCCAAAATTCTTGCTGAGATATGATCAAATTTGAAGCCTGGATGTAACAAGACTGTTGCTTTTAATTGTATATGTAGAAAGTATGGTCTGATGCAAAGTTTTTTCAATTTACTGTTTAAAACCTGCATGGAATTTCAGTCTTAAAATGCCAATATTTTAACCACCAGCCATCCAACAGAAGAAAATAAAGGTATTCTGTGAAACAGACAAGTTTAAACAACCAGTAATAAGTGCTTTTCATATAGATTCAGTGCAATCTGTTTAAAGAAATACAATTTTAAAGTGCATAGAACTTCATATTTCACTTGCTTCGTACGGACCGCTAGACCTAGACTATTAAAACAGCTTATTTTATACTCTTTTTATGCTTTTATCCACTTTTCTTTGTGTTCAGAGTTCACAAATGAGTAAAGCACATGAAATAAATACCACAAACACAAATAGATATCAGAAAAAAATTGTCAGAGAAAAATTAAGGATGCTGATTTTGCAAAAATATTGAAAAAAGTGAAAAAGCTACTTTTTGGGCATATTGGCTGAAAAGTGACTTTTTTTTACAAATTTCTATCAAATAAAAGTGGAAATCATTTCTTCTCCTATAGTTTGACAAATCAATACCAATAGATCATTCAGAGAAGTTGTCAAAATATAAATTCAAAATTTGCTGAAATGCACCTCTTAGGCCCGAGACCACAATTAATTCCTCTATTAGTTCTTTATAACGTTTTGTCTCATAAAAAAAAATTGAACTGTTCTTTTTGGCAGATCTTTTGTGTGTGTAAGGTACAGTACAAGTCCAAAAATATGTCCAAGTTTCAGAAACATTGCATGTTTACAACTTACAAATTTAGCCAATACACATCCATACCCCTATGGACAAGTCAAGAGATGTTCCGAAAACTGTAAATATCACCTTTTTGCACCTGACCTAATCACTCTTTCCATATCAAAATCAGTTAAAATAAAACATCTAAAAACTTATTTCAACTCTCTTCTTTCATTTCCACCTTATAAAAGCTAAGAAATGTTTGAGAAAAGGAAAGAAAAAAATTTAAGAAGAAATACACTTAAATTAAAGGGAACTATATTCGTGAACAACGAAAAGCGGGGTCATTAATTGTGGTCTTGGGCCTATTAGGGGCCAAAAACTTGACCAATTCCAATAAAACTTGGCATGATTTAAGCTTAGTGTATTATGAGTCAGTTTACAAAGTTTCAAAGCCATATGATACATATTATAGAAAATGTGGCATTTTTTATATCTCAACTTTGGTTGCTGAATTGTGACGTTGAAATAGAAAAATTTCAACTTTCAAATTTTCGCTTCAAAAATCCCCCGAAACACCAAATTCCACTTTTTTATGTCTCAATGCATAAGATATTATATATTCAAAGTTAATGATAGCATACTTAATGTATGAGACTTATAAAAATTTGACAAAAGTTAATTTTATATGTGCCTATGCCAAAAAATAGAGGTTTTCAAATGAAGCGAGGCCTTATATGAAATGTAATATTTTCCACTTACAACAATTTTCTGAAGTTTCTAAGTTAAAACAAAACATTTAACATATCATAAATGTTCTTTTCATGTAAATATAAGTTTCAAAAAGCATAACACATGAGTTTTACATGGTATTAAGCAATGTCAAGCTTAAAATAACAAGTTGTCAATTTTGGCCGTTCCCTATATTTCCATATTTAATTGCATATAAATGATATTGGAGATGAAAATATGCTTCTTTTTGCCAAAATTCTTGCTGAGATATGATCAAATTTGAAGCCTGGATGTAACAAGACTGTTGCTTTTAATTGTATATGTAGAAAGTATGGTCTGATGCAAAGTTTTTTCAATTTACTGTTTAAAACCTGCATGGAATTTCAGTCTTAAAATGCCAATATTTTAACCACCAGCCATCCAACAGAAGAAAATAAAGGTATTCTGTGAAACAGACAAGTTTAAACAACCAGTAATAAGTGCTTTTCATATAGATTCAGTGCAATCTGTTTAAAGAAATACAATTTTAAAGTGCATAGAACTTCATATTTCACTTGCTTCGTACGGACCGCTAGACCTAGACTATTAAAACAGCTTATTTTATACTCTTTTTATGCTTTTATCCACTTTTCTTTGTGTTCAGAGTTCACAAATGAGTAAAGCACATGAAATAAATACCACAAACACAAATAGATATCAGAAAAAAATTGTCAGAGAAAAATTAAGGATGCTGATTTTGCAAAAATATTGAAAAAAGTGAAAAAGCTACTTTTTGGGCATATTGGCTGAAAAGTGACTTTTTTTTACAAATTTCTATCAAATAAAAGTGGAAATCATTTCTTCTCCTATAGTTTGACAAATCAATACCAATAGATCATTCAGAGAAGTTGTCAAAATATAAATTCAAAATTTGCTGAAATGCACCTCTTAGGCCCGAGACCACAATTAATTCCTCTATTAGTTCTTTATAACGTTTTGTCTCATAAAAAAAAATTGAACTGTTCTTTTTGGCAGATCTTTTGTGTGTGTAAGGTACAGTACAAGTCCAAAAATATGTCCAAGTTTCAGAAACATTGCATGTTTACAACTTACAAATTTAGCCAATACACATCCATACCCCTATGGACAAGTCAAGAGATGTTCCGAAAACTGTAAATATCACCTTTTTGCACCTGACCTAATCACTCTTTCCATATCAAAATCAGTTAAAATAAAACATCTAAAAACTTATTTCAACTCTCTTCTTTCATTTCCACCTTATAAAAGCTAAGAAATGTTTGAGAAAAGGAAAGAAAAAAATTTAAGAAGAAATACACTTAAATTAAAGGGAACTATATTCGTGAACAACGAAAAGCGGGGTCATTAATTGTGGTCTTGGGCCTATTAGGGGCCAAAAACTTGACCAATTCCAATAAAACTTGGCATGATTTAAGCTTAGTGTATTATGAGTCAGTTTACAAAGTTTCAAAGCCATATGATACATATTATAGAAAATGTGGCATTTTTTATATCTCAACTTTGGTTGCTGAATTGTGACGTTGAAATAGAAAAATTTCAACTTTCAAATTTTCGCTTCAAAAATCCCCCGAAACACCAAATTCCACTTTTTTATGTCTCAATGCATAAGATATTATATATTCAAAGTTAATGATAGCATACTTAATGTATGAGACTTATAAAAATTTGACAAAAGTTAATTTTATATGTGCCTATGCCAAAAAATAGAGGTTTTCAAATGAAGCGAGGCCTTATATGAAATGTAATATTTTCCACTTACAACAATTTTCTGAAGTTTCTAAGTTAAAACAAAACATTTAACATATCATAAATGTTCTTTTCATGTAAATATAAGTTTCAAAAAGCATAACACATGAGTTTTACATGGTATTAAGCAATGTCAAGCTTAAAATAACAAGTTGTCAATTTTGGCCGTTCCCTATATTTCCATATTTAATTGCATATAAATGATATTGGAGATGAAAATATGCTTCTTTTTGCCAAAATTCTTGCTGAGATATGATCAAATTTGAAGCCTGGATGTAACAAGACTGTTGCTTTTAATTGTATATGTAGAAAGTATGGTCTGATGCAAAGTTTTTTCAATTTACTGTTTAAAACCTGCATGGAATTTCAGTCTTAAAATGCCAATATTTTAACCACCAGCCATCCAACAGAAGAAAATAAAGGTATTCTGTGAAACAGACAAGTTTAAACAACCAGTAATAAGTGCTTTTCATATAGATTCAGTGCAATCTGTTTAAAGAAATACAATTTTAAAGTGCATAGAACTTCATATTTCACTTGCTTCGTACGGACCGCTAGACCTAGACTATTAAAACAGCTTATTTTATACTCTTTTTATGCTTTTATCCACTTTTCTTTGTGTTCAGAGTTCACAAATGAGTAAAGCACATGAAATAAATACCACAAACACAAATAGATATCAGAAAAAAATTGTCAGAGAAAAATTAAGGATGGTGATTTTGCAAAAATATTGAAAAAAGTGAAAAAGCTACTTTTTGGGCATATTGGCTGAAAAGTGACTTTTTTTTACAAATTTCTATCAAATAAAAGTGGAAATCATTTCTTCTCCTATAGTTTGACAAATCAATACCAATAGATCATTCAGAGAAGTTGTCAAAATATAAATTCAAAATTTGCTGAAATGCACCTCTTAGGGGCCAAAAACTTGACCAATTCCAATAAAACTTGGCATGATTTAAGCTTAGTGTATTATGAGTCAGTTTACAAAGTTTCAAAGCCATATGATACATATTATAGAAAATGTGGCATTTTTTATATCTCAACTTTGGTTGCTGAATTGTGACGTTGAAATAGAAAAATTTCAACTTTCAAATTTTCGCTTCAAAAATCCCCCGAAACACCAAATTCCACTTTTTTATGTCTCAATGCATAAGATATTATATATTCAAAGTTAATGATAGCATACTTAATGTATGAGACTTATAAAAATTTGACAAAAGTTAATTTTATATGTGCCTATGCCAAAAAATAGAGGTTTTCAAATGAAGCGAGGCCTTATATGAAATGTAATATTTTCCACTTACAACAATTTTCTGAAGTTTCTAAGTTAAAACAAAACATTTAACATATCATAAATGTTCTTTTCATGTAAATATAAGTTTCAAAAAGCATAACACATGAGTTTTACATGGTATTAAGCAATGTCAAGCTTAAAATAACAAGTTGTCAATTTTGGCCGTTCCCTATATTTCCATATTTAATTGCATATAAATGATATTGGAGATGAAAATATGCTTCTTTTTGCCAAAATTCTTGCTGAGATATGATCAAATTTGAAGCCTGGATGTAACAAGACTGTTGCTTTTAATTGTATATGTAGAAAGTATGGTCTGATGCAAAGTTTTTTCAATTTACTGTTTAAAACCTGCATGGAATTTCAGTCTTAAAATGCCAATATTTTAACCACCAGCCATCCAACAGAAGAAAATAAAGGTATTCTGTGAAACAGACAAGTTTAAACAACCAGTAATAAGTGCTTTTCATATAGATTCAGTGCAATCTGTTTAAAGAAATACAATTTTAAAGTGCATAGAACTTCATATTTCACTTGCTTCGTACGGACCGCTAGACCTAGACTATTAAAACAGCTTATTTTATACTCTTTTTATGCTTTTATCCACTTTTCTTTGTGTTCAGAGTTCACAAATGAGTAAAGCACATGAAATAAATACCACAAACACAAATAGATATCAGAAAAAAATTGTCAGAGAAAAATTAAGGATGCTGATTTTGCAAAAATATTGAAAAAAGTGAAAAAGCTACTTTTTGGGCATATTGGCTGAAAAGTGACTTTTTTTTACAAATTTCTATCAAATAAAAGTGGAAATCATTTCTTCTCCTATAGTTTGACAAATCAATACCAATAGATCATTCAGAGAAGTTGTCAAAATATAAATTCAAAATTTGCTGAAATGCACCTCTTAGGCCCGAGACCACAATTAATTCCTCTATTAGTTCTTTATAACGTTTTGTCTCATAAAAAAAAATTGAACTGTTCTTTTTGGCAGATCTTTTGTGTGTGTAAGGTACAGTACAAGTCCAAAAATATGTCCAAGTTTCAGAAACATTGCATGTTTACAACTTACAAATTTAGCCAATACACATCCATACCCCTATGGACAAGTCAAGAGATGTTCCGAAAACTGTAAATATCACCTTTTTGCACCTGACCTAATCACTCTTTCCATATCAAAATCAGTTAAAATAAAACATCTAAAAACTTATTTCAACTCTCTTCTTTCATTTCCACCTTATAAAAGCTAAGAAATGTTTGAGAAAAGGAAAGAAAAAAATTTAAGAAGAAATACACTTAAATTAAAGGGAACTATATTCGTGAACAACGAAAAGCGGGGTCATTAATTGTGGTCTTGGGCCTATTAGGGGCCAAAAACTTGACCAATTCCAATAAAACTTGGCATGATTTAAGCTTAGTGTATTATGAGTCAGTTTACAAAGTTTCAAAGCCATATGATACATATTATAGAAAATGTGGCATTTTTTATATCTCAACTTTGGTTGCTGAATTGTGACGTTGAAATAGAAAAATTTCAACTTTCAAATTTTCGCTTCAAAAATCCCCCGAAACACCAAATTCCACTTTTTTATGTCTCAATGCATAAGATATTATATATTCAAAGTTAATGATAGCATACTTAATGTATGAGACTTATAAAAATTTGACAAAAGTTAATTTTATATGTGCCTATGCCAAAAAATAGAGGTTTTCAAATGAAGCGAGGCCTTATATGAAATGTAATATTTTCCACTTACAACAATTTTCTGAAGTTTCTAAGTTAAAACAAAACATTTAACATATCATAAATGTTCTTTTCATGTAAATATAAGTTTCAAAAAGCATAACACATGAGTTTTACATGGTATTAAGCAATGTCAAGCTTAAAATAACAAGTTGTCAATTTTGGCCGTTCCCTATATTTCCATATTTAATTGCATATAAATGATATTGGAGATGAAAATATGCTTCTTTTTGCCAAAATTCTTGCTGAGATATGATCAAATTTGAAGCCTGGATGTAACAAGACTGTTGCTTTTAATTGTATATGTAGAAAGTATGGTCTGATGCAAAGTTTTTTCAATTTACTGTTTAAAACCTGCATGGAATTTCAGTCTTAAAATGCCAATATTTTAACCACCAGCCATCCAACAGAAGAAAATAAAGGTATTCTGTGAAACAGACAAGTTTAAACAACCAGTAATAAGTGCTTTTCATATAGATTCAGTGCAATCTGTTTAAAGAAATACAATTTTAAAGTGCATAGAACTTCATATTTCACTTGCTTCGTACGGACCGCTAGACCTAGACTATTAAAACAGCTTATTTTATACTCTTTTTATGCTTTTATCCACTTTTCTTTGTGTTCAGAGTTCACAAATGAGTAAAGCACATGAAATAAATACCACAAACACAAATAGATATCAGAAAAAAATTGTCAGAGAAAAATTAAGGATGCTGATTTTGCAAAAATATTGAAAAAAGTGAAAAAGCTACTTTTTGGGCATATTGGCTGAAAAGTGATTTTTTTTTACAAATTTCTATCAAATAAAAGTGGAAATCATTTCTTCTCCTATAGTTTGACAAATCAATACCAATAGATCATTCAGAGAAGTTGTCAAAATATAAATTCAAAATTTGCTGAAATGCACCTCTTAGGGGCCAAAAACTTGACCAATTCCAATAAAACTTGGCATGATTTAAGCTTAGTGTATTATGAGTCAGTTTACAAAGTTTCAAAGCCATATGATACATATTATAGAAAATGTGGCATTTTTTATATCTCAACTTTGGTTGCTGAATTGTGACGTTGAAATAGAAAAATTTCAACTTTCAAATTTTCGCTTCAAAAATCCCCCGAAACACCAAATTCCACTTTTTTATGTCTCAATGCATAAGATATTATATATTCAAAGTTAATGATAGCATACTTAATGTATGAGACTTATAAAAATTTGACAAAAGTTAATTTTATATGTGCCTATGCCAAAAAATAGAGGTTTTCAAATGAAGCGAGGCCTTATATGAAATGTAATATTTTCCACTTACAACAATTTTCTGAAGTTTCTAAGTTAAAACAAAACATTTAACATATCATAAATGTTCTTTTCATGTAAATATAAGTTTCAAAAAGCATAACACATGAGTTTTACATGGTATTAAGCAATGTCAAGCTTAAAATAACAAGTTGTCAATTTTGGCCGTTCCTATATTTCCATATTTAATTGCATATAAATGATATTGGAGATGAAAATATGCTTCTTTTTGCCAAAATTCTTGCTGAGATATGATCAAATTTGAAGCCTGGATGTAACAAGACTGTTGCTTTTAATTGTATATGTAGAAAGTATGGTCTGATGCAAAGTTTTTTCATTTACTGTTTAAAACCTGCATGGAATTTCAGTCTTAAAATGCCAATATTTTAACCACCAGCCATCCAACAGAAGAAAATAAAGGTATTCTGTGAAACAGACAAGTTTAAACAACCAGTAATAAGTGCTTTTCATATAGATTCAGTGCAATCTGTTTAAAGAAATACAATTTTAAAGTGCATAGAACTTCATATTTCACTTGCTTCGTACGGACCGCTAGACCTAGACTATTAAAACAGCTTATTTTATACTCTTTTTATGCTTTTATCCACTTTTCTTTGTGTTCAGAGTTCACAAATGAGTAAAGCACATGAAATAAATACCACAAACACAAATAGATATCAGAAAAAAATTGTCAGAGAAAAATAAGGATGCTGATTTTGCAAAAATATTGAAAAAAGTGAAAAAGCTACTTTTTGGGCATATTGGCTGAAAAGTGACTTTTTTTTACAAATTTCTATCAAATAAAAGTGGAAATCATTTCTTCTCCTATAGTTTGACAAATCAATACCAATAGATCATTCAGAGAAGTTGTCAAAATATAAATTCAAAATTTGCTGAAATGCACCTCTTAGGCCCGAGACCACAATTAATTCCTCTATTAGTTCTTTATAACGTTTTGTCTCATAAAAAAAAATTGAACTGTTCTTTTTGGCAGATCTTTTGTGTGTGTGTAAGGTACAGTACAAGTCCAAAAATATGTCCAAGTTTCAGAAACATTGCATGTTTACAACTTACAAATTTAGCCAATACACATCCATACCCCTATGGACAAGTCAAGAGATGTTCCGAAAACTGTAAATATCACCCTTTTTGCACCTGACCTAATCACTCTTTCCATATCAAAATCAGTTAAAATAAAACATCTAAAAACTTATTTCAACTCTCTTCTTTCATTTCCACCTTATAAAAGCTAAGAAATGTTGAGAAAAGGAAAGAAAAAAATTTAAGAAGAAATACACTTAAATTAAAGGGAACTATATTCGTGAACAACGAAAAGCGGGGTCATTAATTGTGGTCTTGGGCCTATTAGGGGCCAAAAACTTGACCAATTCCAATAAAACTTGGCATGATTTAAGCTTAGTGTATTATGAGTCAGTTTACAAAGTTTCAAAGCCATATGATACATATTATAGAAAATGTGGCATTTTTATATCTCAACTTTGGTTGCTGAATTGTGACGTTG